>NC_058371.1:131085646-131724396 GCF_018350175.1 Felis catus
CATCATTAGCAGAACTCCTCATAGTCCTCTGTGCCACATAATCCTATGTGCATTTCATAGTCCTGAAATGCATTTGCAATTGGAGAACCATATAGATAGGCAATTATTATCCTTACTGGGGAAGAAATTACCGGGAAAACTATTTTCCTAGAGGTTACATGGCTAGATTCCTCCTTCACTGCATTTCTTTTTTTTTTTTTTTTCAACATTTATTTATTTTTGGGACAGAGAGAGACAGAGCATGAACGGGGGAGGGGCAGAGAGAGAGGGAGACACAGAATCGGAAACAGGCTCCAGGCTCCGAGCCATCAGCCCAGAGCCCGACGCGGGGCTTGAACTCACGGACCGCGAGATCGTGACCTGGCTGAAGTCGGACGCTTAACCGACTGCGCCACCCAGGCGCCCCCTTCACTGCATTTCTTGAAAGAAAATGTGTTTGCAGTATGTCTCAAGTCTTTTATTCCCATCATTGTTCTTATTCTTTTTTTTTTTTCATTTTAAAATATAAAATGGTGCACTGTAGTTCAATGTTTTCTAATGATTCTTCAGGCATTACTACAAAGCTGTATAAATTAGTGTCTATCTTAAAAGTTGTGAGCTGACTATTATAAACTTTGTAGACCACTTCTCATTGGACTGAGTCTCCTAGTACATAGGACAAGTCCACCCATTTACTGCAGGACAGTTTCTAGAGATTTGTGAGTTTTCCTAAGTAGATCCAATTTACATGTATAAGAAATACACTTCTATAATGTTTAAGCTACTATTTTATTGGGTTTTCTGCTTTATTCAGCTGATTCTAACTCTGATTCATCTGGTTATCAGGAATAAACACAAATAGTTTCTACCTTGATTCTAACACTTGGTTTGTGTCTTGAACTAGATTTTTAGCCAAGTAGAGTTTGTATTAGGGGTAGGCAGGTTGTTGTAACTATGGAGATATAGAGACGCATTTTAGGCAAAATAAACGCTGTTCAAATGTACTGTAAGTACACTCAGACTCAAATCACTGAGGCTTGCCAAGAAAGCATCCTATAAGGGATTGCAGTGGTATGTCTACTCTCCCCAATTCTCCATCTTGCACTGTGTCACAGAAGGCTGACCTCCACGACCTGGATCAACAAGTTCCTTTGCCTTCAGGCTTCTGGTTGGGTTCAGTCAATGGAAGCACCAGTAGAACATCAGAGTAAAGAAAGAGAGTGAGGTCAACATATTTATTTACTCGTTTTTGTTTTTGTTTTTGTTTTCCTTTATGCAGGTTGGCTACATCTAGGAGGCCCTCTCTCTTTGGGGTCTATTGACTGCTCTGTTTCTTTTGTCCCTTTAAACCTAGGGGTGGTAACAGCATCCTGTTACTAGCCCAAAGGAAATCTTGTGATTTCCCTCCATATCGCCAATACTCCTATAAATGGTCTCTTTATTCAATGTTCCTCAAACAACTTCAATTTCAATATGTATTTTGTTTCATTTCCTGATCGGACTCTGACCAATAGAGTTCTACTTGCTTTGTTTTCCTAATGTAGAGTACTTATTAGAAACAATAGGAGCAAGCTACTGGGTAAAAGTACTTATATTTCAAAATACCTGGGGAGATTTTTGTAAACACAGCAAGAATTTTTTGAAAATGACTGAAATCGCCACAAGAAAATTGTGAGAATTCTTATCCTTTGGGTTCTTTCTCTGTTGGTGTGTGCCCAGTGCCAAATGCACGCTAAAAGGGAGTGTCACTTTATCGTGTTGGAGGTCTTATTGTTGAGTCTCTGGTAATCTCATTGTTTAGTTTTTTTCAAGAAATAAATCTTTTTTTCCCCCAAGAAATAAATCTTAACCAAATAATTTCTACAGAGACTTCCTTGCTCCCATCTTTTACTCTCTCTTCTAATCCACCTGTTCTGTGAATTGTTTGCTGTCTAAAACTTTCCTTGTTAGCCCCTGAAATAACTTTCTTCTTTTTGTTCAGAACAGTAGCCATATTTCTCTTTGTCTCCTCTACCATGTTTACCATGTTGCTGGAGAGAAGGGAAGGATTTTCTTCTTTCTCTTTTTTTTTAATTTTAAGTAGGCTCCACACCCAACGTGAGGCTCAAACTCATGACCCTGAGATCAAGAGTCCAATGCTCTACTAACTGAGCCAGCTATGCACCCCAGCATTTTCTTCTTTTGTTTTAGGAAGGGTCATTAGATTCTTGCAATCAGATTTGAAGAGACTTTCTATTGCACCGCACTCCACAGTTCTCATGATCACCATTTAGAGGCTCCAAAAGCTCTGACAGTAGCTCTGACAGAGGTAAGTTAGGGTTATATTATATACATATACAATGGTGCTGATGCATGAGAGCGTACATGAAATACACTGGTTACATGTAGTGTCAAAGAAATACACAGGTTACATGTAGCTAAAGATGAAAATAAGCATGAGGAGTCATAGAAGATGAAGATAAAGAGATAGGAAGGTGCTTTTAGGAGTATACCTGACTTACGACTAATTTTTTTTCTAAAGTTAAGCAGTAGACATGCAAGTCAGGAAACTTGTTGATGGAAGAGGAGCTTCACACATTTACAGGAATTCATATACAGCAACATATTAAACAAAAAGGATGGACAATAATCCAAATAGTTATTGAAATATTGAGAACCTACTATGTGCCAGAAATGATGAGGAAATTTCCCAACTTGACTTGTTCTACCATTGTACAGTTTCTTTTAATCTTTAAAACCCTTGAAAATTCCTTTTCTATATCTATTAACAGATGTTGGCTTTATTTCTCCATACTTTTATTTCAAATTATTTTGATGAAGTGTTGCAATTTCTTTTGAAAAAACAAATCAGCACTGAAAGCCTTATTTCCTTTCTTCTCTTCTCATTTTGTCAGGTAGTTCTTATTGTTGTCTCAGGATGGGTATGCCAGTACCAAACTACTGTGTATAAACAGCAATGTCCAGAGGTGGGACAAAGGAGGAAGGGGATCAAATCTTTGTGTGCCTTTTGAAGATCTAAAAAAATCTTTTTCAGAATTGCCAGCTATCTTCTCCTCATGTCCCATTGACCTGCATTAGGTTACATGGTACTCCTTAATCAATCATTGTCAATAGGCAATGGGATTACCAAAACTGGCTTAATCAATACATAATTATCCAATAAACATAATGGTGTTATCAAGATTTCGGCATGGGCAGGGGCCAGTCTTCCCTGAAACAAGCCTTCACATGCAGGAATAGTGACAACTGGGAGCCCCGGGGTGGGGGGGGGGCATGCAGGGGGGGAAGAGTTCCATCAGTAAGAAGAGGGAAAAATAGCTATTAAGTAGACAATCACCAATGTCTGTGTGAGTGACTGAAAATCTAAAAGACCATGAAAATGTAAAGGACTATGCTTGAGAAAATAAAACACTAGCAGAAGTAGCAAGATTTCAAGTAATAATTGGGTAGGGGGAAAAAAATGTTTTTCCTGGATAGTTCCCTAGAGCTCTCTATTTAAGTAGCATGTTATCTTTTTTGGTAGAAAGAAAGAAGATGGTGGCTAGGGAATATTTATGTCCCACATCAAAGAAGAATTGAATTTATTTTTATTTAATTATTTGTCAGGAAAGATGTTCTGCAACTCATCCAAATACGGGTCAAAGTATAATCCAATTTTCCCACTGAGCTCATTGACAAATTCTTATCTTAACAAGATTAAGACTTTAAAGCAGAAACTCCTCTGATGTTTCAAAAGGCAATAGCTTTTTACTGATTTTTTTGCACATTTGACCATTTCTTGTCTTGTTAAGTTGCCATTTGTTCTTTAAAAACCTTTATCATTTGTACATTCTCAGTCTTTTTCCTTTCAGAGGCAATGGAGCTTTCTATTCGCCCTTTAGCTGAAAGGCCAGAGTGGCTGTCTCCTTGGATATGTGAAACTATATTATGAAAAATCTCTAAGATACTGTAAATATTATAAGGAAAATGTGTAGTGTAGAGCTTCCTAACAGCACAACCATGAATCCTAAGTCTAAATTCAGGAGTATAGTATAGTATAGTATAGTATAGTATAGTATAGTATAGTATACTGTAAGTACAAGATATAGAGGAAGATCATACATATAAGTTGAAAAGTTCATAAATAATAGAAGTGAAACAAATGCATCACCAAAGTAGTAATTAGTAAGTTACTATACATAACTTGCAGGGAAACTAAAGGGATTCCATGAAAAAACTGTTTGTTTTTCTTCCTTTTCCTACTTCTTTTCTTGCTTGGAACACAACCCTGCCCTGTACACATGGCTTATAGTTAGTAAGGAGGTATGTTCCCCTTGTAAAGGTAAAGGAGTTAATGATTTCTTTGGAGTCCTCCAGCACAATAGAATACACCTAAGGAGTGATCAGGCAAGTCCTTCATGTATGTTTCCCAAGACCACTGACTCCAGACACCTTGACACTAAGACCCATGGCTCCAGGGTAGCTTTTGGAGGACACCTGAGCAGTCAGTCTTGTTTCAACCAGTTGCTGGATGCCTGAGAGGACATGTACACCAGACTCCAATGAAAGATGAGACCCATTCTCCTTTCCTTTCTGAGTCTTCCAGATACTCTGTTGGTATCTCCCCTCTCTAGATTTTCAATTAACCGTTTTCACTTCCTTCCAGCTCATGTTTGATTTCCATCCTCCTCGAAGCTAATGACCCTCATGGCTGATACTGCAGGACGCCCCTCTGCAGCTAGCCTGCATCACATACACCAAAAGACAATTTGCAGGTTGGGACCACTTAAGCCATAACATGGAATAAAGTTCAGTGGTTTATTATTATTAAGCAGTTGATACAGTGAGAAAGCAGTGACAGTTTATTCTTCACAGGGATTGGTTATAATATCAGAATTTTCTTAAATGATAGGGAATTGTTTAGTGGTTACCTCCTATCAGTTTTAGATAACCAGTTCAAGTTTTGTTTATAATGTCCAGAGGCATAAGTAAGAAATAATCCAGGTTAAGTTAGTTGTGCAAAGTAAACTAAGTTGAGTTTTATTTGTACACCTAAACTGGTTTTGTCTACTTGAGTAATTCTCAAGACTGGTCTTTGCTTTTTATTTTAACAGAGAATAGTATACTGTAAGTAGAGAAAGATCCTATATATATAAGCATGAACTTATACTTTCATCCAAGAAAGTAAATATCTTGTCTTCCTTCATTATCTTTTGGTGAGTGGCATGTGAGAAGATCAACCGTCTCAAAGATTTCCCAAAAGCCTTTGTGGTGTGTGTGAGTATCAGTCATTTTATAGATCCATCTCCAAATAAGGAAGCCTGGGTTCTCTGGAGACCTGGCCCAGTTCTAAAAGGAAAGCTTAAAGTAGCCTGTCTGCTTAGGATTAGAGGTTATCTAATATTAGCTTCTGTCTGATGAAAAACAAATTGCCCTATCCATTAATCACGACATAACAGACTGACCTCAGAATGCAGAAAGGATTTTAAATTAGTGATAGTTGTATTTGAGGGAAATACACAATTGCATTTCATCCATATTAATCAAGTTTTCAAATCTGATTAAATTATCCTTTTCAATTTTTCCAGAAGAATCTGGTTTTTAAATCTTTTGATTTTATTGGAAGTTTGAGAAAATGTGAATGATTGCGTGGACTGTAGTTACAGATGGTCCCCCACTTACGATGGTTTGACTTATGATTTTTCAACTTGACGATGGTGCATGAGACATATGCATGCAGTAGAAACCATACTTTGAATTTTTATCTTTCCCTGGGCTGGTGATATGTGGTGGATACTCTATCATGATGCTGGGCAACAGCAGGGAACCAACCGCAGCTCTCATTCAGCCACACGGTCATGAGAGTAAACATTGATACAGTCAGAACCATTCTGTATCCACACAACCAATCTGTTTCACTTTCACTTTCACTTTTCAATTTCACTACAGTTTTAAATAAATCACATGAGATATTCAACACTTCATTATGAAATTGGCTTTGTATTGAATGCCATTGCCCAAATGTAGACTAGTATAAGTGTTCTAAGTGGTTTAAGGTAGGCTAGGCTAAGCTGTAATGTTCTGTAAGTTAGGTATATTGAATGCATTTTGACTTATGATATTTTCAACTTATGATAGGCCTAAACAGGAAGCAACCTCATCATAAGTAGAGGAAGATCTGTATTGTAATATCAGTAGGTGGCAAAAATATGAGTGCTACCCACAATATAAGGAAATGTCTCTGTTCCTAATCAGAAATAACCCTTTTGCCCCAGAGAAAGTATATTTGGGGGAAAAAATAGGGCCTGAAAAGATGTTTTGGTCTGTTAGCTGGGACCTGAAGATTGGTGAAAGATAGTAGTAATTTGGTTAAGTGTGTGCATCTAAGTAAGACTGTCTGGGTTAAAATACCAGCTCTATAATTTTTTGACTGTATGATTTTGAAAGATTTTTAAAAGTCTGTATACTTTAGTTTCCTGTCTGAAAAATTATAATGACAGAATTGGGTGACTGTGATCATTAAATTAGAAGTATAGATAAAGTACTTTGGGAGCACATGACTTAGCGTTAAGTATTATATCACGTCCACCTTCAAGTCTAAGAATTTCCTTCCAACTTAGTTTTTATAATTTCTAATAGAGATATTTTGACTCAAAGTGCTTTACATTTCCTGTTTGGTACAGCCATGTGTTTATTGTTTTACATGAAATAGAAAGCAGTGGATTAGCCCCGTTCAATCAGTAAGGTCCTGGTAAGAGACAGACCCTGTATTTGACAGTAAGTGGAAAGGAGAGAAAACACAAAAGAAACCAAATAAGCACTGTATGTGCACAGAGTTTACATTGCAGTTTGATCAATACAATCAATACACATGAAAACAATAGACAATGAACTAGAATTATAATTTATGAATACTTTATAGCTCTACTATTTCACCTCCTCATTGAAACAATGCCCCATAGAGTTAATGAGGTTGAAACTAGTAGAAAGTTTAAAGCTTGTTCCCAGAGAACTGTTTCCTTCAAATCTAATTGTGTATTTTCAAATCCATTAGCTGTCTCTACAGAAGCTTGAACTCAAAGTCAACTGATATGGTTTCAACCTATGAAGAAGCAAGGCCCTGCATTTTAAGACCTCATTGAGTTTGCACTGGCTCAGCTCTCAGAGCATGCCTATAGCTCCTTCTCCTTGTCCTCAGATAAGATCCTCCTGTCGGGGGCTGAACATCTTTTTGATGTTAAGTCTTCACTCCAAAGTGAACATGGGATGTATGTTACATATATGTTTGCTTAATATGCATGCTCCATCTGCCCTCATGAATAGTCATAAGTACCCCTGTGCTTTTCAACAATATGCATGTAATCTCAACCCCTATTATTATAAAAAACTTATTCTCTCTCCCTTGGGGGGAGGCAGATTTTAGGCTTGCCTCCCATCTCTTCATTTGGCTGCCCCTCGAATAAACTTCTCTGCTACAAACTTGATATCTTAGATTGGCTTTGCTGTGTATCAGGCAGATAGACTTGGGTTCAGTTACACTATGATCTAAAAATTATCTGTTAGTGTCCGTCTGCCCCTGAGATTAAAAGTTTATTGAGGGCTGGTATGAGGTCCTGCTTCTCAGAGGTCTAGGTATAGAACCTTGTGCTCTGTAAGCAGTGAGTGTTTGAAAATAAAGGAACTTTGTAGTCAGAGAGACATTCACAGACACAGTGGAAAGAATGCTGGAGTAAAAAGGAAAGGAACTGAGATTCCTGAGTTTGTCTTTCTCACTAAGTATCTATAAAGCTGAAACTCAGTTTCTCCACCTATAAAATGAAAGAATCAGCCTAGGTTAGTGACATGTTAATGTGTGTGTGTTTTCTTTTTTTTTTTTTTTTTTTTAAGTAGGGTAAAAACATTCTGCATATGAAATCTTATGAGTAAACAGGTAAGAGCAGAAAACCACAGCCTTCGTGTTGCAAAACCACAAACTTCCATAGTGTTTCAAAGAAGACCACCTGCATAAATCATTGTTTTATCTGAGTCCTGAAGGACAAATGGAAGTTAACCAGGAGAAGAGTTTGAAAATGAGAGAAGATTGTTCCAAAAGCTAGATAGAGCATAGAACTGAAATCCATTAACTCTGGTTGAATTCAAGAGTGTAAAGAGGGAGTGGAAAGAAAAGGCACCTAAGAAAGTAAGCAATGCCAGAATATCAAGATCCATAAAAATCATGTTAAGAATATTGGATTTTATCCGTAAGGCAGTGGGTATCCATTAAAGGGATTTAAATAAGACAGTGATCTCAAATTTGCTCGTCAGAAAACTTACTCTGGTTATAGTGCAGAGAAGGAATTTGAGAGAAGCAGGGTTAAGGCAAGGATGTCATTTAGGAGATTATTGCGATAAGTAAGAGAAGATGGTCATTTAAACCAAACACTCCCTTGGTTCTCTTGCCTGTTTTCTACTCATCTATAGCATTAATACTACAATACCAGCTAAATCTAATTCTTTGTCAACTCCATACCTGTACCTAAGACATTAAATGTGACTGGGGATAAATATACATCTAAGCTAACTGCTCTCCTTTTAAATTCATGAAAAAAGCTGCCAATAGGCTATTAAAATGCTGCCTAGAAATCACATTCTTTATCTTTCAGGTCCCTTCACCCTCTCATTGTCCTAAGGAAAAAAAAATTTTTTTCTTCTTTCTTCCCTTTCTTCAAACTCTCAACACCTTCTTCCCCATTGTCATTCTCAGCTTATGATCTTTCTTCTTACTTCACCAAGAAACTGAAACAGAGGGAATCTTCCATAGATTTCTGCCACTACATCTAACCACCTACCTGCTACTGTCCTTTTTTCTGTCTAGTAACTAGAGTTGTTTTCCATGGTCCTATCCAAAGCCAATCCCTCTGGTAGACTCTGTCTCTTCTCATTTCCTTTAGAACATAACTTTAGCAATTCTCCCCTGTCTCATTCCTCATTAACTTTTCATTTTTACTAAATCATTTTTATCATCATTCAAATGTAGTGTTATTTCTTCCATATTAGAGAAATCTTTTCATGACTCCACTTTCTTTGCCAGTTACCATTCTGATTTCTCAGCTCTTTTTTGCAGAAAATTCCTTGAAATGCTTGTCCTTTATTTCTATTCCCAATTTTTCATATCTGCTTTTCTTATAAACTCACTCTAATCAGGCTTTTACTCTCACCATGTCACTAAAATCACCATTATCAACGTCATTAATGACTTCTTCATTGTTTCTCAGTTATTGGTGTTGTCCTCACCTAATTTATCAGTAAAACATGAGTCAGTTAATCATTATCTCCTTTCAGAAAAAATAAAGATTATTAACTTGGCTTTTAGAATAACACATTCTCTTGATTGGTCCATACTGGTATCCTTTTTTGATTCTTCCTTCTCACTCACTTAATATTAAAGCACTTCAGTGCTCAAATCCTGGGCCTCCTCTCTCCTCTATCTATACTCCCTTGTGGTTGTACCCAATCCAATGAGTTTAAATCCTCCATAGGTAGACAACTCCAAAATGTATATCTTCAGCCCAGTTATTTCTTAAGAATTTAACGGCTGAAACAAACACAGTATCTCATCAACTGGCTACAGTAATTGATTTAGGGGTAAGGATGCAAAATAAACTATCAATAAATGAACTGTAGGACCTGTTCTGGGAATTCTGGTGCATGAATTCACATATTTTCCACTGGGTATATGAATTTGGGGCTTAAAACTAAATCAACATTTGCCAGAAGCCTACTCCATGCCTATGTTTGGAACCAAAATAAAAAGAAACCAGATCCTAAAGATGGATCTTGATGATCTTGTTTGAAATCTGGATGAAGTCGTAACTCAAGCCAGATTTGCTCTTGGAATATTCAGTTCCATGAGTATAAATTCCCTTTTGAGTTGGGATTTCTGTTGCTTGAAAACACATGCATTCTATTTGATACACATACATTTTCTGGGAGTTATATATTATTATCTCTATATAAGAGGAAAAACCATGCTAAGATGCCTACATGATTTTCCCAAAGTCATTCATAAAGTAAGTGTTGCCACCAAGACCTGATCCAGATAGTCAAACTTAGGACTTCAAGTGTATAACTCCCTGTGAATAGGAGTTTGAAGATATTGGAATTTCATATTCTATGTGATGTACCCTTTTAAAGTGTGTGTGTGTGTGTGTGTGTGTGTGTGTGTGTGTGTGTGTGTGTGGTGGGGGGGGTGTGTATACTCTCATTGTAACCACAGCATTAGAACATTAAACAGATGGTCATATTTCCTAAGAAAATACCAAAGAGTTGATTCTCATTCATTATTTAGCTTAATTTACATTGAAATATCCTAGTAACAAAATCAACTTTACTCTTTGATCTATGTCCTCAATTTTAATTTTGTTCTTCACAGAAGAATGGACACTAATCACCAATATGGGTTTTGTGTTCTTATATTTTCAGATATGCAGGCAATGACCAAGAATCTGGTTCCATAATGTCCAAGTTTTTATGGATAGATTTATCTTCTTACCCTTCAACTGATGTGAGCATTAGTGAAGAGGTCATTAAAATGAGCACAGAGCAAGGAATCCAGGAAACCTGGGATTATGCACTGATTCTTTATTTCTAGTGTGTGACATCATTCAAGTTCTTTAGTGCACTGGAGCCCTTTCTCCTCAGTAAAGTGTGTATCACAGAAATCTATCTTACAGGAGTGTGGTGATGATTAAGTGAGATAACAAACACTTGACATATCATGCACCCTAAACAAATCAGAGTATTTTTACTATTTGCTTTTCAAAATTCTATAGGAATATAAATCTCTATATTAGCAAAGAAGATTCCCAAGCACCATTTTGTAGCACATTTATTTCAATAAATGTTTATTTTAACAAATGATATGGTTCATCACAAGAATTATCCTACCCTCAATACTTTTTAATTAAACATTAGTCCTGTTGACAGAAAATTAATTAGAGTGTGTTTTGGATGTTGAGCCATGAAGAATGGCTCAGAAAAGTCCTAGACAGAAAGAGAAGTCAGTCTGGCGTTCAAAAGTGTCCAGATATAAAACAAGAATGGATTTGCAAAATTGCCTCCATTGGCATTATGTGGATGTGCCTTGACCATTCTGTAGCTGAAAAAATCCACTCCAAACCTTGCACTACAGAGAATTCAATTTGACATTGTTTAATATCCTATGGGGTGAATGGGAAACTTATTGCATCTGCTATCTTATCTCAGAATGGGAGTGTTTTTCTTTAAGAATTCTCAGAAGGGAGTCATTCTTTGATAATTGAACTCCCTGTGGTGTTGGTCAAGTGGAAACAGTACTCAGAGGCTTCAAAGAAATGAAAGCTTGGAAAACAGAACAGAAGCTTTTCTGGCAGTGATGAGAAGAGGCATCTCTTTGACCTTTTAAATAATGAAAACCAATAGTTTAAAGAAAGCTCAGGCAGAAAACCCAGAACAGAGGATAGAGGAACAAAATTTCCCACCCCAAATTGTTTCTCTTTAGCATGTGGATTATTTTAGGTTGGTTTTTATGTTTTTGTTTTTGTTGTTTTTTTGTTTTGTTTTGTATTTTTTTGAGAGAGAGGGAGAGCACATGCAGAGAAGAAGGGCAGAGAGTGAGACAGAAAGAATCTTAGCAGGCTCTATACACAGCACAGAGCTCTACATGGGGCTCGATCCCACAGCCCCGGGATCATGACCTGAGCCAAAATCAATACTCAGATGTTCAACAAAATGAGCCACCCAGGCCATGCCTAGGTTGATTATTTTTAAGAAACGGAAGGCACAAGGACTTTTGACCTTCCCTCTGTCTGAAAATATTTAGCTCCAGGATGGGAGCTATTATTATAGAAAACTACATTAGAACTTAGCAAGTTCTGTTTATTAAAATTCATTTCTATGTCCCATTGTTTCTGTATGGTCCAGCAAATACTTTTTTTATCTTCCTTTGAATTGTGAATTGATTCCCGTGAATTGATTTCCTTCCCTTTGAGGTCTGTCACCCTTACCCTGTTCTCTTTAGTTCAGTATGACATAGATATCTCATTTTGTCAGACTGTCTTTGGAATCTCTCATGTTTGTGTGAATTCCTTATATGTACATAATTACACGTGTTTTCCTCTAGCCAGACTTTTCAAAAAGAGAGAGGGAGTGTGTGTGTTCCCAAATAAATAAAATCAGAAATGTAAGAGAAGTTACAACTGATACAACAGAAATGTAAAGGATTCTAAGAGACTAGTATGAAAAATTATCCACCAAAAAATTGGACAACCTAAAAAAAAGGATACATTCCAGGAAACACACACTTCCAAGACTGAATCATAAAGAAGTAGATCTAAGTAGACCAATCACAAATAATGAAATTGAATCAGTAATTTAAAAACTCCTTAAAAACAAAAGCCCAGCACCAGATGGCTTCATAGCTGAATTCTACCAAACATTTAAAGGATAGTGAGTACTCATTCTTCTCCAATTATTCAAAAAAAGGGAGAAGGAAAGCTTCCAGATTCATTTTTACAAGACCAGCATTACTCTGATACCAAAACCAGAAAAGGATACCACCAAAAAAAAAAAAAAAAAGAAAAAAAGAAAGAAAAATTTCAGGCCTATATCCCTGATAAATATACATGCAATAATTCTCAACAAAATATTAGTAAACCAAATTCAACAGTATATTAAAAGTGTTATGCATCACAATCAAAGTGAGAGGGATGCAAAATGGTTCAACATTGGCAAATCCACCAATGTGATACACCATGTTAACAAAACAAAGGATAAAAATCTTGTGATCATCTCAATAGATGCAGGAAAAACATTTGACAAAGTTCAACATCTATTTATGCAAAAACTTTCAACAAAGTGGATATAGAAGAAATGTGCATCAACATGATAAAGGCCATATATGAGAAACCTACACTTGGTCTCATAACAGTAAAAAGCTGAAACATTTTCCACTAAGATCAGGAACAAGGCAAGGATGCCTACTCTCACTACTTTTATTCAACATAGTATTGGAAGTCCTAGACAGAGAAATTAGGCAAGAAAAGGAAATAAAGTCACCTAAATCAGAAAGGATGAAGTAAAACTGTCACTATTTGCAGATGGCATGCTAATAAATATAAAAAATCCTAAAGACTCCATCAGAAAACCATTAGAATAAATGAATTCAGTAAAGTTGCAGTATACAACAACAGAAATCAGTTTCACTTGTATACACAATAATGAGCTATCAGATAAATTAAGAAAATAATTTCATTTGCAATTGCATCAAAAAGAATAAAATACCTAGATATAAACTTAAATAGATGAAAGACTGTACTATGAAAACTATAAGTCATCGAGGAAAGAAATAGAAGATGACACAAATAAATATAAAGATATCTATGTTTATGGATTAAAAAAAATCAATATTGTTAAAATGTCTACAATTACCCAAAGCAGTCTATGGATTCAACATAATCCCCATCAAAACACCAATTAATTTTCAAAGAACTAGAACAAAGAATCCTAAATTTTACAGGAAACCATAAAAGACCCTGAATAGCCAAAGCAATCTTGAGAAATAAGAACAGAGCTGGAGGTTCTGTTCTTTGATTTCAAACTATATTACAAAGCTGTAGTGATAAAAACAGTATGGTACTGGCACAAAAACAGACACAGATCAGTGGAATGGAATATAGAGTCTAGAAATAAGTCCATACATATATGGTCAATTAATCTATGACAAAAGAGGCAACAATATACAATGGAGAAAAGACAGTCTCTTCAACCAATAGTGTTGCAAAAACTGAATAGCTACATGCAAAATAATTAAACTGGACCACTATCTTACAGCATATAAGCATACAGCATATAAAAATAAATTCAAAATGGATTAAAGACTTCAATGTAAGACTTGAAGCCATAAAACCACTAGAAGAAAACATCGACAGTAAACTCTTGACATTGGACCTAGCAATATCTTTTTTGGACCACACTTCTCAGACAAGAGCAACAAAAGTTAAATAAGTAGAACTATATCAAACAAAAAGCTTCTGCACATCAAAGGAAACCATCAACAAAACAAATAGGCAATCAACTGAATGGGAGAAGATTTCTTCAAATCATATATCCAATAAAAGGCTAATAGAAAGATAAAATATAAAAGAACTTAACACAACTTAACATCAAAAAAACAAATATTCGATTTAAAAATGGGTAGAGGACTTAAATAGACTTTTCCAAAGAAGACATACAGATGGCCAATGGGCATATGGAAAGATGCTCAACATCACTGATCATCAGGGAAATGCAATCAAAATCAATATCACCACATACCTGTCATATTAAGTATATCAAAAAGACAAAAACAACAAGTGTTGGTGAGGATGTAGAGAAATAGGAACTCCCATGCACGGTTGGTAGAAATGTCAATTGGTGTAACCATTGTGGAAAACAGTATGGAAGTTCCTCAAAACATTAAAAATAGAACTATGTTTGCCTAATTTTTCTTACAACCAAAATTGACTTGCACAGTTCTTCAAACGAAAAATAATGTCATTTTAGTCCTTTGTACTCCTAAGAAGGATACCAGATACCTGCATTTTACTTCCTAATTTTAACATGATGGTGGAGAAAAGAGAGTTTAAGAATAAAATGCAACCAACTTCTTGGGTTCTCAGCCCCAGGTGCTAATTTAAAGAAAAGTAAGCATAAATTTTGAAGAAAAAAAATCAGGATTGCATGGCAATTATAAATAATAGTCTCTACCTAGTGCTAGAATGGAATCAGAGTCACCCAGAAGAGTTACAAATTTTTCTTCTGCTGAATAAGTGTGAGAAAATTGCATAAATCTCAATGGTTTTGTTTACCTGGGATTAAAAATATATTTCATTAGGTTGCTACTACAATTAGGTTTTTCACAACTAAACCAGTTACCCATGATGTCAAAACATTAATCTTATGTGTTTTATTATATGTGGAGACATCCTGAATCTTATTAGGAATATTCTAACAGAAACAAAGTTTTACTTTTATGGGTTTACTTCTATTTTCTCCTCTGTTTATAGTCTTCTTGTTTAAGGCAGAAATAAGAGAGGCGTTCCCATCCCTGCCATATAATAACATGTTACATTTTAATATCCCTTTGGAATGCTGTGGTCCCATCAGGAGCAGTGGTTTGGCATTCGTGAAGGCCTGTAAGAGCCTGCACTATTTGAAGAACAGTAAATTGTGTTTTCGTCCAATTATCTGAAAGTAGATGAAATATTTAGCAACTGATCTGATGAAAGCTGCTGTTCCTAATAACCACAACTCCCAAGAGAAAGACCGTGCTCTGGTCTCTATTGCAAAGGAATTTCATCAGTGTCAGAGCAATATCAATCAACCAACTTCAAAATAGCTATTGAATGATAAGGCATCATCATAAGCAACAGTCGTAATATATGTGTATATATATATGTATATATGTGTATATATATGTATATATGTGTGTGTGTATGTGTGTGTATATATATATATATATATATATATATATATATATATATATATTTAACTTGGCTCACTATGAACAGCATCTCCTGTTAGGCAACAGGGCTACAAAATGGCTCAATAATCTCATATTTAGTTATAATAACCTCATTTATACTTGTAATGGTAAAGCCCCTGCCAGAAAACTATGAAACTTTCTGAAAGGTTTTCTCTTTTCTTTATATGTTTCTAAGTTGATTTTTCAAGGCAGCCACTATCAACTTTATAGGAAAATTAAATAGCAAGAAAGATATTCTTATAAGTACCTTTCCAGGAATACTATACACTGGTTCCATAAAGGGAAGCAACAAAGCTGGGACTTTAGCCATTTTGCCACCATGAGATAGAGAATAGAATGAGTATCCAGCAACAAAATAATAGCTCATGGTATTTGCACTTATTGTATTTATGTCATCAAATTACATACATTTACCTGAAGATAGTTAATCACGTTTACATATTAAGGTAAATGTATGACTCACATCAGCTTGAACAGGGCAAAAAATAGCCATTAAAAATTGCACTGGGACTAAAACCAGAGATATTTAACCACCCATTTAACACATGCCAGGAATAAGAGGCAGGGTGAACAGTCATATTCTTCTTTATAATGCAAAATCCAATACAAAAGCTAATTTTACTTTTCGTCACCCAGAAAACAGTACTATATTCCCTTCACATTGGTAAGCACACACCAAGCATTCAAATCAGCAATTGGCCCCATCTGATTGTGGAGAGCACAATTTGCTGCAGCTAATAAGAAAAACCTGCAGCCAAACCCCCAGCTACCCAAAAGGAACACATGCTTTTTTAGGTGGCATCAATCTAGTAATTATTTAACCTTTGTTAGTTAAGGTATCTCTTGAACTTGGAAAATTAGAATGAATTCTGTTCTATTCATAAATATTCCCAAGTGTTTTAAGATGATAGATAAATAGGAATAATAATAGCTAACACTCCTTAGAGCATTTACCATGAGGGAAGTACTTTACATACATTATCTCATTTCATCCTCACCACAAACTTATGAGGTAGGTAACCTCATTAAGCATATTAAGCTTAGCTAACTTCATTAGGTCTTACAGCTAATAAGTGATAGAGATATAAACTCAGTGCCCAACTTTTCAAAGCCTGCCTCTTCTGCCTCATAAATCTGCTTCTATGAGTAGGAAATCAAGTATGTTCCAAGTAGGAAAAGTGATTTTGTTCCAGGAATTCTGCTCTAGCATTTAGATTAAGTCCACTATTTTTAGAGAATAAGTCCTTAAAACTCAAACAAGGTACCTGGAATGGATAATAGTTTAATCCATCTTAACCAATGAACCTATGCTCTGAGAAGAGGCAAATGTCTTAAGTAGGAAAGAGCAGAGACAGGAAATGTCCTAAGAATGTCAACTCCTGAACAGGACATTCAGAAGAGGATTGGCCTGGATACACAGAAGTCATGGACTTGAAGTAAAAGTAGAAGATAAATAAAGATATAGGAGATGAGAATAGGAGGCAGCAGATGAAACATGGCAGGAAGGTGGAAGGTTAAAATCAGCCTTAGGGTTTTCTTTGGAATACATACTTTTCATGGAACAGTTAAAGACATAACCTCACCACTTGGTATCCCATTCTTGGACAAGTCAAAAAAAAAAAAAAAAAGGACTTGTAGAATTCCAACCCATTGTTTTGTTTTGGAATACAGAATTCATACTTGAAATGAATTCTGCTTTGAATATTAAAATCTTGAAGGGAGAAAGAGAAAGCATGACATTTGGTAATTACTTTTAAGTTGTTTAATTAAAAAATCATTAAAATTATTGCAAATTATGAAAAATAATATCTCATAAGTTTTCCTAAACAAAATATTAAAAAGTTCAATGAAAGCAATTTTTAAAAAATGTTTATTTATTTAAGAGAGAGAGTGCACCACACATGTGCTTGCACACATGGGGGACGGGCAGAGAAAGAGAGGGAGAGAGAGAATCCCAAGCAGGCTCTGCACTGTCAATACAGAGCCTGATTTGGGGCTTGATCCCAGGAACTGTGAGATCATGACCTAAGCCAAAGTCAAGAGTCAGCCACTTAACTGACTGAGCCACCCAAGTACCCCGGAAGCAATCTTTTCCATTTTCAACTCCTTTTACCCACATGAAGACAATGTATTCTTTTCATACGGGAGCAGTCCATGACCATTTTATTATACAATGAAATGAATTGACTTATATCTCATTAGTACTCTTTCATAAATTGGCTTTCTGACCAACTCAACTGTTTTTTACATTAATGTTGATATTCAGACTGTGTGAAGCAGAGTGACAAAAGCTGGATCACATCTCCACTGCAGTATTATCTTTTTTTAAATTTATTTTTGTAAAATGGCTTTTAAAGTAGTTTATATTGAAACATATTGTTAATCCAACTTCCTTACTAGTTTAATTTTCAACATGAGAAAGTCCTCTGAATTATCCATACAGCTTCCATCATAGTGTTGTCCTATAATGAATTAAAGATTATATACAATAAAACATCTTGAAGATATGGGTACAAGCTTCCTATTCTGGATAAGAAAAATTAAGCAGATAGAATTGTATTCATTCTGCAAATTAAAACTATAACTTCATTTCTGTTGAGAAATGTAAAATATGACCACATGGTATAATGGGAAGAGCTTAGACTTTGATTTTATACAAATGCAGTTTCAAAATAAGCCTGTGTCAGCTAACAGATGTATTGAGAAGTGAACTCAAGAGTATGTACTCATAAGCAACTATCCATTCTCCCACCTATGCTTCAAATCCTCTTATTGGGCTAGTTCTTTCCCTGTCTTTGGATTTTAGTCTCTTTTAGTTATATTTCACAAAAGCAGTGTCATTTTAATATGAACACGCAATCCTTGAAATAATGAAAACACTTTTGTAGTGAAGAATTAATCTTATCCAGAGAGAAGTATGGCCTTTTCTGCTGGCTCATGGGAGGTAAATTCTAAACCTTTGGAATTTCTCAGAGGGTAGGAGTGTCTTTAACATTCATGGTGGGTCCTTGGACCACACCTTATAATTTATGTTAATGCAATGACTGTGTGGGTTGGGCAATATCAATAGTCTTAAGATGAGGTCTGGCCACACCAGAAAAACAACCATGTGATGAAAAGCTTGGAACTTTTAGCCAGATGACTTCAAAGAGGGATGAGGCTAGAGATCCAGTTCAACCATGCAGGCCATGATTCAATCAATCCTGCCTAAACAATGAACCTTCAATAAGGTCTCTGGACACCAAAGTCAAGTGAGCCTCCTGGATTTCAATACTCTATATGCTTATTACCACACATCACTAATGCCAAGGGAATAACATGCCCTGTAGACGTGACCGTTTCAAGTTTGTAACTTTCAGTTCCATGTCTTCCCTTTGCATTTCTTCTTTGGCTGGTTCTAATTTGTATTCTTTTGTTATAATAAAACTATAATCTTATGTATGGTACTTTCCTGCGTTTTGTGAATTGTTCTAATAAATTATTAAACCTTGGGGAGTCCATGAGGACCTCCCCATTTGTAGCCAGCTGGCTGGAAGTGAGGGTGGCCCTGGGGACCCTTGAAATTGCAGCTGGTGTTAGAAGTGAAAACAGTCTTGTGAGGAGTTCCCTCTGATTTTGCAGGTAAATTAACTCCTTACGGTTGTTGCCGGAGTCTAGAGTAGACTTGCCCATCTAAAGAACTGTTCCTTAATCACCTTAACCTCCACTTTGGCTTCACCGCTGGTAACACCAAATTCTTATTCCATTTAGTTATCTGTTTCCTCAGCTTATTATTCCTTCAGGTTTATAAGCTGGAAGTGTAAGACTGGGGATTTCCCATAGGAAGAACTTCTCTCTTTACCCTGCCAGCTTCAGCCCCATTTATTAGCCACCATTTCCACTCAGTTGTCCTAGGAGAAGAGTGAATTCAAGTTTGTTTTGCATATTGTTATCTGGCGTTGGGATTCTCAGCAATTTTTTTGGTCTGGCTTACAGATATTGATTTAGCCTCTGGAGTGCTATATTACTTTGCCCCTCTGGATGACCTTTCTGGGTAGAGTCTTCACTTGGCTTAAGGTAAAGACAAATGTCTTCCTCACTCTCCTTATTTATTATTGTTGAAAAAGCTTCTCTCTCAACAGATCCATTTCTACTCTTGTATAAGCTGATGCTGAGAGAACTCATTGTACATAATGAAATCTCGTGGCATGTCTGGCATATTGTGTTTTTATTTTTAAGCTTGTTTTCCTAGGGGGTATCCTTGTATCAGTGTAACTTAGTGGTAAACCAATGATCAATCAGAAAATTTTCTTAAATGCCTTGCTGCTATATTTCCTACCCTTTGTGAAGGGGATCTGTATGTAAAGACATGCTTTGGAACTTCAATCAAAACCTGTAATGTAAGGATTTTTTTTTGTATATATATAATCCATTCAACCTATTTTTAGTGTTGCTTTATTTTTATCTCCCTACTTAAAATTCTATTATACTGAACATAAAATCAATACCTTTAGACACATTTGAATTATTGAAGTTCGAGGAACCCTGCGTGCTCTCATCAATGGTGTCAAAGATGTTTTATCACTGTTGTGGAAGACAAATGACCAAACTGATTTTGAAAAATTCACCTTTAGATTGCCTCGAAATGTATGGATATATTAATCTACAAGAGTTTAAAGTAGATATGTAAACTTATAAAGGGTTCAGAATAAAAAATAATCCAGCCTAGCATTTGGCCTAAAACAAGTCCTAGTTATTTTACAAATGATCATGGGCAAAGTAATGGAAAAAACTACTGGGCTTGAAGCTGAGAAGTCAGATGGTTACCCAGGTCTCATGCTGTCAAGAGACATACCGAGAGATGTTGGCTGAAGTGGAATTAGAGATAACTAGGAGCAAGACCTTCAAACATGGCCTCTCACCCAGATATGCACTCTCTACATCAGAACACATACATTCTTGCCTTAGCTTCTGTGTTATGGCTTTTCATGCCAACCAGGTCTCTAGAATGTTCAATGCATCTCTCCCTTTTTCACTTTCCCCCTCAGGATTTAGACATTTTTTTATTGATATGCTGAGTCCAACCACATTTACCTACCACCCATGTAATTGCTTCCTTTTATCTTTAAATCCTCTAGCCCAACCACTTATTAATTTAAAAATTATGTATATACCATAGAACAGATACTATCTGAGCTTCAGCTCTCTACCAGTGAATGAATTACCTTAAGGCTGCTCACCCATTCTCCTGGGATGTTGGTGGACTCTCTAATTGCGTCAGGATTTAGTGATACCATAGAGGTTCATGGAATGCTTGCTATTACAAGGAGTATACTTAAGAGTTTTATCCTCTTTCACCTCTTGTATTTATTCCTGATGATGTAAAAATGTATTAAAATTTTATTTACACTCTAATCTCAGGCATATAATTAAAAAATGACCAAACCTGTGAACAAGCAGTTACTAGTAGTTGAGAAAATGCAGATTACAATAATAACAGCAATCACAGCTCACCCATCAGACTGCTAGAAATGAAATAAATGTAATCATCTCACTACTGGCAGGGATGTAGGGAAAAAGGTGGAAATGTGAATAGTTGTGGGCTTTTTGGAAAGCCATCTGGCAGTGTCAATTAAAAATTTACAAGGTACATGTCTGTAAACCCAGCAATCCCACTCCTGGGAAATTACCCCGTAGAAATAAGAGCATCGGTGAATAAGATTATATACACAAGGATGATTATTTCACATTTATCATGGCAAAAAGCTGAGACAAAGAGAAGCCATTTACGAGCAACATAGATCATGACACATTTCTATCATAGGGTACTCTACTGCCATATTTGGGGGAGCACTAGAGAGCCACCAAATAAAGTATAAATACTTCAAGAAAAACATCAAGTTGCAGAAACAACTTATCTAATATGATCCCACTTTCGTAAAACAAACTGTGACTAAAGGGAACCCTGTATGCATGTATTATTTTGAGCATGAAGATGCCCATGGAAAGTTACACATGAAGTTTATAACATGGATCACCTAGAGGTGGCACAAAAGGCTAGAAAAGGAAAGGAAAGGAAGAGAGAAGTTTAGGGGGAAAAAAAACTAACTTGAAAAGATAAGTGCTAATACAAAATAATATATTTTGTGTGTATGTTTCTGTGTGTGCACATGTGTGGGCATAGAAAGATGCACTAAAGGAAAAGATCGCTAAGCAGTAAATAGGGTTTTCTCATGGTAGGGTGATTTCTGGTAATTTTTACTATATCTGTTTAGTTTTTTTTTTTTTAATTTTGACTCATTAAATGTTTATATAAGTTACATAATACATAAAACATTTACCTTGTGAAAAAGGAATGTCGGTGATTATTAAAATCATTTTCCATATCTGTTCTGTACAAATTGCTCCCACACCATTTTTTTAAAAAGTAGTCAGTAAATCTAAAATGATTTACTGATGGCCTATAGGTACGCTTTGTTGCAGATTGCCTCTCTCCTCAGTCTGGTTGTCAATAGTACTTGCTCATTTCCCTGGCCCTCTCTGTGTGTTCTTGAACCTCTACCTCTGGTTGCAGATCTGCCAGATTGAATCTCCACCTCCCTAACTCTTGCTTCATCATTTATAATGTGGCTTGCTACCTATACCAGCTGTAATTTTACATGATAAAGCTACCATCTAGCTGTCACATTGAATTTCTAGACAAATTTTCTCATAATGATTATTATTATATTCTTATTTTTCTCTGTAATGTTGTCTACCACCTCAGCAGTAGACTCATGTTTTTCATTCCCCTTGACATGGATATTGCATTCAACTAAGTGAATCTGAAGCACCTAGAGACAAGGAAGAGTCTACGAATGAAAATTCACTGGTATTTTGGGGAAACAGGGAGTTCACTCAATTAAAAAAAAAGTTCCAATGGAAATATGGTTTTCATTATCAAGAATGCAATAAAAGGATTTCATTAGAAGATAAAAAGAAAGTTACACCAGATTATCGCTGATTTCCTTTTCACTTTTGTGAAATTTTTTGAGTTCTGCTTACTGATTTACACATGTGGTTATTTATTTCAAAGGCTGGTTGGGTGAACTCATATCCTTTTTACAAGTACTGGAGTTTAGATCAGATGATCCATATGAGATTACAGCATATATATCTCATTCTTCTCTCTGCTCCTCCTGTTTGTGTTCCATGTCTCAAAAAAAAAAAAAATGCTTAAAAATCAAGTTGGCCAGGACTTGCTTTTGTTTTTTGGTGGATCCCTCCTTGTTTTTGGCTTTCATACTGTCCCACACCATTGAAGGTTATTTCTGAATATCTGGCCACAGTGTATATTATAGGAAACACATATATGTAATCATGAAAAGGGCTTCATATCTTAATATTTTCTTCATTTTTTATTTTCAATGCCTAAAACCTGAGCTCAAAATCACAGAAGTAAAACCATGCTGTTAATCTTCCTAATTATTCTTTTGCAAACCTCCCTTTCTTACTTAGCTTTTCAGAATCAAAGTAAATTCTCATTGCAAAGACAACATTGGGCAACACATACGGTCTCCAAAAATTTCCTCCAAAAATATCCTTACTAGCTTCTTGAAAATTATCTTTGTTCCTTTCAACATTAGCCCCCTTCATCCCCAAATTTGTAATGTCTTTCTCTGAGGAAGGTGTAGGCCAAAAAGAAAAATGTGACCTCCAATACCCTTGTCCAATCTTTCCCTTTGAATGTTGCCTAAGTTGTTCTGAGTTTTATAATGGATTATCATTCTCCATATATGCGTGTCTGTCTCTGTCTCTCTCAATCTCTTCCTTATAATACCCCTTTTTTATCTTTTCACTTTCTCTCATTTCTGTACCTATTGTGGTTTCTTATGACTGAATCCTCCAAGAAGGGTTTTCGAGAGGTTGGACTTAAGTGCAGGAACCACATTGTATTACATTTGACCTGTTGCTTCCTGGGAGTTTTTCTTCTTCATTTCTTTTTAAAGTATCACCTTAACTGTGGTTAGCAATTTCCAAATTGTTGTTCTTCTACAATCCCAGTACTATACTCTCTAGCAACCCTTTCATAGTCTCTATCTACTAAGTAAATAGTGACTCTACTTGACCAATTATGCACATGACATACTTCTTTGGAACCAATCTGTACCAACTCCTTTACTCCAGTATAGTCATGCTTTTAATTCCCTAACACTTGGATTAATATTATTACTAATATTGTTAGTAATGGCCCATTAAATTCACTTAATTCCTTAAGGGATAATGAAAAATACAATTTTATGCCTTATGTTGCTCTATAAGCTGTGATTTAATGGAATACATTCCAGGTGTTAGAAAACTGGTGAATTAGAAGAAGAGAAGAATTTTATGTAGAAATTTCCCATCAGGAGGGAAGATCGTATCCAAAGAGATAATATCCTAAAGATGTAAGGTGTGAATAAAAAGGGAAAAAAAGTTGAGGAAGTTCTGGATTTAATAAAAATTAAAATGCTTCTATTAGACTCTAGGGTTGAAGCTTGAATAAAGAGAGGGATTTATAGGAGCACCTGGGCGGCTCAGTTGGTTGAGAGTCTGACTTTGACTCAGGTCATGATCTCATGGTTGAGGAGTTTGAGCCCGTGGCAGGCTCTGTGCTGACAGCTCAGAGCCTGGAGCCTGCTTTGGATTCTGTGTCTCCTCTCTCTGCCCCTCCCCTGCTTGCACTCTGTCTCTCTCAAGAATAAATAAACATTAAAAATTTAAAAAAAAAAAGAGGGAGTTACAAAATAGTTTATGTCAAAGATAGTCTATGAGGTTATGAAATCATAGTAAATGTGTCTAAGTAAGATTCTTTTAAAAAGGGGAGGGATCCTATCCCAAATCCATTAATTAAAATGAAATGTGAAGAACTTAAAACTTTGAGGTGCTTATTGAACATCACTTGCCCATGAGCAGCCAGCTCTTAGTACAATTTATCATCCTTTGCTCTTATGAAATACTTAGACATACTTTTATTTGAACTTACAGCAGTATCCAATTATTTCTATATCTGGAAAAGCACATAGCATGAAAGACAATTTTCAAAGCCAAGAACATGAAATAGACACAGTTCAGTTTAAATGGAGGTGGACTTTTTTTTTCCTTCATCTCTATAGATGAAGAAATATATAAATATGGGGAGGAAAGAGACGCACTATAAGGGGGAGAAGGAAAAAGTGATTTGGGGAAATTGCTGGGAAAACTATTGTAGCTAAAAAAAAGTTTAAATAAGTCAAAAAAACTTCTTTACTGAGTTCGAAAATCTCTCACGGACTCCACATACCTGTTCAGTTAATTCAGACTAGCTCACAGTGTTTAACTGTGTCTTTATCAGCCTTTTCCAATGGCTATTATAAAAAATCATTAAGATATATGTGCTTATAAAATTTTGCAGAACTAAACAAAAGGACAGAAATCAAGCAAAAAATTATTATAGACAAGAATAGCCAACAGAGGACATCTAGTGGTGGTCAAGAGTAGTGCTATGTTCTTCTCCAGTATGTTTTGTGTTTCACAATTACACAAGAGAGGTCAACTGTAAGAAATTGTCAGATGCCTGCTTTCTATGTCACTTTCAACTGAGAAAGAGGTGCCACAAACAGTGAATCCAATTAATAAAATAAAATTTAAAAACTACTGTTTGATTTCTATTTGAGAATTTGTCTTAAACCATTTAAAAATGTAGTCTGATAGACAACAAAATTGTATTATAAACATAAAATTGCTTAGAGATTAGAACTTAATTGTTTCCACCCTAGAAGAAATGATAATCATGTGACATGAAAGAAGTGTTAGATAATGCTACAGTGGCAGTCATGTGTAAGTCAACTTACACAATGCTGTATGTCAATTGTATCTCAAATAAATTTTTAAAAGTATAGTCTGGCTGGGAAGTTGTAAAGCAGAACCTGTAATCACACAATAGATAGTTCTATGAAAAACAAACTTGCCTGTTCTTTAAGTGCCAGATTAATGTCAAATATTTTTTTAAACGGCAAATGCACTCAATAATTCCATAAAACAATGATGTCATTGTTATTATATATCATTGTGCCTATCATGAAGCTAGACACCATGCTGGGTACTGGGAGCACAGAATGAGTCTAATTCTAAGCATTAAATTACATACACACTCATGAACTCATCTGTGGACATCCAATATGTCCACAAATCCTTTTATAGTTCATCTCCCAAATGCTGGAGCCTAATTCCCCTCCCCTTGAATATGACTTAGTGACTGACTTCTAATGAATAGAAACTGGTGATAGTGAATGGCTGACCTCCCAGATTATGTCATAAAAGGCATTATAGCCTTCAACCGGCACTCTCTCTCAGATCATTCATTCTGGGGCAAGCCTGCTGCCATGTCATAAAAAAACTTATGCAGACCTATGAAAAAGCCCTTATGGTAAGGAACTGAGCCCTCCAGCCAACAGCCATGTGAGTGAGTCATGTTGGAAGATCTTCTCTCCCCAGTCAAGCCTTGCGATGACTTCAGCTCCACTCAACATCCTGACTACAACCTCATTAGAGATCCTGAACCAGATCATTCAGCTAAGCTGCACCAGGATTCTTGCCCCACACAAGCTTTGAAATAATAAGCATTATAATTTTAAGCCTCTAAATCTAGAAATAGATTACTAAAACACCATCCTTCAAGCCATCTTCTTGGCTCATGACCTAATCCAGAACTTGTGGACAATAATGCAGATGCAGAATTATTATTTTCTCTTTAGAGGTATGAGTATTTTTCTACCTCCATCCCTGCCATAAGATGGAAATCTCAATACTCACCCTCTCTCTAGACCTTCTTCTGCCTGACGGTGTTATTGTTAAAAGGCCTAGTTGCCATTTGAAGTCTACACAGCTCTTTTAACTAGTGTGTTCAGTCTTTATAGTTTAAGAAAGCAAACTTGGACAATCACTGAACATCGCTTCCTCACAATTCTTTCTGCTCTTTTCTATAGCTTTGGTCAAAGTACACACCTTCCCCCAAGCCAGGATAAACTATTGTAGATGACTGTACTCACTACAACTCCTGATTAGCAGGCATAACTCAAAAATCCAGAACGCAAAGAAAGAGGCTCAGGGTTTTACTTTTTTCACATAAACATAGGGACTCTTTTCAATGCAACCACAAGAAGCTTTAGTCTCCCAAAGTAATTATAAACACTGAAATTATTAATGGCTCTGGATTAAAAAGACAAAAACAGTGCAGTGGAAAGATCATCAGTTCTAAGAATTCAGGAATATACTGAATGTGAAAAGTCCTCTATAAAGTACTTTACACATTGTAGTTGTTGTTGTGGTTGTTGTTTTATTATATCGAGCCACCCATGAACACATACAAATCACTTAAGAAATGGTCAGATTCCTAGGTCTAAGAGACTTGTGACATTGCCAAATCTGTCTGTTCTCTCAGCACAGTGGAAGTGTAACACTATATGTGAAAACTGCAGAAAGCTGCATTTTCCGGAAGCTACCACCTAGCTAACAAAACCAGGGGCAAGTTGCTTGTCTTCAAAGGCCAGTTTCCTCATCTAGAAAATGGGTAAATGAGTTAGAGAACTTTAAAATAGCTCCTTGGGTGCTGGTAACTATAAAATAACACTTGTGGTTAAATGGCAAAGGAAGAATTTTAAAAGTCAGAAAAATAGTCAGCATATATTTTTACCTACTCTATTAAGGAAATAATTTTTACTCTGCATTCATTTCATTTGAAACGGTAAGTGTGAAAATGTTCTTACATATCTGTTTTGATAAGTAGCCAGATGGTGTCTAAAGATACATTTTCTTTGTAGTTTAATGCAATTGAAATGAGTTCTCTAGTCACCTCTTGAAGCCTATGGAGCTTTAAAATCAATCATTTAGAATATGAAGATCCTAGTGAGGCTATTAAACTCTATGACTTTTAAATGTTAAAATCACCAAAGCACCTTTAATTTTACTGGTAATGACATATACAACCTTTTATACTGGATATTAAGTATTCATATTAAATCATAATAAATATTCATGCTGAACCATAAGCCACCTGATATTGCAAATGGTCATTTATGTTGTCATTTATGTACCAGTGTCAGTTCTGATAGGATAATGTTTATAATTTATTAAGCAATATGTCACAAGAAAATGTCCATTTCCACACTATTTCCATATTAGTAGCAATGAATGTTGCCAGGGCATGGTGGAATATAAATTATTTCTCAGTTTGAACATGATGCTACTACAATAAAATGCCCATGGCTAAAAAAGTCATTAACATGCACTATAGAACAAGCTTGTCACACATAATACACACAGACACACACGCGCACACACACACACACACACCCACACACAATTAGGATATTTGGTAGTGCAGACAAAAAGAAATAAAAAAAATAAAAAGCAGTAAACATCAAAGCTGAAGGTCCCCTGATTTATAGCAAGCACAGCAGGGATGCATGGAAGTCTCACAATGAGACGCATGGAGAAAGGTTGGCTCCTTCATAGTAAGCCAAAGACTTTCCCTTTATCTACAAGGGAGCAAGGTTCAAAGCCAGGTCAGCCAGGCAAACTTGGAACTTAAGGGAACTAGAAAACAGAGATCTTTTGGAAATAGCTATTGCTTCCAATGGATGACTATGTGCCTAATAAAAATGGAAGGCCTTGTTAATTTTATTTAACTGTTAATCACCAGATGTTCTGAGCCATATGGAAAAAAATTTAATTTAATGTTTTCAGAGCAGTGATGTGTGTGTGGGGTGTGGTAGGATTTGTGTTTGTGATCGTGTGTGTGTGTGTGTGTGTATGTGTGTGTGTGTGTGCATGTGTGTAAGTGCAATACAATCAGATATTTAGATCCTCAGAAAAGGAATTTATCAGGTCTTTTATCTCAACAGGAGAGAAGGCAGCATTGTGATATTTGTGATAATATCACCCTAGCACTATACAATATTTTTTAGTTTATAATAGATTTTTACAGGTACTATTTTATCTAGTTTTTAACAACAATGCTATTATAACTAGTTTATTACAGAAGAAACTCAGATCCAGAGAGCACTGAGTCACAAAGTTCATAAGTACAAGATCAATGCTTAAAACCAGGAGATCCACACTCTCCACCAAAGTCCATAAGAAAATGTGGAGAAAAGGCATATAATGTGGAGAAAAGGCATATAATTGAAATAATTTTCTTGGTGCTTGAGAAAACTGTATTAGGTTATTTCTTATCAATGTTCATTTAAATTATTCATCTTCATAATTAATTAATTGATTTTAATTCATCTTCTTAATCTTGTCCCCCCTCATTGTCACTCTCTAAAGACTGAAAATATGGCCCATATATTCACTCAACAAAATTCTTGGTATCTATTATATGTCTGGAATAGACACTGATAATATGTCTATGAAAAAAAACACAAAAAACAAAACACCTGACTTCAGGTCACATTTGTTTAAAGTCTGCTAAAGGAAAGAGTCAAATACTTTTGGTATTTGGGCACTCAGAATACCTCTAACTCTCCCCAAAGATGGCAAGAACAAAGGCAAATATGTTAAGAAATCCTGGGTACCATGGGTATAAAACAGTCTGTGACGTCCTGTGTTTAAAACTAAAGTTTAATGTGGGTTCTTATGTTCTTACTCATATTCTCATTTTATTTCTCCACCTCCACTTTTTTATTTTTTCTTTCTTTTACCTTTCCCAACCAATCAACACCACTGTTCTATCTCATCTGTCTGAAGTAAGTATATGTTCAGTGATCCAGGCTTTAGGAGACCAAATCTCCCTGAGTGAAGCTTCTTCTTTGGAGGGCCTCTAGAGGTGACACCTGCACCTGCAAGGGATTTGATAGTGTTTCTTGTGGAGGAAGTCAGTGTCTCATACTGATAAGGATTGAGATTCCTTTCTAAGTCTGAATCTCTATTGTTGAATTCTTGTGGAGGAAGTCAGTGTCTCATACTGATAAGGATTGAGGTTCCTTTCTAAGTCTGAATCTCTATTGTTGAATCTCTATTGTTGAATCTCTCTAAGTCTGAATCTCTATTGTTGAATCTCTATTGTCCCTAATGCCAAACTGTAGGGACAGTTGCATGTATGGGTACCTTTCCATAGAGTGCACAGAAATCTTAGTTTAAAATCTGAATGAGTCCAATATGTTGATTTCAAACCGGAATCCTCACCTGGCCAGACTGGTTTAAAATTTAACTTCAACCACTTTACTATAATGACCCTGATGGTTTTATCTGTTAGCAAGGCATTCCAAAGACTCCAACCATAAAGCATCTGTTCTAGTTACCTCAGAAACTCCCATTGTGCCATTGTTGTCCACCCTCTGCAGGTCTGCGGCTCTCATCCTTGTGAAGAACAAATGAATCTTTGGGAAACCATACAGCCATTCCTTACTCAGGATCTACCCCACACTTACAGGTACTGAAAAGGAGATTTTGCCATCTCCAGTCTCAGAGGCTCACTCTTTTCCTGAAGGAGATTCTCCTTCTTTTGAGTTTTGCTTTAATATGCCCTTCTCTTCTCACCCTCAGAAGCCTACCACAATCTCCTCAGAGGGCTTAGACTCCAAAAATTAAAAGCCACGATATGATGTGCCCTTCATTCTTGCATGTACATTCTGTTTTCTTCCATGCCACAGACCTCCCCTCACACAAGGGAGCCATGGTGTCTGCTAGTTGTTTGAAGGCAGGTTATGGAAATACAGAAAGAAAAATGTAAATCATCGTTTTGGAAATTACCTTACTTCATTAGTCTTGGCAGACGTAGAGACGGACAGAGTTTGCACCTCAGAATGCTAGTGTGTCATGATCTTCACGGGCTACAATCTGCATGGAGTGAGTTAGATCTGGTTTTGATGGGGAAAGGGAGTTCTAAGGTCACAGGCAGATTTTAGGCTGGTGGTTGTGTTGGTTGTTGGAGGGCAGAACAGTTTCCTTGATGCAGACCCAATGGTTTTCCCTTCATATTTTAGTTTTATCCAGAGCTGAGAACCAAGTTCAGAGGGTCACTTGGGTCATATCATGGCAAAGGACAGGTAGCCACAGTGAGGTGTGAGCTGACATCATGGGAGACTAAGAGAGAAAGAGCAAGGTTTTTGATAAAAGCCCATGGCATAAGTCAATGCACCTCCTTTGCTATCTGAAGGTTCAGGCTTCAGACACGTCAATAGACACAGGATAAAAGGCTTTAGTTAATTAGTTAGTTAGTTAGTTAGTTAGTTAGTTAGTTAGTTAGTTTTTTTGTGATTGCAATACCCTAAAATGATTTTATTGGAGGAAGAATGAAAATATCTGTAAAATAATGTTAATTTTAAATATCAGAGACCCTTAATTTTCAAATAATAAGTTTAAACAACATGTTAGATTTAAACTACTTGTAAATCATCGTCTTTAGAAGTAGCAACACCTCTTCACCCTTGATTCCTCCTCTAGAGGAAATATTTAGCATTAGGCTGCCTAGCTCAACCATAACTTTTGCATCTTTAATCTTTCTCTGCTTTTTGCTTGGTTTAATACATATCCTTGCAAAAGAGGAAAATGGGAGAGGGAAGTTATAATTTATTTATGTTAAATGTTTTTTCCCCCCTTAGGATTTTCTTCCTCTTTCTTTCTTTCTTTCTTTCTTTCTTTCTTTCTTTCTTTCTTTCTTTCTTTCTTTCTTTCTTTCTTTCTTTCTTTCCTTCCTTCCTTCCTTCCTTCCTTCCTTCCTTCCTTCCTTCCTTTTTAAATTTAAATACAAGTTAGTTAACATATAGTGTAATAATGGCTTCAAGAATAGAATTTAATGATTCATCACTTACATATAACACCTAGTGTTCATCCCAAGAAAGTGTCCTCCTTAATGCCCCTTGACCATTTAGCCCATCCCCCCACCCAAAACCCCTCCAGCCACCCTGAGTTTGTTCTCTGTATTTAAGAGTCTCTTATGGTTTATCTCCCTCCCTGTTTTTATATTATTTTTTCTTCCCTTCCCTTATGTTCATCTGTTTTGTATCTTAAATTCCACATATGAGTGAAGTCATATGATATTTGTCTTTCTCTAACTGATTTGTTTCACTTAGCACAATACACTCTAGTTCCATCCACGTTGTTGCAAATGGCAAGATTTCATTCTTTTTGATTGTCAAGTAATATTCCATTGTGTGTGTAAATATATGTGTGTGTGTGTGTGTGTGTGTATGTGTGTATACCACATCTTCTTTATCCATTCATTAATTGATTGACATTTGGGCTCTTTCCATACTTTGGCTATTGTCAATAGTGCTACTATAAACATTGTGTGTGTCCCTTCAAAACGGTACTCCTGTATCCTTTGGGTAAATACCTAGTAGTGCAATTAGTGGGTTTTAGGGTAGCTCTATTTTTAATTTTTTGAGGAACCTCCATACTGTCTTCTAGAGTGGCTTTAAAATTCATTTGGAGTTAGAAAAATAATAAGAGAAGAACACGACATGGCAATTTCAAAATAAAAGCCAAAAACTTGGCTTTTTTTTATTTGTTCCCCACAAAAGACATGTAGTTGAGTGCATAAGCTATGCCCTAAGTAGAGCCTCCATATGTAGATGGCTAAAGAGAAAATTTAACCTTCAGGAAAACTTAGATATTGGAGTATATACTGCCATAAATACTTCAATTTTTTCCACAAGGTGGTAATGCTTGGATGCTGCTTTCCAAAGAAGCCCAGTTATATGAGAATTGACTTTCAAATCTCTTCTCTAAATACACGTACGACTCAATGAGTGGTTTGACCAAATAAGGTTTAAGTTTATAGGTAGTAGACTCCAAATAAATGGCAAAAATTGAATGTCCTGATGAAGCTAAAATAACAAAGCTTTGACTTTTCTTTCAGTTCTCTTTCTATTTACTGATTTCTTCAACTAATATGGGCAGCAAGCATTGGTGGTCTAGTGATGAGTATAGCTGCTTTCTAAATAATATGGGTTAAGCTTAATGTATTAGTTAGCTATAGCTGCCATAACAAAAATGCTACAGACTGGGCGGCTTAAACAACAAGAATCTATTTTCTTCCAGTTCTAGACTCTGGAAGTCCAAGATCAAGATGTCGTCAAGGTTTGTTTCGGTGAGGACACTTCACTTTTCCTGACTTGGAGAAACCCACCTTCTGTCTGTGTCCTCACATGGTCTCTTCTCTGTATGTGGCATGGGGAGAAAGAGCAATCTCTTATGTCTCTTCCTTTTCTTATAAAGACATCAGTCCTGAGGTGCCTGGTGGGCTCAGTTTCTAGAGCACCCAATTCCTGATGTTGAGGTCATGAGTTTGAGCCCCACGCAAGATGTACAGATTACTTAAAAAATAAAATCTTACTGAAAAAATGCATCAGTCTTATTGGACTTGGGGCCCATCCTTATGACCTTAATTAACCTTCATTACCTCCCTAAAGTCCCGATCTTCAATATATAGTCAAATATGGGATTAGGGCTCAACATATGAATTTTGAGGGAATGAACACAATCTAGTCCATAACACTCAATATGAGTTTTATTAAAATGTTTTTAGACTTTGGGAATATCACTTCAGCTTTGACAATGCTATTTTCTTAAGGAAGTGGTAGTTAAGTAAGCTACATAGAAAAATCTGGTTCTGAGTTGTGTGGTAACCTCTTGACCCTGTAGAATTTTAAGTTTATTTATTTTTGAGATACAGAGAGGGAGGGGAAGAGAGGGAAACAGATGAACTGAAGCAGGCTCTGTGATGACAGCAGAGAGCCCAATGTGAGTCTCAAACTCACAAACCATGAGATCATGACCTGAGCTGGAGCAGGATGCTTAACCGACTGAGCTACCAGGTGCCCCTAGAATTTTAAACTTAAGATTCATTAAACATTTAGAATCAGTTTTATCTACCATTAGAAGTGACTCAAGCTTCACCAACAAGTGGAAGGTGGTCTAGGTATAGATGCTAAAGAAGGAACCAAAATTGACCCTTTGACTTAGAAAGAAGAAAGACTTTTTGTACATATTTTAAAATTCTAATTTCTGAGTAAAAGTAGTTTGAAGGACTTTTATTATGTGGGAGCAAATATTTAATTATAATATGAAGGGGGTTTGGTGTGATTATGTGTAGGTGTCAGCAAATTGGAGGCTTTGAATTATTTGACAAATGGTGAAAATAGCAAAATGTTTGAGCACATGAATTCAGGGACCAGACTGCTTGGATCCAAAATCTGCTCTCCACTAACAGCTTGTGTTAAACTACTTAAACTTTGTGTCCCTCAGTTTCTTTATCTATAAAATAGGATCCATAATATTAGCTACTTCATAAATTTGAGGTGAAAATTCAATGAGTTAAAACATGTAAAATTCTGAAGCTTCTCTCTGGCAATACTAACTGTTCAACAAATTTTAACTTCTATTACTATTTGAGTATCATATGAAATAAGAAAATGATGATATGAATTCTATGGAAACTCTTCATTGCAAATACAACCATAACTGCTGAAAATAAAATGTTTAAATACGATTTGAAGTCTCTAAATTATCCTAAGGGCATATAGAAAATGAAAACATTCAGTTAAAAAAAATCTATTAGATCTCTGTAAGAACAGTCAGAACGTGTACATTTCAGCCATGACGTCAACTTGAAAATGGAAGTTCCACTTACATGGCTGTGGCCAAGAAATGGAAATTCCTTCCCCCCAACTCCCACTCCAGGTTGTGGTGTCTCCCAGAGAGGGTCAGGCTGCCAGCATTTATCCCCTCCAGCTCTCTGTATTATTTCATTTTATTTTTTAATGTTTGTTCATTTTTGAGACAGAGACAGACAGAGCACAAGCAGGAGAGAGGCAGAGGGCGGGGGGGGGGGGGGGGGCACAGAATCTGAAGCAAGCTCCAGGCTCTGAGCTGCCAAGCCCAACACAGGATTTGAACCCACAGACCTAGAGATTATGACCTGAGCCAAAGCCAGATGCTTAACTGACCGAACCACCCAGGTGCCCCCAGCTCTGTGTTTTAAAGGCTGAATCCAGGCAAGTGCAGAAAAGAGGTCAAGGATCGCTTTCTGCTACTCAGCCCTCACTTGTAGGTCAGAGGCTCTACCCCAGATGCAGAAGGCTGAGAATACTGGGACCCCACTGATCTTGCTCCAGCAAACATGTAGGGCAGAGATTTCACTGTAAGAAAATCCCCACTTAATACCCTGCTCATAAAGCAGGCACACCACTCTAAGAGAAATGGCCACTGACCCTGCTTCCACATCCAGAATAATGGTGTAGGGATTTTGCTGAGGGGCAAGGCAGAATATAAAAGCAGAGAGTTCTGAAGCTGTCCCCATGGGAACTCAGTTTATTTGGAACAGAGTATGAAGAAGTTCAAATCTAAATATATCATCAAGATTAATGAAGATTTTGATGATAAACAATTAAGAGGAGGCTGATAGCTCCATGAGAGCAATGAATTAAACTGTAGACCAATGGAAGTTTTCCAGAGATAACTAGGATAAAAATTGTTAAGGAGAGCCCCACCCCACCCCAGGGTTAGAATAAACCACATAGACTGGCCTCAGACTATCCTGTAAAGGGGACTGAGTTTAAATAGATCAGAGTGTAGAGTAATTCATGCCAGGAACATTGTCAAGAACAATAGAGCAAATAGCATGAAATGGTAGAGGCTAACAGCTGGTTGTGATACCAACAGGGACAAAGACCTTAACAGCAATATCAAGGGAAGAGACAGTAAAAAAGAGGCCAAATCATAGTCGTCCCTGGATGATTGGGAGCGTACCCAAGACTGCATTCTCCAAGCTGAATACTTGAGGGGAAACAGACTTCACTACAATGGTTCAGCCAAATCAGTAAAATATTAAGCAAGCAAATAACAAAAGGCCTCAGAAAAAAGGTATCAGTTTCCAGAATTGTTATATTATCTAAAAATTTCACTTTTCAACAACAAAAAAAATAAAAGACATGCGAAGGAACAGGAAAGAATGATCTATAAGTAGGGGGAAAAGCAGTCAACATCTGCTTTTGACAGGGTCCAGATGTCCAACTTAGCAACCAAAGACTTTTGAGTAGCTATTACTCATGTTCAAAGAACTAGGGGCGCCTGGGTGGCTCAGTCGGTTGATCGTTCAACTTCGGCTCAGGTCATGATCTCACGGTCCGTGAGTTCGAGCCCCGTGTCGGGCTCTGTGCTGACAGCTCAGAGCCTGGAGCCTGCTTAAGATTCTGTGTCTCCCTCTCTCTCTGACCCTCCCCTATTCATGCTCTGTCTCTCTCTGTCTCAAAAATAAATAAAAAACATTAAAAAAAATTTAAAAAAAGAGCTAAAGGAAACAATGCTTAAATAAGTAAAGGAAGGTATAATGACAAGCACGTAACTAAAATGAAAATTTTATTAGAACTTGAAAGGGCTGACAGAAAAGAATCAGCAAAGTTGAAGAACCAAACTTGAAGAATAGAGGAAAAAAATAATAAAAAAAATTTTAACAGTCTGAGAAAATTAGAGGACAGTCTCAAGTGTACCACCGTTTGTGCAATAAGAGTATTGGGAGAGAGAAGAGAATGACAGAAGCAGAAAATATTTAAAGAAATAATGGCTGAAAATTTCACAAGTTTAAGGAAAAACATTCACCTACACATCCAAACACTCAATGACCTAATGCAAAAGATTTACATCCAGACATATCATGGTGATAATGTTCAGAAGCAGAGAGAAAGAAAAAATCCTGAAAGCAATAAGAGAAAAAGATTCATCCCATACAAGGGAGCCCCTGTAAATTAAAAGCTGAGACTTCACATCAGAAACAATGGAGGTCAGGGGCGCCTGGGTGGCGCAGTCGGTTAAGCGTCCGACTTCAGCCAGGTCACGATCTCGCGGTCCGGGAGTTCGAGCCCCGCATCAGGCTCTGGGCTGATGGCTCAGAGCCTGGAGCCTGTTTCAGATTCTGTGTCTCCCTCTCTCTGACCCTCCCCTGTTCATGCTCTGTCTCTCTGTCCCAAAAATAAATAAACGTTGAAAAAAAAAATTCATTTAGAAACAATGGAGGTCAGAAAGCAATGGGATAACACATTCAAAGAGCTGAAATAAAAATAAATAAATAAAACTATCATCCAAGTATCTTGTATCTAGCAAAACTATCATTCAGAAATAAAGTCAAAATAAAGTCATTTCCCTATAAACAAAAACTGAGAAAATTTGTTTCTAATAGACTCAATCTACCATCTAAATTCTTAGAAAGTCATGAACTATCAAAAATGATTTAAGAAATTATAAAAATCTGATAAGATCTATAATAAGTAAAAAGTTGAATTAGTAATAAGACTTTCCATGAAAAGAAATTCAAATCTAGATGACACGGCTGATAAATTTTACCAAATATTTAAAGAAGAATTCTTTTCAAACTGTTCCAAACAATAGAAAAGGGAACACTTCTCAAGTCATTCTATGATGCCAGTATTACCCTGATGCCAATGCCAATACCAATACCAAATGCATCACGAGAAAACTACAGACCAAAACAGGTATCCCCAACTTTTTTCAAGTTCTCATTATGTAATTTTGCTTTTGCAAAAGACCTAAATTTGTGCCTATTTTTGCTAACTGAAAGAAATCCAAAGAAGAATTTTGCTTTTATGAAAAAAAAGGTGAAAAGCAAAAATAGCATTCAGCTTTTGTTTTGCAGCAAGCCATTCCTTATGGAGGCAGCATGCACACAGAGCAGTAAGCGTTCCATAACCAAGCTCCCACCCTAGAACTACACTCAGCATCTTAGAGTAAAGCTGTTATAGTTCTTGAATGTGTCTGTGAGCATCTATCTGTGCTTTATCTCAATTTATTGTGTGTATCAGTTACCAAAATGTTTCCTAAAGTATCAGAAAAGCCTAACAAAGGTTACTTTTCAGGTCCAAGAATGCTCAAAATTTTTTCTACATAAATTAATTGCATATCTGCTTTATGCCATTTCAGCTTCTGAAAGATTTCTTAGGAATGCTCTACTTTCAGAAAGTGGGAGAAATCTGCACTTCTTACGAATATAGGTGTAAAAATCCTCCACGAAATACTAGCAAACTAAACCCAACAATTTATCCAAGCTTGGTTTAACAATCAAAAATCAATTAATAAACCATAGCAATAGAATGAAGGACAAAAACCACATGGTCTTCTCAATAGACATGGAAAAAGCATTTGACAAAATTCAACACCCTCTCATGATAAAAGCAATCAACAAACTAGGAATAAAAGGGAACTTCCTCAACATGAAAAAGTTTCCAGTGCCTGGGATGAGCCAGGGCCCACAGTAGCCTCAGAATGGAATGCTTAATTTAGCCCAGGATTCCTGTAGGTCCATTGCTCTTCAGACTATTGTCAGGGTATTGTCCAACTCTACCACCACCACCATAATGTATGAGGTTGACCATATAGTCATCCAAAGACCCTGGGGCCTAATTTTGGAAGGGTGACCTGGTGATAAGATAACTCTCACTAGTCAGCATTGGATTTCTTTCATGCTGTCACACAAGATTAGGCTGTTGGAATACCACTAAATTGCCTATATTGAGTGAATCTCACTCACAGCACACACTGAACAACTAGGGCTCACAGCTACTAAAGGACCACTATGATCTTTGCACTTGAGCCATATATGTAGGCCCAAGGGTTAGCTCTCACCATTCTACTTCAACTGTTGTTGACCGCAGCCTCCTTCTCCAGTTTACAGCACCCAAGGACAGTGGTGGTAGCAGTAGATTTCCTTTACCAAGAGCTCCCTAATTCTGATACCCAGGGCAGATGTCTCATCCTCTTTGCAGGCTTCTTGCCACATATCAGGCTATCCTTCAAGTTTGTCTGCCCCCATCTTTCAAGACAATTACCCTATAAGGCCAATCAACCTTCAGATTGATATCGTTTCTTGCTTATAATCAATGTGGTGATATGTGCTCTCCCCAGTCAGCTTTAAGCTATACCAGAGAAAGGAAAAACATTTCTCGAGTGACAGTTCTTGTTCAATCCATAGGCCCTTTTCCTGTGTTCCCCCATTGGTGGCATAATGTGTAAGGCAGGATTGCAATCAATATTTGGAGAGATCACATTTTAGGATTGTTGTGATTATTGTTCTAGAGAAGACCTGGTTCTGCATTTATGCTATAAAATTATAAACAGTAATTTTAATATGACAAGGAAACAAGTTTTTATTTACATTTTCCTTGACACCCTGGGTAAGATTTGCATGTGTGCAATGAATCAATGAAGTGCAGTAACAACCTTTGAGTTGTTGAAAGCCAGTATTCACTAGCAGTTCCACAGTGAGAGAAAACTTCCCTGAATTTCTCAATATTCTTGTAAAGAAACCTAGCCTCTTGATAGTTTTTGTAGGATATGAGAATTATATCTCTAGCCATCTGTCTGGTTAAATGCTCTGATACAGCCTAGAGGAGGTCCCTATATTAAGCCCCAGGGTACAAGGAAAACTGAAGGCTATCTCTCTAAGTATTTAGATTTCAAGGAGGAATGAGGCCCTGAAATATGAAAATATCCTTACATTGGAAAAGCAGAGACATAAGGACTGACTCTTGGAGAGATTTTTATTTATACACCAAAGGTTGGAGTTAGGATTCAATCCCATTTATTTTTGGAGGAATAGGAGGAGGGGGAGAGGGAAGGGAGAAGGGGGGAGGAAATTTTCTTACCTCATAAGCAGAGAAATATTTTTTCCTGATTTCTCACCTATGGAGTATCCAGCTCCTCATGCAGGACAGGGTGATCTAGCTCTCATGTCACCCCAGGGGTCAGCCCTGGGACAGAGGACCAAGAGGCTTGCTAAGTGAATGGTTAAGAGAAAAGTATGCAGTAACCATAAACAGAATAAGCAATGTAGTGGGTAGATTAGAATTTTAAGTGAAATATGCAGGAAAGGACTCGCTGAGGTTGCATTGGAGTGAAGACCTGAAGGGGGTGAGAGAGCCATGCATTCTGATATCCGGAGGGAAAACATTCTCAACATAGGGAAAAATGAAAGCAAATCCTCTGAAGCTTGAGTGTATCTGGCATTTTTTGAGGAAAAACAAGACCAATGTTGTTGGAAAAGAAAAGAAGGAGCAGGAAATAGTAGGAGAAGGGACCATAAAGGTATCTGGGGCTAGAACTTCCAGGGCCTGTAGGCCATGCTGTTAAGATACAGAAGAACTAGTATTCACCATTTATGGAAGCCATGAATAATACTGACAATTACCTCGGTAAAATTATTGCAACCAAACACAGTAATTATTATTATTACGGTGGTAATGGATTATTACAAATTAATTCATAATAAAAGTAACAGCTTAGGAAGAAATATTGAAGAGCTATTGTAGCTTTTATAAAATCTCTTAGTTATGGATATTAAATGATTCTGCTATTGATGATCATATGATATGGGGACATGCCACACACAGCCATAAAAATGACTTGCACTTTGTGAACAGAAAAAAGTACTTTCTAAAATTATCTAAAAATCATACAAAAATCATGCCAAAAATAGGGGTAAAGATCATCATGCATAAGCTATGTGCTCTATTTTCTCATGATATGAAAGAGAGAGAGGGGGGGAGAGATTCCAAGAATTATCTTTCCCAGAATAGTAACTACCTATGGGGGAAAAGACGTGTTGAGAGGGGAATAGCTGTCATAGTGTGTTTTGTATCTCTCTGTACAACTTAAAAATTCTATTTCTATACTTTTGTAGCTTTTTAACAACAGCAAGGGTTATCTAATGGGAAAATGATATTTTCCTATTTCGTTTTATTCTTTGTACCTACTGTATTTTTAAGTGAATAAGTGTTAACATTATAAAAAAATTCTGCAGTCTTAGTATGAGTATTTTATGAGCAATAACACTATAAAACTTTTCAGAACGTTTTAAATAAAGGCAAACATTGCAACAAACTAGTCTTTAGGCAACCCTTCCTGGATTCCCAAGAAATGGCAGAACTGACAGAGCAAATGAGGATGGATCTAGAATTAGAGTGCTATGTATGGGGCACTTGGGTGGCTTAGTGGGTTAAGTATCCAACTCTTGATTTTGGCTCAAGTCATGATTTCAGGGCTGGTAAGATCAAGCCCTGTGTTGGGTTCTGCACTACCAGCATAGAGCTTGCTTGGGAGTCTGTCTCTCTCTCTCTCTCTCTCTCTCTCTCTGTCTGCCCCCTCCCTCTCAAAATAAATAAAAAGTGCTATGTACATTTTAAAAACGAATATCTTTCCTAAAACAAATCTTCTAATAGCTCAAATTGCTGGAACAAAGCATGGGTGTTTTAATTTGTTCTAACAATATAATAGTATTTCAAGTTCCATAGTGGTTCGTATTGCTTGTACTCATTATTGCATCAGGAAAGAAATCACTTAATGTCTGTTAGCTTCAGTTTCTCATCTGAAAAATGGACATAATCATGCCTACCTTTCAGAACTGTACAGAGTCTCCAAAACATGTCTGTAAAGTAGCTGACATACCACCTAGCACAAGGTGCTCAACAGATTGTAAGCAAATTAATGTCAGAGTTTAGGTGATCACCTGAGTTCACAGCTTTTTAGTGACCATGCCAGAAGTGGAATTGCTAACTGAGTGTTTTCTGTTATGTCATGAGTATGAGTCTAGGCACTGAGTTCTGGACCTCTTACCTGCTTAAAATGTCTCATGCTGGTTCATGAGGGCCAACTGTGAGCAATACTTCTCAACTCTTCATTTGGTGACATTATATTGAAAATTTAAAATTGACCATGATGGGTATATTTATGCCACAAAAACCAACAAATGCTACAAATCAAGGATTTTGTTTATAAGAGAGCCAGTTATTACATATTCACCAGCATACCACTAGTCTAGGCTTGTAGATCTGGAACTAAGGGCACAGATAGCATCTATTGTTTGGCTCACTATGATAAATGTGATGTAGACATCTCTTTGAGAGGCTACTAAGATTTTCAAGATTTTCAGTGTGTATTTAATTAGCTTGGGGCAACTTCTAAACTAGGTGACTCTTACTCTATAAGTCATTAGACATCTTTTTTAAGAATCTTAGAGTATTTGTTTTCTGAATGTTGCCTTCCCCCACATTTCCTGAAAACGGAATAAAAGGCTTAAATCAGGGCACTCATTTTTTTTTTTCCATCTCTTTTCCGTTGCCAGTTCAGTGAAGCTTCCTCCCCAGGCAGAATTAATCGTTCAGGCTTCTGTGCTCCCTAGCATTTTGCTCAAACTGTTAATATTGCACTTATCACATTGTATTACTGTCAGATTTTTCCTGCTTCTTTTCTTGGCACGATCATGAGCTGCTCAAAGATCTCTCATTCATGTTATTACCACTAGCACCTAAAATGCTACCTGGCTCACAGTAGGGCACTCAGTAACAGCATATTGAGTTCAGTTGAGCTGGCTTACAAGAAAATAGAAGGAGCCACCTTATTTTGATAGGAATCCCTCAATTAAAAGAGGGCTACAATTTTGAAAGCTAATGACAAACTATTTTTCTAGGTCACAAAATATTTAAATAGTTCCTTCTACAATGAAATTAAAATGACACAACAGATGTAATACAGAAGGAAACGATAGAACAGTGAGATTTTTATCAAAAAGGTACAGAGGCAGTGCGCCCGAGCTCTTTATGTGTTACCAAGAGCCTTAGTGTTTTAAAACTACCGGCCTGAAGAGACTCTAGCTTTTTTGTAAAATGAGGATAATCATACCAACCATACCTAAAACCCAAGGCTTTTGTGAGAATTAAATCAGAAAAATGTTTCTGAAAGTTCCTTATAAACCATAACACCCCAAACAAATACAAGGTATTATTCTATCTGCAGAGACTTACTTTGTAGAAAATCTGGAAATTTCTATAACTCTGGGCTCTTCTCACAGTTTCAGTATTGCCTTTAGAAGCTTGTCTCCCCATGCCAAGATAAACACTCACCCAGAGTTACCACTGAATGAACCTAGTTTCCTAACTTCCTTTTGGGTTTTGCTATTTAAAAAGCATCTGAGGGGCGCCTGGGTGGCGCAGTCGGTTAAGCGTCCGACTTCAGCCAGGTCACGATCTCGCGGTCCGGGAGTTCGAGCCCTGCGTCAGGCTCTGGGCTGATGGCTCGGAGCCTGGAGCCTGTTTCCGATTCTGTGTCTCCCTCTCTCTCTGCCCCTCCCCCGTTCATGCTCTGTCTCTCTCTGTCCCAAAATAAATAAAAAACGTTGAAAAAAAAATTAAAAAAAAAATAAAATAAATAAAAAGCATCTGAATCTGATCTGTAGTATCATACTAACTAGTTGGGACTGCCATCTAGTGACTTCCATAAACCAATCAGCTAACTCCAAAGAAATTTAGCTATCCAGATATTTAAACAAATCAATGCATAAATATCCCATTTTTCCAAAAGTGACATTTGTCTCTCATTTACATGAATTTTGTGTGTGTGAGAGAAAGCTACTATCAAAAATAGTTTTAAAAATAACATGCTACTAATACCTTGTTGCCTAGCTGCTTTGCAGCATTATAGCATTATTTTATTATTAATATTATTATTAATTTTGCACTGTCTTAACTATTTCTGGAAGATACTTAAATCTTGATATCCATATTAGTAGCATTTCTTTTTCTGCCTCAAGAGAGAAATTATTGTGGATCACGGGTAGAATTATTCTGGATTTATTCACACATTGCCAGTATGTCTTGACCCCCAAAGACAGTGATCAAGCAGCTGGAATCTGAACAAACAGCGCTGCATCCTATCTGATTTCTCTGACACGTCCTCCTCTTGCCTAAGGGGCCCTGAACTAAGAAATGGAGTGGGGCTTTGTACCATGTCATGTGAAGTGCCATCTAAGGTCAATGTGTCATCAATGGCTTACATAATTATACCAGGATTCAGCCTGTGATGTGGGGCTTGCAGCCTACATGTTACTTAAGGCATGTGGCTTAGGAAAAGATTCCTGAGAGAGCTACTAATGAGAAAAGCAAACATCTGTTTGCCTCATCTGGAGTCTATTTTTTTTTTCAGTATATGAAGTTTATTGTCAAACTGGTTTCCATACAACACCCAGTGCTCATCCCAAAAGGTGCCCTCCTCAATACCCATCATCCACCCCCCCCCTCCCTCCCACCCCCCATCAACCCTCAGTTTGTTCTCAGTATTTAAGAGTCTCTTATGCTTTGGCTCTCTTCCACTCTAACCTCTTATTTTTTTCCTTCCCCTCCCCCATGGGTTTCTGTTAAGTTTCTCTGGATCCACATAAGAGTGAAAACATACGGCATCTGTCTTTCTCTATATGGCTTATTTCACTTAGCATTACACTCTCCAGTTCCATCCATGTTGCTACAAAGGGCCATATTTCATTCTTTCTCATTGCCACGTAGTACTCCATTGTGTATATAAACCACAATTTCTTTATCCATTCATCAGTTGATGGACATTTCGGCTCTTTTCATAATTTGGCTATTGTTGAGAGTGCTGCTATAAACATTGGGGTACAAGTGCCCCTATGCATCAGTACTCCTGTATCCTTTGGGTAAATTCCTAGCAGTGCTATTGCTGGGTCATAGGGTAGGTTTATTTTTAATTTTCTGAGGAACCTCCACACTGCTTTCCAGAGCGGCTGCACCAATTTGCATTCCCACCAACAGTGCAAGAGGGTTCCTGTTTCTCCACATCCTCTCTAGCATCTATAGTCTCCTGATTTGTTCACTTTGGCCACTCTGACTGGCATGAGGTGATATCTGAGTGTGGTTTTGATTTATATTTCCCTGATGAGGAGCGACGTTGAGCATCTTTTCATGTGCCTGTTGGCCATCCGGATGTCTTCTTTAGAGAAGTGTCTATTCATGTTTTCTGCCCATTTCTTCACTGGGTTATTTGTTTTTCAGGTGTGGAGTTTGGTGAGGAGTCTACTTTTTTTTTCCAAATGTTTATTTATTTTTGAGAGAAAGAGAGAGAGAGAGAGAGGCAGAGAGACAGAGAGAGAGAGACAGAGACAGAGACAGAGCATGAATGGGGGTTCGGGGACAGAGAGAGTTGGAGACACAGAATACCCAAACAGGCTTTTCAGACTCGGAGCTGTCAGCACAGAGTCTGACATGGGGCTCAAACTAATGAGCCATGAGATCATGACCTGAGCTGAAGTTGGATACTTAAACAACTGAGCCACCCAGGTGCCCCAATCTGGACTTTTAATCTCACTTTTCTTATATCATGTTTTTACCCAGTGATCACTTTATTGCATGATTTTTTCATTACCACCAATGTTTCTAAATGTAGCATTGTATCATTTCCTATGTTTTAAAAGAATGAGTTAAAAAAATTAAAAAGAAAACCTGGATTACCAAAATGCTTAAGGGATTGTGCTTTGTTTTTTTTGTTTTTTTGTTTTTTGTTTTTTCTACTCTGATTTGCCCAAGAAAATCAGATCCCTCTCTCTTGTGGGCTAGTAGCACTGTGTCTTACTGTCTGGAAGTATTTATTACAATAGTAATTAATTTTGGCCAAACATTTGAAACATCTGCAACCCTGCTAGAATGAAGGCAATTTACGAGCAGGGATACACGGCATCTGCCTTGGCCGTGTTTTCCTCCCCAGAGCCCAGCACAGTGTCTCCCTGTGTAAGTAGGCACTCTCAGAGAAATTTATTGAATGTAAAATAAATGACCCCATGTCTAAAGATTAGTCTTAAAATTATGTCTTCTGCACCTTATCTCTGTAGATTATAAACCATGCACAGAAAGTCTATCTCTACCACTTTTCTAAACCTTAGCTCTATTATCTTAGCTTTTTCATTAATGAGCTATTAAACCTTGGTCTTGTCAATTGATCCCTTTGTGCTCAATTCCCTCATTTGTGAAATCAGAACGTTTCAGAAAACAGTGATAATTTTTTTAATTTCTTTCTTCATTTAATTATGTTTTATTTCTTTTTTAGAGCATATTGCCTTGGTGAGAACTAAAAGAACAATGTTAAACAACAGTGAGGGTGGAAGAAGGAGACCCTGGGTTTTTAAAGGCCTATGTGAAAGGCCATTTGAAGTACACCAGTGTTTCCCAAGATGTGTTGTTCGAGTTCTTTTTGAGGAGTGTGTTCCAGAATACTCCAAACTCTTAAAGTCTAAGATCAAAATGAACAAAACTGGATAGAGAAAAAGCATAGTTCCTTTTAAACAAGCTGCTATTTTAATACTTTAAAATTGAATCTTGAATTATAATGCAGCAATAAAATCATCTGAGTGCAGGCAATTAGTTGAAAAGGAGAGATGATCACATAGCCTTCTGAGGTAATAATTTGCAGGAAAGCCCATAGATTCAATGTTTTAAGTACTCTTTTCATATTTGATCAATGTAATCTTCTTGTTCATTTTAATGATGATGTTAACATTAGGCTGTCTGAATCCTTTGATTTACTGTTAATTGTCAATTTCCAAGCCTTGCTCAGCAGATGCTCATGCCTGCATTCATAGATATAATTATGTGAACCATCTTTTTAGCAGTCAAGGCCATAGATTTAAAATGTAGGTAAAATAGTAGCTTTGGGAAATAATTATTTTCAAAATCCAGGGTTTCTTTTTATGATTAACAAAAATCTATCTAACAGTGTATAGATGAATGCTTTGCCTTTCTAGAACCACTCTTAATTTGTTTCTTCCATATGCTTTTTGGTATTTTCCAAATGTTCTACAAAGGGCTCATAAACTTTAAAGAATGTTCTCTTTGTAAACTGCTTCACAAGGGAGGCCATTTCTCCTCAGCAACCCCTCCAATCACTCACCACTTCCAGGAAATTAATGAGACTCAAATTCCTTCATAGAACAACCACCCTGGTCATTGCTTAATGGGCACATATACAAAGTGGCTATGGCTCAAAGGGAGAGGCCAAACTGCCAACAGCAAAGATTAAAATTGAGCCTCTGATGTAGAACCTTTCCCAAGGTTACCAGAAGGGTGAGATTGGCTCTTTCAATCAGGGAGGAAGCAACCATTTTTGTCACAGGAATGGAAATATATTCCTCATACAAATTTATTTTCTGTGCTCAAAATGTCTCTGCTACAACTGGAATTTGTGGCATTCCTTATTCATCATTACAGCTTCTCATATAATAGAACTTCTGACCAAAGAAATAATTTTATGGTGAAGGATGTACAGCAATGTGTCTTGCCCGTAGGATTACCGGCTATAGACAAAAAAGAGGCAGAGCAAGATAGCCAACTAGGAGGTGCCAGACCTTGTTCTCCACTAAAAACTATGACCTAACCACTTCTAGAATAAAAAGAACTCTGGAAAAGTTTCACAGTCCAGGTTAGAAATTGCAACAAACCAGTGGGGCAAAAGAACTAAGGATAACTGTATACAAGATAGTGGGAAAAAATAGTTTCACGTTATCCCTTCCCCCAGGCACAGCTCAGTAGTAAGAAGAATCCTTTCAGCTTTGATTTCCCCCTTGGGGAAAAGCAGTATAGGAAGACACCAACAGTCCTCCCACTGCCAGGGACCAGATTCTTTGCTGCTAAGGAACCCCACAGTCTTCACCAGTAAGAGCCCCAGCTTCTGGAGCCACCAGGAGCTCAAACTGCCACATCTCTCCAGAGCTGCAGATATTGCATGCCCTCCCTAACTGCCACCACCAGGCACCACCTCTCAGCTGACACTGCTAAGTACCCTTAGTACCACCACATACCCCTGGACTTGGAAGCCCCAAATCCAATTGTCCACGTGCCCACATATGCTTCTGGAACCAGGTGTTACCATGCCCCACCTCCCAGAACTGGTACCCATACATTCTCCTAAATCCAGCACTCACTGGACCTGGGTGCCTCCTGGATGGGTGCCACTGCACACCCCATCCTAGACGGCAGCCTCATGCCCACCCACAGATAAAACTCCTTCCCTACTGAATCCGGTATGTAAAGGCTATGAGGAAGTCACTGCTTCTTCTAGTGAGCAGACACCAATCAAGGCTACAAAGAACACAAAAAGTTGGGAAGAAAGACAACCCAGAAGGAAGACAATAAAATTTCACTAACAAACTCCTGAATGTGGAAATCTATGAATTGCCTGACAAATAATTCAAAAATAATTATTTTAAAGAAGTTTAGTGAGCTTCCAAAGAATACAGACAACTCACTGAAACCTGAAAAATAATACACAAAGTTCAACATAAAGATAAAAATCATAAAAAAAAATATTTTCTGATAAGCACTCTCTTTCTGACTTGAAGATAGTCACCTTCTTGTTATGTCTTAACATGGCCCTTCTTCTGTGTATGTGCTGAGAGAAAAAGAAACTCTCCCATGCCTCTTCCTCCTCTTTTAAAAACATCAGTCCTATAGATTAGGGCCCTACCTTTATGACCTCCTTAACATTAATGACCTCCTTAAAGGCCCTCTTTCCAAATAGAGTCAGACAGGAGGTTAAAACTTTAATGTATAAATTTTAGGGGAACATAATTTCATGCCATAACATTTTTCCCCCAACCCTCCCACCACCAACAAATTCATGTACTTCTCACATGCAGAATACATTCACCATGAACCAATAGCTCCAAAAAGTCTTCATAAAACCCGGCATCAATACTAACTCAAAATATCATCTACATCTCCTCTAAATCATGTATGGGTAAGACTTAAATTGTGCTTTATCCTGAGACACAATACCTCTCCAACTGTGAACTCATGAAACCAGACATATTAGGTACTTCCAAAACACAGTGCTGGGACAAGCACAGGATAGACATCCTCATTGCAAATAAGAGAAATAGGAAATTAAAAAGGGGGGATGTGTCTCAAGAAAGCCCATAACCCAGCAAGACAAATTCCAGTAGATTTTTTTTTTCCCCAATAGATCTTAAGACTCGAGAATAATCATCTTTGGTTCAGTTGTTTGACTTCCAGGCCCACTGGGGCGGCAGTCTCACCAGCATGGCTTTGAGACAGTGGCCCCACCTCACCTCATCTCTGCAGCATAGCCTGGCTACTGACACCAAGGAAGTGGGCCCACCCTATGAAATTAAGAAGAAAGAAGCCTTTTGTACACATGGACTTGTGGATGTGAGTGGCAGCCTTGATTATCTCTGAAATGTCTTTATATACGTCATTTTCTCCCTTTCCTACAGGATATGGCATGCTCACAGCTGGATAACTTTATTGTTCCATGTGTGAAACCCCTGAAGTCTAAAAGCCTTCCTTTATTTCAACTGATCTCTGTCCCTTTCAATGCAAACTAGTACCGTCTGTATTGGTGTAATCGCATCTTTATTTCTGGCTTCTGCTGAGATTGTTGATTAAAATTATGTGGCTCAGTCAGTTAGGCATCCGACTGGCTCAGGTCATGATCTCACATTTTGTGGGTTCAAGACCCGCGTCAGGCTCTTTTCTGACAGCTCAGAGCCTGGAGCCTACTTTGGATTCTGTGTCTCCCTCTCTCTCTGCTTTTACCTCACTCATACTCTCTCTGTCCCTCAAAAATAAAGAAACGTTAATTTTTTTTTTTTTTAATTATGCACAATCTCTTTATGAGGTGATTGCCCAGGCACACTGGACAGTGATGTTCTCTCCAGAACATACATTCTCATTTTTTGCCATATGCATGGACTGAGAATTTTCCAAATCTTCAATTGTGGTTACTTTTTACTTAGCAGTTCTTTCCATTTCTTGCTCTCTTCTCACACTTTACTATAAGCATTAAAGAGAAACCAGGTGATAAGTTCAGCAATTTGCTTACAAACCTTTTCAACTAAATATTTATCACTCATAGGGCTAAAGACAAAGGAATTGTACCCAAGCACTGTACTTGAGTTCAAATTATGTTAATAATTCTGAAATCACAGTACACATATAATGGAAATGAACACTTAAGAAAATGAATGGCAATAGTGGGAGCCAGGTTTCTCATGGCTGGAGTAGGAGGAGGCAATGGGAGAAGACTATATTGATTCACATGGTAATGAATTAAAGTTCTCAACATCAATATGAATTCATGGTTAGCTTGCTATAGATACACATTCTTACATATAACAATATTTATGAACATGTCTCCTTAAAAAGAAACAACAGGTCTAAAATGGAGTCACTTTTGCTAAGCCCCACCAAGACTTAATACCTAACCTAACTTCACTTTCAGCCTTTCTCAATAATAGAATTTTAAAACAATTAGTCTGGAATTTCTTGACCAGTACTAGTGAGGAAATCTACATGATAAAACCCCCTGCCTTTCCTTAAAGGAAGCTAACTTTCCCTGAAATAATCCACTCTTTTAACTTCCTTGTCCTATCCTCCTGCCTATAAACCTTTTCTTTTGTGCAACTCGTCTGAGCTCCTTCTATTTGCTAGATAGGATGCTGCTCAATTCATCAATTGCTGAATAAAACCAATTAGATCCTCAAACTTACTCAGTTGATTTTTTTTAAATAGGATACACACAGGTTAGTATATGCACACATATTCTGCCCTGTCAGCTAAGAGGACCTAAAAGAAATGACATCTCACTAGCAATAAGCAAATCTAGTATCCACATCTTGGTTTCTGATACTAGTCTCAAATAAAGAAAATTCAAAGAAAATTTCTCCTTGGAGAAATGGCTGATTTTAAGACTGGGGCAGAAAATACACAGGGTGAGCCTTTAAGCAACTGGTAAGTAAAATTGTGTTGGATTATAACCCAAAGTATAAAATAAATATCCATAAGTCCATATAGGTATAAATGATTGGCTACGTAAATGGGTGGAAACAGACAAATCACCGTGCAGAGCAATTAAAAATAATTTATATAGGTACTTTACCAGATGCTTCACTCTCAAGAAGGGGAGGAAAATTATCCACTCTTGACATGTGTGCTGTATACTTCCTTCCAAAGGCTGCAGTCTGAAAAGAGTAGAAAAGAATAACTTTACATTGGAGAAGCCTAACAAGCACTACTTCAGCCAGGTGATCAAAGTTGACATCAATCGTGATAAGTCATGTGAGTATGAGTTATCCTTGATAAGGTATGATGAGAATCATACTTGATCTGTTGTCTTCCTCACAAAAGCCTCAATACCAGTCTAGTAGTAAAAGACAAATTCCATCTGAAGAACATTCTGCAAATATCAGACCAGTACTCCTGACAACTGTCAAGGTCATCAAAAACAAGGCAAGTCACTAAAGCTGTCATAGCCAAGAGGAGTCTAAGGGGACATGATGATGAAATGTAATGTGGTATCCTGTATGGGATTCTGGAATAGACAAAAAGTCAGTAGGTAAAAACTAATGAAATCTGAATAAAGTATGGACTTTAGTTAATGATAATGTATCAGTAGTGCTTTTTAATTATGACTAATGATCCAGACTAATATAAAATATTAATAATATAATTATTATGTTCTTATATTTATATTCAAATATAATATTTAAAAAATATAAAATATTAATAATAGAGGAAACAGAGTATGAGGTATGCAGGAACTCTGTAGTATCTTTGAAATGTTTTTGTAACTCTAAAACAATTCCAAAATTTAAAAAGTTCATTTAAAATAATCAATTAAATCCCTTCTCTCAAAATGAAAATATGTCTACCACAAACAGTTCAGTTAAAAAAAAGCAGACTTAAAAAGATATTACAATAAACAATAATGATAGTAATAATTAAAATTTTCCATCAAATCCTTTTCAGATATTTATGAATGACTAGAAATTCCCAGAAATACCTTTGTCAGAGGCTTCCAATTCTGCAGCTGCCTTGCTGCATAAACTCAACCTCTGTCAAGCTGGATAAGTTTTTACTCTAGATTAACATTTTACTCTAGATTAATTCACTTATGTATCCATCTTTAAGTGACTTTGTGTATCTCATTATCTATACTAATTGTAAGATTTAGGACATTTTAAAAATTTATGCTCTAAGATCATCCATAATGTGCTATAATTCACTACTTATCATTATAAATGGTGAAAATAAAAACCTGTGTGGCTTGAATTGGTGCCCATCCTCCTTTGTCATAGGAGTCATGTCTGTCTTGTTAACACATCTGTACACACATCTGTGCACCTCTTGTAAATTTTGGTTAGTACTTTGAATGTTAGCCACATGGAATGTTAACTCCACAATGAATAAGAGATCCCTAACTCCATCAGGTCAAAATTCAATGTTCCTCCAAATGCTAAATTTTTGCTAGGTGGAGGTAGACCTCCCAGTAGGGCATAAAGCACTAAGTCATTTATAAAGCCACATGGTCACTTAAATCTTTTGGGAGACAGAGTAGGAAGATGAATAAATAAATTAAACATAAAAATTTCAATACTAGGCCTCCCCGAGACTGGAATAACTTGAAGACATAAAAATTTTTCTTACTCAAATTTTTAATTTTAGAATTCCAGTTTTCTCAGAAAACTATAATTTGATGAAAACGTGTTATTTGGTGACATAGCTATACATAGCATTTCATCAAATAGCAAAAGTAATCATAAATAGAAGTATAAAATTATGAAGAGATAACAATTTTATTTTTGTGATTACCAAGAAGGAAGCAAAGATTATGCACAATAAAAGAAATAATATAAGACATGTGTACAGTATAACAAACAGAATGGAGCTTACTCAACTGTAGTAATAATTTAGAAATGATATAAAGATGAACATGAACTTAATAATTACATACATTAAGATGACAATTTAAAAAACGGGCTTACATATACTTATGAGGGGCTTTTCTCATAATGCTTAGAGATGATTGATCAGCCTGCTCATTTGGGAAGGGGAAGAAGATAATTCAAAAGTGAGATAACCTATCCTCCATAGAGTCAAAGATCACAATTATGAACAAACCAGAGGGTTTTTTTTCGTAGGGAACAATTAGCACAGCTCTCTGAGACTTAGTCTTCACATTCAGAAATTTTAAGAATTGTTGCAATATTCAACAATTAAACAAGAAGCTTATCTTGCACTCAAACAATTGTTTGATTTGACAGTTTTTATTTTATTTCTGTTACTCTAAACTGGTTGTATATAAATTCATGAAAGCTAAATTTCTCAATTATGTCAAAACCATTTGGCATTATATTAGGCAATTCCTTGAGTGTTAATTTCTGCCTTTCTCAAACATTCCTTCTCCAGGTGCTGCCCTGACTGTTTTTCAACTAAGGCCAGTTAGATGAGCCATGCATAGAAGGCTTAGCTCCACTGGCTGGTGGGGTCTTGGTTAATTTTTGTTGCACTTAAACCAGTTTAAACTACCAAGGGTTAGTGCCTCATTTTTCACTAAACCTCAGGGTTTCTGTTAAACCCTTTCTTCTTATGCTCAGGATTCAACTTTTGTTGTTGTTTTCTGATCTGTACTCCGGTCTCCACCATTGGGATTTGATTGGTATCTCTGTCATAAGTTAATTAGAATGCTTTATCCTGCACATAAGAGATGCTTCCTCAGACTTGTACTACACATAATAACCTGTAAGAACTTGGTTATGCAGTACGTTAAAACTGCTGTGACCAGTAGAGAAGAAAACTATGGTACTAACTTAGTTTGTCTCCTAAAATAGCAGTCTGCAATCCAAGTCTTAAATGGCGTGGATGGGTCAGGTTTGGAGTATATCAGTGTCAACATCTGAAACTCTGGCAAGGTGGGAAGAAAACTGGGAGTGGCCTAATTTAAAAGAGAAGAGCAAAAGAAGCAATGCTATTTGAGTCATGGCAGTGTAGCTCTACCTTATTTGAAGCAAAACCCTAGCCAGTAATAGGGATTAGAGCTACTTTGCACTTTGTTCAGAAGTGTTCCTTTGACTTCAATACCATTCTGAGACTGGACTGCATGGTTCATGACTTTAGAAGTATTGTAGTTGTTTATTTGACAAACTTTATTTTCCCAAAGAAATTATCCTTATTTGATTCTTCAGCAATGCTACTTTAGTTCACATGGCATACAGTAAATGGTAAAGATATTTTCTGTGCACCAAAAGTTATGTTCTTTCCATAATATAGAGTTCTTGCCAGGATGCAGTGGCTAGGATAGGGACTACAGTCTCCAACCAATCTTGTGTCCAGATATGTCCATGTGACCTATTCTTAACTAGGATAATGTCATTTTACACCCGAGAATTGATTTAAAATTCATTGTATATAGCAGCCTGTGGGAACCAGACTAGGTTCACAACAGAAGAATAGAGAGGCATTTAAGCTGAACTCTCCACAACATACTCTAGGTTACCAGTGAAAACAGGCCACAATAAAAATCTCTTCCAGGCAATTATTCAAGATACTCTCTCACATTTGATTCCCAAATCAGTAACTGAAATCATTTTCATAGCATCAGCCTCCTAGTTCCATCTTGCTAGATCTAGTTACTCTGTGGCTATTCACTCCTACTGGCTTCTTTGGTACCCCAAGATAGCATTCTCCTTTTAGGACTCAGATATTTCCCTGTTCTGAATTCTCTGTCCTATGAAAGAATGAAACCAGTATCTGTATCTTTTTCTAAGAACAGAGTAAATGTGGAGGACAGAGAATTTAAAAGCTTTGATACAAGAAAATGATATTCTAGAATATACTGACATTACTCCCAGAGAAAAAGATCAGCATAATTTTACAAGTTAACAATTGGAATCTAGGCTTTTGAAGAAATTAGTAATTAATATCAGAAAGCCACTTCCTTTCCTAGATTGGAGAAACAAAGGGATGAGTTTGTTTATCCGATACCAAAGTGTAGGGTCAAATGACAGTAGCTGTAACCACAGCAGGCCCAAACAGAGGAAGCAGGAAACAATGAGGAGATACAGCCACTGCTAGAGAAGCTCCTCTAGGTAGGGAGGGAAGAAAAAAAAATAGCCTAGTTGGTTCTTCCTTAGTTGCCCTCCAATCTCCATCAGTACTTCCCATTGGCCAAATCCAGCAGGAAGGCATCTGCTAGCATGGAGATCACTTAGTTTCCCTTCAAGTCTTTCTTCTTAATAAGCTGGAGTCATTTAACACAAGAGATTGCAGTTCTCTTTAAACCATCAAAATAATAAAATTAGTCTGTTCATATAAAGGACTAGCTGCCTGTATTGGAAAGGTATCAAATTATTTTTAGTTTGAATATCAGAAATTATTGGGTAAACAGATATACAGTGAGAGTAATTGAGGAGTAGCCTTCAAGGTGTCTAGAAGTTCTTTTGTTTTATTCTAAAAATTTCATGAAGGAAAAAATTATATTTTTCTTTCCTAAAGTACAGTAAGAAATAGTACTTATGCAGCACTTATAAATGCATTCTTTAAAATTTTTCTTAAGTTATTGTACCTCATCTAAAACTAGCTATGTGACATTTAAATTGTATTTATTCTGATGAAAAGATTTGCAATAATTTAAAGAGGATCATTATTATGTAGAAAAAACAATAATCTTACTGAATTTCATTTAAAGTGATCTTTCAATAATCCCCTTAATTCTGAGAGGTGAGGACACAACTCTGTAGGAAGACCCTAATGAGTAGAGCCCTTAGGCAATTGGTAGAAAGAGGAAACCACTGCCCTCTAAAATTCCTCCTCAAATGCCAGTCTTAAGGAATAGAGATAGAGTTGCAACAGACAAGAGGTCAGAGTTGAAAAAAGAAAATCACAGAACATAAAGGAAACAAGCCACCATGTATAAGAGTCAGCAGAAAATTATAAACAACAAACCTAAAACCACAAAGACATCTGATATTGTTGTTTCGATACTGAATACAAAATAAGTGTGTTTACTATGTGAGAAGCAAGTTTAAAAAAACTGAAATCATTAGAAGAAAGAAAATTAGATATTGAATCTACACTCCATCTTAACCTAGAAGCTTTGACGTTATTGGTTGAAAGCTTAGAAATAATTCCATCTACACTGCAGAAAACTCAAAAAGTTCAGAACTAATAATATCAGGAAATAAAGTCACAGAGAAACAAAGAGATGGAAAATAATAAGAGATTATGAGACACAGAGAATCATAGTAGAAGGTCCAATCAACCTTTAAGTGGAATTTTAAAAGAACATACTGGAAACAATGTAAAAGGATAAATATGGAAGAAATAATGCTAAAAAATTATTATTAAAAAATCATCATATAGAGGTATAAAATCCCAAGCAGGATAAGAAAAATCTAAATCTTGATACACTGTTCTGCAGCCATATAAAATGTAAAAAATAAAATATTAAAACCATTGAGAGGAAAAGTTACATTACCTACAGGGAAACAGCAGTTAGATCAAAACTGATTCCTCAACATCAGCAAAACAATCAGAGAACAAATAAATCCATATATCAACAATCATAAAAGACATAGGTATGATGACTTTCCAGTTAAAAGACTGGATATAAGTTAAATAAACAAACAAATAAATTCAGCTATGTGTTTATAAAAAATATGTACAACATAAGAACACAGGTAGTTTGAAATTAAAATTACAATTGAAAATAGTTGATATACCTATATTACTGTATTAGGGTTCTCCATAGAAACAGAACCAATAGGATAGATAGAGAAGTAGATAGATATATGAAATCCATTATAGGAATGATTTGTGCAGTTATGGAGGTCAAGAAGTCCTACAATCTGCTGTCTGCAAGCCAGAGAACCAGGAAAACTCATAGCATAATTCAGTCTGAGTACAAAGGCCTGAGAAGCAGGAGTAGATGGGTTTCCCAGCTCAAGAAGAAAGAATAAGAATTTATCTTTCCTTTGCCATTTGGTTCCATTCTAGCTTCCCATGGATTGAATGATGCCCATTTACACTGGTGAGGGTAGAACTTGTTACTGGTCTATTGAATCAAATGCTAATCTCTTCCAGAAACACCCATACAGACATAGCCAGAAATAGAGAAACACTCATACAGACATAGCCAGAAATAGTGTTTTAGCAGCTATCTGAACCTCCTTTATCCTAGTCGAGTTGATATATAAAGTTAACCATCATAATTACTATTAAAACACTCACAAAGATATAAGAGAAAATAGACATTAATATTGAAAGCAGTGCCAAAGAATGAGTCACTGTAACAGAATTTTCAGTTCATCAGGCAAAAATAAAAAAAAAAAGAAAGAAAAATTAAAGTCATTATGTACCTAATAACCTAGATTCAAAAACTGAAAAATCAACCAATCCATTGTCATATTTGTACATTTTACCATCCTCATTCTTGACATATACAGATATAGAACTCTGTACACAATAACTATGGATTCCCACAGTATCTTCAAATTTATTTTTGAAACATTTATAAAAACCAAGCAGATATGAGAATAACAACAGCAACAAAAAAGGCTTAAAATTTTTCAAATAACATATATAATATAAAACATGGGGGGAGAGGATTCTTATAATCTGTATGTTATAATCTATACAATACAAATCATATGAGAGAGTGGTAGAAATATAACTTTGTAAAAGTACTTTGAAAGTAATTTGATCAATTTGAAGATAAACATGTTTCATGACCCAACAATTCCCCTCCTAGGTATACTTTTATTTATATGTAGCAGAAAACTTGTATAGAAATGTTTATAGTATTATCTGTAATATCAAGAAAACTAGAAAGAACCCAAATATCAATTGGCAAATGAATGGAGTGCAGTATAGTTACACAATGAGATACTATATAGCAGTGAAATAAATAACTCATAATCATAAAAATCCAAATGTATGAATATCAGAAACATGTTGAGTGAATAAAGAAATATCAGAAAAATACATACAGTATGACAAAGTTCATAAGAAGCAAAATAAAGCATTAAATTCTTTTAGGAGATACATATATGGAATAGAGATAGAAAAAGTTAAAATAATAAATATAAATTCCAGGTAAGAAATTTCTGGCCTGGGGTTCACGGGGGTTGTGATCTAGGAAGTAAGTACAAGGACCTAGATCAGTATGGTGAATGCTCTATTTCTTAAGTTGAGTGTTGGCTTTTCTAGGGTTTAATTATTAATCTTTACATTTCATACTTGTCAAACATAAACTTTTATATACAAAATATTTCATAATTTTGACCAGAATGCAATATATGCAACTGCCACTTAGCACATAAAAAGATGTTCAATATCCTTAGTCCTCAAGGAAATGCCAGCCCAAACCACAATGGGATACCACTTCACAACTATTTAGATGGCTATGATTAAAAAAAGAAAGAAAGAAAGAAAAGAGAAAAAAAAAGGAAAGAAAGGAAGGGGAAAGAGCCAGTGTTGGTGAGGATGTGGAGATATTGGTACTTTCATGTATAGCTGGTGGGAATGTAAAATGTTGCAGTCCCTATGGAAAATAGTTTGGCAGTTCTTTAAAAAGTTAAACATAGAATTACCATATAATTTAGCAATTTTACTCCTAGGTATAGGTATACCTAAAAGAATTGAAAGCAGAGATTCAAACATAAAGTTGTATACCAATGTTCATAGCAGCTTTATTTACAATAGCCCAAAGGTGGAAACAACCTAAGTGTTCATGAACAGAAGTATGAATACACAAAATGTGATATATACAATGGTATATTATTCAGTCATAAAAAGGAATAAACTTCCAATATATGTTATAACATAGATTATAGATTATAGATTATAACATAGATTATAGATCATATTTCAAGTTCATAGATGAACTTGAAAACATGCTAAGTGAAATAAGCCAGACAAAGAAGGACAAATATTACATGGATTCAACTTATATGAGTACCTAGAATAGGCAAATTCACAGAGACAGAAAGTAAATAAGTAAACAGGAACTAAGGGAAAGAGGAAATGGGGCATTATTGTTTAATGGGTACAGAGTTTCTGGGTTAATGAAAAAGCTGTCGACATGGATGGCACTTATGGTTGCACAACATAGTAAATGTACTAAACACCACTGAATTGTACACTTAAAATTAGTTTAAATGGTAAATTTTAGGGGTGCCTGGGTGGCTCAGTTGGTTGAGTGTCCGACTTCAGCTCGGGTCGTGATCTCACAGTCTGTGAGTTCGAGCCCCGCGTCGGGCTCTGTGCTGACAGCTCAGAGCCCGGGGCCTGTTTCAGATTCTGTGTCTCCCTCTCTCTCTGATCCTCCCCCATTCATGCTCTGTCTCTCTCTGTCTCAAAAATAAATAAACATTAAAAAAAATTAAAAAAATAAATAAATGGTAAATTTTATGTTATATATATTTAAACACAATGAAAGATTCTTCATAAAAAAAAAGAATTATTCAGATCCAAAATATTGACAAGGAACAATCTCTCAGACATATTAAGTTAAAAAAAAGCAACATGTGGAATGGTGTATATAGACAATTGTACCACTCTTAGAGAAAAAATTGGGAGCTTCCTACACACATCTGCACATACATGCACACAAAGATATGTATACAGAGAGATTTTCTGGAAAGACACCCAAGAAACTGATAACTATGGTTTTCTATGAAGTGAGAGATAGGGTAGAAGAGTGATTTACATTAGATTTTTAATTTACTTACCACATATGCATCATCCTATTAAAAATAAAATAGATTTGAAAATAGAGACTTTTAGTCAATAGCATAGTAGGTATTTTGGAAAAATTAAACTTTTAGAAATGCACATGATTGATTGGATAGGTAAAAACCAGAGTTACAATACTATTTGATTATTTTACTATTGTAAACATGTGACAGTTGGCATCTAAACAAAAACTCTGTCATTGGAAAGGAAATTGAGAAGTGACGTAAATATTGATTTAATAGGTATAAAGGATAAAGAATAAATGAAAATACAGAGATAAATTTCGGGGTCTGGTTGACTAAGAAATTGATTGACAATCCCTTAATTATGATGAATAAATAATAAAGAAAATTCTCTGCATGTATAGATACATTCCTCAAACATTTATCAAGCACCTATGTTGTGCTTCCAGACATCGGGCCAGCACTGGAACACAGAGTTGAGCAAACACATCTCCTACTATGGAGACACAGTTTTGTAGGGAAGACAAATGTAACTAGAAAATTACAGTGTAATAAAATAAATGCTGTGATGTCTTACCAATCAGTGTAGAGAGAACACAGGGTAAGGGGGAATGATAAGAGCTTTCAAAGAGGGGTTACAATCTGAACACCAATCTGAGGGAGGATCTAGAACCACCCTAGACAAGGACAGAACTACCAAGTATACGAAATGGGTCTGGCATTTTTCAGAAGTGATGAGAACTTCACGGGTCTGGAGAGCAGAGTGTCATGTGGATAAGAATGTAGGGAAGTGTTAAGTCTCCCAGATCCCCAAAACCAACACATGCAAAATGATAGTCCATGAGTTATGCACAAAAACCTGCTGCTCTTGCTGACTCAATAATTTGGTTTTAGGCATCACAGTCCTAAGCATATTCACTTGTGATTTATAGTTTTGATTATTTTGTGTTCTATGCCTTGCCAGCTTCCTCCCTAAGTTATATATATATATATATATATATATATATATATATATATATACACACACACACATACATTTTCTTCCCTGAGGCCTTAAAGTCCTACTTGTTAAGTTTGGGGAAAGGAGGAGGTGATGAGTAAGAATAATCATGATTCTGTCTTTATGCTTCCAAGCAGGCTGAGGAAGAGGGAGGTATTAGAGAAGATGGTGGGGACTTTTCAAAAATACATCCTTGAAGACCTCAGTCTTTCATAAGTTCTTATTAAGAGCTGTTGGGGGTGCTTGTCCAGGCACCCAACTACAGTGGTGAGAATGTCTGTGGAGTTCTCAGTCTGCTACCTCAGTGACAAGGCTGCAAAATGACATTACTCAAGTAATGAAATCAATACTCAGGTGAGGCATCAGTAAGTGATTGAGAGAATTAACAAGAGACATAGGAAAATACACTTGGTAGATGATCGCTTTGTGCAGCAAAAGTATTTTATTGTATCTGACATGAAAATGTTAATTTCCACAATTCTCAGCCTTCTTTTTTCCCCTCTCACCCTCTTCTATTCTTTCTCTGTAGGGCAAACAGCATGCACTGACACACAATAGAAATCAGCAAACATATTTATGACAAAGACCTAGTTGTTATAAGTACTGTCTTATGGGTGACAACAATAAAAATAATATTGATAATGGATAATATTTGAGAATGTACGGTGTTCTAAGTGTTTATTACAGTTTGGTTTGGTTTTGCTTCACTACAAACCTTCAAGGTAGGTATCATTGTTACACCTATTTTTAGAGATGAGAAAACTGAGACATGAAAAGTTGAATAAATTGCCCACGGCCACACAGCTAATAATGACAGAGCTGGGATTTGAACTAGAACAGTCTGGCTCCTGAACTGTTAAATGTGACACTGTAAAACTCTTGAGTGACATCTATTACTCTGAGCTAGCAAAGGAAACATGGGTATAGCCTCAAGAACCTTATTACAGAGAATTGTAACTGGTAAACAAATTTGTTGCGATGGGATCATACAGAGTCTATTACAATGGCCAAGATATTTATCTCCTAGATTGACCATTGAGATACTAGCTTTCAATATTCTTTCATAACTTTATAAATTAATTGCCTATACACATAAAATCTCTGAAGTTAAGACTTTTTTATGAGGATCTTGGATATGCTACATTTTTATAATTAGAATTGAAATATACTAAGTATGTTTATAAAGAAACAGAAAATAAAATTTGGAAACAAATAATTCCCATGTTTTTGCTTATAAGACTCTATAAGTTATATTATGTCTTATCAAACCATAATACCATAAACCATAGAAACCAAAATTGAGAAATCTTAGCTCTCCTTTTGCTTATCCTTTCTGCAATTGCTGTCATTATTTTTGGTTAATGGTCGAAAGGCAGCAGTAATCTCAGACTTTTAAATTTGTGGAAATCTGGGAAATAACTGCATACATTTACAAATGATACATTTTAATCTTTTTACACTTTTCTTCTCAGTATTTTTTTCTTTTCAAAAGGCCTTTATCCCTTTATGTTCGCTTGTTAGACACGAAGGTCTTTCAGTGTTTCAAAAATGCCACATGTCATGACGACATTTTATAAATGGCACATTTGCTCCCGGACTGCATTTAGCAAAATACCCTCTTAGTGCAGTTCATGATTCTCACCAACGCTGACTGAGAAAGGGATGCTGTCATCAAAAGGTATTCATTATATTTCAAGAAGGCAATATTAAGTCAAAGGAAGGAGACCCATTTCATGACAATTTACACAAAGGAGAATGTCCTTGGAGATGGATGGCAGAGATTTGTAAAATGTATGCTATAATTAAAATTGTAACCACGGGTTCATGATTTTCTACAGATACCACAAGCTACATTAATTGACTAGGTGGAATTTCAAATTAGCAAAGTACTATAATCAAGATGAGGAGGATTATAATTAAATGTGCTTGCTGGTAAGGGTCACCAAGTGAGACAAAAGTAGATTCTATTGGCTGCTGCTGCCCTTCAAATGATTTAGAGCAAAATTATGATGTAGCAACTTAAGCTAAAATATTGTCTTTAGTGATTTATTAGTTCAGAATCATAAAGGCATAAGGTGTGATGAACATAGGTAAGTGTGTAACATATGAAATTCAAACCACTCTTAAAAGGAGAAACACAGTGGAGAATTTTTTATATATGTAAACACATAAAATCTAACACATAATTCCCTATATATGATATATATTTTATAAAATATGTTTGTCATTAGTATACATATTTATATTAAAATATATATAATATTAAAAGAAAATTTTTGTTCTATATATACTTAAATCCTAACCCACTGCTCCATTGGGAATATCGATGAATGAAAAATGTCAGTGTTCATGAGGATAAGTACTCTTCCTTCTGTCACTTCATTTGTTTTTTTTTTTCTTCCCTTTTAGTAAGAGGAGAGTATGTTGGAGAAAAGCCAAAATGTTCAGAGCTATTCTCACTATTTAATAGCTTTAAAGCTCCAAGTTTCAAGCAAATCTTTTCAAGAGCCCTCAGCTGAACTCATAATAGATGTTGATTCAAAGGAAGTGACAAAAGCTTGCCTAGTTGCCAAAAGTATTTTTGTGGAAAACACGAAGAAGGCAAAGGAGGTGGAGAGTAAAATAGTATTCTCTATTCCAAGGTTAAATACAGGTAACCTTTGAACAGCATGGGGGTTAGAGGCACCACGCCCCTTCCCCAGTAAAAAACCCATGTATAATTTTTGACTCTCCAAAAACTTAAAAACTAATACCCTACTGTTAACTTGAAGCCTCACCAATAGCATAAACAGTCAATTAACACATATTTTGTGTGTTAGATGTATCATACACTGTGTTCTTACAATAAAGTAAGCTAGAGAAAAGAAAATGTTATTAAGAAAAGTGTAAGGAAGAGAAAATACATTTAGAGTACTGGACTATATTTATCAAAAATATCTGCATATAACTGGACCTTCACGATTCAAACCCACGTTGTTGGGTGACTGTAGTCACAATTTTAAGTCCAAGAGAAAAGACTTATGAAATGTTTTTCTTTTTTACAGCTTCCTCCTTTCCTCAAAACAACTTAAATGCATTTTAAATGTTGTCTTCGTCTTAATTCAGCACTTTTTGCAATTCCTTTATATTTTCTGCCTCTCTCACCTACTGGAAAGTAAATTACATGAAGGTTTGGATGATCTTACCTTGCTCACTGTGGAACTGGATGTAGATAGCAAGTGCTTGTATTAGAATACTGTTCCCCTTCATGTCTGTTCAGCCTCACCTGTATTCCAGCCACAGGGGTCAATCAGCTTTCCCATCTGCAATTTGACAAGGCCTCACATTGGCCAGTACCACACACCCTCCTGACTCAGGACTTCCCTGCATCAAGAATGCAGCTGGAGGCACTGGCCTCCATCTTGGAGGAAACTCTTGGATGAATTAGAAGAACTCTCACAAGAGGGAGGACTTGAGGTCTGCAAGGAGTGGACCTTACCCAAAACTTTTCTGTACCACTTTTTATCCATTTATCTACCTCTCGTTCCAGCCCCTGTTCCATTCAAGAACCAAAATGATGAAGGTTTAACTTGCCAGTACTCACCTAGATCAGTACTACATATTTTGCCATTCCTACATAAAGGCCCTTCTAATGCTACAGTATGACTTCCCCAGGTGAACCCACTCAACCTAGCAGAAGCTACTGATGCACAAGCCAGAAGTGTGAGTTATTTAATTTTTTTTTAATTTATAAATTTTTATTTATTTTTGAGAGAGAGACAGAATGAGTAGGGGAGGGGGCAGAGAGAGAGAGGGAGACACAGAAGTAGGCTCCAAAGTAGGCTCCAGGCTGTGAGCGGTCAGCACAGAGCCCAGTGTGGGGCTCGAACTCATGAGCTGTGAGATCATGACCTGAGCTGAAATCGGATGCTTAACTGATTGAGCCACCCAGGCACCTCAGAAGTGTGAGTTACTTAAACCTGTGTGGTAACCGCTGGCCAATGGAAGGCAGAATTCCATAGATAAATGTGTCTTCCTTTCATCCCTGGAGTGTAGAGTCCTGAGAAATATACATAAGTTTCCTCAAATTATCCCAGAGGGTTAAGCATTGGTTACCAGCAATGAGAGCCACCTTGATAATGCTCTCTTATTTTACTCCACTAATTCCTCATTTCTGCCTTCTAGCTGGGCTCACTTCTAAATAAATTACTGAATGCATACTTTCATCTCAGATTCTGACTTGGGGCCAACCCAGGTTAGGAAAGAGATCAACATATATTCTTTGAATGAACAAACAAACAAGTAAATATTGGTAATTCGGCACCTTCTCCATTCAGTTCTTTTTCTTTTCTTTTTTTTTTTTTTTTTACTTTCTCTTCTCAACCTTAAATGTTGGTACTATCCAGACTTTGAACTTTCATTCTCTTTCCTTTTATGCAAATAAAATTCCCCTGAGCAGTCCCAATACACATCAAGGCTATGGCTAATCTCCATTCTGACAATTAGCTCTTGCCAGGTTCAGAAACTCCAGAACTGTGCATGTGTCAGTGTGCACATCAGCATATAGTGAATGCTGTAACTCTGTAGAGTATTCCCTACTGTTTTTCCACTTGAATACCCCATAACCATTTTAAACTCAATATATCCAAAGAAGAAATCATTGTCTTTCTCGTAAAATCTACCCCTTTTCTGGGTTTCCATACACTCAAACCCACAAGTCAGAAGTTGGAATCTTTTTTTGATTCTGATCCATCACTACAATAACCAATTAGATACAAAATCCTATATACTAAGATATTTAAGAAGTCCATTCTATCTCTTAAATATAATGTAAATCTCTCCCCAATTAACATTTCACTACTTCCTTAAATTGAATGCTTATACTGCTACAACAACATCATAACCAGTTTCTCCAATTTCATTCTCACACCTATATTTTGAAGATGTAGTGATTTTCCTAAAATTCTTATAATTTCCTGGTTTTAACTTCTTAGCAGTATCTCATGGCCTTTAGCTTAAAGGTGAAATTTCTTAACAAAGGTCCTTTATCATATAGGTCTTCCCTATTTCTCTCATTCTTTATCTTGTCCCTACACATACATTTTGTATCAATCATACAGAGCTCCCAAACAAGCCATGTTCTTTTCTACCTCTGTGTCTTTATACATCAGGGGTGCTTTTTCTAGAACAGCTTTTTTTCTCTTGTCCACCCATCTGATTATCTGTCATCATTCAAAAAGCAACTCCAGTCTTACTTCCTCTTAAAAATAAAATAAAATCTTTAAAAATAAAATCTTTCACCAATTTACCTCACATCTTCTCAATACCAAGGCTTAATTAAATATTATTCTTTTAAAAAAAATTTTAAGTTTATTTATTTTGAGAGAGAGAGAGAGACAGTTTAAGTGGGCAAGGGGCAGAGAGATTGGGAGAGAAAAAGACTCCCAAGCGGGCTCCTCACTGCCAGCGCAGAGCCCAATGCAGGGCTCAAATTCATGAAGCTGCGAGGTCATGACCTGAGTGGAAACCAAGAGTTGGATGCTTAACCAACTGAGCCACCCAGGCACCCCTGGATATTACTCCTTATCACACTCTTTTTTTAGTTCTTTACCATTCAATGTCTTCTTCTCTGATAGCATTATTTTAAGTATATTAGCTATTGGTTTTCTTAATTTTCTTTTACACAATATGCATCTTTAGGTTAGGAACTTAACAACTTTATATTTTTGAGATACATTGGAGTGTCTGAATATAACTCCTCAATTAATGCTGCCAAATAATATAATCAATATTAATAGAGATTATTCATTGTGTAATAACATTTTCAAAAGTATACTCTAAGAAAGGCATTATTTCCCACCATTTTTTGGAAAAGAAAAATGAAATTTAGAGAAAGTGAGAGACTCCTTCAAGTACACAGCTAGGCAATAGAAAATAGCAAAATTTTGCAAACCTTTGTCCGTATCATTATAAGGCCCATATCCTTACTCTATGCCACATTATCCTCCAAGGCCCAAATCAATTGTGTATGGAGAAGAAAGAGTCAGTATTATGAGAGGTAACTGAAGAAAAAACAAAATCCAAGTCAAGCTACCACAAATATCTTTTTATTTCTACTCATATTTTTGTTGTTACTTTCCTGCTAGTTTATATTATTTAGATGAGAAAATAGATTCCTACTTCTTTTAACAAGCCACCTTAAGAGCAGAATCTTCTACTGACAAAACCAAAAATTCATCAAGTCCTACTTTGCCTTAGTTATTTTCTTCCAAACTTTGGATGATCAATAAATGACTTGACTTGAAAAGCAACTATTTCCTTTTCATATCCACTATTCTTCATATTTGACAAATCAAAAAGAAATGAATCAAACAATTTGTTAAACATCAAAGAAAACAGGATCTTATACAAATAAAAACAAAGACACATTTTTAACATTAGAATAGATCTTCTTTGTCAAACTGGTTAATGTAAGAAGAATAGCTATTTTTTTCCTATTATTTTATTTTAGAGCAAGAGTTTTGTTTTAGGCCAAAAGTGCTATTTGTTTTTGACACTCTTTTGTCTCCTCTTGTTTTCCAGATATATAGACATTTAAAGCCCTTTGTCAGGCAATGCAAACAGTGGAGACATTCACCAAAACAAAATGAAAAGGAATAATGTGACATTTATTTCCCTACTCTATAGATTTGCTTAGAATTATACTGTGGGAAAAAATTCTTCACATATATATTATATTCTAGATGAAGATATGAATTCTGAAATGTTTAAAGATGAAGTGTACTGATAAAGTGAATTGCCTTGAAAGCATAAAAAATTATTTGATATATTTATGGAAGTTGAATAAGATGACTGGATATTTGATAAATAATTATAGCAAACTGAATAATCCTTTCAGTTTTTTTCTGTATTTTGGATAAAATTTATTTAAAAATGTGAAAAAAATCAATGGAAAAATATAATTGATCCTATGAACAATCTCTGGACTTAAAGTCAGTTTTCAGAGCCAGAACTCATTGGCTGAAAGAAAATTCTGGGATTCTGTGAGAAAATATCATTTAAAAACAACTTTTTTTTTAATGTTTATTTTTGAGAGAGAGTGAAAGCAGGGGAAAGGAAGGCAGGGAGGGAAACACAGAATCCAAAGCAGGCTCCAGGCTCTGAGCTGTCAGCACAGAGCCTGATGTGGAGCTAGAACCCACAAACTGTGAGATCATGACCTGAGCCCAAGTCAGACGCCCAACCAACTGAGCCACCCAGGCACCCCAGGAAACATCATATTAAACTACGACAAGTATGTTCACTAGTAATTTCCCCATGCTTCTCTAAATGGAACTACAGCCCTTTTCTTCATTAACCACCTATTGGTAGAAGAGAATTTCTCCAAATGTTGAAAGTTAGGTATATATCGATATATTGTCATTGATATTTGGAGGTCTAGGGTGCCATCTTCATCTCTCTAATAGAATATGTAAAGATGCTATCTAGGTAATAAATGTTCTCTTAGAGTAGGTTCAACTCACAGTTGTGGTCACACCCAATAGTTATTTCTCATTCTCTAAATGTGTAATTGTATCAGACATAGTTGGTAATTGGTAGAAGCCCCATATTAGTTCCTTGAACTGTGGTATAAGAGAAATAATAAGGAAAAGACCAAGTGGAAGCTACCGAAACTGCCCCTTTACCTCTGGCCAAGATAGTAAATATAATAAATCACGAGCAATAACATATTATCAAATGAATCAAAGAGATTAGTGCCACACTAAAGGCATAAACTACGATGGGGTATTGGTCTTCATCATATTCAACTCAATTCAAAAGTCTGGCCCCTACAAAAATTAAATAAATACAGAAAACTAGCTGACTAGGAGCCCACATTTCAGCTTCTGTGTCAGATATGGCATCTATGCTAGAGCAAATTAACACAGCTCCAGTATGTATTATGTAGCCACTGATCCGCTGAATGCCTTCTTGTCCATCCTTACCAGTAAGGAGGATCAGAAACAGTTTATACTTATATAAGATAGACAACAGTATGCATGTATTATCTTACCCTTAAATTTTCCTGTTCTTCTCCGAAGTATAGTCCAGAGTGACTTGAGCCCTATCAACATTCCACAGCTACTATATCTATGACATTATGTTAATTTGGTTAAAATGTAAATTGGCAGCTTAGGTAAGATAAATGTGCTCCAAAGGTTGAATAGCACAACTTACAAAGACTCAAGGTCATGCCTCATCAGTGAAGTTTTCAATCATCCAGTAGTCTGTGACATGCTGTGTTATTCCTCCAAGGTAAAGGAGGAATTTTTGTAAGTGTTTTTTAAATGTTTATTTATTTATTTTGAGGGGGGGGGGAGGGGAAAGGTGGAGAGAGAGAGAGAGAGAGAGAGAGAGAATCCAAAGTAGGCCCCACACTGTCAGAGCACAACACAGCACTGGGCTTGAACTAACAAACTATGAGATCATGACCTGAACAGAAATAAAGAGTCAGATGCTTAACTGACTGAATCACCCAGGTGCCCCGGGAGGAATTTTTTTGTATCTCAGATTTTCCAGCACAAAGAGAGACATATAATATCTGGTTTACATTTTCAGACTTTGAAAATAGCAGCTTCTGAAAACAGAGGAACAGTACTCTGACCTATTTATTGAATGACAAAGAAGTCTAGCTTCGACTGGAGCCCAGAAGAGGTAAGATCCCTCAGTAGTTTCAGGGTGTGATTCAAGTAGGTCTGTCCTTTGAAATAACCAGGATAAGAAAAGAATACATGTGGTGTTTATAGTAAGACCAAGTATCAGAAGATTCTGAGGGTTCTGAAGAAGTGCTATGTTATCTAGAGCACAGAAAGGATAGAGTCTTAAAAAAAAATGGTATTGGAAAAATTGGATAGTTGTAAAATAATGAAATTGGGCCTCTGACCCACACCATAGATAAAAACCAATTCAAAATAAACTAAAGACTTAAAATGTACAACATGAAATCATGAAACTACTATAAGAAACATGAGCAAAAAGCTTCATGACATAGGTCCCAGTAATGGTTTCATGGATGTGACATGAAAAGCACAGGCAAAAAGAGCAAAAGTAGATGAGCTGGACCAACTCAAAGTAAAAATATTCTGCTCAGTAAAGGAAACAATTGACAAAATGAAAAAGCAACCTGTAGGTTGGGAGAAAATATCTTCAAACTACATATCTGATAAAAGAGTAGTATCTATAATATATAAAGAATTTCTACAACCCAACAGCAAAAAGCAACCCAATTTAAAAATGGGCAAAGGATTTTAATAGACATTTCTTCAAAGAAGACATACAAATGGCCAACGGGTATATGAAAGGATGCTCAACATCACTAATTATCACAGAAATACAAATCAAAACCACAATGAACTATTACTTCACACCTGTGAGGATGACTATTATAAACACACACACACACACACACACACACACACACACACACACAATATCAATTTTTGAGAGGATGTGGAGAAATTAGAACCATTGTACACTGTTGGTAGTCATTCAGGCATTATGGAAAAAACTAGCGATGTTTCTCAAAAAATTAAAAATAGAACTACCAGATGATCCTGCAATCCCACTTTGGAGTATTTGTCCAAAAGAATTGAAATCAGGACCTCAAAGCTATATTAGCATTCATATGTTCGTTGCTGCAACATAATAGCCAAGATATGAAAACTTAAATGTCGTTCAACAGATGAATGGATAAAAAAAATTGTGGTATATACGTACAATGGCATACTATACTACTCAGGCTTTAAAAAAGAAGGAAATTCTGCAATATCTGACAATATGGATGAACCTTAAGGACATTATGCTAAGTGATATAAGTCACAGAAAGACAAATACTGCATAATATCACTTAATATCAAGTATCTAAAATAGTCAAATTTATAGAATCACGAGTAGAATGGTGGCTGTGAGGGGCTGGGAGGGAAGTGGAGGAGAAATTAGTAGTTCTAATCAATGAGCATTACTTTCAGTTAAGCAAGATGAACAAGATCTAGAAATCTACTTTACAACAGTATACTTATAGTCAACAATAATGTATACTGAAAAATTTGTAAAGAGGTTAGATTCATGTTGTGTTTTTATTATAGTAAAATAAAATTTTAAAAAAATTATCCGATAGGGGTGCCTGGGTGGCTCAGTCGGTTGAGCATCTGACTTCAGCTCAGGCCATGATCTCACTGCTTGTGAGTTCGAGCCCTGTGTCGGGCTCTGGGCTGACAGCTCAGAGCCTGGAGCCTGTTTCCAATTCTGTGTCTCCTCTCTCTCTGTCCCTCTCCTGTTCATGCTCTATCTCTTTCTCTCAAAAATAAACTTTAAAAAATTTTTTTAAAAATTATCAGATAAATGGCTGTTAAATGGGTTTAATCCCACATTTGCCTAATTTTAAATTCTATGCCCTTTCCATTAAAAATACTGATCCCCTGAAAATTATTTTGATTGCAGAAGAGTCTTACCAAAATCTGATCTGCATGGGGATATGTGAATTGTAGAAAATGTTGAAAGAGATAACATGAGTTTGGCCATGTATTTATCTCACTATCTTCAACATATGAAAATATATCCAGTGTACAAGAGCTTCGCATTCCCTAGGGAAGATTTATTGTTGTTACTGTTTTGCTTTGTGTTTTAATTTTATGATATAGAAGTATTTTGTCAAGTCTTACAATTCCTGGACATTTTTTCCTTTAAAACTACCAAATTTCATAATTTTTTATTTGCTATGAAATCATTAAGGCCTATAATTTTGTTTACTCAGCAGGAAGGGGTACCCTAGACAAAGGAAATGCATGCTTTAGTCATTAATCATTACATATTTTACTATAAATGAAGAATTAGGATTCTATGTTAGTCATTGTTGTCTCATAAATTTATTTTATGAATGAGATTTTGAAGGCCTTTTTAATAATTTCTCAACCTATAACACAGAGGACCAGCAACTGAGTGACAGAGGTACCATATAAACCAAACCTCCCTGCAGGTGTTTGCTATGAATTCTTTAACTTTCACTAATTCAAGTTGAATCTTATTTCATTGATGATCCACTTAATTACCTCAATTGATAGGCATATAATTATTCCCCCCAAAAATCAGTGTTTGGTAACTGGAGGTAATCAAATATAATTCATGACTCTATTAAACTAGGAGTGACTAAAATGAGACAAATCAGAAACATTAATCAATAAGGCTAATGTATTTCAGACCACCAACTAAGACTTTCAATATGTATCCAAATCAATGGAAAAGTAGTATAAAGGGTTTTGTTATAAAATTCTTTACTATTGAAATACTGTGATTAGTAAAATCAAAGAAGATAGAGTGAATGGGACTGAAAAGTCACAGTCTGTTAGCAAACCCACTAAAAAAATTCAAGTTTAAGGCTTATATTTACTCTTAATTGATGTGAAAGCACAGATAAAATCATGGGCAGGGTCAGACTCACCAAAATGACTAGTGTTCTGAAATTTCCAGTACCCCAAATGACAGGGAAAATCACAGGACATCTGGAGTGCCACATAATCATTAGCTTTATGATCTTGGTTGTAGCTCTACCTCTCTGAGGGTCAGTTTTTAAATCTCTAAATGGGGATAGAGTACTTATCTCTCAGGGATTTTTAAGGATTAAAGAAGATCATCTGTATGTCTATTGTGACAGAGTTACATTTCGCCCTAGCACACAGCTAAATTCTATTTTCCAGCCTCTCCTACAGTTAGGTAGGGCCAAAGGATTAAATTCGGAGCAATGGGGTGTTGGTGGAAATGATGTGTACCGTTTCCAATAGCAGCTCCTAAAATGTCCTCTACAATCCAAATTCTGTCTCCCATGTGCTGGCTAGATGACCTCAGGACATTAAAGAGAATGGAGTATTTATCAGACTTGACCCCTAAATTAATGGACTTCCAGAAGACCCTCATTAGACAATGAAGTGAACGTAAATTAAATATGATTATGGCTCTGGTTGTACAGAAGTTAGTTAAGACTGACAAATACTACAGAGATGCTGCATTGTTGTTTTTTCTTTTTCCATTATTAACTAGTCACATAAAGTTAAAGGGAAATCTATCTGACAACACAAATGCCATTTGATCTGGTTTAATTAATTTATCTATTTAACAAGATTAATTGAATCCATATGTGCCCAAAACGGCTCTAGAAATTAGGAAAAGAATGGTAAATTCAACATAGTCCACACTCTTATATAGCGAATATTCTATTGAGTGAAATAAACAGGCAAATTTACACACACACACACACACACACACATTATATACATAATATGTATTATTTAGAAGTTATATGAAGAAAAATATAATTGTATAAGAGAATATAGTATGATAGGGGACTATTTTAACAAGGCATTCTGGAAAGTTTCTTTGGGATACGAACTGAAGTATGAATGTAGAGAATAAACCACTCCAAGAAGAAGAAATTGCAGACGCAAAGGCCTGGATGGAAATACGCTTGGCAAGTTTGAGAAATCTCAGGGAAGTAAAACTAGAGGCCAGAGAGTAAGAGCTAGAGTGGTAGGAAGTGAAGCCACAGACTTATCATTTATATGTATCATAACATGTATATTGATAATATACATAATGTATATATTTATTCCATATAATATATATATATAGTTATAATATATACAGATAATAATATATACAGATAGATCCATTTGTTATATATATGTCCAATATCCTATATATGTACATATGTATGTGTGTGTGTATCCAGATCACGTAACAACAAGGTCATAACAGGGGTTTGGGTTTTTTTATTTTTAAGTTTATTTGTTTTGAGAGAGAGAGAGCATAAGCATGGGAGAGACAGAGAGAGAGGGAGAAAGAGAGAATCCCAAGCAGGCTCCACATTGTCAGCCCAGAGCCTAATGCGGGGCTCGAACTCACAAACTGTGAGGTCATGACCTGAGCCGAAACCAAGAATCAGACGCTTAACCAACTGAGCCACTCAGGTACCCCGGGGTTTTGTGTGAAACCTGATGGAACTATGTAAGAGTTAAGACAGGAAATAATATGGCTTACCATTTTAAAAAGTAACTAGCAACTTTGACTACTGTGCAGAGAACAGACTGTAGAGTGCAAGAGTGGAACCATGAAGAACTGGCAGGAGGCCACTGAGATAATGCACATGAGAAGGGATGCTGCCCGTGAATAGTGTGTTGGTGGTATAGGTGGTGTGAAATGAAGGGCTTGTAATTCATTGCAAAGGTGCAGATTGCTGGGGTGTTGAAAAGACGTCAAGTGTGGCTCCAAGGTGCGATGCGTGAAACGGAGTCAAAACTGGTGCCATTTGTTGAGAAGGAATATACCATGAAAAAGATGATTTTGGAGTGGTCACAGGGAAGAATCAAGGGTTTGGTACATATTAAGTTTTACCAGTAAAATGTCTATTGTTTACTCTTATACCCCAATTGTCTTAAGAAAATAAAGGAAGTTTGAAAAAATTAGGCTGCTCCAAAGATCTTTCCCCAGTGGCACTATGGGCATCCAGGAGAAGGCCTACTTTTATCACTATAGCAGCTTTGAAGGAGGCCAGGACGTGAGTTCCTGTATTGGATACCTCCTATACCCTACCTCACCTCCTCTCAGCCCAATTTATATTCCAACCTTTGCTTCTGCAACTAGCTTTGTGTACTGTGACCTGATGGTTATCAGCACCTCTCTCATGCCCAGCTGTATTGCTCTGGGTTTCCCTGAGGTTTCAGTGAGGGATTGATATGAATGGATCTGGATGTATAAAGAAGCTAACACTCCATGGGACAACCCACAAACAAAAAAGGATGAGAACTGGTAGATAAATGTTTCCTCCTTCATCCAGGTGGGAAATTCTAAGTCTCTTTCCAGCAGTTCCCTAGAACTTTGTGGCAGGACCAAACTCCAAGAACCAGTATCAGTAACCTATTTATACACCTGGCCTTTTTTCTTTCTCTATTCTACTATCTCCAGTCCCTTAGTCGATCTCCCTGGGATCATTTTCCAAATAAACCATCTCATGTGGAAAAAAAAAAAAAGCGTATCTTCTGTATGGGATGCTGGAATGAGATCACTCACTCATCACATAAAAAAGGAAGGTCTCAGGATGTAATAATTTGTTTCATTAACTGTCTGCTATTGTGTCTTTTTCAGGAATTGTTGTCAGATACCACCCTAAAAGCTTTGTGATGGACTGAACTTGAGTGTAACCTAGTGGTGCTAACTATGAACAGAATCAAGAGACTCTTATACCTTCCCTCACATCTTCCTGGCTGCCCTGCTTTCATTCCAGCCATTCTGGGGCAACCAGCACAGAGCAGATACAACCTGACAGCGCCTTGACCCAGCTACACCTCCTGCCTCTTGCTTTCTCACTCAGACCTCTCTAACTAAACCTTGAAGGACTCCATGCAGTAGTGGTCTGAGACTTCAGATGATCAGATCTGCCAGATTCTGTGTAAAATAGAATCAGGAAGAGCTAAATGGTGTCCTGAGGCTCCTTCCTGGTTAATTGAGTAATTGATTTTGAAATGCAATTTGATGTTGATACACAATAATTTCAGCACCCAGGTGCTTTTTCAGCAACAACTTCAGCTAATCAGAAACTATTTTAGTTAAAACTAATGTTTTCCATATTTTGAGCCAATGATGGAGTGGGAAGTGTTAAAGGAATATAGCTTAACTAAAGACCATTATGCTTTGCATATATAGATACTACAAGTTTTAAAAAAATTTTTAATGTTTATTTATTTTTGAGAGACACGGAGCACAAGTGGGGGAGGGGGAGGGAGAGAGGGAGACACAGAATCCAAAGCAGGCTCGAGGTTCCAAGCTTTCAGCACAGAGCCTGACGCGGGGTTCAACCCCACAAACTGCGAGATCATGACCTGCACCATAGTTGGATGCTTAATCAACCAACCCCCCCAAAGCCCCAATACTACAAGTTTTAAATAGATATAGATGTCTAGAGTAATGAAATGCAAACTGATCTAAAAATCGGAATTCATAGTAGTGTTTGATTAGTATATATTTTCTCAATAAATGGGTACTAAATATACAACTACTATCACGGAGAAATGGTGCATAATTTTTTCTCAATGTTAAGAATGACTCATAATGCTCAGAAATATCAAGAGCTATTGTGCCAGAGGATGGAGTTTGCCAGAAATGTTACTTATGAATAATGTAAGGAGAAGTACAAATTGAAGATAACAGGCTAATTCTCCCTGTTAAAAATAATGTAACAGACTTATCTTCACTTCTTAGAGCATTTACTTTAGATAACTTGTAATTGTATTTACTTCCCCCTCTCTTAAATTGTGTAAGTCTCAGGGCGCCTTGGGTGGCGTAGTCGGTTAAGCGTCCGACTTCAGCCAGGTCACGATCTCGCTGTCCATGAGTTCGAGCCCCGCGTCGGGCTCTGGGCTGATGGCTCAGAGCCTGGAGCCTGTTTCCGATTCTGTGTCTTCCTCTCTCTCTGCCCCTCCCCCGTTCATGCTCTGTCTCTCTCTGTCCCAAAAATAAATAAAAAACGTTGAAAAAAAAATTTAAAAAAAATTGTGTAAGTCTCTTTGAAAAATAGGACTTTTGACTGCTTTAGGACACAAGGCTGTGTTACTCAAGGATCTGAGAACAGTCTCTTTGAAATATTAACATCAAAGGAGATAATACTCCCATCTCCCAGTTTCTGTGGGAGGGTAGGAGTGTAATTTCAGTGCCCTTGCTTCGAGTTGCAAAACTAACTCCTACCATAAAGACATGAGAAGTTTATTTTTCTTCTGGATAAAGTCAATTCGTTACCATAAGATGGTCACCCCAATTATGAGATGAATCTAGAATTAACTGTGTGACAAATGGTGCTGTCATGTCCTCTTACCTGAGCATTAGGTGTCATTTATCTTGAGAATGCAATGGGTCCTATCTGCTTAACTCTATAAAAGGGAGAGATTTCTGTCTTTTTAATATCTCAGTGAGTTGTTGCCTGTGATGTGCATCATATTCTCATGTTTATTCAATCATAAAACTGTTTTCTTGGCTGCCTTTGTGGAAAGGTTTTACAGGTTGGGAGATCTTGTTTTTAATTATATTTTCCCAATAGTAAAGAAGAAAATAACTCTTCCAGTGGACCCAACATTTATCAGGCCAACACGGAAATGAGCAATACAGCAGATTCCATTACAGAATATCTACCCTTTCTCCCTCATCCCTGAGGCATCTTAAACAAACCTGAACCCTGTAATCACTGCTCACATGTGTAATGGTAGCTCTGTGTTACCCACGGACCTTCCACCTCCTTTTCTGAATATAATGAGGCTGCTAAAAACATTTCCTCACATGATCACTCTTTAAGTTTTCCTTCTTCAGACCTTTTTTGGTCATTGCCAGTTCTTCAGATTTCCCCCACTGAAAGCTGGCTTCAATCTGAGCATTCATCCTAAGCAGCTCAGCACCTGCTTGTCCCTTCTCATTATCTTTTACTGCAGTCCCAAATTACAGCCACTGTTCAGAAATTCTCACCCTCATGCTTCAGAAATAACGTCATTTCAGAGTTTTTCCTTTACTCCATTTTCAGATTAAGAATAATTTATACATTGAAAGAGATGCTATATGCTTGTAGTAGCATTTTTCTTTCAAGGATGGTAGAAGGTCCAAGGTAATTCCACTATGCCTGGGGCAATCTTTTTGTATCAACAAGCCAGGACTACATTTCAGTTGGCAATTATCAGTGTGCCTACTGACTTAGTCTCTTGAGTTCTAGCCATCCTGTTTCCAAACTGTCACCAGTACTGTGGTATCCCAGGCGCAAAATGTCAGTAACACTGATAGAAGGATCTTACACAGCACACAGTATGGTAGGTGATGTTCATTAGCGATGACCCTGCACTTATTTCCCAAATGCGATTCTCAGACTAAAGTAACACCCAGAACATCAGCTTGTTTAATTGGACTGTTCTGTTAGGCAGTGACTCAATCACAAAAGGAAGAAATAACACATGCTCTTTCAGAATTCACTGACATCTCAGTCACACCATTCCACAGTGATTTAAATGGAGCTTACAGCTGTTTTGTGCTCAAAAAATATCTCTTAATTTTGATGGAAGTCCCTGTTGACAGTCTCATCAGGAACACTGCATACCCTTTTCTGCTATTAGCAACAATTTTAACAGAGTTACCCATCACATATGTCTTTTCACTTTAAGACAATACATCTAAAGTTATGGTTCCTCTTTTGCCTTTCCATAATACAGGAAAAAAATCCATACACAGATTACTACAACATTTTGAACTTTTTTATCAGTGATTCTTTGACTAGTGATAACAACTCCATGGCTCCTTATAATATACTCTGGTACAGAGCAAAGGAAAGCCATCATTTTCTTTTACCTGGAGATTTTTAGGGCAGCCATACACCAGGATGGATGATCAGGCTCTTAGCAATGATGCTACCCAATAAATATCCGGATTCACTGAACCGATTTGAAGTCAACACAACAAAACTGTTGTAAGAAATCATCCCTTGTGGAGAAATTAGAACTCTTGTGCAGTGTTGGTGGGAATGTAAAATGGTACAGCTGCCATGGAAAACATTATAGAAGTTGCTCAAAATATTAAAAACAGAACCACCACATGATCCAACAATTCCACTTCTTGTTATTTATACAGAAAAACTGAAGAAAAAATATTGAGATCTGCACTGCCATGTTTATTGCAGTGTTGTTCACAATAGCCAAGTTGTGGAAGTAACCTAAGTGTCCACCTATAAGTGAATGGATAAACAACATGTGGTGTATACATACAATGGGATATTGTTCAGCCATAAAATAGGGAGATCCTGTCATATGCTATAAGATGAATGAATCTTGAGGATGTTTTGTTAAGTGAAATAAGCCAGTTATAGCGGGACAAGTACTCTGTGATTGTACTTATATGAGGTATCTAAAGGGGTTAAATTCATTGAAGCAGAAGGTAGAATGGTGTTGCCAAGAGCTGGGATGGAGGAGAAATGGGGGGTTGCTATTCAATGTGTATAAAGTTTCAGTTATGGAAGATGAAAAAGTTCTAGAGATCTGCTTTGCAACATTGTTCTTATAATTAACAATACAGTGATGTACACTTTAAATTTTTGGTAAGAGCCTAGAGCTCAAGTCATGTGTTTTTTACCACCATAGAAAGAGAGGGAGGGATGAAAAAGGAAGGGAGGGAGGAAGGAAAGAGAAGGATAGAGAGAGAAAGGAGGGAACAAATGAATGAACAAAGGGAGGGAGAAAGACAGACTGGCTCATCTTTGTGGCCACTATAGTCAAAGCATAATTGTCAAAATGATGAGGTCTGAGTTATGACCTCTAATCTCACACACAATACTGTAGCTACCAATGATAGCACATTTCTCACCTCTGTTCATGTTCTATGAGCATCAGAGTGGTCATAAATGGCAACTCTCACACTAAATAAATATATTTAATGGTATACTTTAGTTGGTAAATTTGTATGATCAACCCTGATATGTCTACATTTAATTAGACTTAGGTAACGTGATGACTCAATCATAAAGGGAAAAATAACATGGGGATTTTTTTTTTTAATTTTTTTTTCAACGTTTATTTATTTTTGGGACAGAGAGAGACAGAGCATGAACGGGCGGGCGAGGGGCAGAGAGAGAGGGAGGCACAGAATCGGAAACAGGCTCCAGGCTCTGAGCCATCAGCCCAGAGCCCGACGTGGGGCTCGAATTCACGGACCGCGAGATCGTGACCTGGCTGAAGTCGGACGCTTAACCGACTGCGCCACCCAGGCGCCCCAACGTGGGGATTTTCATAGTGAACATAGACAGCAGTTTCTATTAGCTGTTCCCAAGTCAGTTAAAATACATCCCTGTTAACTTGTACTAAGTTGGGGGTTTTTGTTTGTTTGTTTTTAATTTATAGGTTGATTTTTTGGGAAAAAAAATCATTGATCTTTTCAAATGCTATTGCGCATAGGTTGTACCAAAGTTTGGATTCTGGAATGGGTACTAGCCAAATATGGTGTTACTGTGGCTTCAGCTGAATATGAACTCATGTATGATCAACGGATATGCGATTATGTAGGAAACCTTCATTCACAGCCATTTTAATGTCATTAATGATATGAATAAGATACAATGGACACTGTGGTACATCACTGAGGCATTCATTCTTCCTGAAGCCAGGAGAACGGACTGATGAGGTTCATCGCTGAGTCCTTCCCCATGAGTTGGCCTCCCACTGAAGGAAACTGCCTTATCCAACCCCCTCCCTGATCCTTCCCCAGAGATCCTGGTCTATGATGTATGTTATGTTGTTTTAGAATTATTATCTTTCCTATTTATGAACATTTTTAAACATATAGAAAGATTTAAAAAAACATTACAGTAACACTGTATGTAACACTATGTACCTATCACCTAGCTTCTACCATTTACATTTTACTATACTTGCTTTTTCGGATATGTATCTATCCATGTTGGATTTATTATGAACATCTGAATATTTAATTTAAAATACTGGTAATCAACGTAAAGTGTAAGGTTGCAATGAAAACCTACCTCACCAAAACCAGGCTACATGTTATTAAGATATTTTAAACTACCTTATCTTGCACTTATTTAAGATGTTCAACTTAGATAGAATTAAAACCATCACATGTTCAAAGGCTACTTGAGCAAAGAAAGCAAGTTCATTACATACTTTGCAGATATAGCAAAAACTAATGGTTGCTTGCAAAGTTCTCTTCTGCTGAAACCTGGGGAAGAAATCAAACCAATACATCATGAGATGTATTTCTTACATGCTACCTGATGGACAGACCCTCCTATCACTCCATCATTCCTCTCCAGGAGTACTTGTCAGTGAGAGACAGAAACCTGAGTGGCAGATAGAAATTCGAGAACAATTTCACTATCCTGAAAGCCAGTCATATTTTTCTATTGCCAAAATTTTCATCCCAGGTTTAAGGACACATTTTTTTTCAAGAGGTTTTGTGAAGCAGACAATGACTGTAAAAATAATTAGATATAAAAATATAAGTGAGATTCACAATTGCAAGACTGTTTCTGAAAATATTCAGGAAGTATCTTGTTCAGTGTTGATACAGAGCTTCAGTTTGTGGGGTCACATCATCAACATCGCTTTATCATCACCCTCTAGTCCAGAAGCCAAAGAGGTGGGAAACTTAGTTACAGTTTGGCAGGGGTATTGGGGGGTGGGTATTAATAACTTGGCCACATTATTACATCAGCTGTACCCTAGATTGTAGGAGTTAAACAAAGGAAGTTGTTCCTCCACTAATCTCAGCCGAAAATGAAAGTCTATTTAGTCTAACATGCAATATAATTACCGTAGGAGAAAATATACCAGCCACCAATGCTGAAAAATACTTCTGCTCTATAATGTCAAGCTTCCAAATGCGATTACTAAAATTATAAAGAAAATCTCAAGAGCTAAACTTTATTTAGTAACATTTCAGATTTGTTTTGCATTTGACATGTTTTTCTATATTATGATACCCATCTTGGCCAACTGTTGATTTTAACATTTGAACATTCAACATTCAGTCAAAATGTGTATTCACTACATCTCCAGTGAACTTGATAGACTGTTTTTGCTTTGTTAAGGTGCCAGATTTTTATGCTGTTGGAAAAAAAATATGTCCTATACTTTTATATTTTAAAATTATATAATGCTCCTAGAGAATTCTTTCCATTTCAGAATCTTCAAGTACCTTTAAAAAGCAGTATTAAATTCATTCTCACAATTATCTCTTGGAATTAGTGTAAGCTCCCATAAAATTAGAAAGAAAAAACCCAGATTTTGTTTTATTATTTAGAATATATACATGGATTTCAGAGCTTGTATAGAGTGATTTTTGGTTTCAAAATTTTTACTAAAATAATGTGGTTCTACTTTTTGTGGACTGCATTATCTTATATAAAGTTCCATTTTTGTATTTTCTTAGTACGACAAAAAGTCAAAAGTTAAATTTTGAATGTATGGCTTTACTAATTAAATATCTGATACTCATTAAGGGTGGTCAGAAGACAAGGAGTGAAATGCAGAGCCTGTGTGAAAGAAATGGAGCATCTATGCAGTGGGAAGGATGCTGTGAGAGCTGGGTGCACAATGAGCCCAGACTCGCTCCCATATTAGGAGCAGGTGCACATTTGAGCAGTAGCTTATGTCCATTTTTAAGGCTGTTATTAGAAACAGCTGGACAAATATTTCACGAATCTCAGGAAATAAACTGGAAGAGAATGGTTGATAGGAATAAATAATACAGAGGGCAAAGGGTATTTGACTCAAGTATGGACATAAGGAAATTTGCCAGTTTAAACAGGAAACAGAAAGGAAAGGTCAAGCTTCCTGACATGAAGCAAGACTCTGTTTAACAAAATGAGGCTCATCTTCCAAGGGAAAATGGGATTAGTAGGTAAAAAGCTAGCAGATCTTAAGTGTAACCATTTTATTGACCCAGAGGGAGGTCACAACTTCTAACTACATTTGATAGCTGACTTTCAAAGGAGTTGTTCATACTGAAGTTTGTAAAAATGGTTTAAAGAAAGTGTTTGCAGGGTGCCTGGGTGGCTCAGTCGGTTGAGCGTTCGACTTTGGCTCAGGTCATGATCTCGCGGTTGACAAGTTGGAGCCCTGCGTCGGGCTCTGTGCTGACAGCTCAGAGCCTGGAGCCTGCTTCAGACCCTCTGTCTCCCTCTCTCTCTGCCCTTCCCCCATTCATGCTCTGTCTCTCACTGTCTCAAAAATAAATATAAAACGTTAAAAAAATTAAAAAAAAAAAGAGTTTCATTTCATTATAATGTGGGTGCCCATACAAAGGATTCAGTATACAAAATGTTCTTTAGTTTTTAGTAGTTAATGAAAGGAAGACTATTCTTACCCTTGCGATAATGTAGATGTAACCTCTTCTCTAAGTATATTGGCTCTTTAAAAATAATAATAATATGGACTTCTTTCTACTCTGTATAAAAGAAACCTGAACTTTTAATTTCTTTTTTTTTTAATTTTTTTAACATGTATTCATTTTTGAAAGACAGAGAGAGACAGAGTGAGAATGGGGGAGGAGCAGTGAGAGGGGGAGACACAGAATTCCAAGTAGGCTCCAGGCTCCAAACTGTCAGCACAGAGCCCAATGCAGGGCTTGAACGCACAGACCGCAAGATCATGACTTGAGCTGACATCTGCTGCTTAACTGACTGAGCCACCCAGGTGCCCCACTTTTAATTTCTTATTAAGAACCAAACAAGCAAGTGGAATTCTTTTGAGTTCTGTATTGTGGTACAATTACACTTTCTCTTAGTAGCTTTCTTGTAGTGAATCTTGGCTCACAATTTGTTTTAAGAGAGGTAATGATTTCAGCTGAAGTTTCACCAATAACCTTGCTTAGCTACATGACTGGAGTGTGAAAAGGCAGGAGCATTTCTAGCAGTCCAGATATCAAATGTGGGTGTCACCTTGGTAGCACAAATCTCAAGGCATCGCTAAGACCCCAAGAGGAAAATCCTTCTCTGTGGGGAGTATTCACCATTGTCAGAGCAGATGTAATTAGGAATGCTAAGAGTATTTAGTCCCAGAGATTTTGGCTTGCCTGAACAAAACACGTGTTAGCTTTTGTTGGTTCCACATTTTGCCAATTTTCTCACTTTGTTACAGCTATTTTAATCTGTTCACTTTTCAAATGCTATGCCTGCCTCTGCCACCACAAGTGAAGAAAAAAAATAAATACATTCTCTTAAACGCTGATAGATCCAAGAACTGATGCACAGTTTAGACATTGCCTGCCCAAGAGGTATAATTTTGAAGATAGTGGCAAAACCTCTCCCAAAGCCCAACTTAGATCACTGCCGTATTGTTTGAAATTATACCCATTTAAGGCTTCATTGGATGGAAGAATTCAAACAGATCTTGTAGTGTATGTCTGTCTTTCAGAAAGGAAATTGTGTGAAGCTTTAATGTTCAATGACAAAACCTGTTCCAAGAAAGGTCAACATTTTTGTTTCAGATAAGCTGTTTATTTCCATGTTTGGAAAGAACTGAGCCAAAAAACAGAATGGAAAATGGAATGAATCCCTAGTCCTTCTTGTGATTTGGGTTTATTCCAAGTATTTTCTTATATTGCAAAACATCGGACATAGTAATATTCAAGTATGAACACATAAACACAGCATTCAGCAAAAATATTAGAAAATTATATGCCATTACAAAGAACCTTAATCTACTTCTTCAGTTCATTAATGAAGACCTGTGAAAGCTTTTAAATTCCTTTTATATGAATGCGACATAGAAATATAGGAATAGCAGTATTTATTACCCAGTGCCTACCTCTCCTCGGATATCTGTAGGCAAACACAGAACTTACAATTAGATTTACTTGCCAGTAAATTTATTCTATATATACCGGCCCAAAGACTGTGTGCCCTCAGTGCGTCTATACGTGTGTATGTTCACAAGTTCCTATGTGTACATTTGCATGCCTGTGGAAAATTCTGCATCGAGAGTGGTATATATATCTACATTTTGTTATTTACTGAGTTATGCTGATAACTCTAGATGATCTATCAGAAGTAACTTTTGCTACTTCACAATCACACTTCACATCTTCTCTGTCACCCATCTGTGAAAAACCCAAAATGACTTAACGTCAACCTTGAGAAAAATTAAGAAATCATGTCATGATTAAACCAAGGATTTAAAATCTAGTTGGCACGCTCTGTTCAAACCTTTTTTTTTTTCTTTTTTCCTATTTAATTCACATGGGATTCTTCCCCTTAATGTGAAGTACTGTCTATGTATCTGCTGCTCAGCATAAAATAATTTGTTCTCTTACTCTGGGAATATGAGACTATGAGCAGTAAAGGAAGCCTGGATGAATGCTGGTTTGAATGTAAGCTCTGCCTCTATCAGCCATGGGAGCTTGGCCAATAACTTCTCTGTGTTTCAGTTTCCCTATCTCCAAAATGTGGAAAATAATATCTACCTCATAGTGTCATGTAAAGATGAAACGACAGAATATATGCATCTTGCTTAGCATAGTACCTGGGACACACTGGGAGGCAATATTAGCGTGGGGTGGCTAAGGGTACTCCCTTGGGAGCCAGACTCTGCCACTCCTCGCTCAGTGATTCAGGGCAAGTTACCTGATACTCTGTGCCACACTTTCCTCATCTGTAGTAGTGAGGGTATGATAATAACACCCAACATGCTGGTTGGATTAAACAAGACACTTAAAATAATTTTATAATAGTAGCTGTTAATACCATATCAGTGGTTAATATTAATATATGTTATAAAAAGTGCAATTTTATTTTTATGAGGAAAAAGTATTTTATTTTATTTATTTTTATTTTTTTAATTTTTTTTTTTTTAACATTTATTTAGTATTGAGAGACAGAGCATGAACATGGCAGGGGCTGAGAGAGGGGGAGACACAGAATCTGAAGCAAGCTCCAGGCTCTGAGCTGTCAGCTGACAGAGCTGGACATGGGGCTCCAACTCACGAACTGAGAGATCATGACCTGAGCTGAAGTCAGTCGATTAACCGACTGAGCTACCCAGGCCCCCCGGAAAAAGTATTTTATTTTTTTATTATTTTTTAAATTTTTTTAATGCTTATTTTTGAGAGAGAGAGAGACAGAGTGCAAGCAGGGGAGGGGCAGAGAGAGAGAGAGAGAGACACAGACTCCGAAGCAGGCTCCAGGCTCCGAACTTTCAGCACAGAGCCCGACGCGGGGCTCGAACTCACAAACTGAGAGATCATAACCTGAGCCGAAGTCAGACGCCCAACTGACTGAGCCACCCAGGCGCCCCACCAGAAAAAGTATTTAAAAAAAATAGAAGCAAAAAAGCAAAATATCCGTTGGAAATGGCTTACGCTCCACGACTTTCACCTCACCGCCAGCCTTGCCTTCACAGATGGGGGACTGACCAAAGTTTAACCACCGTGGGAGAAAACAAGAGCTGCTGTGTGGCAGGCCCTGCTTCGCTCCCTGGTAGCTGCCTCCTAGAGATGCCTCTTTCAGAGCTTCTTCGAAGAAACAATAATGCAGACAAAAGGACTAGATTAGTTCTGCCCTGTGGGAAGGAGGGTCTTTCCTGCGTCTCAGTTTTCATCTTCGTTGTGGACCCATGTCAGCCTTTGCAGATTTTTTTTTAATTTTTTTTTCAACGTTTATTTATTTTTGGGACAGAGAGAGACAGAGCATGAATGGGGGAGGGGCAGAGAGAGAGAGGGAGACACAGAATCGGAAACAGGCTCCAGGCTCTGAGCCATCAGCCCAGATCCCGACGCGGGGCTCGAACTCACGGACCGCGAGATCCGTGACCTGGCTGAAGTCGGACGCTTAACCGACTGCGCCACCCAGGCGCCCCACGCAGATCATTTTTAATCCAGTTCCAGGCTCGTCCTTTCTCCTGGTCTATGCCCCAAATTCCCCCAACCCAAGGCTGGCAGCCAGAATGCCTCACCTTGTAGTTGTTGCTCAGCCAAAGGTTTTCTGCCAAAATGAAAAACAACTAACTGCTACAGCCAGTGAGAATGTTCCTGACCAAGTAACACCCTGCAGTCCGACCACGGAGGTCAGGCAATTCAGATTTGGAAACTAAAGTTGCAACATGAGTACAAGTGAGTAATTTACACACAAAGGCAGGAGTCCCATTTGTAGACAAAAATAAAAAAATTATATAATGAAACAATTGTCTGTAATGGAAGAATTAATTTGAGATTTTCAATTCAGAAAAACCAGTTTTCTATGTACCATGTGATCAACATATGCACAGAAAATCTCCAGAAGGACATGCATATATCAACATGGTAACAGTAACTGTCTCTGGGTAGTAAAGTCATAAACTATTTCCTCTAAATCTCTGTTTCTATATTTGAGAAAATGTGTGATTCTTTTATAACATAACATTAAAATTAAATTAGTATTAGAGATAGCCAGCCTCGAAGATGGTCCCCACTGATCCCCACCTCCTGGTATTGACACCCTTGTGCTATTCCTTCCTACATTGTGCCATTGTTGGTCTGTGTGACCAATAGGATATGACAGAGGTGACGGTACATCACTCTCAAGATGAGGTTATAACAGATGCTGGCTTCTGTCTTGGGTTTTCTCTGCCCCCCTCCCCCCACCATCACTTGCTCTGAGGAAAGCCATTGCCATGTCATAAATACATGACCTACTTGGCAAGGAATGCCAACCTCCAGCTAACAGCCAGTAAGGAACTGAGGCCTGTTAACAACCCATGAATAAGCTTAGAAGTGGATCTTCCAGCCTCAGCAGAGCCAAGAGACATCTGCTGCTCCTATGGAAAGTTCCATACAACTATGGAAAGCTGTAATCTCACAAGAGACCCTGAACCAGAACCAGCCACGTTCTTCACGCTCTCAGATTCTTGAGCCTCAGAAACTAGGTGATAATGGATATTTGTTATTTTAAGCAGTTATATTTAGGGGTAATTTATTACTCAGAAACAGTTAACTATTTTTTTCTATACTATTGAAGATAAAGACAAATAAACTGATGGAAAAAAATGTATTTTTTCTTTAAGGTGGCTTGCACACTTTTCCAAGGAGGGGACAGGGGGTTAAGCATTATTAACCTTTATCCATAAAGACTTCCAAAGCGAAATATCTGATTGATATGAGGACTTCAGAACTCCTTCTTCAATTTTGTTCAGATCTGTGAAGAGGGAATATTTCCTAGCACACATTATATCTGGACTGATAGAAAACCTGAGGTAAAGTGAATCTAAGTGTGGGTAAGAACCCTTAAGGCTAAAGTAATTTTGTACCAACTTGGGAATTTTATAAAAATAGCCTATGGCTATAATTTTATTAAAAACTAGACTAAAGGAGCAAATCCAAATGGAAAGCATTGAGTTATTACTTTCCTGCTCTGACAGCACAAAGATATCATTCTAGATCTGGAAGGGCCCTGGGGCTCTCTGCTCACTAAATTGTACCTATGAAGAGGCTGACTGAACATGGCGCTTTATGCATTACTGACACTTTACCAAAACTTGTCTGGAAGGTGAAGGCTTTGTGTTTTTGTTTTTGTTTTTTAAATGATTCTTATTCCTTGAGGAAATAATAGAAATAATCTGCCAGGTCTTTTTATGTCTCTATCCTGGATACCTTTCCAAATAGGCCCCAGCTTCCTTTTAAAGCATACAACAGATGAGATGATTTGTGTCTTTCAATTTGTTCTTACTCATTTGGCTATTTCTAGCTCCTCATCTCTTGGGAAATGTAAAAAAAGAAAAAAAAGAAAAAAAAAATGAACAGAAATTGAGAATGACCAAATCTTTTCATTCTATATGATCGACCATGCACAGATGTAACCAGGATGCCTGGAAGCTATTCTTGTCAGATGGTTGTATAAGCACATAAACACCCTCACATTCACTCAGGTAGCAGCATCAGAGCCACAGTGGGCGCCCTGTCAAAATTTCATCTGTCAAGGCATTGCCTTCCTGAATTTTCCTCTTGAATGCTTAATCAAAAATTCTTTTTATTCTTTTTCCCCAATTGCTTCATCAGTATATATTTTTTTAATTTTTTAAATGTTTAATTTATTTTTGAGGGGGGAGGGGCAGAGAGAGACACACACAGAATCCCAAGTAGGCTCCAGGTTCTGAGCTGTCAGCACAGAGCCCTAAGGGGGGCTCAAACTCGTCAACCGCGAGATCATGACCTGAGATGAAGTCAGACGCTCAACTGACTGAGCCACCCAGGCACCCCATCCATCATCAGTACATTTCTTACACCCTTCTTTTATTCTGCCTTTTACTAATGTTGTTTGTATATTTGTCTTTATTACACACAGATGGACTAGCAGTAATTGTTCTAGACACTGGCAATACAATGATAAGGGATGCATGGTTCCTCAGCCAGAGCTAAGAGGACTCCACAGGGATCATCACAATCCTCAAGAAAAACCCTTCTCTTTCCCTATCCCATTTTAAAATACTGCCTGTGTCACCCCATAACAGCCAAAGAGATCAGTATCTAGAAGGAGACTATAACTAGAACCTATTATTCTTCAACATTATCTTTCCTTGCAAAAAAAAAAAAAAATCACACAGACTACCCTCATATTTACAACCTTCCTCCTTAGACATGGGAACTCCTAGTCTTCCAGCCTTTCCTTCTGCATTGCCCCTTAGCCATCCAACCTCTCAGCACGCTGCCCTTCACCTGCACTGTGTCTTCTAGGATGACATCCACAAAAGAGCTTGCATCGTTAAGTTCTTTGAATGTCCCTGTAGCCTTCTGCGTCTTTGAAACCAGGCTATGCCTCAAGGACACTACCCTCCCTGCAGGCCTTGGATGTGGGGCATTTTGGTTCTCCCTCTTCCCACATCACACTAGGCCTAAGTGGGGTTGGCAGCATCTTTGCTTCCCATCATGGCTTCCAGATCAATGTTCATGCCATAAAAAGAAAAAAAAAAAAAACACCACATACTTGAAGTACATGTCATCATTATACCAACTTTCATTTCCACAGGTGTCTACTACTCTCTGCCTGCTCACTCCCTATTCATTGACGATTTTAGCACTTGGCTTCAAGTGCTTATTCCTACAGAATTCCTGTCATTGCTCCTGGTGAGTTTAACATCTATGTAGATGTTTCGTCTGCACTTCTAGCTCTTCAAATCCTCAATTCTTTTCATCTCTTATACCCAATGTCTTATGCTTCACTCTCAGCCACTTATGTCCATGGTTTATATCCTTAACCAGAGGGCTGGCCTATGGCCTACAGCCATGTCTAGCCCACTAGCTGTTTTTGTCCAGCCTGCAAACTAAGGATGGATTTTATATTTGTAAGTGGAACACACCCATGTTCACTTTTTTTTATTGTCTGTGACTGTTTTCCTATTACAATGGCAGAGTGAGTCGTTGAGACAGAGACCCCACAGCCTGCAAAGCTGAAAATGTTTATCATCCGGCCCTTTGCTTAAGGTTTGCTGACCCTTGCCCTACACTTTCGTATTACTAATAACTGCAACACCTTCAAAATCTCATTTTCAAAAGTCCCCCTCTTTGACAGCTCCCTCAGCTCTTTCTGGTTTGCTTGAACAATCTTTAACCACCCAACCTACTGATGCTGTCATCACTTTTTCTCCACCTCACTTCTCTCATTTCTCGGATTGGATTCCAAATCATCAGCACACTTTCTCCCCTGCACATAGCCTCAGCTTCCATGTCCCTTTTTCTATCATTCCAGCTTCTTATGACTGTAACCAAATCGTTGGTTAAGTTCAACTATCTGCCTATTCTGTGCCTGCCCCCGAGCAGGTGAATGTGGCTGCAGCCATAGCAGCAGCAATGGGGCCTTGATAAACATACATCGGATATCCCCAGTGGCCATCCAGTCCCCTCTGTACTCCAGAGGAGTATCATGAAAATAGGCGTCCTTGACACTCCAGTCAAATACCCATGAGGGATTATTCAGAGCTCTCATATATTAATGGGTGATGCATCACCATGTTAGTCTTGCTTTCCCTTCAACTCTGTTTTATCATGGATTTACCTTGACCTCATCTTTTACAGCGCCAAAGACTTTTTGGTTCCAGCTTGCCTGCAGCTATGTTTTCACGTATGTTTTTTGTGCATATTTACTCCATATCCTTTCGACAGCATCTTCAGTTTACTTCCAAGTGGATAGTGACCAAAATAATGATTCAAATATATATCTGGAAATTTCCAGGATATTTGAAAAGGATATTGAAAAAGGTGCCACCTATTTAAATTGTGAAGGAAACAGGATTATAGAAATTGTGGCATATTTAAATTTGGAGGATGAATATATTTCAATGGTATCACTGTAGCTTGGTGTGTGTTTATGTAAACTGATTTGGAGGTAATATCAAAAGCCCAAATTTGAGTCCTACATTAAATGCACTTCCTGGACCTTTATGGTAAAACTGGCTGTGTACCTAGAAGACATTTAACATTTCAGTTTTCTCCTATGTGCAGTGAGAGCATTTGCTTAGCTACTTCTAAGGGCCCCTCCTATGTTAAAATTCTATTATTCTGAGATCTACTCCTATTCTTCTCATATTCCATTGAAGTAAAAGCCTTTGGTCTGTTAGCCAACTTCATCTCTTATTGAACAAGAGTGGTCCTGTGTTCTCAAGTCTGATCTAAATAGCTCTTAAAGAGAAATCAAAAAATTTTTTGAGACTCTTGAGTCCTGATTGACTGAGACCTTTACATCCTAACAATAGCTATTTGATATAGTCACTGGATAAAGCAATGGCTCTTCCATTGATGTGTCCAAGTGTCTGCGAGTTCAGCCAACCAAAAAATCCATTTGGTTGAGTAGTCTTAGTACTGAACAAGGTTTCATCCCAAAGGAATACATCTTATTGTAAGATAAGAGAAAATGTTGGGTAATCTTTAAAAAAAAATCTTTGTGGATCCAAATGCTTCAGCTGATAACTTGGCAGGGGGCGGGGAAGTAGTTTAAATACATCTATTTTTTTAAAAGTGAATTCTATAAGATCTCAAACAAAAGCAGCAGTTTGAGGGAATAAGCTACATGTCAATATGTCAATGGTGCAGTAAAAATAAATGCTGATATTAGTTCTGTATTTCACAAGAATCCCTATAGTCAAAGAAATGGAAATATACATTTTAAGTGAACTTACCTGTACTTAGGCAAAACTTTTTATCTTAATAGCTATGAAAGCATAAGATAAAATCAAGTCATGATTCTGAACTATTAGTCAAATGCCTTAGGAAAAGTTGAAACTTTATGGCAAAGGGAGTTCTATGTTTCAGGCAGGAAATGTATAAATGAGGCCAAAAAAAATCCCAAACAGAATTTTTAAATATCTATATGATGAAGAGTTATATTTATAAGACTTTTGACGTTTTCAAAGTGTCTGAATATCACTTTTTAATGGTTAGTTGATATTATTAGCATCTAGCCCTGTGTCTTGCTCCAAAAGTCCAAAAGGTATATTGAGAAGATCATGAAAATTTAAACTATCCTTAATGAGCTATATAAGATGAGTTTCTACTTTTTTTTTTTTTTTTTTTTTTTTGGTCACACTAACTCTTTTTTATTCTTAAACATCTCTCCTCTGAAATTTTTCTAATCCTATTTCCCCTGGCAGGTTAATCACTAGCATTCTGTTTTTATTTTAAACAGAAAACTGGTATATTTTGACATTCATGTTTTAATTATTTGCATATCTGTCTCCTTCACAATGCTCTTTTGTTCATTTCTGTGTCCCTAATACCAAGCATGGAGCCTGGCATACATAAGAACCTAATAAATCATCTTGAACTAGTGAGAAAACTGAGGCCCAGAAAGAGGCTGTTTCCACAGATCATACACCTAGTTAATGACAGTGCTTTTGCTAGAATTCCATGACCTTCACATGATAATCTTTACATGATTCATAAATATTTAAGAATTTGATGAACCAACAGGTTAATAAGGCAATGATTCCTAGGAACTTCCCATTGCACTGTTCTGATAAAACAATCAATAGAGCATGTCTCATTTTTTTTTTTCTAACCAGTCTTCTGACTACTTGGTTTTAATGAGGAAATAAGATTAAGATACACAACAGGGGTGCCTGGGTGACTCAGTCATTTAAGCATCCGACTTCTGATTTCAGACCATCATGATCCAATTATCATGATCATCCAATGATGGGACATGATCATGATCAGGTCATGATTTCATGGTTGTGAGATCGAGCCCCACATCAGGCTCTGTCGTGGGCATGGACCCTGTTTGGGATCCTTCCTCTCTCTCTGCACCCCCTCTCAAAGTAAATAAACTTTAATATATGTATATATATATATATATATATATATATATATATATATATATACACACACACACACACACACACACACACACACACACAACATCAAAGGGACCAGATATTTCACGTACATTTATTATTTTGGTTTCATACATACAAAATCTATATCAGTCATATAAACTAATTTTAATCTGTTAATAAATATCTGTTAGAGGGGCACCTGGATGACTCAGTCTGTTAAGCATCTGACCTTGGCTCAGGTCATGATCTTATGGTTTGTGAGTTTGAGCCCCACATCGGGCTCTGTGCTGACAGCTCAGAGCCTAGAGTCTGCTTCAGATTCTGTGTCTCCTTCTCTCTCTGCCCTTCCCCTGCTAAGGCTCTGTCTCTCCCTCTCTCTATCTCTCAAAAATAAACATTAAAAATTTTTTTTTAATCTGTTGGATAACTAATAGTTTAAGCCAATGATCTGAGAGACAACTTTCTTACCAAGTTGAATATGTATCCTAGCAACACAGTTATCTAAGAGTGTTTGTTTGAAAACTAATCTTGGACATGGGTCAGTCAATGTGTCACAGATGTTTAGGGAAAATTGAATGGTTTTTTCTCTTGTTTTGAAAGCACAGGGGTAAACTTTTTATTGACTTGGACAATGCAGAACTTCCCATTTTACCTCAAGAATCCTAGTATGCTTTGGATATATCATTTCTCCAAAGCAAAATAAGAAACCTCTGCCCTTAGATAAACACAAGTCTTATTTTCTCATGTCAACCAGATATCTGTACTTATATCACCTTACCAAAGAGGCTTTTTCTGATATGTTTGAAAACAAGACCCCATACAATTTATTTCTGGGCTGCAGGGGTGGTACAATATTTGCAAATCAGTCAATGTGATACATCACATCAATAAGAGATTATTTCAATAGATGCAGAAAAAGCATTTGACAAAGTACAACATTCATTCTTGATAAAAATCCTCAACAAAGTAGGCTTTAGAGGAACATTACTCAATATCATAAAGGCCATATATGAAAAACCCATAGCTAACTTCATAGTCAATGGGAAAAAAAAACTGAGAACTTTTCCCCTAAGGTCAGGAAAAAGACAGGGATATCCACTCTCACCCCTTTTATGCAACATAATACTAGAATTCCTAGCTACAGCAATCAGACAACAACAACAACAACAGGCATCCAAGTTGGTATGGAAGAAGTAAGACTTTCACTATTTGCAGATGACATGATACTGTACTACATAGAGAAAACCTGAAAGTCTCAACCAAAAAACTGCTAGAACTGATAAACTAATTCAGCAAATTTTCAGGAAACATAATCAGTGTACAGAAATTTGTTGCATTTCTATAAACCAATAATGAAGCAACAGAAAGAAAAATTAAGAAAACAATCCTATTTATAATTGTACCAAAAATGATAAGATACATAGGAATAAGCCTAACCAAAGAGGTGAAAGACCTGTACTCTGAAAACTGTAAGACACTGATGAAATAAACTGAAGATGACACAAACAAATGGAAAGATATCCCATGCTCATGCACTAGAAGAACCAATATTGTTCAAATGTCTATATTACCACAAGCAATCTATACATTTAATGCAATCCCTATCAAAATACCAACAGCATTTTTCAAAGAATTAGAACAAATAATCCTAAAAATTGTATGGAAACCACAGAAGACCCCAAATGGCCAAGGCAATCTTGGGAAAAGAAAAAAAAAAAGTCAAGCTGGAGGCATCACAATTCCTGACTTCAAATTATGTTACAGAGCTGTAGTAATCAAAACAATATCATACTGGCACAAAAATAGGCACATAGATCAATAGAACAGAGTAGAAAACCCAGAAACAAACCCACAATTATTTGGTCAATTAATCTTCGACAGAGGTAAGTATATCCAGTGGGATAAAGACAGTCTTTTCAACAAATGGTGGAGAAAAATGGACAGCAACATGTAAAAGAATGAAACTGGACCATTTTCTTATACCAAACACAAAAATAAATTCAAAATGGATCAAAGACCTAAATGTGAGATCTGAAACCATAAAAATCCTAGAAGAGAACGTAGGCAATAACTTCTCTGACATTGGCTGTAACAATTTTTTTCTAAGCAGGTCTCCTGAGGCAAAGGAAAGAAAAACAAAAATGAACTATTGGGATTACATCAAAATAAAAAGCTTCTGCACAGCAAAGGAAACAATCAACAAAACTCAAAGACAACCTACTCAATGCAAGAAGATATTTGCAAATGACATATCTGATAAAGGGTTAAGATCCAAAATATGTAAAGAATTTATACAACTCAACATCCAAAAATCAAATAATCCAATTTAAAAATGGGCAGAGGACATGAACAGACATTTCTCCAAAGACATCCAGATGGCCCACAGGCACATAAAAAGATGCTCATCATGACTCACCATCAGGGAAATGCAAATCAAAACTACAATGAGATGTCACCTCATACTTGTCAGAATGGCTAAAATCAACAACACAAACCATAACAGATGTTAGAGGGGATGTGGAGAAAAAGGAACACTTGTGCACTGTTCATGGGAAGGCAAACTGGTGTAGTCACTATAGAAAACAGTATGGAGCTTCCTCAAAAAGTTAAAAATAAAACTACCCTATGATCTAACAATCACACTACTGGGTATTTAACCAAAGAACACTAATTCAAAGGGATACAACATGCATTTTTATAGCATTATTATTTAACCATAGCCAAGATATGGAAGCAGCCCAAATGTCCACTTATGGATAAATGGATAAAAAAGCAGTGGTTGTGTATACACACACACACACACACACCAAAAAATATTATTTAGCATAAAAAAAAGAATGAAATCTTGCCATTTGCAATACATGGATGAAGCTAGAGAGCATAATGCTAAGTGAAATAAGTCAGTCAGAGAAAGACAAATATCATATGATTTCACTCATATGTGGAATTTAAGAAACGAAACAAATGAGCAAAGGGAAAAAAGAGAAAAACCAAGAAACACACTCTTAACTATATAGAGAACAGTCTGATAATTACCAGAAGGGAGCTTGGTGGAGAGATGGGTGAAATAGGTGATGGGGATGAAGGAGTACACTTGTGGATATGAGCACTGAATGATGTATGAAGTGTTGAATCACTAAATTGTACACCTAAAACTAATATAACACTGTGTATTCACTAGCTGTAATTAAAATAAAAACTTACATGATTTGTTTTGTTTTTTGTTTTTTTGAGAAAGAGAGAGAGTGAGGGGCAGAGAGAGAAGGGGATAGAAAATCCTAAGTGGGACAAGCTGCAAGATGGCGGCTTAGGAGGATGCTGGGCTCACCACGCGTCCTGCTGATCACTTAGATTCCACCTACACCTGCCTAAATAACCCAGAAAACCGCCAGAGGATTAGCAGAACGGAGTTGCTAGAGCCAAACGCAGACGAGAGACCCACGGAGGAGGGTAGGAAGGGCGGCTAGGCAGTGCGCGCTCCACGGACTGGCGGGAGGGAGCCAGGGCGGAGGGGCGGCTCGCCGGCCAAGCAAGCCCCCGAGTCTGGCTTGCAAAAGCGGAGGGGCCTGATGGACTGTGTTCCGACAACAAACGCGACTTAGCCTCTGGGAGGTCATAAGTTAACAGCTCTGCTCGGAAAGCGGGAAGGCTGGAGGACAAAGGGAGGGAGAGCTGCTGAGCCCCCGGACGACAGAGCTCAGTTTGGTGGGGAACAAAGGCGCTCGCCAGCGCCATCTCCCCCGCCCATCCCCCAGCCAAAATCCCAAAGAGAACCAGTTCCTGCCAGGGAACTTGCTCGCTCCTCGCAAACACCCAACTCTGTGCTTCTGCGGAGCCAAACCTCCGGCAGCTGATCTGACTCCCTCCCGCTGCCACAGGGCCCCTCCTGAAGAGGATCACCTAAGGAGAAGCGAGCTAAGCCTGCCCCTCCTGCCCCTGTGCACCTTGCCTACCCACCCCAGCTAATACGCCAGATCCCCAGCATCACAAGCCTGGCAGTGTGCAAGTAGCCCAGGCGGGCCACACCACCCCACAGTGAATCCCACCCCTAGGAGAGGGGAAGAGAAGGCACACACCAGTCTGACTGTGGCCCCAGCGGTGGGCTGGGGGCAGACATCAGGTCGGACTGCGGCCCCGCCCACCGACTCCAGTTATACACCACAGCACAGGGGAAGTGCCCTGCAGGTCCTCACCACGCCAGGGACTATCCAAAATGACCAAGCAGAAGAATTCCCCTCAGAAGAATCTCCAGGAAATAACAACAGCTAATGAGCTGATCAAAAAGGATTTAAATAATATAACAGAAACTGAATTTAGAATAATAGTCATAAAATTAATCGCTGGGCTTGAAAACAGTATACAGGACAGCAGAGAATCTCTTGCTACAGAGATCAAGGGACTAAGGAACAGTCACGAGGAGCTGAAAAACGCTTTAAACGAAATGCATAACAAAATGGAAACCACCACAGCTCGGCTTGAAGAGGCAGAGGAGAGAATAGGTGAACTAGAAGATAAAGTTATGGAAAAAGAGGAAGCTGAGAAAAAGAGAGATAAAAAAATCCAGGAGTATGAGGGGAAAATTAGAGAACTAAGTGATACACTAAAAAGAAATAATATACACATAATTGGTATCCCAGAGGAGGAAGAGAGAGGGAAAGGTGCTGAAGGGGTACTGGAAGAAATAATAGCTGAGAACTTCCCTGAACTGGGGAAGGAAAAAGGCATTGAAATCCAAGAGGCACAGAGAACTCCCTTCAGACGTAACTTGAATCGATCTTCTGCAAGACATATCATAGTGAAACTGGCAAAATACAAGGATAAAGAGAAAATTCTGAAAGCAGCAAGGGGTAAACGTGTCCTCACATATAACGGGAGACCTATAAGACTCGTGACTGATCTCTCTTTTGAAACTTGGCAGGCCAGGAAGAATTGGCACGAGATTTTCAGGGTGCTAGACAGAAAAAATATGCAGCTGAGAATCCTTTATCCAGCAAGTCTGTCATTTAGAATAGAAGGAGAGATAAAGGTCTTCCCAAACAAACAAAAACTGAAGGAATTCGTCACCACTAAACCAGCCCTACAAGAGATCCTAAGGGGGACCCTGTGAGACAAAGTCCCAGAGACATCACTACAAGCATAAAACATACAGACATCACAATGACTCTAAACCCGTATCTTTCTATAATAACACTGAATGTAAATGGATTAAATGCGCCAACCAAAAGACATAGGGTATCAGAATGGATAAAAAAACAAGACCCATCTATTTGCTGTCTACAAGAGACTCATTTTAGATCTGAGGACACCTTCAGATTGAGAGTGAGGGGATGGAGAACTATTTATCATGCGACTGGAAGCCAAAAGAAAGCTGGAGTAGCCATACTTATATCAGACAAACTAGACTTTAAATTAAAGGCTGTAACAAGAGATGAAGAAGGACATTATATAATAGTTACAGGGTCTATCCATCAGGAAGAGCTAACAATTATAAATGTCTATGCGCCGAATACCGGAGCCCCCAAATATATAAAACAATTACTCATGAACATAAGCAACCTTATTGATAAGAATGTGGTAATTGCAGGGGACTTTAACACCCCACTTACAGAAATGGATAGATCATCTAGACACACGGTCAATAAAGAAACAAGGGCCCTGAATGAGACATTGGATCAGATGGACTTGACAGATATATTTAGAACTCTGCATCCCAAAGCAACAGAATATACTTTCTTCTCGAGTACACATGGAACATTCTCCAAGATAGATCATATACTGGGTCACAAATCAGCCCTTCATAAGTTTACAAGAATTGAAATTATACCATGCATACTTTCAGACCACAATGCTATGAAGCTTGAAATCAACCACAGGAAAAAGTCTGGAAAACCTCTAAAAGCATGGAGGTTAAAGAACACCCTACTAACGAATGAGTGGGTCAACCAGGCAATTAGAGAAGAAATTAAAAAATATATGGAAACAAACGAAAATGAAAATACAACAATCCAAACGCTTTGGGACGCAGCGAAGGCAGTCCTGAGAGGAAAATACATTGCAATCCAGGCCTATCTCAAGAAACAAGAAAAATCCCAAATACAAAATCTAACAGCACACCTAAAGGAACTAGAAGCAGAACAGCAAAGGCAGCCTAAACCCAGCAGAAGAAGAGAAATAATAAAGATCAGAGCAGAAATAAACAATATAGAATCTAAAAAAACTGTAGAGCAGATCAACGAAACCAAGAGTTGGTTTTTTGAAAAAATAAACAAAATTGACAAACCTCTAGCCAGGCTTCACAAAAAGAAAAGGGAGATGACCCAAATAGATAAAATCATGAATGAAAATGGAACGATTACAACCAATCCCTCAGAGATACAAACAATTATCAGGGAATACTATGAAAAATTATATGCCAACAAATTGGACAACCTGGAAGAAATGGACAAATTCCTGAACACCCACACTCTTCCAAAACTCAATCAGGAGGAAATAGAAAGCTTGAACAGACCCATAACCAGCGAAGAAATGGAATCGGTTATCCAAAATCTCCCAACAAATAAGAGTCCAGGACCAGATGGCTTCCCAGGGGAGTTCTACCAGACGTTTAAAGCAGAGATAATACCTATCCTTCTCAAGCTATTCCAAGAAATAGAAAGGGAAGGAAAACTTCCAGACTCATTCTATGAAGCCAGTATTACTTTGATCCCTAAACCAGACAGAGACCCAGTCAAAAAAGAGAACTACAGGCCAATATCCCTGATGAATATGGATGCAAAAATTCTCAATAAGATACTAGCAAATCGAATTCAACGGCATATAAAAAGAATTATTCACCATGATCAAGTGGGATTCATTCCTGGGATGCAGGGCTGGTTCAACATTCGCAAATCAATCAACATGATACATCACATTAACAAAAAAAAAGAGAAGAACCATATGATCCTGTCAATCGATGCAGAAAAGGCCTTTGACAAAATCCAGCACCTTTAATAAAAACCCTTGAGAAAGTCGGGATAGAAGGAACATACTTAAAGATTATAAAAGCCATTTATGAAAAGCCCACAGCTAACATCATCCTCAATGGGGAAAAACTGAGAGCTTTTTCCCTGAGATCAGGAACACGACAGGGATGCCCACTCTCACCGCTGCTGTTTAACATAGTGCTGGAAGTTCTAGCATCAGCAATCAGACAACAAAAGGAAATCAAAGGCATCAAAATTGGCAAAGATGAAGTCAAGCTTTTGCTTTTTGCAGATGACATGATATTATACATGGAAAATCCGATAGACTCCACCAAAAGTCTGCTAGAACTGATACAGGAATTCAGCAAAGTTGCAGGATACAAAATCAATGTACAGAAATCAGTTGCATTCTTATACACTAACAATGAAGCAACAGAAAGACAAATAAAGAAACTGATCCCATTCACAATTGCACCAAGAAGCATAAAATACCTAGGAATAAATCTAACCAAAGATGTAAAGGATCTGTATGCTGAAAACTATAGAAAGCTTATGAAGGAAATTGAAGAAGATTTAAAGAAATGGAAAGACATTCCCTGCTCATGGATTGGAAAAATAAATATTGTCAAAATGTCAATACTACCCAAAGCTATCTACACATTCAATGCAATCCCAATCAAAATTGCACCAGCATTCTTCTCAAAACTAGAACAAGCAATCCTAAAATTCATATGGAACCACAAAAGGCCCCGAATAGCCAAAGGAATTTTGAAGAAGAAGACCAAAGCAGGAGGCATCACAATCCCAGACTTTAGCCTCTACTACAAAGCTGTCATCATCAAGACAGCATGGTATTGGCACAAAAACAGACACACAGACCAATGGAATAGAATAGAAACCCCAGAACTAGACCCACAAACGTATGGCCAACTCATCTTTGACAAAGCAGGAAAGAACATCCAATGGAAAAAAGACAGCCTCTTTAACAAATGGTGCTGGGAGAACTGGACAGCAACATGCAGAAGGTTGAAACTAGACCACTTTCTCACACCATTCACAAAAATAAACTCCAAATGGATAAAGGACCTAAATGTGAGACAGGAAACCATCAAAACCGTAGAGGAGAAAGCAGGAAAAGACCTCTCTGACCTCAGCCGTAGCAATCTCTTACTCGACACATCCCCAAAGGCAAGGGAATTAAAAGCAAAAGCGAATTACTGGGACCTTATGAAGATAAAAAGCTTCGGCACAGCAAAGGAAACAACCAACAAAACTAAAAGGCAACCAACAGAATGGGAAAAGATATTCGCAAATGACATATCAGACAAAGGGCTAGTATCCAAAATCTGTAAAGAGCTCACCAAACTCCACATCCGAAAAACAACCCAGTGAAGAAATGGGCAGAAAACATGAATAGACACTTCTCTAAAGAAGACATCCGGATGGCCAACAGGCACATGAAAAGATGTTCAGCGTCGCTCCTCATCAGGGAAATACAAATCAAAACCACACTCAGGTATCACCTCACGCCAGTCAGAGTGGCCAAAATGAACAAATCAGGAGACTATAGATGCTGGAGAGGATGCAGAGAAACGGGAACCCTCTTGCACTGTTGGTGAGAATGCAAATTGGTGCAGCTGCTCTGGAAAGCAGTGTGGAGGTTCCTCAGAAAATTAAAAATAGACCTACCCTATGACCCAGCAATAGCACTGCTAGGAATTTATCCAAGGGATACAGGAGTACTGATGCATAGGGCCACTTGTACCCCAATGTTCATAGCAGCACTCTCAACAATAGCCAAAATATGGAAAGAGCCTAAATGTCCATCAACTGATGAATGGATAAAGAAATTGTGGTTTATATACACAATGGAATACTACGTGGCAATGAGAAAAAATGAAATATGGCCTTTTGTAGCAACGTGGATGGAACTGGAGAGTGTGATGCTAAGTGAAATAAGCCATACAGAGAAAGACAGATACCATATGGTTTCACTCTTATGTGGATCCTGAGAAACTTAATAGGAACCCATGGGGGAGGGGAAGGAAAAAATAAAAAAGACAGGTTAGAGTGCGAGAGAGCCAAAGCATAAGAGACTGTTAAAAACTGAGAACAAACTGAGGGTTGATGGGGGGTGGGAGGGAGGAGAGGGTGGGTGATGGGTATTGAGGAGGGCACCTTTTGGGATGAGCACTGGGTGTTGTATGGAAACCAATTTGTCAATAAATTTCATATAAAAAAAAAAAAAGAAAATCCTAAGTGGACTCTTCTTTGACAGCAGTAAGCCCGATGCAGGCTTGAACTCACACTGTGAGATCATGACCTGCACTGAAGTCGGACACTCAACCAACTGAGCCACCCAAGTGGCTCTAAAATAAAAACTTAAAAAAGAATAAATGGAATGATTTAGAATAAAATAACTAAATTAAATAGGACCCCATTCTGGTTTTCTTCCTTTGTCCCCAACCCTGCTTTTCCTGCACCTATTATCACCTGATATAGTGTATGCTTACTTTTTCCATTTCTTGTTACTGCATATGTACTATATATATATATAATGTGTATGTGCCATCCACATTTCACACATTTAATACTTTTTTAGTAACAAGTGATCAATATTATAGATACATCAGAGATCCTACTTTGAGTAAAATTTAAGATTTTAAGATTTAATATTTAATAAGGCTAAAGATTTAAGGTTTAATAAGGATATTGTAGGCCATATGGTATGATTTATTTCATGAGATCAATGACAATAGGTAATTAATTACACACTTCATGCTCAAGGCACTGAGTGAAATAAATACATGCATAAACTCATGATACTTATAGCAATTCTAGAAAGTGGATCTTACTGTATTTTATTGATTTAAAGATATACTTTTTTCACATTTCTGCTTTTATTATCTATATGCTATCAAAATTGAAATCAGAATAACTATCACTTCAAACATTTTAGAAGTTATGTGAGTTTGGAAAATATAAGAAGGAAAGGAATTGAAGAGAATATCTTTGTTTAAATAAAATAATAAATTACCATGTTTACCACTGTGTAACTTTTAACAAAAATCTCAAAAATGAAAAAATAAATTTGCCAATAACATAGTTTGTAGCACAGAGGCTGATGTGGGGCTTGACCCCACAAACTGCGGGATCATGACCTGAGCTGAAATCAAAAGTCAAATGCTCAACCAACTGAGCCACACAGGCGTCCCTTCATAGTTTGTAGTTTTTTCTCTGTCTTTTCAGGAAAAAAAGCGTTCATGATTCTCCAAAAAGAAAAACCACATTTCACACCACCTGTATCATGTATAATATGTGAAACATTATTTGTCCAGTGCTCATGTGAGACTCAGCTGTGCAGAGTGACTCGAACAACTAGATCATGGATCCTGAGTGTATCATCCAAGGTGAGAAGGTCAAAACTATGGACATAGACATGGGTAATTTCTAAGCAGGAGTCAAAAGTTAAATTTCTGAAATCCAAAGCGAGTAAGGGTAAAAGACAGGGAGTTGCTGTCCAAATAGCTACACAAGGCAGAGAACATGGTTAGAATCAAAGATGGAGTTCAGTGTGGGGAGGACCAGAATGGGCAAGGGGTCAAAGCAGAATCTGCCAATATACACGGTGGCCTGAATTCAGGATTTAAATCAAACTAAAAACAGAAGAAATTAGTCGTAACTGGAGAGGAGTTTAAATTTGGGCAATAGAGCAAAAGCACTAAGCATGAGTAATTTTTAATTGTAGGACACAGCTGTGTGCCCCACAACTTCTGTTCTTTGGAACAGATATGCCTTTGAGATACAGTCCACTGTACAGGGAGGTGATATTGGTGATTTCACTTGGGTGGGTCCTCCTGGAGCACTAATAATTCTAAGAGCCAATATCTGCCTAATTAAACAGATAAAATTCAAGATCCACTGAGACACTCTTATGGATATTGAGCATAATCTTTGGTGCATATCTTTTTATAAAGAAATAGTCATGTTAACACATGTTAGCACAACGCACCCAAATGACAGACTACCATGTGCCCCATAATCCAAGGGGATGACATTCTGTCAAGGCTTTTCTCATAACAGCCCTGCATTTATGACACAGCACTAGAGGAAGGCCATTTGCAGCTAAAACCCCCATTGCTTTGTAGGCTAGTCATTCAATTCCAAATAGAGCTGCCTCAAAAAAAAAAAAAAAGCCAATTTGTAAGGTTTAAGTAATAAGATTAAAATGATACACCTAGACTTATTAATTCATGAATATGAGCACTGTCTTCTAACACAAAAGTATCTTAATGGACCTAATCTACACTGGGCAACCCCTATCAGACACTTATATTGAGCATAAATAAATGTTTATGAAAAACTGCTCAAAGTTTTTATGTGTTTTGTATTTTTTAAAAAAGAGAATTTAATGATCAACAATGATGATTGATGCAGAAAATTCAGCCTCCAACATGAATATTTTAGCCTGACATATCTCTATTCACTAGATAGATATGGCTTATCTGCACTACTTTAAGAGGACAACACTGAGCCAGAATGAAGATTGTTGCTGCAGCATTTGCAATGTTCACTATAGTTTTAAACTGTTGTTTGGGATATCACTAGTTACTGACTGTAGCTAACCTTTATTAAATGCTTAATATTCATCAGTGTTTTCTTTTTAAGTTTATTTATATGTTTTGAGAGAGAGAGAGAGCGCGCCCACGTAATTGAGGGAGGGGCAGACAGAGGGGGAAAGAGAGAATCCCAAGCAGTTTCCATGCTATTAGCATGGAGCCTGATGCCGGGATTGAACCCATGAACCATGAGATTATGACCTCAGCCGAAACCGAAAGTGGGATGCTTAACCCACTGAGCCACCCAGGTGCCCCCACCAGTGTTTTTTTTTTTTTTTTTAAGAGATTGATGTATTTTGTCTCGATTAACCCATACAACAACCTTCTGAAGTGGTATTACTTTTAATCATTTTACAGGTAAGGAAAAAAGGACTTATGGTTGTTACATAAGTTACCCAAGGGGACACAATTACACAGGAACAACAGAAAAGTGCCTCTTTTAGGGAAAGGAGTATGGAGGGCTTCGGTAGTGGGTGGGAAGTGGAAGTTTGCTTACCATAGCATTTCTTACTGTAAATGAATAAATCAGAATTAATGGCGGTGTATCCATTTCCTCAAACTTGAATAACATAAGCCCACTTGGGAAAGATGGATCAGTCCCTAGTGCACATATCAAACTCCAAATATGATAAATTCACCAAATAAATGTATTTGTATCTATGTAACAGGGCTCTTCAACCCAGTGACCTCTGCTCTGTTTAACAGTAATTGTACAACTATGCTGGGAGAAGAATCAATCCAGAGATGAGTTCTTTTAAAAACCAGTTGTTGGGGGAGGGGAAGGGGGCTCCTGGGTGGTTCAGTTGGTGAAGCATGTGACTTCAGCTCCACTCATGATCTTATGGTTCATGGGTTCGAGCTCCACATCTGGCTCTGTGCTGACAGCTTAGAGCCTGGAGCCTGCTTTGAATTTTGTGTCTCCCTCTCTCTCTGCCCTTCCCCTGCTTGTGCTCTCTGCCTCTCAAATAAATAAAAGCATTTAAAAAATAATTTAAAAAAAGTTGTTTCTTGCTGCCAAGGCATACCTGCCATAATCTAATATTCCATACATCTTTTAAGAATTCAAAAGGAAATAACTGTAAACAGAACTTAAATAATACAAAACAGAAAAGCTGTTAAATATATCTAATGTATGAAATAAAACTCTTCCTTTAGCTAATACTAGGCATACATTGATATATTGGTATGTTGGTATATCAGTAGCTACTGAAACTTCAATAATTGTGCTCTTAAGAAAAGAACTATTACCTGGTGCCATGATCTTGGGTTCTGATACCATTCTCCAATAGAAAGAACCAGGGCTCTTCAGAGAAATGGCTGACTCTAGAGCTGGGGCCAGAAGCACCTTCGGGTGCCAGAAAGTAAGGCAGTGCTCAGAGAACAGAAGGATGGGGTCTGTCAAGGGAACCAAGGTAAAAGAGCTCCTAATGGCCAAAGCTGGAACAATTTAAGCAACAAAATAAATACCTGGTATTAGATGATAATCTAAAACATAAAATAGAGATCCCAAGTCTATACTGATATAAATAAATGATGTAATAAAGTAAGCAAATGAGGAAGAAGAGACAATTCTTTATTTTTTCTAAAGTTTATTTATTTATTTCGAGGGAGAGAGAGAAAATGGGGGAGGGCCAGAGAGACAGGGAGAGAGAAAATTGCAAGCAGGCTCCATGCTGTCAACACAGAGCCTGATGCAGGGCTTGATCCCATGAACCATGAGCCGAAATCAAGAGGTGGACGGACGCTTAATCCACTGAGCCACCCAGGTGCCCCAAGACCACCCTTTCTTACAGAAGAATCTCTTGTAATTTACATGGATTCTCACTTTTCCAGCAAGTGGAGCTCACATTGCCCCCCTGCCCCGTCCCACATTTGAGTGTGGGCTACAAGAGTGACTTGCTTCCAAAGAAGAGAGTAACTACAGCAGAGACAAGGAGGAACTTCAAAGTAGGGAAAGCTGGCAAGCATTGCCTTGGCCAGGTAATTAAGATTAACACCATATTAATAAATGATGGTGAAGGCATGTAGCCTTGCTCTGATGTGATGAGAATTCAGCTCCCTGGTCTTTTTCCCAAAACCTATAACCCCAGGCTAATCATGACAAAGACATTAGACAAACCCACATCGAGGCAACACTCTACAAAATATTCTCTCCACACTGCCACATTCGTAAAGAACTAGGAAAGATGGAGAACCTGAGGAGACTGACACGTGATGACTAAAGGTAATGCGGTGTCCTGCAGGGACATCCTGGAATAGATAGTGGATATTAGGGAAAAAAATTAGTGAAATCCATATAAGTCTGGAGTTCAGATAATAGTAATATACCAATGTTGTTTCCTTAGTGTGACAAAGGTACCATAGTAATATAAAACATTAACAATCAGAGAAATTGGTGGAAGGGTATATATACTAGAACTCTCTGTACTACATTTGCAACTTCTCTGTAATCAAAAGGTATTCTAACATTAGAAGTTTATTTTTTTAATTTTTTTTATTACGTTTCTTTATTTTTGAGAGGCAGAGAAAGAGCACGAGTGGGGGACGGGCATAGGGAAAGGGAGACACCGAATCCAAAGCAGGCTCAAACCCATGAACGGCGAGATCATGACCTGAGCCAAAGCTGGACACTCAACTGACTGAGCCACCCAGGTGCCCCCAGAAGTTTTTTTTTTTAAAAAGAGAACTATTGCTTTCTTCACACTGTGCCATTCTTAAAAGGTATACAATGAAAAATCTTGTATCGGATGCATTCTGACATTTCTAATTGTTCTGCCGTGGTAAGTCACCTTGAAAAGACTGCATTCAGATTGAGCAACCTAACAATTCAATTATATGCCACAAACCATCTGCACTTGGGATGTTGTGAGACACAAGCTCTCTGGCCTCAATTATAATAGCAGGATCCTCTTTTGATCTGACTCCTTTGTTTGTAGTAAAGGCTAAAGCCTGGTAGTAAAAATAAATGAACAGTAAATGAAGAAAAACAAGATCAATAAAACAATCATGTCATTACAGGTACTCAGCTGAGTCTGGAAGAAAACGAACAAGGAATGTTTTGAGAAGTTGCCTCATAAGAAGAAGGATTGGGATGGGAAGTTATTTATTCATTAAATAACCTATTCAGTAAAAGTGTATTGCTCACCTTTGGTGAGCTAGCTAATCTAGAAACAGGGAGAAAGGACAGAGCTCCTATGCTTCTCATGGAAGTCACAATCTGGGGAAAAGACTGACAAGGAAAGGGAAAATTTAAATGCGCTGAGAAGTGCTAAAGCCTTTTCCCTCCAATGTTTGTACTTTATAAAATATGCTGGATGCTGTCTCAACATACCACCTCACTCTGCACCATCAGTGGTTACAAACTCAGGGGCCATTCCAGATTGGGAGCAAAAATAATTTTCAGATTAAAAGCTACCTCAAAAAACTATCTTTTTTTTTTTAGAAAGCCATTACTTAATGGTAATTTCTCTGTCTCTTCCAAATATTCCCCTTGCTACCACCATCCAGTCTTTTGTTATTTAACCATTTCATGCCCACTTATGAATAAGTCACCATCGTGAACTACTAGTATAGGCTTATCCTTGAAAGGAGACTTCTGATTCCCAAAGATCTATAAATGCAACCTCTAAGTGTAGAATATGTTTTTTACAAGTGCCATGCGGATCTCTTATCTCCTTTGCCTAGCAATCTGTGCAAAACATGTTACCTGATGACTCCTGACCTGACCAGTAAACCATGGCACCATTTGGGATTTCTTTTGTAATCAATTTTATTGAGGAATAAAATATGCTCACCTTAAGTGCACATTTCAACAAGTTTTGACAAATGAATATAACCACCAATGATAAAGATATCATTGAGAAAGATATTAAATTTTCTCATCACTCCAAAATTTCCTTCATCCCCCACCCTCAGCTCAACCCAGCCCAATCATTGTCTTAATTCACATAGTCCCGGACACAGATGGCAAGATAGGATTAGCCATGAAGGAGATTTAGGGGAAATAATGTGAAGGATATAGGAGAGAGGACTCAGGGTGTGGAGAGCCTGCAGAGCAATGCAGCTCTGACACCTGTAAAAGAAAAGTGGAATGCCGGAAGAGGGGGTAAAAAGAGATTCTTAGACTGTAAAGTGCAATTCCAAGAAAGCTTTGGCCAGCCAGAGGTGTCCTCAGGCAATCTCCCATTGGAGAAGGCCTGTGTCTCTTAGGAATGGACTGAATCCAGATCTCCTCTGTGCTCAGCCATTGACTGGGGATAGTATTTCATGTACGATGTGACACAGTTTATCTACTCACTTACTCCTATATCCTGTCACTTGATGCATTATTTCTAGTTTGGGGCTATTATAAATAAAGCTGCTATGAAAATTTCTGTATAATTGTTTGTGTAAACATATGCTTTCATTTTTTTCTAAATATTTATTTTATTTATTTTGAGAGAAAGAGGGAGAGAGAGAGAGAGAGAGAGAGCAGGGGAGGGGCAAGAGGGGGAGAGAGAGAATCCCAAGGAGGTTCCATGCTGTTAGCACAGAGCACATTGCAGGGCTCGAACTCACGACCATGAGATCATGACCTGAGCCAAAATCGAGTCAGACCCTTAACCAACCAAGTCACCCAGGTGCCCCATATACTTTCATTTCTGTTAGGTAAACACACAAGAATAGGATTGCTGGGTCATATGGTATGTGTAGTTTAACTTTAGAAAAACTGGCCAAACTTTTTTCCCAAGTATTTGAGTCATATATTTCACAAGATTTCCAGTTTCCAGTTGCCCACACCCTCTCCAACACATGGTATTGTCAGTCTTTTCCAGTGTAGCCCTTCTAGTGGGTGTGTAAAGATGTCTCATTGTGGTTTTCATTTGCCTTTCCCTGATGACCAGTGATGAGAAGCATCTGTTCATGGGTTTATTGGCCACCCCTAAGTTTCCCCAGAGTTTCATCCCATTAGAGCATCTGCTCAAAAATCATTTCAATCAGGTGCAGGTGTAAATGAGGTTACTGGGCGTAATCTATTAAGTATAGCTCCTGATGTGTCAGCGTTCCCTACTGAGGGAAGAATAGTAAAATAATCTAAAGAATATAATAACCTCAAGAAGGTTGGAAACCATGTAAGCCATTGTTTATATATATATATATATACATATATACATATATATATACAAAATACTTTTATATGTATTTACATATGTCTATATAAATATATATATATATATATATTTTTTTTTTCCTTCATTTAACTTCATGTCACCAAGCTAACACACGTTGTCAGTTTATAATTGCATTCAGTGCTAAAAACAATTCCAATAACAGGGACTTAAAATACATATTCTTCTTACAAAACAGAAGTAAACATTTAACGACATTGGTTCAAGAATATTAGTGCTGAAGTACCTGAGATTTTTCTCACCTTTTTTCAAGGTCCCAAGACGGATGCTCTGGCCTCAGCCATTCCATCCCATTTCCGGAAGGCAGAAAGAGGAAGTGAAGAGGAACAACAGTATGGCTCCCAGCTGGGGCAGCCCTTTAAGAGTTGTCCTGGAAGCCCCGCCCACTGACTTGTGATTGTATCTTATTAGCCATCTAATTGTAGAGAGGCTTGGAAATGTGAATTTAAACTGGGCATGTTATTGTGACCAAAAATAAACAAAGGTTCTGTTACTCAGTAAGGACAGAGTGGAGACTAAGTAAGCAGCTGGGAACCTGCAGTCTTCTTCCCGTCACACTTGAGGGTCCTAAAAAAATTACCTCCGGGGTGCCTGGGTAGCTCAGTCGGTTGAGCATTGGATTTCAGCTCAGGTCATGATCTCACGTGCGTTTGAATCCCACGGGCTCTGTGCTGACAGCTCAGAGCCTGGAGCCTGCTTCGGATTCTGTGTCTCCCTCTCTCTCTGTCCCTCCCCCGCTCATACTCTGTCTCACTTTGTCCCTCAAAAACAAATAAATATAAAAAAAACCCTTAAATTACTGTTCTCTATTTAATCACTTTTAATTCATGCTTAATACATCTAGCTTCTGTCATGTAACTTCTCTTTTTCTATATTTAATTTTTTCAGTCTATTGTATCCTTTCTGGAGTATTTATCTATAATTAAATCCCTTCTTTTAAAAATGTCTTCCTTGCTTTATAGAAAATTATGCTGATGACCCACCCATTGTCAGGCTACTCCTCAGCCTCCTATCTTAACTCTTTGCCCCTCTTCTCTTCTTATTTCTATACATTCTCACTGGCAATTATCATTCACACCTGTGGCATCAATTTTAACATAATTTGTCTCCCCCCACCGCCATTGGTTCTTCTTAGCCTCAGATTTGAATTACAAATCACCTACGAGATACCTCCTTGAACTGCCGACAATCTGCTAGATTCTTCTATCTGGGTATCTTACAAGAAAATCAAATTCTAGATTTTCAAATTGAACTTGTCCCCTTTCCTTTCTTTCACCCCAAATCTCCCATAGCTTCTATCCCAGCCGATGTTACAGAATGAATAAAGATAAGGAGCAAAAGACACATCCAAAAAATTATAAATCCCCTATTATGAGTCAGAATCAACATTAAAATATTTTTATGCCCCATCTCATTTAATTTTCACCATAACCCTGTAAGAAAGGTACTTTAGTGTATGCATTTTATAGTTGCAGAAACTGAGACTTAGAAAAGAATGATTAAAACCAGAGAGCTAATAAATGATATTCTTTCTTAGTCTTGAGTCCAAAATCATTACACTAGGCTGTTTCTCTCTCTTCCCACCCCCCCCCCCATTAAGATATTTAATATAACTTTCCTATGTATCTAACTGCCTAGGGAAAGTGACTCCTACCTCAACCTTCACAAAATTCAGCAAAGTGTACCTTATAAATAAGTTTAAATACTCATATCCCACAGCCATTGATTTTAATGCAGGATCTTAGCATTTCTTGTCCACACTAACACAGATACTTCTAAAAGTCTTCTTACCAGTGTTACCAGATTTTCCTTTCTTCATTCTCACGAAAAAAAGATACTTGCAAAACTGAATTCTGACCATGTCAGTACTTTGATCATATTCCTCCAGTGACATTTTATTATACATAAAATAAAGGCCAGGTCCTCAATGTGATAAATAGCCTGTCATAGCTGAGCCAATGTCTCCTTCTCCCCGTCACCTCACATTTGTCCTATGCTTCAGCCATGAGGTAATACTTGATGATTCACTATCTTTGCATATCCCTTCCCTTCAGTCTGTCTTGACAACTCCTTTTCCTTCTTTGGCATTTGGATCTCATATCATACTCTCTTGGAGACTTCTGGCTCTTCCACATAAATGTATTTCTCTCTCTGTATCTCTGTCTCTCTCTGTCTCTCATGAACCATGGTACTCTACTATATATCCCAATACCTAAACAAGAATGAGACAATCAACTCTGATCTCTCTGAGGTCAACAACTGTGTCTCTCTAAAAGTCTATGAATTTAGTGCCTGAAATAGTACCTGTTGCTAGAATCTCACAGTCAAGTATGAGACATGTTAAAAAATATGTAACAGAGTAAACTATGTCCTACCACAGGATGGACTCAAGATATCATATTAACATAGATGTTATTTATCTGTACCTTGTGTTATGCTATTTCTTCTCCTTCTTCACAATAAGCAAAAAGAATGAAATAGGTTAACTTAGGTTTTGTAAGATGTTAGTGACATGAGAAAGAGACTAACTAGTATTACATCCTCTAAACAGCCAGTGAAAAGCAACGGATGTGTTTTACCTGTACAGGACTTCCCTCTTTCCTCATTCTACAACACGTGGTATACCTGCTCCTGACTCTCATAATATTAGTTCACTTTGCCAAAGTAACAACAGCTCCAAGTTTCAATAAGTTATTACCACAAATGTTTCTTGCTCATAGATGTTAAATTTAACTACATCTCAACTCCAGGCAAGGCACTGCTCAGTTGGTCTTCTCATTCCAGGACCCAGGATAAAACAGTCACCATCTGAGACTTGTTAAAATAGCCCAAGAGCAAGCTGCTCCACATAATTGCATCCCATGACTCTGCCACCTCTACTCACATGTACCTCAGCAAATCACATGGCGAAGGCTGCTGATGAGGCACTAAGACTCAAATGGCAATGGCAATGAGATATAAGCCTCTTACAAAACAGGAAATGATTGCTAACAATAAGGCAACCTACCTCACTATTTGTTTTTTTAATTTTGTTTGTTTGTTTTTGTAAACAGCACACAGCAGTGGAAAGAGGACTCATCAGAAGTCATGAGGCAAAAACATTTGTCTCTGCTTTTGTCCATCTCATTCAACTTCACTAAGATTCAGTTTCCTCATTGATAAAATGAAAGGATTGGGCTAGATTATCTGAAAGGTACCTTCTAGTCTGAATTATGTAACCAAATTATTTTATTTTATTTATCTTAATTTATTTATTGTAGGGAGAGAGCACACATATGAGTGGCAGACAGGAGCCAAGGCAGAGGAGGAGAGAGAAAGAGACAGAGAGACGGAGAGTGAGGGAGAGAGAATCTTAACCATGTTCCACGTTCAGCACAGAGCCCAACACGGGTTTGATTCCACGACCCTGAGATCATGACCTGAGTTGAAATCAAGAATTGAATGCTCAACCGACTGAGTCACCCAGGTGTTTTATGTGACTAAATATTTTAGATGGAACGTAAAGCAAACATAAGAAGATTATGAAGAAACATTACTTCCCAGTAGGCCACTCAAGTTTTGTGTCACATTATCTCATTCTATCAAGTCACAATTTTTAAGGCCTGGTTCAAACACATTATATCACAGATGTAAATCCTTTTATACTTTATTGTGGGATTATTTTTTTTTCTGTCACACGTTAGAAGAACCACTTTGCTTATCTCCCATCTGACAAATATGTAAGCCATACGTGCTCATATCTCTTAAGAGTTTTTTCAGTTGCAAATAACAGGTATTATAAATACATTGTTGTACACAACAAAGATGATTTATTAGTTAACATACCTACAAAGTCTAGAGGAGGGCCGGCTTCAGGTATGCCTGATTTGATGACTAAATGATTTTACCAAGAATCTTTATCTCAAGACTGACTCCTCTTGTGGTTACAAGACAGTTGCCAGTTGCAACTGAAATAACGGATGCTTTTCCTTCTAGTGCAAGAGGAGAGCGCTTACCATCCCAATGATCCACTAAAATTTCTGGGCTATCCTTTGAGTGGATCAACTTTTGTCCAATTCCCTGAACCAATAACCAGTCAGAAAGAGAATATAACTTGCTCTTTAGTTTCTGCCCACGCAGATCCCCATGCCTTTACTCAATGGAGAAGGGGTAGAGGGAATACTGGAGCCATAACTGATCGAGCCTATAACAAAAGTCAAAACTTTAATAAGGATATTTTAATTATTGCTTTGTAATTAAAATATTTAGTGAGGATATTTGCTTTGTAAACTTTATCAATATTGAGTAATATATCACTATCTTATAGAGAATAAAAAATCCACCATATTTACATATCCACAAACATATTTTTATGCTCTAATAGGAGATATGATAACTAATTCTAATCTGGATTTTGTAAAGTTCCAGTGTTTTTTTTTGTTTTTTTGTTTTTTGGGTTTTTTTTTTTTTTACTAAAAGTACCTATTTGAGTAAATTTAAATTATCTAATTTGTAGAAGCACCTAAAAGTCTTTCTGGAAAAAAAAAAAAGTTTCTCTATAAATGATTAAATATTTGTGAGGGAAAAATATAAATCCACTGTATTACTCCCAGAAATTTCTGTTTATTCTTTTAGCTTGCATTTAAGATCTTAACAATATCATAAACTATTTTGCTAGATTAACTCTTTTATTGACATAAACAGAAGATTCTTGTTTTTGTGGAAATAGGAGACCACTACATTTGAGGAGGAGGAGTCCAAGATTAAAACTACACAGCACACCACAAATGCCAATCCCTTTCTGGTTTATTTTTATCTCATTAAACAACTTCCTCTTACCTCTCAGGAAAGTAGACCATATGGGCGGTGTGTGGAAGAACTAAACAGGAGGGATGTTTTTGGCTTCTGGAGAATCAGGTCTTACAGATGTGGCTTGAGTCTTCTGTATGAAATATCGGAAATTCCTAGAGCATTGGCCACACTTATTCCAAAGGAAATGCCAAAATGTATTTCACACACAAATGTAAGTGATTTTTGGATTATCTGCTTTTGTTCCTCTCCAATAGCTTAGAAAATTGAGTCAACTGCATGTGAACTTCTTATTCACAGCTAGACAGAATATAGCCTCCTCTGAATTATTCATGCTAATTATGGAGAAGGAAAAAAAATCATGAATAAATTAAATTCACAGATGAACAAAAATTCTGTATTTCCATGGCATATTGCATTTATCACTGAAATAGGATATTTAACAGTATATTGTGTTTATAATGTTTTGTCTATTAAGACTTGGAATTTGGGGGCACCCAGTGATTAGCAATGGAAGCACACACTAGAACCACAGAAATCAAAAATCACAGTTGGTCATCTGAAAGAATTTAGTGTTTTATGGAAAACAGATAAGAATATTAAGGTTTACAAAACAGTAAGACAATTGCATAGGGACACAAGGGCCGAGAAAGAAGGAGCTTGCAGGAACCAAGATATTTAAGAATAGATAACATATAAGTTGAATGTTAAAGAATGAGTTATCTAGCTGATAAGGAAGGCATACTGAAATAAGGAAACCTCAGAGCTCGCAAAAAAAACAAACATTTCCATTGAGTTTTGTACAGCTCTGAGTAGCGTGGAAGTCTAGGGGCTTGGCTGTTGCCACAGCCTTAACTGGTATCACAAGAAGTTATGGCAGTTAGAGGACGCCTGGATGTCTCAGTCAGTTAAGTGGCCAACTCTTGATTTCGGCTCAGGTCATGACCTCAGGGTTCATGTTGGATTCTGTGCTGACAGTGCGGAGGCTGTTTGGGATTCTCTCCACTACTCTCTGCACCTCCCCAACTCACTAAATAAATAAATAGATAAATATTTTTAAAAAGTTATGGCAGTTAAGATTAAAGTGTTATGCAAAGAACCAAAGCTTCTGAGGACTTACTTTTTAAAGTGTAGATTACTGGATGCCACACCTGATTGATAAATAGGAATACTAGCATTGGTCCCAAGAATCTGCACTGTTAACAAATTAACCAGATATTTCAAATGTTCACTAAAATTTGACAATTTGTTCTATGACATTTTAATAACCTAGGAAGTCTTAAGAGATGCAAATTCCTGGGCCCATCAAGACATTGACCTCAGTCATCCTTATTTTTTTCATGGTTTCCCAGGTGATTCTAACGTACCAACAAGTTTGAACATCACTTGTCTGAAGGAATGATCAGTCCATTGTTTTTCTTACCTTTTTGTTGACACATATCTGCAATGACATTTGAGACCAAAAAGTCATAGTTCTTTCTGTAGGTACTAAAACCCATTTCTACTAGTGCCATTGTAATGACAATCTGGTTTTTGTGTTTGTGTTTGCCAAAACTTTGAAACCAACCTTGCAATCTAGTACAACCACCTAATTATGTCTTTATCTAAAACACAATCAGGATAACTGAAAGAATATTAGGGAAAAAAAATCTTTAGGAAGAAAGTATCTGGAAATCTCAAGTGCTGTGTATTGAGATTAAGAAATGATCAAAGAGCTCTGTTTCAGGTGGCTCCAGAACCTTAGTTTCATTAATATATTTTGACAGTCTTTCTATACATGTGAATACGCCAACTAATTTGTGGGTTTTCAAGTATACATCAAGTGGATTTTCAAGCCCACTTTGAGACCACTTTTTATTTGTTATAATTTAGGAAAAACACAGTGGTTTTTTCCAGTTTTACTGAGATATAATTGAAATAACATTGTATGAGTTTAAGGTGTACAACATAATGATTGGACATACAGATATATTCTGAAATGGTTACCAAAATATGTTTAGTCAAAATTCATCACCTCACATAGTTACAATTTGTTTTTCTTGTGACGAGAAATGTTAAGGTCTACTCTCTTAGCAACTTTCAAATATACAATAGAGTATTGTTCACTGTAGTTGTCATGCTGGACATTATATCCCCAGGATTTCTTTATTTTATAAGTAGAAATTTGTACTTTTTGATTACCTCCACCCCTGGCAACCACCAATCTGTTCTCTTTTTCTATGAATTCATATTTTTAGATTCCACATATACAGTATTCATCTTTCTCTCTCTGACTTATTTCACTTAGCATAATGCTCTCAAGATCACTCCATGTTGTCATAAATAGCAGGATTCCCTTCATTTTTATGACTGAATAATATTTTCTTATTATAAATATACATATTAGAAAAATAAATATAATATTTAATAATATTTTTGTTTTCCCACACACATTATATATATATATATATATATATATATATATATATATATAGTTGTTTCCATGTCTTGGCTACTGTAAATAACACTGCAATAAACACAGGGATGTAGCTATCTCTTCAAGGTAGTAATTTCATTTCCCTCAGATATATATCCAGAAGTAGAATTGCTGGATCATATGGTATATCTATTTTTAATTTTTTGAGGAAACTCCATACTGTTTTTCATAGTGGCTGCACCAATTTACATTCCCACCAACAGCATACAAGTGTTCCCTTTACTCCATATTCTCATCAACATTTGTTATCCCTTGTTTTTTTGATGATAGTCATTCTAACAGGTGTGAGGTGATATCTCATTTTGGTTTTGATTTATGTCTCCTTGATGCTTAGTGATGTTGAGCACCTTTTCATATACCTCTTGGTCATTTGCATGTGTTCTTTGGAAAAATGTCCATTCAGTTCCTCTGAACATTTTTTATTGGATTGTTTTTTGCTACTGAGTTGTACAAGTGCTTTATAAATTTTGCATGCTGACCCCTTATTAGGTATATGACTTGCAATATATTCTACCATTCTTGCCTTTCATTCTGTTGATGGTTTCCTTTGTTGTGCAGAGGTATTTTTATCTCACTTGTTCATTTGCTTGTTTTTCCTAATACCTGTTAGAGGCAATAACTCCTTATTTTCCTCAGATAAAACCATTATAGGAAGGTACTATTTATTTGTTTGTTTGTTTGTTATTTTGCATGGCTCTTTTCAGTTTATTGCTCAAAGGAGTTACACTAGTCCAAGTTAAAAGCAGACCCCAAATGGTTATATTGGGTTATATATGTTAATGGTTATATAATGGTTATATAATATAATGGTTACATTATACTTACATTATACAAGCTGTGAGGTTTTTAAACTTGTGGGAGAAAAAATAAAAACAAAAACAAAAAAACTTGTGACAAGGAACAGAAGGGAAATTCTATTCATTGCAAGGAAATCTCCTTTAAGCTTCAGTGAGCCAAAAGCACCCAAAACCTATGAACCTTCAGCTGATCGTCCTTAGCCAGTCCAATCTCTATGAGGAACTGATATATGCTCTTGCACTGGTCACCCTGTAAGGGAATTACTTCTCCATATTCTGAATGCTCAATTACAGTACCATTGCAGACAAATTTCTTAAACGCCTTCACCAGTTTCTTTTTATCATAATCATCAGTGATTCCTTGGAGAGTAATAAGGATCCTCCTGCCATTTCTCTGTTGAATTCTTACATGGATATTATCCTCAGTGCCAACAGAAGCAGATCATCACCCTTATTTGCATAAGCAAAAGAGTCCAAAGAGTGGAGGTTCTGGATGGCAGACATATGATATGATTCCTTTTCCTTGGTGGAAAGGGCCTGTGGAAGGCAACAGCTAGAGAAGGCTGGTGGGGGCATGGTGATTCGGGAAGCTAGGGGACTGGGGGGGTGGGTAAAGGGGGTGCTGAGTTCTCAGCAGTGGCTCCGTGACTGGGGCCAGGAAGGTACTTTTTAAATAGATGCTGACCCCTCAAACCTGTACTGCACAGTCACTACCTGTTTGGCAGTACATCTTCCCAGTGTTAAAGGACAAAGGAGGCAGTCAGTTACTGACTTAATTTCCAGCTGTACCAGAAGGTAGAAAGAAGCTAAAACTAGTCTGTACTTGTTTTGGATAGACAATGGTGAGAAAGATAAGGACATCGAGAAGATGGGTGTAAGAGGATGATTCCACTTATCTGTTGGCTGAAATAATGGAAGTACCAGAGCTTTTAACACTAATGGGAGATGAGGGGAAGAGAAAGAAAAAAGCAATAAATTACACTTTATTTATTTATTTATTTATTTATTTGCTGAAGATAGTTCCCAGCTGTTTGGAGTCTGGGGCCAGTATTGTTTACCATGGAAACTTAGTTTGCTGAATAAAACAAACACTAAGGTCATGCCTGATTTTGTGTGTGGTAAGTAGTGAAACCACCGCCCTTCCCCACAGTGTTCTCTCCAAACTATTTCTACATAATGGCAGGAAGTGAAAAGGAAAGTGTACAATCCAACCTAAAGTGTCTCTTTTATCACTTTCCTAACAATGTCTTCAGGCCAGATACGAGCATTCAATACATTTTGTCCAGTGTAATGCATCTAGTAAAATGCTGTTTTGTTGTTGGCCTGTAGCATCATTATCACCAAAAGCATTCATGATATAGCACAAGGTATTATATACAGGAAGTCAAATACATTTACTCACTGTTTTTATAAGGTTAAAAATCAAAGTCAATTGATTGCATGGATGGGGCAGGTAAACACAAGGTGAACCCGTGACATTTTGCCGCACCAGGAAGTAAGGAAGTACTAAAAGGGGGAGGGGAGGGATGGTAGATGTTAAAGGAACAAAGGAGCCAACCTGAAAGATCACAATGATCAAAGCTAGAACAATTTGAATAATAAAAATAATTAATGTAGTATTGGATTGTAATCTAAAGTATAAAATAAATATCTATGAGCTATATGGATGTAAACAAATGGAGGAAAAGAGACAAATCTCCTTTAAAGAAGAATTTCTCATAATTTATATAGATGCCCTCCCTCCCCTCTAGAAAGTAGAGTTTAATTCCCCTATCCTTTGAATGTGGGGTGGACTTAGTCACTTGCTTCCAAAGACTAGAATAGGGAAAAGGAAAAATAACTTTACCATGGAAAAACGTGACAAACATTACCTTGACCAGATGATCAGTATTAAAATCATTGGTGATAAATCATGTTAATAGCATGTGTGCCCTGATATGATATGATGAGAATAACATTTCTTCATGTGGTATTCTTCCCCAAAATTCATGACCTCACTTCAGTCATGAGAAAGACATCAGACAAACCCAAATTCAGGATATTCTATAAAATACCTAACCAATACACCTTAAAATCATCAAAGTCATGAAAAACAAGAAAAGACTGAGAAACTGTCACAAGACCAGAGAAGACTAAAGGAAATATGATGACAAAGTACTATATGGTATTTTATCTGAGTTGAGTCCTAGAGAAAAAGGCACTGGTGGAAAAACCAGTGAAATCCTGCAATTCAAATTAATAGTAAATCACCAGCATTGGCTTCTTAGTTTTGACAAATATGCCCTGGTTATGTAAGATGTTAATGATAGGAGAAACTAGGTGAACGGTTTATGGGACTCTCCATGCTATCTTTGCAATTTTTCTGAAAATCTAAAACTATTCCAAAATTTAAAAAAACTATATTGAAAGACAAGTCAACATTTAAAAGCATATGGGATGAAACTATCCCAATGCATGTATTTGACACATAATGTGCAGGTAATTTAAAAAATTGTTGTGGGGTGGCTGGATAGCTTGGTCAGTTAAGTGTCCAACTCTTGATTTTGGCTCAGGTCATGATCTCATGGTTCATGGGATGGAACCCTGAGTGGGATTGTGTGCTGACAATGGGGAGCCTGCTTGGGATCCTCTCTTTTTCTCTCTCTCTGCCCCTTCCCATCCACCGTTCTCTCTCTCTCTCTCTCTCTCTCTCTCAAAATAATAATTTTTTTTTTAATTTGTGTGAATTAGGTGTACTTTAGAAGGAAAATGCCAAGGACATATTAGGATGGTTGTATGCATGTAATTTAAAGTGGTTCCGCTTTTTTGTGACAATTCAGGAAGCCTTCTTATATCAGCTTTCTTCTTTTTCCTAGTGCAAACAAATAAAAGATTAGTATCACTTAAGTGCTTTCAAGGGTAAATTTCTTCCAAGCAATACCGAACCTGACACCATTACACAACAGGATAAAAACTTCAAAGATTTATTCAGCTAATATCTATTATTAGATCCCAAATTCATCTGCGGTGGATTACTTTTTCTGTTAATTCATAGTGTTTGACATTCTTTCTCTTCAGCTGGTATGTGCTTTAGTTCCAGATGAGGTCCTGCAGTCTCATTAACTGCTTCTGTTTCCCTTTCTTGGCCATCACTGCCTTTTCTTTATCCTGTTGCTTAGAGAGGGAACAGAAGAATTTGGAGGAGAGCTTTATTTCCATCACAAATTGTATAAAACTTGATCACTGTTGGATAGCGTTCAAGTTACTCTGACCTCTTTAGTCTTGCTTCTAAGTCAGTGTGTTTTTTTTTTGTTTTTTTTTTTTAAATAATTTTATTTATTTTTGAGACAGGGAGAGACAGAGCATGAGCAGGGGAGGGGCAGAGAGAGAGGGAGACACAGAATCCGAAGCAGGCTCCAGGCTCTGAGCTGTCAGCACAGAGCCTGATGTGGAGCTCAAACTCACGGACTGTGAGATCATGACCTGAACCGAAGTCGGACACTCAACCAACTGAGCCACCCAGGCGCCCCTAAGTCAGTGTTTCTTAAGGAGTAGTGTGAAGATCACCTGCCTCAGAGTCACCTGGGATGTTGACTCCTGGGCCAGATGTACTGACTGGGGTGGGGCCCAGAATCCAATTCGAACACTGGTCCCAGGTGACTTTTTTTGTGCACCATTCTGAAAGGTCACACCTCTCAGGACATCCCAAAGGAACTTTCACTTTTAGTTTTAGCTTCCTTTTATGGAAGACCTTGAGACATTTTTAAAGATTCCTAACTCCAAGTGAAAACTGAGGTGCTCCACAATTCAGAGGCTGAGAAAGCTTTGCTCTCAACTCTTTTTTGTAGGAAGAATCTATTAGCCCCATAATAAAGGACTCATAAAAATAAAACGTCTCGTGACTGTGTCTCAATCTCAGCATTTCTAAGGGTGTGTTAAGCCCTCTTCTAAGACGCAGATATAAAAGGCTACATTGACGAGTGTTCTTACACATCTAAACACTATTTCCATATATGTGCTTCCTTATTTTTAATGAATTTCTTGCCAGTTTTCTACACTAATGATATAGTATTGAGCGTCACATATATAATATAAATAGAGAACTAAGCTAAACTTTGGTGAAGAATATATCACTTAGCTGACATTACTTGGTTTAAAAATTCCCTGAAAAGACATTTATTTTCTCAAAGTTAGCATAATTTGAAGTGTTTGTGCTTTATATTTGTTCTACTTTTCTTTGATAGCTAAATTTCCATTGTCTGCCTCATTGTGACATAACATTCTCATTTTCTTCTCATTTCATTTAAAACAGTCAAGTTGTCTTTCATGTTAATTAGCTTTAAACAAGAAAAAATATCTCTGTGCATGTAATAACCAACTCCAAATAGGCATTATTTCATTAACTTCACGCTTTAGAGACATGGTGGCTGCTTATTAAAGTATAGCAGAGCTGGTATAAATTAAATCTCAATGGGTCATTCATTAACAAGGCAGTATAAAGTGCCCTGGAAAGCCAGATCCTTTGGCTAAATTTAGTGGTATTTTTCCCATAAAATTTACCCAATGTTGCCCTTGTAGTTCAAACACAAAACCATTTTAATTGATTTCTAAAATCCTTTTCTCAAAAATAATAACTTAAAAGGAAGAGATTAATGCTGATTAAACCATATGACAAAACAAATCTAAAACATCAGCCCTGATGTTTCTAACCAAAGGCTATTAAGGCCTGTACATATGGTTTTCTGCACAGACTCATTATTTCCTAAGAAAATAATATGCAAAAAGCCGATGATGGCCATTGAAATATTATATTTAATTATTTCATAGACATTAATTATTTTAAAGCAAGTAATTCATTCCCTTAATATTTTGAACCCTACAGTAACACAATCTTAACCAGGTTACAATGCTTAATAAAGCATTGTAGACAGAACTCTTTGTATTCAAAAAAACTTTGTAGTATTTTTTTTTTCCTGCTAGAAGATATGTGTGTTTGCATGATATTTGGCTCTGTTTCAGTAAACATATGGGGGAAGCCTTCCAGTTATAAAACATATAGAAATCTAGTAATGACATTTTGAGTAAAAATCCTTCCCATCCATTCATTCAGCAAAAATTTTCTCAACCCTTTCCATATACCAGGCACTGTACCAAAATCTCTTTGAGAACAAATATAAATAAGGCAGATATGCTCCCTGCCCTTATGAAGCTTGGCAACTAGTGCCATTATTTTATTCCTAAAACAAATGACTAAAATATGATTTTTTTGGTCATTTTTATGCTAGTTGGGTTTACCTTATATTAATCAATAAGATTTTATAGTACCTAATAATTACTGTTTCAACAACACACACACAGACACAGACACACATACACACACACATATACACAAAACTCACAGAATTTTAAATATGGTAGAAACCTAAGGCATACATTATACATGAAATAATTTGTGATCAAGGCATTAAGAGTTTTACAGAATTTGTGATCACTGCATTTATGACATAATTCAGTCAACTATGTAACAAAATTAGAAAACATAAAAGTACCTGACAAGATTCAAATTCTGTGATACAAACCACACTCTTCCTAAAATTAGAGGAAAGTTTTTTTTTTTTTTTTTTGGAAAAGTCTTTATAGACTGATAAATCCTAGCTTAGAAGGTTCATGATATTTTTCTTCCCAAATAAATAAGTACATAATAAATAGGCAGAGGAGAGAAGGCTATCTCTTTTACTCTCCTATAAAAGTATTCTATGATTGTTACCATTCAGAAAATTATAAATGTAAATTAATTAAAAAGGGAGTTTTGAGTAATTCATAACAATCCCAGAAAGCAGTTTTTCATTGTGAAATTAAAATGTATACAAACATATTAACATTTAGAGTTTAGCCATTTTACTACCTAGTGAATAAATTCAGGAATAACCTAGAAACTGCTTGGTTTCTCCCAACTTTTAGTTCAGTTCAACCTTTCCATTCACCATTACTAAGTTAGTAATGGATTTCTATTGGTCTCCTAGGAAACTACAATATAGAGAGGATTGAAAATGGTGATCTTGTTTCCCATAAACCTGTAAACAGGAGATAAATTGAATAGAGGAAGCACCAATGTGGTCACTGTCCCATTGGAAACAACAGGTTTAAAATTACCTTCAAAAAGTCTCTTCAAAAACAGAGCATATTGTTTTACAGTAGAAAAAAAAAGGAAACGCAAAAATCTGAAGAATTCTCTGGAGGTACCTGGATAAAAGAGGAAGGAAATAGAACATGAAGTATAATGATATACATTTATTACAAATTCAGGAAGTATTTTTTTTCCTTGTCTGGCTTAAAAATTAGAATTACAAGCTTGCAATTTTGCCCATATTACCTTGTCTTTATTACACAGTGAGACAATTTTATTCGGCAGTACAATATAAGCAACTTTCCAAAAGGTTTAATGAAAACAAAATCTCAGCAGTAGCATTTTTGTATTTCACTGAATGGTTTTGGAAATATCCAGAACTATCACTTTATTAAAATCTGTGAGTTAAGTGTGTAAAAGTTTCAGTTTCCGATTTTCCAAATTTGAAGTTATAAAATGGAAAAAACCAAAACCAAAAACAAAAAACCCTTTGACCAAAAAAGAGGAGCATCAGAAGGAGGAGGAGACAAGAGCAAAGTGTTGGCAACCATGTTGGAATTTTAACATGGTTCATTCTGATCATTAGAAGATCTAAGTAAAAGTTAGGAGTAGGGAAGGAGCAGGAAAAGCAAATATGCAAATATTAGCAGATTGGAAAGATAGCAAAAATAAGTTTTAATTAGTTTACAATTTAGGTCAAAATGAATTCCTATACAGATAGCTTTTGTAACACTAATTGCCTGTAAGATATAAATTCCCACTTGGTTATATTCAGTTAAATACATTATTACATACCTTCTATAGTCCTCTGTCTTACACTGCTAATATCCATTTCTACATATACTAAAACTAAGGCCCTTCAGGCCCACAGCATGCTGTGTATTTCCCTCATGCTTCCCATATCCTCCCACCTCTAGTAGAGAATCGATAAATGCTCCAAAGAGAGAAGTAAAATAGGGTAGGAATGGGATTGACTTTCTTTAAGACTGAGTTGGGAGGTACATTTTCAGCCTTCAATTCTTTACTTCTACTAATAGAGTCATAAGGCTTAGCACAAGCTACCCCAAAATAGGCACCTTGGAATACCGAACATTTTAAGCTGAAGAAATGTAAGAAAGTAATAGAAGCAAGAAGGTCATTCTGCCCTTCCCTCTGCCCTTCTCCTCAGAAACAGGTCATAAAACCCTCATGTGAGAGGGCCCCCCATACCCGGAGGAAAGGAACATTCTTATCTCGGAAGACCAAGGAACACCAAGGCCAATCTGAACAAACAGGCCCTACTAAGTTTCCTCTAATTTACTACACTTACCTCATATTCTGATCTGTCATATTTCCTACGGGACTGTCCACTTATCATCAAACCTAGCATAAATATACTCAAGTTTAACTGTTTCTTTGGGTCTGCACTTCCCTATGGAGGCTTCCATGAAACTTACATGAAGTCAGTGTGTATGCTTTCCTCCTGTAAACCTACCTTTGTCAGTTTAACTTCCAGATCCAGGTCAGAGACCCTAAGAGGATCAAGGGAAAATTTCCCCCCTACACAGAAGATATATGTTCATATCTTCCAAAGTTGGGTTTTTTACATGGCTTTCTCATTAAATAGCTTTAAAACTAGAAAAGTCTTAAAAGTAGTTCTTAAGAGAGCTATGAAGAAGGTTTAAGAGTTTAAAAGGAAATTTTTTTTTTTTTTTAAATATTATGTCTAGAGTGCACCCCTCTCCCTTTGGATACGGATGTCAGTTTGCCAAATCAATTGCAGGTGTCCACTCTTTTTTTTTTTTTCTTTTTTTAAATTTTTTTTTCAACGTTTATTTATTTTTGGGACAGAGAGAGACAGAGCATGAACGGGGGAGGGGCAGAGAGAGAGGGAGACACAGAATCGGAAACAGGCTCCAGGCTCCGAGCCATCAGCCCAGAGCCTGACGCGGGGCTCGAACTCACGGACCGCGAGATCGTGACCTGGCTGAAGTCGGACGCTTAACCGACTGCGCCACCCAGGCGCCCCTAAAAGGAAATTGTAAAATCTATTTAGGTTTGTTAAAATTCCTTTGACAGAATTTCTTTAAAATGAAGAAAGTAAAGGGAAATGGGATAATGTAGTGTGCATAGGCTTTCCCAAGAATAAAAATGACTCTTCAAAGAGAAAGTTTTATGTCCCACATATTTTCTTAGCGACCAGTTCAAATTGCTATGTGAAAGATGAAGCACGAATGAGCTACCTCTCAGTTGCCCTGTTATTCCAAAAACTGTATGCCCTACATCAGCACCTATCATATCTCATTCTTACCATGAGTATGGCCATCCTGGCTGGATGATGAGCCAGAAACGGAAGGACTGTGGGGAATTTATGACTAATTTAATTCACAGATACCAAATCATTAGTTTTGTACAATGTCAATCTTTTTTACAGAAAAAAAGGGGACTTTAAGAAATGATAAAGCTAAGTAATATTAATAACAATCATGCACATATATATAATGCTTCACAATTTATAAATTAATTTTATAAGCATCTCTCATATGATCATCAGTACAAATCACCAAAGCAGACACACAGTTATTATCGCCTTTACTTGATAGCAAAAGGAACTCTGACTTAGAAAAGGTTTAACTTAATATACTTAAATGTTTAACTATAGGTACATCAAACCATACATAGAGGAACTACTCATTCACCTCTTAGAGATTCCATTTATAAACTACATGGTGTGGGGCACCTGGGTAGCTCAGTCGGTTGAGCGTCTGACTTCAGCTCAGGTCATGATCTCATAGTCCGTGAGTTCGAGCCCCGCGTCGGGCCCTGTGCTGACAGCTCGGAGCCCGGAGCCTGTTTCAGATTCTGTGTCTCCCTCTCTCTCTGACCCTCCCCTGCTCGTGCTCTGTCTCTCTCTGTCTCAAAAATAAATAAACATTAAAAAAATTTTTTTTTAAAAATAAAATAAACTACATGGTGATCTTTTGATGGATTAGAACCCATGTTTTATGCTATATAATGTACCTCATATTTTTGACACATTTAGTGATGTGAAGGAAAAGAATTCAGTGATCAAACTAGAACTCCAATAATAACAATGTCTGTGTTTGTGGGTTCTACTTTGTTTAAGGTGTAACTTAACTTTTTTTAGTATAACTAAAAAAATAAAGAAGTCAAAATACTTCAGTAGGAACATTTGGTATGCATTTTAAGGTCAAACCTTAAACTCACTATTAAGTAGCCATGGAATTTGTTGTTAACACTGTTATCAGGAATTGCCAGTAAACCTGTAAGCTTCATCCAGAACTAGCACAATAGGTGATACATTTCCTTTTAACAAAGGGAAACGAGAAACATATTTTACTATTGCTATGACCAAATATTCTACTAGTAAATGTCAAAGAATGGGAACACTTGTTTGGAAAGATGGAAGGTCATCCCTTTGAAAGAAGAGATTGGATAACTACACTGGAAAGTCTGCTCCTTAAATTTCTTCTTATAAACCCCAGTTAAGCACCCCTTCCCCTTAGAAGACAGAAAAAATGGTAATATTCTTACCCTTTTCTGTATTGGTCTTTATACATTTTGTAAACACATGTAGAAGCTTATGTTTCACATGTGTATTTCAAAAGTAATTATCTGCTTTGAAAGGTGAATCCAATGTTATTTCAACATGCGTACAAATTTTGTAGTTTAGTCATGATGGTCCCATTGGGACCATTTTTTCCCCAAAAGTCATAGGCCTTTGGGTCACGGATAGCTTTCCTTTCTTTTCCTTCCTGCCCTTGTCAAGATCCAAACACCAGCGGGGAATAAAATCAGCAGGACGCTTGGCAGCCAACTTCAAAAAGGCCACCTCTTCACTAATGAGGCATTGAGAAGAGAGAGCCACAGACTCTAATAAAATTCTGCTCTGAAATCTGTGATGCTTCCAGGTACATTTTCCACTAGCATCAGATGAAAGTAAGGAAATATATAAAATCATGAAAAATAATATAATAGAAATGTCATAGCCAAGTGTAACCACAACATAGAGACACAGCTTTGAAATGTATTTAGCTTGATACAATTAGTACTCAAATGTTTTAAGACACTTGAAATTTTATACCATGCTGAGCATTATTTTCATTTTCCAAGAAGTTGTTTTGAAAATCAAAAGAAAATAATTTTCTGGCCTAAACATTTATTACTAGCAAGATAAAAACATTTCCTTAATTGAAATAGAAATCTGAATGATCTGAAGTCCCACCAAAAGATGCAGACAAAGGCCCTGGTGAGACTCCACTGTGAGCATAGAGACCAGAGTGGAAAGAGGATCAAAATTCCGTACTGTCACGTGAGCACCTTCCTGTGGGTAGAACACAGATCAATTCAGATCAAAACTAAAATTAAATCATGCATAAGCCTGTGGCAACCCTGGGGTAGGGAAGCGAAGGTAATAAGGAACATTCTGTTATAGTCTTTCCTCTAGCATAAAATATCATGATTGTATATTTATTCTACAACTCTAGCTCAATAGGAATTATTAGCCAGGTGGCTTAAAATTTCAAACCTTGGGTCCAGATGGTTTAAATGTGGAGCAGAGGATTTTGTGTGTTGTCCTCATGAAGATTTAGACACGTGGACTAATCTGGAGGACTAGCGGAGCTGACCAAGAACCCACCTGCACAGCCTCCATGGAAAGGTTTCATCATCTGGCTTTGGAGCAGAGATAGCACCCAGAATTTTCCTCACTTGGTTGTCTAGTCAAAACCGCATGGTCTCCTAGAAAAGTCATTGAGAATTCCTACAAGAAAAAGAAATGAATTTTATAGAGAAAATGTTGTGACACACTAGGAGCACAATGCTGGAGTGGTTTGAGACCAAAGTAAGGTGCTCAGGGCTAAACTAAATACATCTTTCCTGGAGCACTGCACACAGACTCCCAAAGGGACTATGTGGGTATTTGAAATACTCAGAAAAAAACCCCCAAAACACATTATTTTAAACAGGGTCCTTTCACTTTATAGGATATTACTGAAAAAAAAACAAAAACAAACCCTGGAGGAAACTGAACGAGGTATAAGGATGATAGTTTTATTCATTTTCATATTTGGATGGTTGTTTCACATTTGGATATTGGATGGTTGTGTAGGAGACACACATCTTTGTTTATATGAAATACACACTAACGTACACAGCTTAATGAAACATTAGATGAACAAGTTAGTCTCAAATGGTTGAGGAAAATAAGAGTTCTTTGTCTTAAACTTGCCACTTTTTTATAAATTTGTAAGTTTGAGATTGCTTTTCAAATTATATATATGCATACCTACGTGTGTGTGTGTGTGTGTGTGTATCTCCATGACCTAGCCTAGACCTACTATCCCAGCTATTTTACTCATTATTCCCTTCATAAATCCTGTACCCTAGTTTGTTTGGCTTCTTGACTATTCTAATATATCATGTTGTAGACTTTGTCACTGATGTGACTTTGCTCAGTTACTTCCACCCTAAAAGCTGTTCAGAAAAAAATCTGCCTGTCACATTCTACTCATCCTTGAAAGCATCTCCTGAATGACATCTCCTCCATGAAACATTCTATCAGAGCCTAGTCTAATGCCTCAAATAGATAGTATGTGTTCAAAATACATCTAGTGAAAAGAATTAATCACCTACGACTGGAATAAAGATAAGACCATAGAAATTGTACATGATCTGGGCCTTTCAAGATCAGCATAAATCCACAGTGCAAAGGTAGATAAAGACTTAACTTTTATTCCACAAACAGAAATAAAGAAGAAGATTTTAAAAGGAGGTATAAAGTGGTTATTTGAAGGTAGATTTGAGAACATACTTTAATGATGTATGAGAAGGAGCGTAGAAAAGATTCAGATCATGGTAATTGGCAGAATAGAAACCTAGCCCTGCTGTATTTAGGGACTGGGTATTAATTTTGAAAGCTAATGAAGCCAAGGAGAAATGAAGAGATTTTCATATGAAAGCTGTTAAACAAAGCAGGACAAGATCCTTTTTCAATAAGAAGAATGTGTCCATATTTTATTGTGTTCGATTGCCTGAAGTGACACAGTGTTGGGTCACAGGAAAAGATTAGTGATAATCCTAAAACGCTGCAATGGGAAGAACAGCCAAAAAAGAATCACGTATTCTGGCTATATATTTCCTAAACCATTTTTCTGGAAAATGATGCTCTAAATTAAGGATATATTGTTAGTCATAGTCACGGGAGACCAAACACATAACTGCTAAAGAGAAAAAGTGCTCCAGCTTCTCCTTGAATTTCCTAATAAAACTTAAAAGGCAATAACACATAATTCCAATGTATCCAGAATATTTAATCATAGGACTATCAAGAATAGTGCAGACATTACTGATTGCTACTTTAATATGAATTCCAGCTTTTAAGGGATGACTTCCTCATGGAAAAAAAAAGTGATTTCAGTTTTTGAAGGAAAATATTGGAATACTGCCATTTTGTAAGACTCAGCAGTTTGGCAGATGAAGGTCTCACTCACAAAACAAAAAGAAGCTACTTCATCATCAAACAAAATTACCAGCATGAAACATCTGTCATGTCACCCTTAACCCTGCACTCTTTCTATGATGTTTTAGGAGGTTTGGCATTTCTATTAAGCTGTGGATCACCTTGTTTTTTAATACTCTCACTTCACTAACAATTTCACTGCAATACCAAAGAAACAAATCTCACAAGAGCCTTACAAAGGAATGCATTTTTATAAGGATTTCCTGAGTACAATATGTTGAAATTGCTGCCCCAAAGCTTGGCATTTCTCCATTCATTTATGCCATCCTATTTTCCTGTTTCTAGACTTTCCCACAGACTGATACCCTGTTTTCCTTGCTAGAGCTTTCTTTTTTCTTACAGCAGTCTCCTGAGACTAGCGTGACTTGAGTAGAAGACTCTCAACATATCTTTTGACCCTGAAATTCTGTTATCTAAGAGTATTGCATTGTAAGGCTCCAGTCCCTTTAGCCTTTCCCTTACAACACCCCATATTAAACTCATTAAGCCAAAAAAAAATCATGTGACCATTTTCTGCAAATTATCATTCCCTTGGGGTGCTTTTCCAGAGATGAATTAAAAGGAAAAAGGCTCATTTGCACTCTAGGAACAAATAATAATGGCTTATAATGACCATGACAATAAACACCAGCCCATAGGGTATAGGGCTTAGAATAAATCAGGGGGGTGCCTAATGTGAAACAGGCAGTGGTCTTAATAGGTAGTGGGCAGGGGTACTAATGAGAAATGCAATGATTCTGTCATGCTTTCCCATGAATTTGTGGCGTGCTTTCTGTTGTACTGATTTGTAGTGAGCTTTAAGAAATGTCTCTTCCATGCACATGCTCGTGTTCTCTTAGCTTTCGATTTGGAGATCACTAGATGTTATGGAGGAAGATCAAGAGGAAGAAAATTACATCTGAAATGTGTGAAGAAGGCAAATGTCAGTCTATTTTAGTCTATTTGAGTGAGTATACTAAGCCTGAGAGATTAATATTGTCGTCGGGAGGGTTGTTGTGAGCACTCAACCAATTGTAGTACATCTCTTTCTGCATAAAATATTTCCTGGATTCTGAGTGGTATAGTAGATAATGTTTCATATTTATGAAGCTAATGATAGCATTTCATCCTGTCAAATTCTTACATAAGGAAAGAATAGCATTCTTTGATCTATACATTGGAATATCTAAGGCCAGATGTGTCTATACAAAGAAAGAAGTCACAAATCATGTTGCTGAAACAGTCTTTTGGAAAAAGAGCAAACTGACTTGAAAGCAAATTTTAACATTTTAAATAACCAATTAGAAACTAGTATTGGAAATTAGCTGTTTGGTTAAGTCCAGTTATGTGTTCTTTAAAGCAATGATAGTTTTGTTATGTTGGGAGAAAAAAAATCTTCAGTAAATTGATTCCTTGATATTTAGAGTTGGATATTAAAAGAAGTTGAATAAAAAAATATTGTCTGCAATTCACAGAGCTGAGTACACTGTATTGAATTTGCTGTACTTCTAATTATTAGCAAGTTTTTATTTTTAGTTACTCCCAACAAAATTAGCTAAGACAGTAAATAATAGTTTATTTGTAGCAAGTGTTTCAAAGCTAATGAGAATTATTAAAGATAATTTTTATCACATGCCTTCCCTGCAAAGCCAGTAGATTAATAACTAAATAGGGATGTTACCCACAGCTTGGCTGCCAGGAAGAATTATATAAACTAATTAACAAAGACCTTGGAGGAAAGTGGTCTCATTTACAATCTTGATAAAAAGGCGGTGAGAAAAGACACCACAAAGGAAAAGATAGATTCTTCTATGTATTAAGCATCCTTTCTTTATAATAAAATATATCATAAGTGAAATAAAGAGGAAAAAGCTAATGAAATATTTTCAGGAAAAGACATAATACCAAAAAGAAAAAAAAATTGAGCACATGTAAGGAAAAATTAGCAAACAAATAAGTTTTACTATGTGTTCCAAAAATTATATAAATCTTAGTATCATTTGATGGAATACTCTCACTCCGAGGGAATATTCTTAAGGATTATCTAAAAGAAAATATATCTATACTCATTGCAGAATTATTTATTGAAGACCCCCTCTCCAAAAAAACCTAGATATTTAGCAATAGGAAATGATTAATTAAATTTTGGCCTATCAACTTGATAGAAGAGTATTAGACAATAATAAAAAATACATGTGAGAATTCTATAGAATCATATAATGAATATTAAGTGAAAATGGCTTTCAAAAAAACTGCATAGCTGTCAAAAATAAAAAGGAATGTGGAAAAAGAAAAAAATCATTAAAAGCAGAAATATTGCTAATTCTGTATCTAATTTTTATCTATAGTGTGTTCTCACTTATGTGGAGAGAGGTGAAAGATTACTCGAGTTTCTGTTGGAATTCAGTAATTTCAAGATAGTAAAATATAAGCTCTTCTAACTAAACTTGTTTCCAAATTTGTTTCCAAAACAACATTCTTCCATTATGTATATATTCAATAAAATGTTTGATCAGTGCTGTTGATTCAGGCAGATGAGTTTTGACAGGATGTTTTCCTGAAATAATTGACAAAAGGGTTTGGGTCTGGCGCAGGTCAAGGACAGCAAAAAAGGCAATACAGACAGGACCAAGAGCTGTTCTAATCAGAAATCATCTCAAATGCTTAGTGAGGAGAAATTGATATTGATCTCAAAGTGCTTAGTGAGGAGAAATTGATACTGATACCAGAACTTTCCTCCATATCCTTTGTAATTTTACCCTAATAATTTTATCCTATATAATATCCTTTATAATTTTACATTTATGATTAGGTATAAAAATTGCTGCATGAATTCATTAGAATGCAAGCTCAGTCTCCCTGCATAGATCCTTTGATTGTTTTCATAAAGTCCCAAGTTAATGATTTGTCTAAATAGTACACATAAACATCCAAACCAACTATTAGAGCAAAAGTCAAATGCTAAAAGCCTGGAGGCTTAACCTAGTTTATAGATTTGTGTTTGGGTGGGCACAGGCTGACAAAAATTCGAATTGGAATGTCTTACAATGGAGCAACCAGTCTGGACCAATCTGTACATTTTTGTTATCTTCCCGGTTCCCAAAGGCATTGGAGCTGACACACTTGACACCTATTTTAGAGTTTTAGGACTCAGAACTAGTGGGAAAATGAACTAGTGATCTAAAAAGTCTTGCGAATAGGTCCTTTATAGGAATGCTCCGGGGCCCTCTAATTCATGGATAGCTCAATTTTTCCTGGGGCTGTGGCTGCTGAGTAGAACTTCCTCAAAGCAATGTGGTTGCCAAGGCTGGGGAGGTGGGATTGCCTCACCCCGTCTTTTCTTTCCTCAGCCCAGGAGGCTGAGATATTTTGGGATCAAACCATTAGTGTAAGGTTGGAATTGGTCAGCCTTTGCTAAACTGAGAAAGCAGCTGTGGGGCTCTCATCCTGTTTCTCTGCCTCCTACTGACAGAGGCCGCTCTGGCAACCCTCAATTGACTATTAGGTAGTAATATTCAGACAAGATGATGTTGGCATTATTGATAGTATATGGAGAGTCCTCTACCCCGCTTTAAAAGAAAAATACAGTTATTTGGCATATATTGCAATTAGGCATGCATTTCATTTAACACCTTTCACCTGAGAATCTCAGAAGTTTATGGAAATTCCTAGCTAACTTTTTATCCTTAGAGTCTGCAGACCACATATAAAAATTATAAATGGAATTTCAAGATGTGACAGGAAAGGATAGAATAATAAAAAGAAATAAAATACATTGTCCTCTCAGAGGCTTTAAATCTGTCCAATAGTAGGAAACATTGCACTTAGTAGATAAAGGCATCAGGGGGGAAAAGATTTATGATAAAGAAAGTTTTCTCACTCTAACATATTTTCACAAATAAACTCAAATAATACTTGATCACATCTCTGTACTAAGCATGGCTGTTACTCAGGCATCTTTAACTTTTTGGTGACATCTACTGTCCAAAATAGGAAATGCTATGGACTCATTCCATCCTCAGTATTTAGAATTTATTTCATTTTTTTTTTTAATTTTTGTATTTACAAGGCTACAACTTCTTTGATACTTCCATTTAATATAAGTAGACCTCATTAAAAGATTTAAAAGGTGTTTAAATAATTTCTATATGCGTTGCTTCATGGAGCCATAAAAATTTTGGTCTGTGCTGTCAAATCCTAATTTTTAGTATATAATTTAAAGATGTCATTTCAGTTTAAAGACTTTATTAAGCCTCTGTTCAAATATTAGAAAAATATTGAAGTGAATATTTAAATGCATTTTGCTATATTTAAAGAAAACCACTTCTGAGGGCTGTTTACAATATTATTGATATTATAATAGTAGTATATACAGTAGAATCCCAATTTAAAACTGTTTTTAATATTCTATTTATTTTTGAGACAGAGAGAGACAGAATGAGCGGGGAAGGGGCAGGGAGAGAGGGAGACACAGAATCCAAAGCAGGCTCCAGGCTCTGAGCTGACAGCACAGAGCCCGACGCAGGGCTTGAACCCACAAACCAGGAGATCATTACCTGAACTGAAGTCAGACACTTAACCAACTGAGCCACACAGGTGCCCCAGTAGAATCACAATTTTAAAGGAAATCAAAGTTCCTAATCAGTGGTCACCCTGACTTTCTATTTCTCATTCTAGCTATAAAAAATAAATTATCTGTTATTTACCAGGAAATAAGTATCATTTATACTCCTAATTATGGTCCACCTATTTCCCAGTTGATGGTTTGCAAAGACTTAAACACTTCATTTCATAAGTAATGATCATAACTGGAAAATTTTTTCAGAGGCATCTGGTAATGCAACAGCAAGGTAAACAATTTTTTTTTTTTAATTGGGTATCTCTTATATACAGGCATTGTGCTAGAAGCTTTCAACAGTGTAACAAGTGATCAAATGGGATAGTTCCCAAAGAATACCTCAAAATAGGAGGGTCTCAGGTTCTATAACACAACTCACTTCCATCCACTCCAGTAAGAAGGGAGAAGATATTTCCCTAATTGACCATGGTTCTCCCATTCTTAGAAGAAAAAAAAAAAAAATACCTTGCTCTTTTTAATCTATCCATTGTGATCCAGTGAACAGACAGTCATTTCAAGTTTACTACATGGTAAAAACCAGATATGGTAGAAGTAAACAAACCTAGAGTCTCCTGTAACATTACATGGGTTTAAAGTATCAAGTAATTCCTTCTCCATTGTGATTTGTTTTCCAGGCCTCAGTATCCTTTTTTAAATTACTTACCCCAAGGCCCAATGATCTGCTTGAGAAAAATAACCCATGTCAATTAATCGATTACTTTGTCATTATTTTTATAATTATAATAATTTAATAATTACATATATAATAATTAATTATTGTGTATTTATTGTCAAGGTTGGCTTTCCCTGTACCCAATAAAATATATGCTATTTTTTCAAGGGTTTACAGCCTACAAAAGGTAGGCATCAACATTTCAAATCAAAATAGAATACCCTAAGAGATGAATGAGACACACAGCAATGAGATGAGGATTAAGTAAAAAGGCAAGAGTACTTCCAGCTGAGGGAATTAGGAAAGATTTATGGCAAAAGTGATGCATTTGATCAAATATGAGGAGTGTGTGCATCTTCAAAGTGGCAGTGTGGGTAGTCCAGGAAAGGAGGAATATGAGAGCAGGGTCTTCAAGGAGGCAGGAAGGCCTGGACACATGTGACACTGAGCGGCTCAGGATGTCTGCTAACTGGAAGCAAGTAGGAAACAAACAGAAGCTGAGACGTCTCACAAAGGTCCTGCCTTGCAAACTAGGGTTTGAATATTTTTACCAGGACAGTGGAGTTCCTTACTCCAGATCCTTAGATCATAGAAGGGGAATATCTTCAAATCTGAGTTTCAAGTCAACTTCCTTTTAGCTTCATCTCAAAGCTGCTGCTCTGGGTTGGGTTTTTCCCAGCTTTATTCTTTCTTTACTTTTGATTTCTTCCTGACTTTAGACCAAGGTCACTGACAAGTTATTATCTCTAGATCTATCACATCTGATCAGTTTATGCTCTTTCTTTTTAAGTTTATTTATTTATTTTGAGAGAGAGAGAGAGAGAGAGAGAGAGAGAATCCCAAGCAGGCTACACACTGTCAGCATAGAGCCTGACATGGACCTCGAAACCATGAACCATGGGATCATGACCTGAGCCAAAATCAAGATTCAGAAACTTAACCAACTGAGCCACTCAGGTGCCCCTATGCTTTTGATTTAAAAAAAAAAGAAAAAAAATCTTTGTTTCCCCTATTTCCTCTAAAAGTTACAAATAACAACCAACCACTATTTTGCCCTGGAAAATTGTTTTTATGCTTCACTAAAAATTGTTAAATACTTTTTTTTTTAAGTTTATTTATTTATTTGGAGAGAGACAGGGAGAGCGAGCAAGGGAGGGGCAGGGAGGGAGGGGGAGGGAGAATCCCAAGCAGGCTCCATGCTGCCAGCACAGAGCCGGACACAGGGGTTGAACTCACAAATCGACTTAACCGACTGAGCCACCTAGAAGCCCCCTAAAATTGTTAAACACTTTTGATTTTCCTCTCTAAGTATATTTTTTCATATTTGGCCCTAGACTTTCGCTTAGCACCTCTAGTAAGTAAAGGAGTATTCTGGGAACACATCCATTATCTTCCCCGACCACAGAAGGTAGGAAAGTGACAGTAAAGAAAAGGCAGGTATGGGAGACAGTTTCACTCAACTTACTCGCTCTCACCTGCCTTCCAAAACACCCTCGGTTTAGTTTCTGTTAAAGTTCAAAATAACCCTTTCTGTGACTTGTCAATAAGATACGTAAACAGCATATTTGAAATGCCTAATATATAAGTACAAAATATTCAGAGCTAATTAAATTCAGTTGGCGTGACTGCAAATCATAAATATATGCATATTATTTGAAATTCTGCCTAGAATTTAATTTTCACCCTAATTCTAGAAATAACTAAACATTTTTCTACTAGGTTAAGTTGGGGGTTCTCAATTCTACCCTAAGAAAGTACAATTTTGAGTTCCAGTCTGTGAGTTTATAATTTTTTTTTAATCATGTATCATTACTCTTCCACAACCTTAGCATATTGGTAAAATTAAATCATCATCTTTTCTTTTAGTTCATAGTCGCAGTCTAACTTCATACAACATATAGAAGAAAAATAGGACAAATTCAACTGACAGAAAATTTCTATACTAATTTTTTATATGCATTTCTATGCTAATTTTCTGTACTGATTTTTTAGTATAATTTTTATACTAACTTTTTTAGTATAAAATATAAAAATATACTAATTTTTTTATTTCAGCTCAAACTTACAGTTCTCTCTATAATACACTTATAACCACCCCATCTCTCTCTCTCTCTCTCCCTCTCTCTCTTTCTCTCTCTCTCTGTCTAAACTGCATGAAACTGGTTTTCCTCATGTGCTTGGCTCTCCCTTAGACAACATTGTCAGGACTTCCACGTATCGACAGCTCAGTTTACACCTAAATGAAATGATTTAACAATGACCGTGTTATTTTTTGTCCAAATCCAGACACTTTTGAGAATGAAAACAAATTTTACATCATTCTCAAAAGTATATAATTTTTTTCCTAAAATTAAAAATTAAATATCTGTGTTAACTAAAAATTTTAAAACTTTATATTCACTATCTGAATATTAGAAGGTAACAAGCAAAATAAATACTCTTGGTACATATTCATAATTTGAAATGTTTTTTAATGTTTATTTATCTATTTTTTTAAACGTTTATTTATTTTTGGGACAGAGAGAGACAGAGCATGAACAGGGGAGGGGCAGAGAGAGAGGGAGACACAGAATTGGAAGCAGGCTCCAGGCTCTGAGCCATCAGCCCAGAGCCCTACACGGGGCTCGAACTCACGGACTGTGAGATCGTGACCTGAGCCGAAGTCGGACACTCAACCGACTGAGCCACCCAGGCGCCCCTCTTTATTTATTTTTAAGAGGAAAAGAGAGAGAGCACACAAATGGTGAAGGGGCAGAGAGAGATGAGCCACAGCTCCAAGCTGTGAGTGCAGAGCCCGATATGGGGCTCAAACCCACAAATCATGATATCATGACCCAAGCTGAAGTCAGATGCTCAACTAACTAAGTCACCCAGGTGCCCATATTTTTTAAATGTGTTTCATAGTGATATCTGTCTCTAATACAATATGCTCTAAATTTCTCTGAAAAGTATACTTTAATACAATTTTATTGTTTTTACAATTTAAAATTATAAATGTTTTGCCAAAATCTTTTAAAATGATATATAATGGTTAATAAAGTTGAAGTTGATATATTCACTCAACTCTTCTTTGTGGGTATAATTAAGAAAATGCCTTCTATGCAGATGCTAAGCTACTCGAGAATTTTCAGAGTAAATTCTGCTAAACGGCAGCACTGTCATATAGTCTTATATTGTTCCCAATAGATTTTTCCTCAAGATAATAATAACTGCAACAGGAGCCAATAACGGCAAAGCTTTAAGTCTTATTTGGAACACTGATAAACTAAAATCACAATTTGTGAAGTAGACAACTATGATAACATTTTAGATTGTATGTCTCACAAACTAATGGTATTATCAGATGAAGACAGTGGGAGATCAGAGGCCATCCTGATAGGACTTTGCTCAGTGTTTTTAAGAAAAATATAGTGTTTCCAGTCAGAGATGGAACCTAAAAGCTGGAATCAGTATTCCAGGTAATAAAACCAAGAAAATTGAGCCTTCTGATGTTGTTTAGAAGCATGGTTCCACAATCACAAGTCCCGATTTTTATTTCAAGGACATCAAAGCTGTCCCTATTATTGCTTTAATTTAAAAATGTTCAGGGGCACCTGGGTGTCTCAGTCAGTTAAGCTAAGGACTTCAGCTCAGGTCATGATATCACGTTTCGTGAGTTCAAGCCCCGCATCAGACTCTCCACTGACAGCTTGGAGCCTGCAGCGTGCTTTGGAGTCTATGTTTTCCTCTGTCTCTGCCCCTCCCCTTCTCATGCTCTGTCTCTCTCTGTCTCAAAAATAAATAAACATTTGGGGCGCCTGGGTGGCGCAGTCGGTTAAGCGTCCGACTTCAGCCAGGTCACGATCTCGCGGTCCGTGAGTTTGAGCCCCGCCTCGGGCTCTGGGCTGATGGCTCAGAGCCTGGAGCCTGTTTCTGATTCTGTGTCTCCCTCTCTCTCTGCCCCTCCCCCGTTCATGCTCTGTCTCTCTCTGTCCCAAAAATAAATAAACGTTGAAAAAAAAATTTAAAAAAAAATAAATAAATATTTAAAAAAGTTTTTAAAATAATAAATAAATAAATAAAAATGTTCGAAGACATCCTACCCTACAACCACTCTAAGTGCCCTACAACAGTATCACATTACAGTGGAATTCACAGTTTGTGAAAAATAAGTTAAAAAGCTTTAATTGAAATATTTAACAAATAGAGAGTTTTAAAAAGACCTTCAACTTTTGGAACTTTTGGAGAATTATGATGAATGTACCAGAGCTTACAAACAGGAAGACACTGAAATGAATCCTTACAAACGCAAGGGACAAATCGGACACATAAGTGATGGGAACTCCACTGGCATAAAATTCAGTTTTGAAATTTTATACTTGCACTTCAAAATGCCTCAGCTTGTGATAAAATTTATGACAAAACGAAAGAGGGAGAAATATTCAAAAACAACCCAAAACAAGGACAATATATTACATCGGTTTTGTCTAGTTAGAGTATTTGGTGAAGAAAGGTACCATGAAGGGGGGTCCTAAAGCCTACCTGTGAATGGATTTAGGTAGAAACATCTGCACATGTCAAGATGAACAAAATTAGAACTCAGAAAACCCTTTGTGTGTTAGAATTTGTTCTAAACTTACCAAGTACACAATTCTGTGCATTACAGTATCGGGGTCTGCTGTGCAGCAACCGTGTGACTTTGAATATTACCCTCTAAAATCCACTTTTCCCCTTCTGTAGAATAGGCATAGTAATAGTATGTACTGCACAGGTCTTTGTGAGGCTTAAAGAATGTTATGGATGTAATGGGCTTATCAGAGTGCCTAGCATACAGTAGGTACTCAGTAAATGTCAGCTGCTATTGTCTCGCTACTATCATCATCACCCTCAGCATCATCTCTTTTCCTTTAACTCTAAAGAGGAAGACAGTTTGGGTCAAGCTGTAGACTTATATTTAAACAGCATATATATCTTGATGCCACAATGAGAATAAATGTGGGTAAGAACCACTTACTGATCAGATTATAATTTAGAGGTATGGAAAGCACAGATAAGTTTTGACCCTCTTTTTTAAATTAAAATCTTAATTATTTCAAACTCCTTTTGAAACGCCAGATGTGTGTCCCCTTACTATAGGGGATAGAAAGATAATTGGTGTCTACCTTTATGATGAGATTTAGCTTCAATAGATACTAGTTCCACCATGTATTTCAGAAATAGTAGCTAAAGATGAATTGTTCTAGAACTCAATGCAGAAACTTTGGAAGACATCCTCCAGAATGTGTTTGATTTACTTTATTTTATTTATTTTTTATTTTTTATTTTTTTAATTTTTTTTAATGTTTATTTATTTTTGAGACAGAGAGAGACAGAGCATGAACGGGGGAGGGGCAGAGAGAGAGGGAGACACAGAATCGGAAGCAGGCTCCAGGCTCTGAGCCATCAGCCCAGAGACCGAGACGGGGCTCGAACTCACGGACCGTGAGATTGTGACCTGAGCTGAAGTTGGACGCTTAACGGACTGAGCCACCCAGGCATCCCTAGAATGTGTTTGATTTATAATCAACAACCATACATAACAAAAATACCCACTTCTTTCCATGTATGTGCATTTTGCTACAACTTTATCCTATAAGGTCCATCAGGAAGCTATATTGCTTGAAATCAAATTTTCCAGACTAAAATTATTGAGATTTCATGATCAAATGGGTCATTAAGGATATCTGCTTTAGGAACCATTCTTTACAGTTCAAAAAGAAATCTTTGTAACAAAATTAATTTTGTATCCTTATTTGCACTGATCACCAGGAAGCTTAGATCTCAACCTGAGGCCTATCATTAATCATTTAAAAAACCAGGGGTGCCTGGGTGGCTCAGTTGGTTAAGCATCCAACTTCAGCTCAGGTCATGATCTCAGTGGCTCAGGAGTTCAAGCTCCAAATTGGGCTATGTGCTGACAGCTTATTGCCTGGAATCTGCTTTGAATTCTGTGCCTCCCTCTCTCCACCCCTCCCCTCCCCTTCTCTCTCTCTCTCTCTCAAAAATAAACATTAAAAATATTTTAAATAATTAAAAAAAAACACAAAAGATGAGTTGTGATAAGGATATGGAGAAAAGGGAATCCTTGTACACTGTTGGTGGAAATGTTAACTGGTACAGCCATTATGGAAAACAGTATGAAGGTTCTTCAAAAAATTAAAAACATTACCACCATATGCAATCTCACTTCTCGGTACATATCCAAAGCAATTGAAACGAAAATCTTGAAGAAATACCTATATTCATATACTCATTGACTCACTATTCACAATAGTCAAGATGTGTAAACAACCTAAATGTCCATTAACAAATGAATAGATAAAGAAAATACGGTATATACATACAATGGAATATTAATCAGCCTTCAAAAAGAAAGAAATCCTACCATTTTCAACAACATGGAATAGACCTGGACATTATGCTGAGTGAATTAAGCCAAACAAAAAAAGACGAATATTGCATGATCTCATTTATATGTGGAATCTAAAATAGTCAAACTTATAGAATGATGGTTGCCAGGGTCTGGAGGCAGGGAGAAATGAGGAGGTATTGGTCAAAGGATACAAAGTTTCAGTTATATAAGATAATTAAGTTCTGGAGAGTTACTATTCAGCACATAATCCCTACAGCTAACAATACTATATTGTATACTTCAAATATTCTAAGACGGTAGATCTATGTTAAGTGTCCTTTCCGCCACGATCACTATCACCACCACCACAATGTTAATAATAATAATAATAATAATAATAAATAATGGAGGAGGGAGGAAACTTTTTGAGGTGATGGATATGTCTATGGTTCTGATGGTAGTGATGGTTTCATGGGTATATACATATCTCCAAACTCATTGAGTTGTATATATTAAATATATATGGCTTTTTACATGTCAAGAAAGTATCTGGACGGTCTAGTGATTATGTGGTGTTATTAATGCATGATAGTAAAGAAATAGCTTCTGTAGAAAGGAATAATTTGATAAGTGAGCCATGGAATACAATTATATTAAAGTAAATTGAAAATGGAATCATATTTTTTACTCTATATTTAGGCATTTAATTATTTTTCTAGCAGATAAATAACAACTGGGGTTGTTTTTCTGAAGATACAAATACAAATAATATCACCATTTGTTAATAAAGACTCTGCAGCTATCCTTAATCTAAAGATAAATATATCCATATGTCCTTCCACTAAAAAATAACTGTACAAAATCATAACTGAACATATTGTCATTATTGTTGGTTGAGTTTGCCTTTAATTTTATTTATTTGAATATGTAATACAAATACAAATATAGTATGAATTTTGAAAGTTCCAAAATTTAAAAGAGGTAAAAATGTATACATGAAAAGTTGTTCTTACTCCTCTACCTTTCATCTACTCAAAACCCCCTACCCCTGCCAAATCATGAAAAACTACTCTTATCATTTTTTTTTAATTTTTTTTTCAACGTGTATTTATTTTTGGGACAGAGAGAGACAGAGCATGAACGGGGGAGGGGCAGAGAGAGAGGGAGACACAGAATCGGAAACAGGCTCCAGGCTCCGAGCCATCAGCCCAGAGCCTGATGCGGGGCTCGAACTCACGGACCGCGAGATCGTGACCTGGCTGAAGTCGGACGCTTAACCGACTGCGCCACCCAGGCGCCCCACTCTTATCATTTTTTTTATTCTTCCAGAGGTCTTCAGAGAATGTAAAATCATGTGCATATGCTTTTTTCTTTATTTCTTCCTTTCTTTCTTTCTTTCTTTCTTTCTTTCTTTCTTTCTCTCTCTCTTTTTTTTTTTTGCAGAAAAGAAGCAAGCCATACCCATGATTTTACCCTTTGCTATTTTCTTTTAAATAAATATAGAGAGAGACTTAGTATCATATAACTACATACAGATCCCCTACGTTCCTATTATAGCTACTTAGTATTACATTCTTGTAATACTTGTAAGCATATTATTTTTTCACAATATAAATATTTGAAATTTTGAAAGATTTTTCCAAAAACTTTATATAAATATTATCAATTTGTATTCCCACTAGCCTGCTATTTTTTTTTACATGTGTCAATATGATTTGTGAAGAACAATATCATAGTGATAGTACTGTCTTATTGTGAGTGAAACTGGGCATCTTTTTATGATTAAGATCCATTTGCATTTTCTGCTACTTGTCTTTTTATATCATTTTTCTTTTTCTATTGGATAGATTATCCTTTCCTTACTGATTTTTTAAAATCTCTTTTTATATTAGAAAAACTATGGACACCTGGGTGGCTCAGTTGGTTAAGCATCCAACTTTGGCTCAGGTCATGATCTCACAGCTGTGAGTTCAAGCCCCATGTCAGGCTCTGTGCTGACAGTTCGGAGCCTGGAGCCTGCTTCGGATTCTGTGTCTCCCTCTCTCTCTGCCCCTCCCCCACTTACAGTCTGTCTCTCTCTCAAAAATGAATAAACTTAAAAAAAAAAAAAAAGAAAAGGAGAAAGAAAAACTAGATCATTAAATGTAATGGGTTGCAGATATTTCTTCCAGCTGGTCATTTCTCTTCAAGAGGTTTACTTGAAGAAATTTTATTATTGCTTTTGTTTTATGTGCTTGAGTTTATCAATCTTTTATTTTATATATTCTAAGTTTTATATCATACATAGGTAGACTTCCTCTCTGAGATTACATAAAAATTCATAATTTCTTGCAGTGGCGATTGATTACAGCCCTGTTGTTGAGTCTTCACTGGTTCTGGAACACTTTCCAACTATTTTTGAGACGGGGATTTTGCCTGTCAACTGGTTTTATTAAAGAAGAAATTTGCGTTAGATTTTCTTTTCATTGTTGCCTTCTTGTGATTTCCAAGAAGTGAAGGAGGAAATTACTGACAATATGTTTCCATTTTTAAACTGAAAGTCATTGTTTTATTTTATTTTATTTTACCCTATTTATTTCTATAAGTCAAGTCAAATTCTTTGTAGAATGACATTACAAATGCATAAACACAATTATTGTGATATATAAGCAATGAAGTTTTTGTTGTTGCTTATCACTCAGTTTCCTTTGAAATACATGTTTTTTTTTTATTGTTTTCATTTCAGATGACTGTCCTTGTAAGATTAGGTTATCGGACAATAATGTGTAAATTTATGCATAAACTTTTGCATATAATTAATTTCAGGAGCTTCAGAGAGCTCTTCAGAACTCCTAATGCCTATCATGACCTATTTTGAAATTCAGAGATAAGCTGAATATAAGAGTCTCAGACTCAAAATGCACAATAATTTATGTTGAAGGAGAAAAACTTTCTTTTGTTGTTACCACTAAGGTGTGGAGATTAGGGGCACCTGGGTGGCTCAGTCAGTTAAGTTCTGGTCATGATCTCAGAGTTCATGGGTTCGAGCCCCATGTCAGCCTCTGTGTTGACAGCTCAGAGCCTGGAGCCTGCTTTGGATTCTGTGTCTCCTTCTCTTTCGGCCCCTTCCCCACTTGCACTCTGTCCCTCTCTGTCTCTCAAAAATGAATAAACATTTAAAAATTTTTTTAATGTGGAGATTAATATGCCAAACAAGATGGGACTTACTTTAACAATCCATAACAAATACTATTAAAATTGTTACTTATTTTAAAATGATCGTGGAATATATGATTCAACATAAGATCTTACTGTTTCAAAGTATGAATGTGAATGGACTTACTAAGTATATACTCAACACAGTTTTGAATAAATTATCGAGTTTTTTTCAAAATCTTTCGTTCAAGTAGCAAATCTACTGACAACTAAATTCCCTTATAGAAAAAGTCTAGTTAGACTGTTGAGAATATAAATTAGTTAATGTTGTAGAAGGTAAACTTTAGATACAAAAGATAACAGCATGTTGAAATGGAGCTTCATCTGCTCCAGTTTTAAGTCAGGCCCAAAGGCAAAACAGAACCATTAATGCTACCTACCCTCCAGTTTAGGGTAGCTTGTTAAATCATCTATGTAAGAATTACGAAGTAAGCAGTCAAAAAATATTTTTGCACTTGTTGACTTACTACTATATATATAATTACTACTATATATATAATTACTACTATATATATAATTACTACTATATATATAATATACTACTACTTATATAATTTACTGTTATATAATAAGCTAAATAAATCTAATAAAAGAAAGAGAGAATTACTTTAGGTTAAATTATCCAAAAATAGTAGAGCCCCCCTCCCACCTTGGGTAAGGAAGAAAGTGCTTCTTCCTCACACTAAGGCTACTGGATGGAACAACCAAGCTACTGCTGAGAGAATCGAATGTTTGCCTACTAAAGTTTGGAAAACCTTAATATCCAGTGTTTGCCTCCTACTTGAAAATTCCAAAGTAAAGTCTGAATCTGGGTCTGTAGAATGAAAAGGAAAGACTATATTTGCCAGTAGTGGTAGGTCAGAAAGACATGATTCCTTCCTATGTTTGGCTGTTGGTCTTAGAGGAAAGAGGCACACAAGGATCATTTTAGAGGAAAACTCCTCTTCAGGAGGGTTTGCTCCCAGGAACAAGGAGCTTTAGCAAGAAGAGGTTGAGAGTGTGCTGTCCAATGAAGAAGCAGTTGGAGACAGGGCATGTAGGGAAAAACTACTGGAGAAACTTTCCTCACAGCATAAGAGGTGAATTTTTGTGTTTTTTGCAAAGGGAGAATATCAAAGAAACACACAAAAATATTTAAGGAGAAAAAGAATGAACACTGAAAATCTGCCATACTCAGAGGGCGCCAAAGACCAAGTTACAGCTACTTCTCATAAGTAAGATTTTGTTCATGCCTCCTTTGCTCTCTCCAGAACCAACTCAGGAACTTGCAGTTGCAGCCTATGGGCAAAGTGATGATGAGAAGGGTTGGAATATATGGAGAGATGGAGAAGAGGCCATATTCACTTCCCCTGCTGTGATGGTTAATTTTATGTGCCCACTTGACTGGGCTAAGGAATGCCCAGATAGCTGATAAGCATTATTTCTGAGTGTGTCCATGAGGTTGTTTCCAGAACAGATTAGCATTTAAAACAGACTAAGTAAATTTCACTCTCACCAATTCAGGTGGGCATCATCCCATCCACTGAGGGCCTGAATAGAACAAAAAGCCAGAGAAAGGGTGAATTTGCTCTTTGCTCTATCTGGGACATCTATCTTCTCCTGCCTTTGGACATCAGAGCTCCTGGTTCTCAGACCTTTAGACTCAGACCTGGACTTACACTATTGGGCTCCTCAATCTTTAGACCTTTGCACTCAGACTGATTTGCGTCACTGGTTTTCCTCATTCTTCAGCTTGCAGGTGGCAGAGGGCAGGATTTCTAGGCCTCCATGATTACATGTGCCAATTCCTATAATAAATCTTCTCATCTATATCCATATCTGCATCTACATCTCTGTTCTGTTTTTTTAGAGAATTCTGACTAATACACCTGCCAAAGGATTCCTAAGTTGAAGGCTTAAATCTAAATGAAGCACAGAAATTGGATCACTACTGATGGAATGGGAAAAGATATTTTCAAATGACATATCAGATGAAGGGCTGGTATCCAAAATCTATAAAGAAATCACCAAACTCCACACCCAAAAAACAAATAATCCAGTGAAGAAATGGGCAGAAAAGATGAATAGACACTTTTCCAAAGAAGACATCCATATGGCAAACAGATACATGAAAAGATACTCAACGTCACTCATCATCAGGAAAACACAAATCAAAGCCACACTGAGATACTACCTCCCACCGGTCAGAGTGGCTAAAATGAATAAATCAGGAGACTATAGATTCTGGCAATGATATGGAGAAATGGGAACCCTCTTGCACTGTTGGTGGGAATGCAAACTGGTGCAGCCGCTCTAGAAAACAGTGTGGAGGGTTCTCAAAAAATTAAAAATAGAATTACCCTATAACCCAGCAATAGCACTGCTACATGTACCCCAATGTTCATAGCAGCACTTTCATCAATAGCCAAATTATGGAAAGAGCCTAAATGTCCACTAACTGATGAATGGATAAAGAGGATGTGGTTTATATATACAATGGAATACTACTTGGCAATGAGAAAGAATGAAATCTGGCCATTTGCAGCAATGCAGATGGAACTTGAGGGTATTATACTAAGTGAAATAAGTCAGAGAAAGACAGATACCATATGTTATCACTCATATGTAGATCTTGAGAAACTTAACAGAAGAACATGGTGGAGGAGAAGGTTTAAAAAAAATGTTACAAACAGAGAGGGAGGGAGGCAAACCATAAGAGACTCTTAAATACAAAGAACAAACTGAAGGTTGATGGAGGGATAGGGGAGAGGGGAAAGTGGGTGATGGGTATTGAGGAGGGCACTTGTTGGGATGTGTACTGGGTGTTGTATGGAAGCCAATTTGACAATAAATTATATTTAAAAAAAAGAAATTAGATCACTAAAAGAGACAGAGCATCTCATTTGCAATACTGAGTTCTTATGGATGATTTCAATTTAGTGAAATCAACAGAATCTTTTTTTCCAAAACATAGGATATAGTATATATGTGTTTTATTTAATTCCTCTTTACCCAGTTGGTAAGGGAGAGATTCCTACTCTATGGTTATGAAGATGGCTGAACACACAACACCTGACACTGGACAGATAAGATTGATGACAGTTTGAGGACATCACATGCCATGCAGGGCCACATGGGGGTTGCACTTGGGACAAATGAGCAAGCATTGTACAGGAGGGTGTAATTGGTTTGTTTGAATAATTCTTTGGGCTGACAGGGAACTGAAGCCTGCTGCTCAGGGATAAGCAACCACTCTGCCTGGTTCCTGTGATAGGAGGGTTGCTTGACTAGGGGTCCCTATCTGTCAGAGGGGGAGGGGAACTTGTGGCTAGCCTGTTCACAGCTCTCCCAGTTTTAAGGTCTCTCTAGCTGTAATAAATTGAATGGTTGGGAGTAGGGCATGGTCAGAGACAGGTAGACAATTAAGAGGCTATCAGTGTGTCTAGAAGAGTGAAATGCAGCAAAAGAAATTCTGGGAATAGAGAGATATGGGTGGATCTCAGAAACATTAAGTAGAAAACAACAATAACAACGACAACAACAATTAAGTTTTCTGGATTTAGCAACCAGATAAATGATCATGTCTTTCATTATAGCAGGGAAAGTCATATAAGCACAATTCAAAACTGGAATGCTCGATTCATAAAATTATAAGTTAATCATATGGTACAAGGATGAGAGTCATTTATATGTATTAATTCCACTTCCTGTGTTTATAGATTATTAAAAGCTAAAGCACAGTGGAACCAATATCTAGGTAACACGAATCGATGAACAAACATTTTCAATACACCTAATAGAAAAGATAGCACTCTCAAAGAATTTTTACTAGTTGGGTATATTGAGACCAAACTCATAAAAGAACTAATAGTACATTGTGGTATTTGCTAAGCACCAAATGGTAAAAACAGAAAATAAGTCTTGTAAAAGTATCCAAAAATGTCTATGAATACTAGTGGAAACTTTCAAAATCCAAAATTTACTTTTTTAAAAAACTTGTTGTCAAGTTAGCTAACATACAGTATATACAGTGTGCTCTTGTCTTCAGGAGAGGTTCCCATGATTCATCACTTACATATAATATCCAGTGCTCATCCCAACAAGAGCCCTCCTCAATGCCCATCACCCATTTTCCCTACCCCTGACCCCCCACCCCTATCAACCTTCAATTTGTTCTCTGTATTTAAGAGTCTCTTATGGTTTGCCTCCCTCTCTATTTGTATCTTATTTTTCCTTCCCTTCCCTTATGGTCTTCTGTTAAGTTTGTCAAATCTTACATATGAGTGAAGTCATATATCTGTCTTTCTCTGACTGACTTATTTCACTTAGCATAATACCCTCCAATTCCATCCACATTTTTGCAAAAGGCAAAATTTCATTCTTTTTCATCACTGAGTAGTATTCCATGGTATGTATATATGTGTGTGTGTGTGTGTGTGTGTGTGTGTGTGTGTGTGTGTATATATATATATATATACCACATCTTCTTTATCAAGTCATCAATCAATAGATATTTGGACTCTTTCCATACTTTGGCTGTTGTTGGTAGTGTTGCTATAAACATTGGTGTACGTGTGCCCCTATGAATCAACACTCCTGTATCCTTTGGATAAATTTCTAGTAATGCTATTGCTGGTTCATAGGGTAATTCTATTTTTAACTTTTTGAGAACCTTCCACACTATTTTCCAGAGCGACTGCACCAGTTTGCATTCCCACCAACAGTGCAAGAGGTTTCCCCTTTCTCCACATCCTCACCAACATCTGTTGTTTCCTGAGTTGTTAATTTTAGCTACTCTGACCAGTGTGGTTTTGATTTCTATTTTCCTAATGATGAACAATTTTGAGCATCTTTTCATGTCAAAACACAAAATTTAAAATGTCATCTTTTAATCTAGAAGTTCTGCTTCTAGGAATTTATGCTAGGGAAAGAGTGAAGAAATTATGAATATGTATGCATATAATGGTACTCTTTGCATTTTAACAGTGAAAACTTAGCTATCATCACTATTAACATCAAAACCAGATTAGTTATGTAATAACAGCACAGCTATAAAATAGAATATTATACCATCATTAAAAAATAATAAAGTAGAACTGAGGTATTACTAAATAAAAGACATAGGCAATATATTATTATCTCAAAAAACAGTTCATGGGAGAGTGTAATGACATGGTAATATCTCTAACTATCTGTATAAGGAATTCTTAAAAGAATTACCCAACAGATTAACAACAGTTAACCTTTGAGAATGTGAAATTGCAGAGGTACTTTCACTTCTTCTCTACCATTTGAAATTTTAGAATGATAATATGTGTAAAAGATAAAACATATTATGAAATTACTTCCGTCGTTGTCCTATGAGGAGCTTGCTGAACCACTCTTTTTCAGAGAGAGAAAGCCAAATGGCATGGAAACTCTTCTATGGTTGCATCCTGACTCCTACCACTGAATGCCTTCCATTCCCAGCACCCAGAATTTAAACTAATATACTTGCCACTTTGATGGGTTCACTGTTTGACCAACTCATGACTACTTACTGTTCATTTTTCTAGTTTTAAATAATAATAAATACAATTGGGCCATTTCAGAAAACCCAAATATAGGGCTTTTCTATTTCTATTAAGGTCAAACATTCTCTCAACAACGCAAATTCAAAATTACAAAACCAGGTTTCATTTTTTTCTTTGCTTTCTACATCAAATGTTTAACAAAGTCACCCATATTCTCCCACTCCTTTCTACTCTTTATAATAGGTGTCAGTAAACTTTTTCTATAAAGGGCCAGATAGTAAATACTTGAGCAAAACAACACACTTAGATCTTAAATGTACTTTGCTAAGTGAAAGAAGTCATACATAACAAGGCTCATTCTGTACCCTTCCATTTATATGGCAGTCTGAAAAAGGCAAAACAATAGGGACAAAAAAGCAGATTAGTGGTTGCCAGTGACAAAGGAGTAATGGGAGGCCTTGAATAAATAAGCAACAAAAGGGAATGTGGGACTGAGAAAACTGTTCTATGTGGAACTGTAGTGGTAGATACATGACTCATTGCATTTGTCAAAATTCAAAAACTGTACATCACAAAGAGTGCATTTCGCCACGTTAATTTTTTTAAAAAAAATCAAATAGGATGTAGGGAAGGATGGAATGCAGACTGTAGCAAATCTAGCTGTATTACAAGCGAATTGCATAATTACAGAAAGGAGCTGACCTAAGTAGCTTTGGCAGTTACCACTTTTTAAATTATTTTTATATGTTTATTTATTTTTGAGAGAGTGAGAGAGAGACAGACAGCGTGAACAGGGTAGGGGCAGAGAGAGAGAGGGAGACACAGAATCAAAAGCAGGCTTTAGGCTCCCAGCTGTCAGCACAGAGCCCTATGTGGGGCTCAAACCCACGAGTCACAAGATCTACTGAGCCACCCAGGCACCCCTGGCAAACAGTTACTTAACCCGATACTTTAAAGCTACAGACAAAAAGAAATGTACACAGCCCTCTGCTCTAGCTTAGGGGTTGGCAAAATATTTCAGTAAAGGGCCAGGTAGTAAGTTTGTTAAGCTTTGCCCACAAGTCTCTCTCACAACTACTCCGCCCTGCCATTGGAGCACAGAAGCAGCCGTAGACAATACAATATGAGCATGGTTATGTTCTAATAAAACAATTTATAAAAAACAGGTGTCCGGTCAGATTGGGTTTATGAGCTGTAGTTTGACAATCCCTGCCACGGTTGATAAGTTTGTTACTCACAGGGGTATAAGAAGTTCAGAAAGTTCTCTTTTTTTATGCTAGGGCTGAACCAATAAGTAAATACATCATAGAAATTAAAAATTGGGTTTCTCACTATTGAAGAAAGAAGTTACAAATAAGGAAAGGATAGATGCTAGAGTGAAACATGTGGTACCAGAATGGAGATGGAGGTATTGAAAGGATTCATGATTTTTTTCTACAAATATCAGACAGAAATAAATAGATATGCTTATAGGCATAAACTAGGGTACATATACATATTTCCTAGTTCAATCCAGTACCAGGTACTGGAAGAAATGCTACCTCAGAAGAAATGAACTTGGTTTCCAAATACTATTTCTTAATAAAAGGAAAATTGGTTTACCCCAGGGCTTGGCAGAGAAAACATAAGATGATCCTGGAACAGTTTGTGATAGCAGAAAGAAGGAAGTGCTTATGAATAAGTAATAAAAGATCAATACATACTGAAAGGACACAGGAGAAACCCCAAAAAACTCCCAATAGCAAAAATTAGGACAATTTGAGAAACAAAAAAAAGTAATGACAGTATCGGATTGTAACCCGAAGAATGAGATCAATATCAATCCAATATAAGCAAATGAATGAATGAATGAATGAATGAATGAATGAATATGGGAGAAGGGACAAGTCTTCCTTACAGAAGATTTCCAATTAAAAATATAGAGAGGATAGGGAAAATAGTAAACCACAGTAATACTTCCCTCAAGCAAGATCCAATGATGAATACTAAAATTAATGGGTAAAATTTAAGAAGTAGGATTTTGCCCAGTCACAAGATATCTCTCCCCAAATATTTAGTAAATACAAAGGGAAAACTAGCAACTTCACAATGGAAAAAAACCTGGCAGATGTCAAGTGATTAAGGTTAACATCATCAGTAATAAGACATATCAACATTATCTACCCCTGATATGATGCTTAATGCAGTAAGGCACGTCATCCCTGAATTATTCTTCCCATTGATGCAGAGCTTCAATATGATCAAGAAAAAAACAAATGGAGAAAATTCTATAAAATAACTCGCCTATACTCTTCGAAAGTGTCAAGATTGTAAAAAAACAAGGAAAGACTGAGAAATCATCTCAGATTGTAACAAACTGAAGTCTCATGGCAACTATATGCAGTGTGAGATTCTGTACTGGATTCTGGTACAAAGATACCGGAGTCCACCTCCAGCAGGTCCAGGGGTTCCCGAAGGATGAACGGTGTCGGCGAAAAAGTGAACATAAAACAAAACTAAAATAAAAAACTAAAATAAAAACAAAAAATAAAAATGGACACAGACAACAGCAGTGTGTTGAACTGGCTGATTTAGGGGGCGCCTGGGTGGCGCAGTCAGTTAAGCGTCCGACTTCAGCCAGGTCACGGTCTCGCGCCCCGTGAGTTCGAGCCCCGCGTCAGGCTCTGAGCTGATGGCTCGGAGCCTGGAGCCTGTTTCCGATTCTGTGTCTCCCTCTCTCTCTGCCCTTGCCCCGTTCATGCTCTGTCTCTCTCTGTCCCAAAAATAAAAAAATAAAAAAAATAAAAAAAAAAAAAACGTTGAAAAAAAAAAAAAACGTTGAAAAAAAAAAAAAAACGTTGAACTGGCTGATTTATTGTAGCAAACGTGGCATTATATTTGCTAGTGATTTCCTCGTAGCTTACATCATCTATGTTTTTCTAACATTACCTAATTTTGAAAATGTTCCTATGTGTAAACAACCTTTAAGAAATAACATGGCGATTTTCTTGTAACGTTCCCGCATACCCTTTGATTATTGATTAATTTCTTTCATTGTTTTTATTATCTATCTATGTTTATCTATAATCTATAAAGTATTTGCTTTGCTGTTTTCATGAAAGGTCATTTATCTCTCAACACCTCAAGTGGAACAGTTACAGGGACATGACCTCTTAGTTGTTTCCCTGAACCATTCGTGGTTTTGAAGAACAAAAGTTTTTGCCTGGGTCCTAGGTGTCAAGAAGGGGGCCAAAAGGGCCTTAGAAACCCACGCCTTATGCATTCTCAGAGAGACAATGCACCTAGGAACCAGTGAACCATTCTCTACTTTAACCGACTAGGTTCAATCATCATCTGGAATGCCTCCTGGGGGCCAAGTGGGCCTAGGGATTAGAGTGACCTGTGTCCATAGATACACTCCTTAGTTACCAGAGCGGGGCTTTCAAATCCATATGTCTCTCCTTTGTTGGCCACCTTTGCTGGCAAGTGCATGAGGCTATCCTTCCTGTAAGTAGAGGAGTCTCCATAGGGGATGGCAAAGACTAAATGTAAGGCTGCACAATTTCTTGCAGAAACTTATTTTCTTTCCTAATGGTTCTTTTCCCAGAAGGCCTGTCGAGGGCAATTCCCCAACAGACAATACCTCAGGTAATTTTAAGGCCAAATTACCTAAAAGCAGGAGTACAAGAAGCTTCACTGTCGGTAGGCCGCCTTACAGTCACCAATCTGTCCATAGCCCGGGCCTTGCCACTCAAGCTGGGATAGCTCGGCTTCCAGCACAAAGAAGTGGGGTGGGGGGCAGTAGTGTGAAAACTGGTAGAATTCAAAGAGATTCTATAGTTTCATTAATATCATCATACCAAGATTAATTTCCCAGGTTTGATCATTTTTTTTTCCTTGATCATGTAAAATATTGGCATAAGGTTAAGCTGGGTGACCAGTACGTGGAAGCTCTTTGTAGTACTTTTGCAACTCTTCTATAAGTCTAAATTTACCTCAAAAGTATAAAAACATTAAGGCTGAAAATTTATTCATTGAATTCTAACTATATGCTAAGTATAGAATTAAAATCTAAGATTATTAAAAACATCACTCTGGTCTATAAATGTCTTATGCAATCAAAATTGTATTTAAGATACTACCTTATAGAAAGATAATTTTTAAGTGAAATTCACTTGTCATTATGAGGATAAAAGGAGGATATACAACCCCTTTGGGGTCCAGTTCTAAAGCAGTTAGATAGAAGAACATCAAATGTAATGGTCTATCTCCCCTAGTATTGCATGACAGAAGTCTCAGGCCTCTATGAGAAGCCCAACATTTGACTTTATACCCAACTTGGCACAGAACCAATAACAACATCAATGCAGGGAGGTCTGAGCTAGATAAGTCTAAATAAATACCATAGATCTCCATGTGCTGTACATATGGATAGAGAAGTGTCCACATGATCTGAGATACAGAGTACTGAGAGGACCAATGGGCCAACAAACGTTTGGAGGTCATGGCTAAAATACTCCAGGATTTCAACACTGACTGGAACCATTGATTTCCAAGTAGGTGCCAGCACTGGTCAGGGACTAGATAAGACACCACACTTTGCAGAAAACCAGCAAGGATTCACGTAACTCAATATGCCTCCCAAGCCCACCCCTACATCTCTCCTATGCCCACAAGGTCAAGTAAGTTTCCTCAAAACTCAGAAATTACCTGGAATTAGAGCAGGGGGAAGAAAAGGAAATTTTAAAGACTGGAAACTAACACCAAAAATCCTGAAACAAGCCAAAGAGATTATTTGTGCTGGAAGAGATTTAAAGATGATTACTTTATATTCTAAAGTGTGGTATTTTATAGAAAATAAGTCACATTTTATTTGCATATGTGAGAAGCAATTACTAAATTAGTGCATCTGTTTACTTTTATGTATTATTACACCAAAAATTCTATGGAAACAGGAACTGCATCTTTTTTTATCCTTGTATGCCTAGCATTATAATAAGTATTTGAGAAATATTTGTCATATGAATGAATAAATGAATGAGGTTACTGCCCTGGAGCTCAAAATGTGGAAAGGCAAACAGACATGTAAATAGATACTTAAAATAAACCTAAATAGATGATACAATACTACCCAATGATCTCTGCCTGTTACCGGAAAAAAAGGCTTCAGAGGTATAGATCTTAAAGAATTCACGGGAGTTTGATAATGATCTTCTGAACTACAAAGAACTTAGAAACTTTCTTGATGTTAAAACCATTGATTTTATACTTAATATTTTCTCTATGCCCCAGCACAATAACAGGAATTCAGTAAATGTATTGATTTGACTTGAGTTTCAGCTTACAATCCATTAGTTAAAAGAAATTGCCATTTCCTGAAATATATTTCCAATTGATGATGTTAGATGGAATACTTTTTTTAAGCTAAATTGATCACTACAGGGGTCTCGTGTAATTAATGACATTTATTTATGAAACGACTCACCACGGGATTAAATCAAATAATGATCATGAATAAACATACATTTACGCTCACCAGAATCTGACCATACTGGTACTGGTCACACATGCAGCCTCCAGAACACTAATAAATTTTTGTTCTATGGTATTTTGTATGAATACAATCCAAACTAAGACAGTTGAACTATTTGCCTTTTTTATTATTGAATTGTAAAGGTTCTTTATATATTCTGGATATGAGTATTTTATCAGATATATGATTTATTAATATTTTCTCCCATTATGGGAGTTGTCATTTCACCTTCTTGATTTATTTCCTCTGAAACATAAACATTTTCAACTTTGGTAATATCTGTGTACCTTTTATTTTTTGGTTACTTGTGCTTTTGATGTTGTATCTAACATTGCCTAAACCAAGGTCACAAAGATTTATCCCTATGTTGACTTCTAAGAGTTGTTTGTTTGTTTTTTAATCATTAAAACAGGCTTTTTTATTATTTAATTTTTGAGATACAGCACAAGCAGGGGAGGGACAGACAGAGGGGAGACACAAAATCCAAAGCAGGCTCCAGGCTCTGGGCTGTCAGCACAGAGCCCAATGCAGGGCTTGAACTCACAAACCATGAGATCATGACCTGAACCAAAATCAGACACTTAACCTACTGAGCCAGCTAGATGCCCCTAAAACAGTTTTTAAAAGCTGTTTTGCTCAAAGCTGTGTTTATTGGTTTTCCATACTGCCATTGTTGATTTGTGAGATTTCATAAGGTAATTATTGCCAGTTCCCTGATCACAGTTATAATAAACTTCAAGAGAAAGGGATTGTTATGTCAATATATACTATTTTACAAATATTTCAAAGTTCAGAGACTATCTCTAAAATAAATGTTTGAAGATTCCTTTTTTTAAAGTTGCCTATGGCATTCCTTTTCTTTATTTTATTTTTTTTGATTCACATCCAAATTAGTTAGCATATAGTGCAGCAATGATTTCAGGAGTAGATTCCTTAATGCTCCTTACCCGTTTAGCCCATGCGACCCCCCCACCACACCTCCAGTCACCCTCTGTTTGTTCTCCATATTTAAGAGTCTCTTATGTTTTGCCCTCCTCTTTGTTTTTATATTATCTTTGCTTCCCTTCCCTTATGTTCATCCGTTCTGTGTCTTAAAGTCTTCATATGAGTGAAGTCATATGATACTCGTCTTTCTCTGGCTAATTTCGCTTAGCATAATACCCTCTAGTTCCATCCACGTAGTTGCAAATGGCAAGATTTCATTCTTTTGGATTGCTGAGTAATACTCCATTGTGTATATATATACCACATCTTCTTTATCCATTCATCCATCCATGGACATTTGGGCTCCTTCCATACTTTGGCTATTGTTGATAGTGCTGCTACTGCTATAAACATTGGGTTTCATGTGCCCCTTTGAAACAGCACACCTGTATCCCTTGGATAAATACCTAGTAGTGCAATTGCTGGGTCATAGGGTAGTTATATTTTTAATTATTTTTAATGTTTATTATTTATTTTTGAGAGAGAGAGAAACAGAGTGCTAGTGGGGATGGGGCAGAGACAGAGGGAAACACAGAATCCGAAGCAGGCTCTGGGATCCAAGCTGTCAGCACAGAGCCTGACACAGGGCTTGAACTCATGGACAGAGAGATTAAAGACCTGAGCTGAAGTTGACCACTTAACTGACTGAGCTATCTGGGGGCCCCTACTTTTAATTTTTTGAGGAATCTCCATGCTGTTTTCCAGAGTGGCCTCACCAGTTTGCATTCCCACCAGCAGTGCAAAAGAGATCCTCTTTCTCTGCATCCTCGCCAACATCTGTTGTTGCCTGAGTTGTTAACGTTAGCCATTCTGACAGGTGTAAGGTGGTATCTCATTGTGGTTTTGATTTGTATTGTCCTGATGATGAGTGATGTTGAGCAGTTTTTCATGTGTTGGTTCACCATCTGGATGTCTTTGGAGAAGTGTCTGTTCATGTCTTTTGCCCATTTCTTCACTGGATTATTTGCTTTTTGGGTGTCAAGTTTGACAAGTTCTTTATAGATTTTGGATACTAACCCTTTATCTGATATTTCGTTTGCAAATATCTTCTCCAATTCCATCAGTTGCCTTTTAGTTTTGCTGATTGTTTCCTTCACAGTGTAGAAGTTTTTATTTTGATGAGGTCCCAATAGTTCATTTTTGGTTTTGTTTCCTTTGCCTCTGGAGACATGTTGAGTAAGAAGTTGCTGCAACTAAGATCAAAAAGGTTTTGCCTGTTTTCTCCTTGAGGATTTTGATGGCTTTCTGTCTTACATTTAGGTCTTTCATCCATTTTGAGTTTATTTTTGTGTATGGTGTAAGAAAGTGGTCCAGGCTCATTGTTCTGTATGTGACTGTCCAGTTTTCCCAGCACCACTTGCTGAAGAGACTGTCTTTATTCCATTAGATATTCTTTCCTGCTTTGTCAAAGATTAGTTGGCCATATGTTTGTGGGTCCATTTCTGGGTTCTCTATTCTGTTACACTGATCTTTGGGTCTGTTTTTGTGCCAGAAGACTCATGATTTTTAAAAGCATCAATTATACAAACTGAAAACACATGACGAGTTGAATTTTTGTAGCTCTCTTAAGCTTCTCATTTCAATGGAACTTTTGAAACATTAACTAGTGTTTGATAAAAGGTTGACAGAAACATATGAATTAAACTTCTAAATACACAGGATTTTTTTAATTTGCAGAAAACATGGTAATTGCTAAATTATAATTTTGACCTATAACATTAGACATTGAATAAACCTAAAATGGAACTAAATTAATTAATGCATACTTTAAGGTAAAGAAAGTAAATGTAGAGATATGAAACTTTAAAAATACTTAAGTAGTATTTCTAAACAAACAAAAAGTAAATTATTTATACACATAATGTGAACAACTAGAGAATGACTTAATACCTTTAACTTTTTCAATCTAAAAAAAAAAGGTAAAACCCTGACTCTTATCTACAAGAAACTTATGAATAATATTTATTCTAAATATTCTATATATTCTTCTTTATAAAACTGAGGTATGGAGAAATTATAAAACAGTAAATTATTTACACTGCTATATGTTATTAGAGTAAAGTATGTGGAACTAACCACACTGAGGCAAAAGAATAAGATATTGTGTCATACTTGCCAGTAAATCCTAAAGGATCCTTCTAAGCTACAAAGACTATTTCCATAAGCATTAATTGTATGTTATAATTAATATACTTACTTGGTTGGACCTTTTTAAGAGTAAATGTGTGTGGGGGAGTAGATTAAAAGTAAAAAGAAAGATAAATGCTTGTGTTGTAAATACAACACAATGCTTTTTTTGCATTTTTTTTTTGTCAAATGCTTTTTTTGCATCTCGATATGATCATGTGATTTTTCTTTTTAGCTTATTGATGTGATGGATTGTGGTAATTGATTTTTGGATGTTAAAATAGCCTTGTATACCTGGGCTAATGCCACTTGGTCATGGTATATAATTCCTTTTATACATTGTTGGATTCAATTTGCTAATATTTTGTTGAAGACTTGGCATCTATGTTCATGAGAAATAGTAATCTATAGGGTTTATTTCTAGTAATGCCTTTGTCAGATTTTTATATTTAGGGTAATTCTGGCCTTACAGAATGAATTAGGAAGTATTCCCCCTGCTTCTATATTCTGGAAGAGATTATAGAGAAACTGGAACAAATTATTTAAGTGTTTGTTAGAATTCACTAGTAGACCCAAGTGGGCCTCGTGTTTTCTAGTTTATTTTTTTATTTTTTTTTAATTTTAACGTTTATTTATTCTGAGAGACTGAGACACAGACACAGAGCATGAGCAGGGGAGGGATAGAGAGAGGGGGAGACATAGAATCCGAAGCAGGCTCCAGGCTCTGAGCTGTCAGCACAGAGCCCGATGCGGGGCTCAAACTCACAAACTGCAAAATCATGACCTGAGCTGAAGTTGGTCGCTTACCCGACTGAGCCACCCAGTAAAGTTTTCTACTTTAGAATAATGTTAAATATTTATTTGATCTCTTTAGTACATAAGGACAATTCAGATTTACCATTTCTTCTTGAGTTTTGGCAGATTGTGTCTTTCAAGAAATTTGTCCATTTCATCTAACTTATCAAATTTGTGGGCACTGAGTTGTTCATAGTATTCCTTTTTTAATCCTTTTAACATCCATGGGACCTGTAGTGATATCCCTTCTCTCATTTCTGTATTAGCATTTATTGCTCTCCACTTTTCCAAACAAACTCTCCACTTAAAATAACAATCTCTGGGATGTCCTTCTAACTCAGACCAGGCTAATGTTTTCTTAGAGCCTCCTTACCTTGCTGATCTTTAAATTTGGAGTGCCCTTGGAGGTCTCTGATCTCCTATCTTTTATCTACACCTATTCTCAAAATAACATCTTTTAGTCTCAATTTTTAAATGCCATGTATTTGCAAATGACTCCAATATGACCTCTAGCCTTGAATCTTTCGCTAAACTCCAGATTTTTATATCTGACTCTTGACTAGACACTTCTGCTTGAGTGTCTAATAGGCTTCTCAAACCCAACATTTTCTAAAGGGATTTCTTTGTTTAAGTAGAAGCAGCAGCCTGCCCACGCCCTCCCCCCAAAAAATTTTCCCCAGTTTTCCACTTTGTGGTATATGGCAACTCTATTTCCTATTCTTTATAGTTTCTTAGGCCAAAACATTGGAATAATTCTTTACACTTCTTTTCCTCCCACCTCATCTTAGTAAATTCTGTTGGCACTGTTTCTTCTTTTTTTTTTTTTTCCTGTTGGCACTATCTTTTAAATAAACCCAGGTTTCAGACACTCATCAAACATCTCTACCACATTTGTGCAGTCACAATCATTAATCATTGGGACTACTGCAAGAAACACCTAACTAGGCTCGCTGCCATTATTATTTGCCCCCTCTGTTCTATTTTCAACGTAGCAACTAGACTGATCATCCAAACATAAGCCAAATCATGTTGCTCTTCTTCTTATACCATACAAAGCCATCACAGTTTATTCAGAGACATTCCAAGGCCCATACAATAGTCTCCTGTTTGTACCACACCCTGAACAAGACCCTAACCTATTCCCCCTCCAACCTGGATTCCCTTTGTTCACTTCTTCACTCACTCCATTCTACCCTTCTTTCTTCAAGTCAAAATCCAAATTTCTCACCATCGTCTGTCTCCCCGTTCCCCCTGAGTTTGTCTTCTAGTGTTCTCCTTGCTTGACTCCCTCACTTGGCTTGCCATATTTACCTTATTGCTCTTCCTCAAACAGTAAAAGAAAGTTGCATAGTACTCATTAAGTATTAACTGTCTCTCTTTCTTCCTGTTTTCTTCCCACTTCATATCCCTCTCTTTTCCCTTTCTCTCATCCTTTACTCATGGATGCTACTATGTCCCAAATAACAAGTTCATACATAAATAATAGAAATATTTGATTTTGAAAAAAAATCTCTCCAAACATGGAATTACAAAAATAATTCTTTGGTATGAGTTAGTTAACAGATTTTGTTCCCCATAAATAAAATATAGGGCCAGCTTCCTGCTCTGCCTGGACTGCTCTTTCACCAGAAAGCTGCAAATTTTACTTCTAATCCCTTCAGGTGTCTGCTCAAATACTACTTGATCAGCAAGACCATTTTTGATGATACTGTGCAAAATAATAACCCCATCATCACTCTTTACCTTTCTCTATAGGAATTAATACCATCTGAATATGTATTTGTTTATTTCCTGTCCGTTGCTTGAGAAAGTGGTGCTTCAGCTGATACATGAGTAGGAATAGACAGCAAATAATGGGAAGAAGACATTCAGGCAGAAGGATCAGAAAGTGTAAGACTCTGGATCTAGAAAAGGCAGATGTGGGAAATATCTGCATTGTAAAAGGAACATGTCAGTCATAAAAGGACTTTGCATCTTATCTCAAGCACAATGAAAGACTTAAGGAGTAGGATGATATTATTAGATTTTTATTTTGAGAAGGTGACTTTAGCTAGTTGGAAGAGGAGATGGATTCAAGGGAGGCCAAGCAGGTGTAAGAAAGTCAGTGAGTGGCTCGGAATGACTGATGTAGGTGTGAGATGTGGCAGCTTCTGGTATTTGTCTTCTGTAGTATTAACTATGAATCTGTTATAGCCTCTGGGTCCAAATTTCTCCTTCTACTAATTTTGAGAATGGTATGTTTTTCCTTGGTTTGATAGTAGCCATATATAATATCTTAAAGTACAGAATTAACATTTCTACAAATATATGATTTTTTTCCTATTTAAGTATACAAACACTAAACTGCTAAAACAATGTTTGTTTGTTTGTTTGTTCTTTCAATCAACTGAGATTTTGGATATGGGGTGTAGGCAGGAAACTTGTACCAGAATCCCTTTAAGAACATGAACTGCCACTGCAAGGAGAAACCAGTACAAATAGAAAGGGAAAAGATAGCATAGATTTTAAATTGCATGCATTTTGCTATGAATTTATTCAAGTCTGCAGTCCACAAAGGGAACAATTTTCTCTTACAGGATAATGACGTCCATGAGATGGAGCTGTAATGGGATATTTCTGTGATGAAACAAATAATTGTAAATGTTTCCATTCATTTTTTTAATAAATGAAAGTGACAAAATAATACCCTATGTCCTTGATCATTCCATCTCTCTTGCTTTAACTGGCAGTTCCTGTAATATGCACAGATTCTACTTGCTGCTTTCGAACCTGCATGTGCCTCTTTCAACTATCTGAATTTGATCTTAGTCTGTCATGTTTTAAAACCATAAAATGGGCTATAGAACATCTATGAGGAACTACTTTATAATAACTGAACCAGTAACTGCCTCATCTGGTAAATGATTCCATATGGTTAGGATCTTAGCACGTGACCTTAAGTCAAGGTTGTTTTGATTTAGCAAGAGATTAGTTGAATTTTTGCTTTATCCCTTGTCTATTTTTACATGTTGAAATTATCACTACACATAAAAGGCCCATTATAGGTAACAGTTAAGGCATGAAAAATTCTGAGAAATAAAGTTTTTTGCTTTACTGAGTCTGTGTGCATGTGTGTGTGTGTGTGTGTGTGTGTGTGTGTGTGATAAATGTCTTTACCAGTTATAGTCTTTCATTCCATACTTAAAAAGGAAACTCAGGGCACCTGGATGGCTCGGATGGTTAAGAGTCCAACTCTTAGTTTTGGCTCATGTTCTCATCTTGTGGTTTGTGGCCTCAAGCCACCTCAGGTTCTGTGTTCACAGTGAAAAGTCTGCTTGGGATTCTCTCTCCCTCCTTCTTCTGCCCTCCCACACTCTATCTTTCTCCTCTTCTCAAAACAAGTAACTTACATTTCATATAGTCGTGGAAAAGCTAACTGTGGACTTAAACTCAGTGTATGTATTACCAAGCTGTGAAGTTAGAACACAACATAATTGACTTAACTGCTAAAACTACACTGACCAGAATTTAGTCTTTTTTAAAATATAAATTGTATGGTAGATTTTAAAACTATGCTGTGTGCTATCCCAAGGGAGACGAAAAGGGTACCCGCTCCCTCATCTGCTCATCCAGAGCTATTTACCCAACAGTTACCTGCTTTGTCATAATGGTTTTCAGGTAAAATTTTATTTGAAAAATATATTCTACAGATTTAAATAATCTAGAATTATTTGGAAGATTAGATGGGATCATTTATATAAAGGAAAGTTGCACAGTACTAAGTAAATATTAACTCTCTCTTCCTTCTTTTTTCCTTCCCATTCCACATCCCTCTCTTTTCCCCTTTCCTCCTTTATTCATGGATGCTGCCATATCCACATATTAAGTTTCATATAAAAAAAATAGAGAAATATAAATATTTGATATTGAAAAAAACTCCCTAAACTTGGCAAAAATCCTTTGCTATGATATAGTTTACAGATTACATTCCCCATAAATAATATATAGAAAAAATGTCTGATCACTTGATAAAAGTGGCTATAAAATCAGTGGTTACTAGATTAGACTTCCATATAAAAATATGACAATAGAATTATGAATATGCAATCTTGATCTTGAACTTTCTTTTAATCATAAAAAACATTTATTGACAAGGGATACCATTGATGACAAATTACTGAAAAGAAAGACAGGATATAAATACTGTGTATGTGTCAGTTCTTTGACCTGTCAGCCTTCATTCTCCTCAATATTATTCATGTTATCTTATGATTTGTGGTGTTCACCAACTATTAGGGAAGATAAGAGAGCACAGATCCTCTCCTTTCTTCTTGTATTGGTGAGGGATGGACACATGACTGAAGGTAAGCCACTGGAAGCTCACCCTGGCACTTAGACTCTGGGTGTCTGACATAAGAACATGTCATGACAGTTAGATATCAGGGCATCTCAACGGCCATTATGAGGTCCCAGCAAGGATGGTGATTGCACCTGGACCTGACCCATCCTGCAGTGTAACCATGGGGAGTCTTGCTGGTTAATCTTCATGTCCCTTAGATACTGTTCATTCACCCTGTCTTATCCCTCAGATCCCGGGTGAATCTGTGGGGTCCATTTCATTCCAATAAACCGTCCTTCTTTTTCATACTTTTTTTTTCCCCCTGTGAGATAACCATACTTAGTTTCTGTTGTTTGGCATTAATATGCTTGATACAGAAATTGGGACTAAGAGTAGGGTTAACATTAAGAGACTCTAAAATATGGTCTTAGCTCAAAGAGGCTGAGTAGAGGACAAAGAGACACCTTTATTCAGTGGCTAGAAGTTGCAATTTTTGTCAGACAGTAGTGAAGTAATAATCATGTATGTTTTTCTGTACCCTAAGAGCAAGATCATGTACATTTTGAGACTTTAGCATTAAGGAAGTTTGGAGGAAAGAATGCTAACTATTTTTTATGGCTTTCAATAAGTTCTTACATAAAAGAGATAAGATAGTTTTGATAGTGTCATCTGAAAGCAGAGAGAAGAAAATAAGACCTTGCTTTGAGAAATACTACCATTGATTTCTATTGAGTTGCCTGAGAATCAAGTACCTGGAACCTGGAAAGACTGGAAAAGCAGTTGTCTACTGTAAGTGAGAGTGCCAGCAGAGGAAAGGGGAGAGCAATTTAGGATGTAGTTGTGGCTCAGGAGAATGCTGTTGCTTCCTGTCCCCCATGCAGGCCTCTGCTAATTAGCTCCTATTGGTAAGAAAAGAAAAAGACTAATCATTCCCCTTGAGAAGCCACTCACACACAGTCTGCTTGGAAATAGGATTTTAATAGCACTTTCTTGCCTCAGCTTATTGATTCAAATTGTCCCAAAATAACAAAGGAAGGAAAGAAGAAAGAAAGAAAGAAGGAAAGAAAGAAAGAAAGGAAGAAAGAAAGAAAGAAAGAAAGAAAAGGAAAGAGAAAGTGAGAGAAAGAAAGAGAGGAAGGAAGAAAGAAAGAATCACTTTAAGGCTTATTATACCATAGATCAGATAAGATTGCTGGGCCCTGACCCCCAGATTTTCTGAACAAAGGAGAGAAATGGAGGCTTATTACCAAAGAAATTTTGAAGGCAAGAACTGGACTTCAAGATTGCAACTTATCCAGATCGCTGACTTTGGCTGCTGGACTATGAAACAAATAGCCTGGAAGACTCTAAACTCTAATTGAGCTTTATTTCCAATTAAATTTCAAGCCTGTGATTTCCTAGGCCCTGAATATAATCCCTAAGCTCCTTAACTCACAGCAGTTGGAGATGAGCCTCTAAACAGCATAGGGAAACGGGTGATACACTATTGGATTGTAACCTCCTCAGGAGCTCCCTGGGTGTAATCTGAAACTGGTCCCCATGCATGGAGGGCAGGGAGAGACCAAAGGAAGATACATGCCACTCCAGGTGGCAGTTTTAATAAACAAAGGGAACTTACATACATGAGACTTGACTTGGCCACAAGACAAGTGGATCCGTGCAGCCGCCCACCAAATCTTTATAGTTTACATAGAGACCTTAACTAGCTTCAGTCATATATACCACGCAGATGTTCTAAACACCACATCACTATCACCAGATCAAGGCTATGTCCTTGGAGTAGCCTCTGGGAGTGGAAAAAGCAAGCAGAACTCACATTTCAAGGACAAGAGAGAGGATAGGTAGCCTCTGATCATGTTTATTGCTTACCACAGTAAAGGAAACCATTTCCTTGATGGGATATTGGTAGCATTTCAGAATAACAAGGTCAAAGACAGGATATTTATTAGGGTTTAGTTCTTGTTCATTGTACCTGGAAATAGTTCAGTGTGAGCACCATATGGGGATTGGGCCAAGTTTGTTATTAATAGTTTAGGATCAGCAGATGTAGCAAGGGGAAAGTTTTGAAGCAAACAGTCTAATGACCACAGTTGAATGATCTATTGAGACACCTTGGAAAGAGCAAGTTAAAAAAAGTTTTTTTCCACTTCATCTTCTAGGCAAGAATCTTCTGGAATAATGTGGATAGTCTGTCAAATGTAAGTCATATTAATGTAGATAGTAAGCTGTGTGATATATAGGATTTTGATTCCTACCAAAGCTTCTAGAATTTCAGTCAGTAACTAGATCAGTCTGGGTTGTGTTTTTTGAGATGAGGTATATGCAATCCATGTCAGCTTGATCATGTTGAGAGTATGTATGGCTATTAGGTACCATAAGGAGTAGTAGACAAGGGTGGGCATTTGTGTCTGTCTCCAGAACCCATTCCCCTTTTACCAATAGTGCCTGATTTCCATTTGGGATCTATGTGGTTGTAGGGAAGCTGACTCTTCTCCTGGAGTTCTGTGGAGGATATGACAATAACTAAGTGATTAGCACATTTTATTTCCTTTACAGTGACAGACAGGTCCTCATGCAGATTGGTTAAGATGTATGATCTAAATCTCTCTCATCAGACTGGATCTTGGAACACTTGTGGAGAATGCTTCATCAAAAGCATTCTCTCAGGGTCTGATAGTGGATGTGAGCTATGACAAGAGCTGCCGCCATTTTGCTAGCCTGAGGGAAGCTAGTGTAAGGACAATGGCAACAACTCAGAGAAAAGGACAAAGCAGAGGGAAACCCTGAAGAATATAAAGCACACCTTTGACTCCTGGATTTCCCCCAAATTCTCAGTGTTTTAGATTCCTTTCTCAGTATTACTAAGGACAAAGAAACAACATCCAAATCAGAATTTTTTTGCTTTGCTTTCCTCTTCTTCGTCTTTTCTCGGTTCCCTCCTCCAGCATGAGAAAGACCTTCTACTTCTTCCTATCAAATGGGAATTGCCCTGACATCAGAAACTCCTTTATAATCTACTGAATCTCTTATCATAAAATGCTATGATATGAGTCATATGCAGGTGTCTTGATATATGAAAGGAAAGTATTAGAACTCAAGAAAACTTTTCTTTCTCTAAATGTGCTCAAAGCAATTATTTTCCCAGGTGCTCAAAAATATCTAATTTGACATTCAAAACTAAGTAATGATTTCTTTATGTTGGGTGCTATCTACTCTCACCCCCAAGCAATTGAAGTCTAATCAATGCAGAGATACTTAGGACAATATCATTTATGGGGATTGAAACTAGATTACTTCATTTTGAAAATATCTCTGTTATGGACATAAACCGAAGTCTCACTACATGATCAGGAAATTTAAATCTTCCCCTTTCCAGTGGTGACAACCAAAAATGTCTTCAGACATTATCAAAATTGCCCCAATAGAGAACCATAACCACTGTTCTCAGGTCTCAGGTTAAATGTCACATCTTCTCTGGAAACTTCTCACACACATACACTTGTGCTATTTGTCAGAGCACTCATTCTAATTTGTAATAAAAATTATTTGGATGATTATTTACTCTTAATCGTGTCCACTAGACTGTAAATTTGCTGACAGCAGAGACTGAGTTTTCCTTTCTTTTTTAAATCACTATTTACTAAGCAAATCTTTTCTATAAAAATAATTGTGTTAATATTTATTAGCAAGCATATGCTTGCTAAATAAATTAATTAAGATTTAGCTAAATAGAAGCAACTGAATGGCACAGTCAGTTAAGCATCCAGCTCAGTTCATTATCTCATGGCCATGAGATTGACCTCTGCATCTGCCCCTGCACTGGGCATGGAGAATGCTTGAGATTCTCTCTCTCCCTCTCCCTCTGCTCCTTCTCCACTGGCGTATGCTCTCACTCTCTCTCTCAAACAACAACAACAACAACAACAACAACAACAACAAAGAAATAAAGAAAAATATAGCTAAACAAAAAACACAAAGGCGTTAAATGTCTGGTAGTTTCAAACCTGAACTCACTCCCTTCTCTTATTTTGGGAACAATGTATAATTGTTAAGAGACAAAGAAAGAGGAAAGGAAAGAAGAAAAGGAAGGAGAAGGGGAGAAATTGAGGAAGAGGCAAAAGCAAGAGCATCAGTGAAGGTTGTGATCCCATAGAACTCAGTGTTGCTAGAATAAATAACATTATTGAGAAGCTAGACTACTATGGTCTATATGCATAGTAGTCCTATATGCAGGAATGAATATGGTTGCATATTGAAACAGATATTTGTTTGCAAGAGTCTGACTTTCCTAAGGTTAGAAATCTGTTGAATCAAATGTAAAACTATCTCTAGGTTCTCCTGCCTTCTTGTTCCTGATATTTGCAGCTATTGTCTGTGAAGTTTTGACCCTATCAATAGCTACCCTTAGCGTTTCTGACATCTCTCTAACTTTCCTCTAATTGTAAAAATGATTAAACAATTACTGATATCATCACACTGTTCCAGAAAATATGTTTTGTTGTCTGGTATTGCATATAGATCAGCTCAGGACAGTTCTCAGAATACCAAAAGATGCTCCAGAACTTGCCCACAAAGACACAACAATTTCTGTCAGCCATGCTATGGTTTCTAGTCAATAAGGGAAACTGAACCCTTGAAAATAGCATTTAGAAAATGGCAAATGTGGAGGCATCACGTTTACTGATTTCAACCTATATCACAAAGCTATAATAATCAAAACAGTATAGTACTGGCATAAAAACAGGCACCTAGACCAATGGAACAGAATTGAGAACTCAGAAAGAAATCCACACATATATGGTCAACTAATCTTTGATAAGGGCACCAAAAACACACAATAGGGAGTGGATAATTCCTTCAATAAATGGTTTTGGGAAAACTGGATATCCACATGCAAATGAATGAAATTGGACCCTTATATTGCACACAAAAATTAACCTAAAATTGAGTATAGACTTAAGTGTAATATCTATGCAATTAAACTCCTAGAAGAAAACAGGGAAAAACTGCTTGGCATTGGGCTTGGAAATGGTTTTTTGTATATGACACCACATATATGAGCAACAAAAGTAAGCAAGTGGGACTACACCAAACTAAAAAGATTCTGCACAACAAAGGAAACAATCAACAAAGTGGAAAGGCAACCTACAGAATGGAAGAAAACATTTGCAAGTCATATGTCTGATCAGAGGTTAACATCAAAAATATATAAAGTTCTCACACAGTTCAAGAGCAAAAATCCCCAAATAATCTGATTTTAAAAATGGGCAAAGGACCTGAATAGATGTTTATTCAAAGAAGACACACAAGTGGTTAATAGGCATATGAAGAGGTGCTCACAACCTCACTAAACATCAAGGAAATACAAATCAAAACCACAATAAGATAATACCTTACACCTGTTAGGATGGTTACTATCAAAAAGACAAGTTATAGCAAGTGTTGGAGAGCATGTGGAGAAAAGGAAACCCTTATATACTGCTGGTGAAATGTAAATTGGTCCAGCCATTATTAAAGTATCACAAATGGTATTGAAGTATCACAAAAAATTTAAAATAGAACTACTATATGATCCAACAATCCCACAATTTTTACAGTGGGTAAATACACAAAGGAAATAAGGTCAGTATCTTAAAGACATATCTAAAATCCCATGTTCATTGACACATTATTCACAATGCAACAACGTGGGTGAACCTGGAGGACATTATGCTATGTGAAACAAGCCAGATACAAAAGATAAATACTATATGATCTCACTTATGGGTGAAATCTAAAGAAGTTGAATTCTTAGAGAGCAGAATGAGGGTTGTGAGGGGTAAGGAATGGGAGAGATGTTGGTTAAAGGGTACAAATTTTCAGTTGTAAGATGAATAAGTTCTGAGGGCACCTGGGTGGCTCAGTCAGTTAAGCATCCGACTCTTCATTTTGGCTCAGGTTGTGATCTCGGGGTTGTGGGATCAAGCCCCATGTGGGGCTCTGTGCTGAGCATAGAGCCTGCTTAAGATTCTTTCTCTCTTCCTCTGCCCCTTCCCCACTCGTGCTACCTCTCTCTCTCTCAAAAATAAAAAATAAAAAATTAATTAGTTAAAAGATGAATAAGTTCTGGAGTCTAATATACAGCATGGTGATGATAGTTAATAATACTACATTGTATGCTTGAAATTTACTGAGAGTAGCTCTTAGGTGTTCTCACCATTAAAAAATTTTGGCAACTATGTGAGGTGATGGGTATGTTAATTATTTTGATTGTGGGAATCATTTCACAATGTATATGTATATCAAGTCATGGCATACACTTTAAATACGTACAATTTTTATTTTTGCAATTATATTTCAATAAAGCTAGGGGGACAAAATTAAAAAAAAATGACATATGTAATGTTTGGGCATGAGTACATGAGAACTTTGGGCATGAGTACAATACAAGAAATGCAGAATAAAACTATTAAAAAAAATCCAGAGATAACCTCTCCTTCTATGTGTATATGACTATACTTTTAAGAGATATTTTATTATTATAAGTGCCTAAACATTACATGATTTTTTTTACTTGCTTCCAGACTACTGCTTATATTCCTGTCAGATTCAAATCTTTGTTGTTTTTAAAATATAGAATGATGCCTGTGATTAAATCTCAGACAGATCAGAGACAATAAGGAATGTAAATACTATATACGATACCTTTAAAAAATCTACAGAAAAATTAAGAGACTTTTATTAATGTTATTCTCAAATACAGTAGTATCAAGTTGAACATTAAAAAGGAGTCAGAACCAAACAAGAAATCCCAAAGAACTGAGCTGCTTTCAAGTCTGCTCACTCAGGCTTTTAAATTCAAATGATGGATTAGACAAGTTTCCACATCTATACTCCCTCACTCCATCCTTACTCTCTCACACTACCCTCCAGCTGCATAATTCCCACAAATAACGCTTTTTTCTTTTTTTTTTTTAAGTTTATTTTATTTATTTTGAGAGAGAGAGAGAGAGCATATACGGGGAGAGGGGCAGAAAGACAGGGAAAGAGAGAATCCCAAGCAGGTTCTGCAACGTCAGCACAGAGCCCAAAGCAGGACTCCATCTCAGGAACCATGAAATCATGACCTAAGCCGAAATCAAGAATTGGGCGCTTAACAAACCGAGCCACCCAGGCTCCCCTCCCACAAATAATGCTTTTAAAGTACATTATTGTCTTTCATCTACTTAAGGCCTTGTACATTGTTGGTAAAATCTGTTGTGATGGAAAAGCTGGATCATCCAAGATACTTTCCTGATTTCCAAACTGGAGATCTTTTGAGTTTAATTAATTGAAGCTGGTGTCAAACATTTTATTTGATTGTCGTTAACTTGAGGATAACTCAACTTCATCTCCATTAGAAACACTCAGGTTCATAAAAGAATCATAGTTTAGGTCAATGAATAATTCTTCCTTGAGATTACTCAAAATAATTAGGATATTATTATTCATTTTCAAGGATTGAAATCGTTTGTCAACCTTTTTTTTAAAAGTTTTATATTTTTACTTAGTTAAAAAAAATTTTTTAACATTTATTTATTTATTTTTTGAGAGACAGAGACAGTGTGCAAGCAGGGGAGGGGCAGAGAGGAGGGAAACACAGGATCCTTAACATTCTCCAGGCTCTGAGCTGTCAGCACAGAGCCCAGTGCGGGGCTCAAACCTATGAACCATAAGATCATAACCTGAGCCGAAGTTGGATGCTTAACCAACTGAGCCACCCAGGCGCCCCTATTTTTACTTATTTTTTAACCCCCTATTGCTGTTGTTGTGTTTAAATACACCTTTTTCATTATATCTGAGACTTCTGTATACAAAGGCTCATTTGGTTGTAATTGTCCCTTTCCTCTTTTCTCTATTTGAAAATGAATAAGTTCTTTTATCTAGCTTGTACATGAAATTTCACACATAAGTAATTATCCACCCCCCCCACAGGTATTTTGTTGTTGTTGTTAAGGTTTAATATTAATTAAAAGATTACTGGCTTCAGTTTCCTTAAGCCATTCACTCTAATAGTTAATTATGAAAGTAAACTCAAAATACAAATATCTTAAACTCTATTGATAAGAAACTGAACACATCAAAGATTAGGTACAACAGGATCTTGTAGAGCAATGCTTTTATCTGTTTATTCTTTTGCAAATGTATTTACCTTAGCCATCTTATTTAAATTTTGTTTTCAGCCATTAGATTTTTGAGTTTTCTTTTTGGCCACTAGAGGTCTACCACACCTGTCTTCAAAACATCTTGGCCTTTGTCAGAGTTATACTGTTTCTGGACCTGCCTGGATATGTTTATCATTTATCTATCTTTTCATTCATTGAATTTCTTGGCATGTGCTTATCAATGCTCTGTGCAGTCATGGTGCAACTTTCAAAAGAGGAGGAAATTGTGAGTTTCTTTTATCTGCCTCTTTCCCTATCTTCCCTTGTATACAAGACTCTCAGCTTCCGCCTCCCCATGTTCTTGTTCTATCGGGTACCTTTCATCCTCTCTACCTTTAACCTTTGCATCTCTTGCTCATTCTCACCCATTAGCATTTCACTTTTGGAATGAGCCTCACATTCTAAAATCCTTCTTCCTTCTGATCTATCTCTGACTGCTTCTCTAGGGCTTACCACCCATTCATGGACAAGTTCTCATGGGTCATCTGTGTTCCCAGGGTCACCTCCCATTCTCCTCTTGCTGTAGTTGGGCTCCATCAAAGCTGCGCTAAAAAAACCAATGACATCATGATGCTTCCTCTTTTTCCCCACATGGAATCATTTACAGATTCCTGAGATCCTACTGCTATAATTCTTCCAGAATCCGACTGTTCTCTTCCTTGCGTCACCCTTGGTCAGGCCCAAATCATTTCTCATCTAAACTACACCCACAACCTCTAACTGGTCTCATGGCATCTGTCTTGTTTGCTCTCAAATTCTCTATCTTCATGCCAGAGTGATCTTACTAACGCACATCAAATAATGTTTCTGCCCTGCTAAGACCCTTCCACCAGTCCCTGAACCTTCGGGAGAATCCCACATCCCTGAAAATACAAAGGTGGCCTGTCCCACCTCTGATTTCCTCTTCCCTACACCTCTCACCACCTCTTCCCCCAGACCTTCACCACACAAACTTCTAGTTTTCTTGTCCTTTGATCACCATTGATTTTTGCAGCCCTCTTTTCTTCTCTATTGAATTTCATCCTTTAGAATACTTTCTTCAAGAGCCCATGGGTAATAAACATTTAGTCTTCGTATATCCTGGGAGCGGCTTTATTTCATCTTCTGAGTGATAACTTCTCTGAGAACACAGTTCTAGCCTGCTGCTTATTTTCCCACGCTCCTTTGAAGATAAGATTCTAATGTTTTCCATCGTATTGTTAGTGAGAACTCTGCTGCTATCCAGTTGTTATTCCTTGGTAAATAACCCATTTTTCTTTACTACTTCCTTTTAAAAATTTTTCCTTGTTGCTCAGCTATTTCATTCTCATTCATGTGTGTGATTTACTAATTAGAACACAGTATGGGTTTTACATCTGAGGGCTTCATTAACTTTATTCTGGAAAAATCTGAGCTTTTATCTTTTCCCCCATTCTTTCCATTCACCCTACCATTCACCATTTCACTCTACCTAAACATATGTAGAAGTTGATCCTTTATCCTTCTCATCCCTCACTTTCTCATGCTGCATTTTCATCTCTGCATCATTCACTCTGTTGTATTCTGAGCAAGCATCTCACATCCATCTTCCAACTCATTTTCTTTTTTCCTCTGCTATTTCTATGCTGTTGCTTACACTCATCTCTCCAAGAATCCTTCTTGAAATTTAAACCTGAATTAAGTTTTCTTTCTCTGCTTACTATGGCTCCATGTACAAGTCAACACATAATACATTTTATTCTGTATTTTAATTACCTACTATTTTAATCTCTCCAGTTTCAAACTCTATTTTGTTTGCAAGCATATATTTATATGCTCTGAACTTGAGGTTGTGCCTGAAGCATAAGAGGCATTTTGTAAACATTGATTAAATATTTCCCATCTTTAGCCTCAATGTGCATACAAGTCTGGAGCTACTGATAGTCTATTTTCACTCTTCATCTACTTATACTTCTTACCCAGTAGATGCTGTAAGGGTAAGAGCAATATTTATTTTGTGCACTATTTTATACCAAGCACATAACAAACACCCAAATGTGCTTTCTTCATGATGTGTTTCTCATTACCTTGAAGAAAACTAAAGGAGTGATTTGCAATTTGAAAACATTTGCAACACTATTAGAGTTGAGGGGCCATTGAAAGATTGCCATTTTAAGAGCATAGCCCATGGGGCGCCTGGGTAGCACCCAGATGCCATGGAGTGCCTGGGTAGCTCAGTTGGTTAAGCATCCAACTTCAGCTCAAGTCATGATCTCACAGTTTGTGGGTTTGAGCCCTACATTGGGCTCTGTGCTGACAGCTGAGAGCCTGGGGCCTGCTTCAGATTCTGTGTCTCCCTCTCTCTCTGCCCCTCCCCCGCTCACTCTCTGTCTCTCAAATTGAATAAATGTTAAAAAAAAAAAAAACAAATAAAGCATAGCCTTCTCCTGACTTTCCCATGACAGCTAATGGTTCCCATGACAGCTAACCCATTATAAACCCATCCCAGTTTTATATTTTGAGCAATTCTTTCTATTCCAAGCACTTTGACTGACTTTCATCTCTATGTGTTTGCTGAAAGCAAAATTAACAATTCCAAATATCTGAGATATATTACTTTTAACCAAAATCATTTTTTTTTCAACAGAGGAAAAATATAAATATCATTAGGAGACAATGCTTCTTTCCCATTCCCAGTGTTTTCTTCTGTATGTGAAACCTCTCTCCATCCTTTCACCAAACCTTAACTGCCCCACCTCCAAGAAGGAAAGTCATTTGTGAATTTGGTAGGGGAAAATGTATGGATAGCTCAGTTCCTCCCTCTTTTCTTATTCTGGGGAGTGGGGATACTTCTCTGCTTCTCTGGGAACCCATTCTGCTCTTGTTGGGAAATATTGGCTATGGGCCAATACTGCAATATATTCATTCATTCATTCATTCATTCAAAAAATACCTATTGTGCATCTATAATGTGCTAGGCCCTGAGAGTACATCAGTGAACATAATAGTCAAAATCCCTAATGTCATGAAGTTCACATTCTAGTAGAAGAGGCAGGGAGAAATAAAGATAATGATAAGTAAGTGCTACTACAGGGGGGTGGAGGGTCAGGTGGGAAAGAAGATTAAAGGATTGGAAGTGTCCAGCAGGAGTGTGGGTAAGATAGGGAGATAAAGGGCAGCCTCATTGAGAACATAACATTTGAAACATTGCACAAAGAGTTGAAAAAAAGAAAGAGTAGGCCCTGGAGATATCTGGGAGAAGAGGAAACAGCTCTGAGGCAGGAAGAGTGAGGAGGTCAGTGGGGCTGAAGAAGGACTAGAGGGAAGGATAGGGAGGTCACAAAGGTCAAAGAGGTGATGCGGAGAAGGAAGCAGGTCATGCAGAGCAGTGGAGGCTGTAGTAAGGATCTGAGCTTTCATTCAGAGTAATGAGGGCTACCATTGAAGGATTTCAGCAGAGGAACAACCTTACCTTGTGTAACTTGGGTAAGGATTGTTCATGCAGCTGTGTTGGTAATGACCCTGATGTGTGTGTTGCAGCACGAGCAGTACAGAAGCAGCGAAACCAATTGGAAGATTTTAGCTATAATCAAAGTGAGAGGTGATGTGCCCTGGAAAAGGGGGCACAAATAGTAATAAATTGTCAGACTCTGGATATATTTTTCAGGTTGAGCCAAGAAGAATTCCTGATGCGCTGGTAGTTGGATATGATAGCCTGTGCTATTAACTACTTTCCAGGGTAACTGTCTTTTAGAAAATACTGACTAAGCCTGGTAAAGCCCATCAGTGACCTCTGCCTCTGTGGATATCATATTTTCATAATTTAAAATGGAGGTTTGGCAGTTCAAGTTACTCCCAGTGTTACTGGGAAGTGAAGTCTGGGCCAGAAGGACTCATTTCGACATATCACTTGGTAGAAAAACTAAATTAAAATCTTTGCTCTCCAGTATTAATAAACACTTTTTAGATTATGTCATGTGTATATATAAAACATATAGTTTTAAAAGGAAAATTTATTGATAAGTTGACACCCAGCCTCATATCCAGAGTAACTGAAAAAAGGATAGCTCCTATGTATCGCGCTTGGAGTCCACTAAAAGGAACAATGCCTCTGACATTTTGTGAATTTCTGTTGAATTTTAATCTTTATATGTTGTCCAAAATACCGGGAAAATGCATCATGCCCTCCTTTTTATAGTCTTTGACATAGAAGGCAAAACGAGGATTAGCCCACTGGATAAGAATATATTAAAAGGTTGCTTTTAAAAATGTACAGGCCATTTAAATAAAATACAACTTGAACTCAACACATGAATGACAGTTCCAACAGTTCGAACAAGATTATGAAATAAAACTTCCACAGACTTTTCTTCAAAGACTATCAATTTGCTCATACTCTGCTATCTACGGGAAAGTTGTAAAACTGTCAATTTACCAATGTAAATAATAAAGTACTTAACCAACCATCTATCTTTTTCTTAATTATTACTCAGATGTAAGAAGGTAACAAGGCAAAAGGCAGCATTGTCTTCCCAGTACTATCATGGACTTTTGTTGGGAACAAAAGGAACATGCTAATTTTACCTATTTGCATAAGCTTATCAAAATTAGAACATGAAGAAACATAACCTACAGTCACAAACGTGTGCAAATAGTGTGCTGTCTCCTCCCAATGGCACTGCCATCATGCAATTTAACATGTGGTTTCCTTTCATCTGCTACCATTCTGTGTTTGAAGAAACATCCAAGCAACAAGGCATGAATAACCTTTATTCCTACCTTCAGAGGCAAAGGTAACAAAGTAGATGTCAGCATCTTCTTAGCCGAACAGGAAGAATGTCAGGGACCCGCTTTTACAACAAAGTAATCTGAGGATTTTTCATTCAGAGATTCTATTGTTTTTTCCACTGCCATCTGTAACAAAACAGGGAAATGAGCTTTTAAAAAAAATCAATGTTAAATGTAAACAAATCATTTGGGCTCCACTCGGCTCCATAGTGTTTTATGTTTACTTTACAGATGTAACCTTTCCAGGCATTGGCCAATTCCAGTGTGATAAATAAAATTATCTTTAAAATTGGACTATGACGTCACCACAAACATGGTATGATGGAAACAAAGATAGAGTCAGTGTCCATTTATCCAGAATGATAGGAAAATGGATAATTGACTGGTCTCGTTAGGTAAGAGTTATTGTACATAAATTAGCAATTTTCCAAGAAATAGAGTCAAAATAGGATATATTTAAATGATACTAATCCAAGTTAGTCCATTTGGTTCACAATAATAATTATGCCATATTAATAATTACAAATATTAATTTAGGCTCTTAGATACTGAGTTGAATCACTGTTAGCTTTCTATTTGACCTGAAAGTTGTTAATTTCAACAAATTGAAATTGCCATGTGATTACATCATTATTTGTTTTTCTCATAAGAGGTATACAAAGGTACAGTTTTATAACTCCTGTAATATTTTTTTTATTTTTTATTTTTTAAAGTTTATTTATTTGAGAGAGAGAGAGAGAGAGAGCACATGGGCAAAGGGAGGGGCAGAGAGAAGGAGAGCGAGAATCCCAAGCAGACTCTGCTATGTCAGTGCAAGGTGAGATGTGGGGCTCAATCTAACAAACCATGGGATCATGACCTGAGCCAAAATCAAGTCAGACACTTAACCGACTGAGCCACCCAGGCACCCTAGGTGTATGAACCTTTTAAATATTTTATTTCAGAGAAATAGGAAGAAAGGACAGAAAACCACTATAAATGATAAGCCTCATATAGGAATAATAGAGAAAAAGGCAAATGTTTTTTTATGTTACTTTTAATTACTAATCACATAATATAAATAAAAATCATGGTTTAAAATATTAAAATTCTATGGTTGAAATTGCAAAAAATGATTTAAGCTGTATACCCTTGTCCTACACTCGTTTTTATATTATAACAAAAATAAGCTTTCTAATCAGAAAGATTGAATTTGGAGCACAATAAATCTGAATACAAAATATCCTGGAAATATTTTATCCTGTTTTTGATACTGATCAGGAAAGAGCTTATGCTTTTCAAATCCAAAGATCAATCTTACCTTTCTTTTGTGCATATTAAAGTTTCAAAATTTGTATTCAACACAGAATGGTGTTTTAATATGAACCAAAAGCTCTCTGCTCATCTGGGATTTTACTGTCTCCTAAGCAGCAAGAACATCCTGTTTTTTTCTCATCCTTGAAGGGTCTATAGCTTCCCAGGAATGCAGGCATTTTGGGGGACGACATAACCCAGAGAACTCTAGTGGGAAGAAAAGGCTGAGGAGATTCCAGCACCTGATACATGCCTGCCCTCTAGGCATCGCAGGCATGAACATGGGGAAGATATAGTGTGAACCTGTAGAGGACACCGTATCTCCTCAGATTCCTTCTGACCCTCTTTCCCAGCATTCACCATCTTCTGGTTGCTGTGCTAACAGGTGAACCTATGTCTTTGAGAGTCTCTCCCTTGTATGCTGAGTTACCTAGCCTGCAAGTGCCCGGTATGTTAGATTCCCCATCACACAGACTACCGGGTCTACCTGTACCCAATGACTGATTCCTAGAAGGATACAAAATCCCAGCTCCTTCGCCTCTACATAAGACAATCTCTAAAATGTAATTTATACCTCAGAGCTCCCCATGGGCTGCATCTGGAGCTACACCTGCTTGGCTTCTTTCCCTCTTTCCCCTCACTTGTTTCTCCAGAGAGCGCTTCTTTATAGATCACTCGCACCTGATTCTTTAAAGTTCTACCTCAGGGACAGCTTGATCTACCACAGATGCAAAGCTCAGTATCCAAGACTCACAACCACAGTATCTCAGTTTAGGCAAATAGGTATCCAGGACAGAGAATAAATGCACAAATAGGGAATTTGGAGCAGGTGCCATTCAGAATGAGGATCTGGAAACAAAAGTCATCATCAGTAAATTCTAATGGCTACTATCAAAAAAAGATTGATATTCAAGGGCAGAACTCAATTCTCCTGGGGGAGAATGGGACTTTGGCAAGTTATAAGAATAAAGATATGGGAAGAGAGACCAATACAGAGGCCCAGTTATAGAGGGTGGGACAAACTTTTAATTTCTTTCATGCTTCTTTTTTTTTTTGTCATTTCATCATTCTTTCCTCTCTGCCACCTCTATAATGGGTACATAACTCTATTATTGTAATTATCATCCAATGTTATTTTTGATGTTTCATCTGTTTTTTCTTTATAGATTATGATGAGGCTGGGTATGTCTTACCATTTTATCCCTAAAATCTGTCATGACATCAAAAGCACCTATCATGAATTGACAGGAATGGACCCTAGAACAGTTCAGAATCCCAATTACATGACAAGGGTGAAGATCAAAAGCTCATTGGAGTTTTTCAAATAGATCCCATTCAACCCTCTTGCACTGTTGGTAGGAATGCAAATTGGTGTAGCCGCTCTGGAAAGCAGTGTGGAGGTTCCTCAGAAAATTAAAAATAGACCTACCCTATGACCCAGCAATAGCACTGCTAGGAATTTATCCAAGGGATACAGGAGTACTGATGCATAGGGCCACTTGTACCCCAATGTTCATAGCAGCACTCTCAACAATAGCCAAATTATGGAAAGAGACTAAATGTCCATCAACTGATGAATGGATAAAGAAATTGTGGTTTATATACACAATGGAATACTACGTGACAGTGAGAAAAATATGGCCTTTTGTAGCAACGTGGATGGAACTGGAGAGTGTGATGCTAAGTGAAATAAGCCATACAGAGAAAGACAGATACCATATGGTTTCACTCTTATGTGGATCCTGAGAAACTTAACAGGAACCTATGGGGGAGGGGAAGGAAAAAAAAAAAAGAGGTTAGAGTGGGAGAAAGCCAAAGCATAAGAGACTGTTAAAAACTGAGAACAAACTGAGGGTTGACGGAGGGTGGGAGGGAGGGGAGGGTGGGTGATGGGTATTGAGGAGGGCACCTTTTGGGATGAGCACTGGGTGTTGTATGGAAACCAATCTGACAATAAATTTCATATATTAAAAATAAATAAATAAATAAATAAATAAATAAATAAATAAATAAAATAAAAAGGCTTGCTTGGGGGACTAGCCCTCAGCTGGCCTGGTTAAGTTGGAAAAAAAAAAACAAAAACAAAAACAAATAGATCCCATTCAAGCTGGGCTGGCAAATAGGATCAAGGCTAGTAGCTGAGGACTAAAGGGCACACATAAGGGGATAGAAAAAGGTGTTAACCATCATGGGGCAAAGAACCAGACTGGGTTGGAAAAGCATTTCTTTCTAGGTTCTTGCCTTTCATAGCCCCAAATTGAGGAACTGTATAAATATCTGGTTTTGTTCTTCTACACATGAAAGATCAGATTTCTTTTATGTATACACACACACACACACACACACACACACACACAGTATATACATAAACTATAAATATCCTATCAAGTAAACAGTTATCCTTTGTTTCCTTTTTCCTTTTGCTTCTGCAGCTTGGTGTTATTACATTTGTTGGATGGTTAAAGAAATGAAGTTTAAATCCTATTTGCTACCCAGTTCTATTAAATAATTTATTAAAGAATTCCTATTACCAATTTAAATAATGATTATAAATTATTTGTGCATTTTTCCCTATAACTTTAGGAAATAGATTTTTGTTTAAGAATCCTATTTGTGTTTTTGGTACCTTGATTCATAAGATTATAACAGTTTATCAATGTACTAAAAAAGTTAACCCCATTGAATTGCACTTAGTCTGTACCCCAGTTCAACAAATGTGGGAAAAAAATGATTATAGTTCACTCAGATTTCTGTTTTACAAACTCACTGCATTGGGAAGGATGATAGGGTAAGACCTCAACTGTTCATTTTATGGTGTAATTGTCAATTCAAAAGGTAGACTCTGGGAGAGATTTAGTTTTCCTTTTTTCACTGTCATGATTCCCATTCTCAACATTACAACCTCTCAATGTTAAAAGGTATAGTACAGGGGTGTCTGGGTGGCTGAGTCTGATCAAGCATGAGACTCTTGATCTCAGCTCAGGTCATGATCTCATGGTTTGTGGATTCAAGCCCAGCATCGGGCTCTGAATTGACAGCATGGAGCCTGCTTGGTATTCTCTCTCTTCCTCTCTCTTTGCCCCTCCCTCAAGTTCATGCACATGCTCTGTCTTTCAAATAAAATTGAAAAAATGAAATTTCAATAAAATTGAAAACAAAAAGAAAGTTGAAAAATAAATAAATAAACAAATAAATAAATAAAAGATATAGTGCAAACAAGTAACATGTAATACGACACTCATTCCCATGACTCAAAAATGATTCATCTTGAAATACTTGAAGCTTGACATACATTCTGAGACAACTGTATCCAATCTGTGTTTTAACCATTTATCCCATTTCTCCCAGCCAAAAGGGGACCCATCTTTCATCCTGAAGAGGTTCAACCCTTTCTTTCATATTTGGGAAGTGCTAGTGAATTGGAATCTTCCCATGGTGCTAGCTTTAGCTCACCCCTAACACTCATGCCATGTCCACATTTGTTATTCCTTCTCTTCTCAGTATCTTAGTATTTGTTTTTCCTCTCCTCCACCATAATGAGTGTACTAGTTTAGTGTTTCATTGTCTTTCTTTGGAGTTATTTCCATACCATTCTTACCAGAATTCTCATTGACAACCTACTCCTGATACAGCCACCAAACTTAATTTCCTAAAACACAATTATATCATGTTATATCCACTGAAGGACTTTCAGTGCTTCACCATTGATTTTTTTTTTCAAATGCTTAGTTATTTTTGAAAGAGAGAGAGACAGAGTGCAAGTGGGAAAAGGCCAAAGAGAGGGAGACACAGAATCCAAAGCAGGTTCCAAGTTCCAAGCTGTCAGCACAGAGCCTGATGCAGGGTTTGAACTCATGAACTATTAGATCATGATCTGAGCCAAAGTTGGATGCTTAACCAACTGAGCCACTTAGGTGCCCCCCCCCATTGCTTCTTGTTGCAATAAGTATGTGGACACCTTTCTTAGTAATTTAAGCTATAGCTTTCCCTGAATACTGCTCTCACAATAGACCACTTCCCCAGGCAGTATCCAAAACAGCAAACATTTCTACTCCTCTTTGGCTTTATTTATTCCCACAATACTCTCTACCAATCAGATTCCTATTCATCCTTCAGTGCCCTTTCAAATGCCATCTTCTGCATTAAACGCTCTTCTCTGAGTTTTCTAATCAGAATTCATTACACATATCATGGGCATCCTAAATTTTAATCATCTTAAGTGTCATAACAGTGTCTTAATCAATCCTGTCTTGATTACCAAATACTTGAAACAATCTGGCCCATAAAACATTTTCAGTTAATGTTTCTTTGAGTTAGAGTTTTCTGAGTCTTGGTCTTGGGAAATCATAAGATCCAACTCATAGTTTACAGTCTGATCTTCTTTAAATCGAAACTTCAGACTATTGTTAGATTGACTAATCTAAGATGTATATGACCTTGTCATTCTGATCATTAAAATGTTTCAACAAACCTTTGTCATTCATTTAAGTCATCCAGTAAACATTCTTGGAGGACCTAGTATATGATGGACACTGGGAATAAAAAAGTAAAACAAATGGACATCATCCCTGTCTTCATGGATATTACAGTCTAGTACAAGATCCAGTTAAAAAACACACAGTTGTGACGTGCCTAGGGGGCTCAGTCTCAAGCTTCTGACTCTTGATTTCAGCTCAGCTCACAATCTCATGATTGAGTTCATGAGCTTGAGCCCTGTCAGGGCACATAAAGGCTCTACAGGCAGCAGGAGCCAGTTTGTGATCAGAACCTGCTTGGGATTTTCTCTCTGCCCCTCTGCTGCTTGTGCACACACACTCTTTCTTTCTTTCTTTCTCTCTCAATATAAATAAATAAACCTAAAATACACACACACACACACACACACACACACACACACACACATTTGTACACACACAAGTATAAATTAGCCTAACTACTTAGAAGAAAGTACAAGAGGTACAAAAGAGAACAAAAAAAGATCTGAACTGATTTTATTTATTTTTCAATCTTCAGCATCTTACAAAATTGCCAGTTACTGCCAAAGTTTATTACAAGTATGTTGAATGAAAGAGAATTCTTCCTGCTTTGTTGTTACACAGCAACAAACAAATGTGGGTAAAACTGTCGAGAGGTCTATTTATCTTACTCAGTTTATCCTTTTAGTTCATCAGAGGTGAAAAATCTTCAACACTGCTCATATGGGTACAAATAAATAGGTTTTCTATGCAAAAAGTCCTTACGTTTTTATGTAAATTTCAAAATTTAAATATATGAGGGAAGTACAAGACAGGTAAGACAGAGATAAATGACAAGAGAAGATAGAAAAGAATAATAAAAATGAGGGGGGGGGATATAAGCAGAATTATAAGAAAAGAAGAAAATTAGAGTAGACATACAAGAAAGTTTCTTCTACCTATCTTCACACATATTAAAATCCTTACCAAGTACCTGGGATTTTTTCATGTTCTTCTGCCAACACAAGAGTTAAATTGAATCCCATGTTATAAAATTGTTAAAATAGACAAGATTGTTTATATTTTTTTTATTATAGATACCATAACCATGTCTTTAGCTTCCTTTAGAGATTAGATAAATAGCTAGGGAAGTGTTTTACCAAAAATTTTTTGTGAGCCATATAGTCACTAATGAAACTCCTCAAGTTCACTTTGTAGTGTGAAAAAAATCTATAGACTACATACATAAACAAATGGGTACGTCTGTGCTTTATTAAACCTTTATTTGCAAAAACAGGCATCCTCACTGTGGCTGTAATTTGTCAAGCCCTTTCTTAGAGAACATTTGTTCTACTGAATACATACATACACACACCTCTGTGGAAAAGGCCATGTGCATATTTGGGTTATATAATGTGCCTTTTATGTGACCAAGGGTATATATTATTCTAGGATTTAGTCTGCATTAAATTATGTATAAAATATGATACGTATTTTAATTATATTGTAATCTTCATCCTTTACTTTTTCTGAGACATTATCTGATTGATATATATACTAATCTTTTTATGATCCTCAAATTTTGGTAGTCTATGATTTTTTAATAATTATTTTTTATAATAATATGACCTCAATACACATAGTAAATTTGATATATTTGCGTGTGCATGTGTTTCATTCAAACTAAGCACTTCCCTCCCACTATAACTCTATAACTTCAACTATTAATGTTATTTTGCAGAAATAAGTCCAGCCACCTAATCCTTTAAATTTATTGTTTTTATCATTGAGAGTTATATCCAAAAGATAGACCGATAGCAATCTTTTTCCTTATAGAAATGTACTGCTGAGTGATTACTATGTCCCCTTTCTGAGAGAGAGTGTGCAGACATTCCCAGAAGAATTACTTTAATAGGAAATGTTTTATGCCTTTTTTGAAGGTAGAAAAATTTTAAGAAAAAATATACATTTAATTGTCTGAAGAAGGGCAATGTCTGACCCATTTTCTTATGCTTTATAGGTTTCCCACAACTCAGCAGATGACCTCTTTATGTTCTTTTTACTCAGTTTAGTATGCAGTTTCCATGAGTTAGTTCCCATGGCCCTTTCACTGGTTTACATGGCAGCACTAGAGGCTAAGCAAAGAAACTTGAATGGTAGGAAAGATGACTGGACATTTACAGAACGTAAGCCAAAATTGTGCTCTTCAGAAAAAGGAAAGGGAGTTCTGTTTTCCCATTTACAGAAACAGGCACGAAGCCAAATTAATTTCTTCTAAAATTGAAGTTTGTGTTACATGGTCATTAAGTCTGAGCTCACAGAAATGAAGTTGACAGCTAAATTATAGGCAAAAGTCACTGTTAAGTACTGATCTCATAGCCTTTACTCACCAATCTATGTAGGAGGCTATTTCTGTGTTTGATGTGTTAATCTGATCCTGCCGGCTCTACCCAGGTGGAACTCCAGATGAAGACTGAGAAATCAATGGAGGAGTTGTACACAGACGGAAAGGTAGGAAAGCAGGATGGGGCTTAGGGCCAGACAGCAGGTTTGAATTGAGCCTTTGATAGTATATCAATTAAGCCTGACTAGCATGACAGCCAACAACTTTCTTGTCCTGAATTTGTAGACTGAGCTATGTGTCCTATAACCACAAAATGAAAGAGTACAGGCAGCCTGTTCTTCAGGTATGGCAAATAACTGGTTGGTCAAGTTAAATTTTAGATCTCTCTCTAGGTATATATATAAACAGTGTAGCCTGGTAATCTCTAAATTTAGCAATCGGACTAAACGTATTACTATTACTGCAGTTTTAAAATCTTATTTCCTCTTGCATTCTTAGCAAGAATATCAGATAGCAATGCCAGCTAAATTTGAATTTTAGCTAAATAATGAAAAGTACCCCCTGCAATAGTTGGGACATAGTTATACTAAGAAATAATTCAATTTTTGTCTGAAACTTAAATTTAACCAGGTATCTTGCATTTTATCTGGAAGCTCTAATTCATAGTAAAGCATGGAAGATAGAAATGGGTGAAATTTCATTTTGTTATACATATTATTGGACGGAGAAATTGACACTAAGTCTTTCATGCTATGGTTCATTATTGATTGAACAAAATCAGCTTATTTTCTCTTACATAGACATACATAAATGATTCAGAATTTTTGGGGAAGTCTCATCTGAAATAGTAAAATATTTTAAAGCAAATGATACAATTTGAGGAAAGGAATCTGACAGAATTTACTCAATCTCCAGGGACTCAAAAATATTTATTCAAAGAATTATGCAATAAATTGTCCATTGTCATACAGTTGGCATGGATGTTAATTAATTCTAATTAAGGCTAATAGAGTAGTGACTTTATTCCCTTGAAGTAAATGGATAATTGTCATTTAAAGCCTTTTGAGGGTTGGACCGCAACATAGAAAGAAAGAAATAACTACAGATACTTAGACAAAGATCAAAAGAAAAAAAACTCTCTCCTCGAAATTAACACAAGACAATAATAACAATAGTAGCTAACATTTTATTGAACGCATACTATTGTTCACATATTTTGCATCATCTCTTTTTGCCTTTTAATCTTCACAGTATTCCTATGAGAAAGATATTCCTACTGTCTCTGTTTCACAGATAAGGAAAATTGGGGTTTAAGACTAATTAAGATGATTCACACAGAGGCAGGACAGTCCTTAATCCACATTTCACTAATAGCATAAAATTTCATGCTCCTAGACATTAAGTAATATCAACCTTACAAGCAAAACACCTATCTGATGTATATTTGAAAATTAAAAATAGGTTAGAATAAAATAATAAATAACCTAAGGTTGAAAGACTCAGAAATCAAGCATAAAAAGTAATCAAAAAGACAAATTAAGAATCTATCCATCTGTTTGATTACTCTGACTGCAAGGTAGCTAGAATCTTGTCCTAGAGAAGGGAAGGATGCTCCTATGCATTTTATAGAAGCTACCAAAGTGAATCAGATACACCCTCCTAGTGGAGACCATTGGTTTGAACAGATGCACCCTACTAATAGATACAAGTGATTCATTAGCCCACCATATGTTGGGAATATTAATTGAGACACAGGGTTGAATGTGATGGGGATGGCAGTGTTGTCATTAATTACCACTATGAAAATTGGCTTCCAATTTGGGTGGCTACCAAGTATTCATTGGGCATGGATAGAGCACATGTTAGCAAAACATCCTTTTGCAAAAATAGAACACTTTATTAAAGTTGCTAATGGCTTAGTCGGCTATACAGTGTAAGGAGGAAATAAAAACTTGAATATACAAGAGGATCAAGATAGCAAAGAAATAAACATCTATATTTAGCAGTATACCTTTTATAAAGTGTTGAATTGCTTTGAAATTAAAACTTTAGTGCCTTGTATGATTTTTAGCTCCCAAGACTTAGGAACTCACAAAAAAACCCTTCCCTTCCACTCCTGGATTCAAAACCAACTGAAAGACACAGAGATCACAGAGATAGATATTAAAATATAGGTGTTTTTATAATAATTTCCTGATTGGAAGGCATGACTTGTCTTAGACTTACAGCCACAACAAGCCTCCTCTACTTCACTCCTGAATTAGAGAAATGTTCCCAGCAAGAAACAGGCTGCTCTGGATAATCATAGTTCTGACCTTGCAGGTTGATAACACAATGGAGTAAGGAATTCATACTTCCTGCAGGCAAGCTGGATCCAAAAAGTAAAGAGAGGAGAAAAGACAAAGTGACACATTCTAAGCTGTTTTTCCAAGTTCACTCCATAGATAAGCCCCTCCTCTCCTCTGGGGAGCAGATGCTTTGAGGGGCTTGGAAGAGGCCAGGAGTGTTATTCAAGCCGAAAAGGAATGGAAAAATATAAAACACAGACGTTTCTCTATCCTGTGCAACTTCTAAGAGTTCCAAAGACTTCTGGAAATTTTGGAATCAAGATTTTATAGTACTTTGAAAGTAGTAATAAAAATAGCCACTATCCTTAATGCTTATCATATGCTAGGAACTGTCTAAACACTTTATGTATATATATATTAATGTAATCCTTCCAATTATCCTGAGGGAGATTCTAATATGATCCACATTTTACAATGGCGGAAACTGAGGTACAGAACAGTTGAAAATAATCTTACATACTTTTGCTGGTGGTTTCTTTACTGTTAGTCTCCTTACCTTCTACCTGTGCTAGATCAGAACCACAGGAAAATTTAGCACACCTGGCTGTATTTTTTCTCCAGGCGATAAGCCTTCATTTGGATCCTGTCCCCAAATGTTGTATTCTATGTAGGATTGGAGAAACCTAAGGCCTTCTCTAAATTGAACAATTTCTTTCTCTTGTCCTTGTATCTATTTCCCCATAGATGCTCCAACTGCTAAAACTTCCCTCAATAGAGAGGCTATATATCTGCCTTCTTTCTAGTCTTTCTGCATTAGTCAATCTAACTTTTTTAGATTTCTTCTTCTCCATAAACATTTGCTCTGTAAGTCTCTCAAGTGAACTGAGCGCAGCAGGGAATATAAAGCCAGCACTTCTCTGTCTACCGTGCAGGACCCCATTCCCAGTGTGGTTAGCATTAACGCGCAGCTACTTGGGAAGTAACCCACCTGTCCTTCCACTGGCTTTGAGGCTCTAAATGCACACATCAATTTGCTTCCTGAACTCTTTTTCTCTCTGTCCTACTTGGTTTGTTCAAGTCTCTATTGTTTGCACTTTGCTATCTGCTGTCCCTGACACCAACTTTGGTTTTTGGTTTTTCCTTCTTGGTTTGGCCCATTCCTGTCTGCATAATGCTCAGACTTATAACCTAGTCTTTCCTTCTAGACCAGTGCTTTTCAACTGCAGTCCTCAAACTACTAGTAGGTATAGCCAGAATTTTAAAAGGTAGAATATAGGGGTACCTGAGTGGCTCAGTTGGTTAAGTGTCTGACTCTTGATCTCTGCTCAGGTCATGATCTCGTCATGATCTTGTCATTGTCATGGTATCGAGCCTTATGCTGAGCATGGAGCCTGCTTGGGATTCTCTCTCTCCCTCTCTCTCTGCCCCTCCCCAGCTCATGCATGCATGCTCTCTCTCTCTCAAAATAAAATAAACTTTCAAAAAAAATAAAATAAAATGTAAAATATAATTAAGTGTAGTAATGTATAACAGAATACAATTCCCATTATAATTATGAGGTTTATGGGCTTTTTTTTTTCCAGTTGTGTGTGTGTGTGTGTGTGTGTGTGTGTGTGTGTGTTTTACAGACAGCAAGACCAGAGAGAAGTAGGTTGGCCTAATGAGACTATACTCAGGCAGAGGAGGATGGATGTATGATGAAGGAACAGAAGAAAGTCCAGGGAAATATTCTTTTTACACATTAGAAAGAAATGGAAATCATGAAGGTACATGTCCCAAAATATAGTTGAGGGTATAAAGGCAAAGCTACTGAGATATAAAGATACTGAATTGCAGAAGAAGGACTGTGGGTCCCAAAGGCCTCTAACTTCATGTAAAAGGATTTAGGTCATCTGTTAGAAGCACTGAGTATAAGTAGGGGATTTTGAAAAAGTCCGAGGTAGCTAACTTCCAAACTAGTAGCAATTTAAGAAGTCATCAGGGGCTGAATTTTTAGAAGGCTTGCTGAATAAGAGCAAACGCTCATTTGAAATTAGTACACTTCTTCATCTGTGCTAGCAACCTTGGGAAAAAAAAACTGAGAAAGTGGTAGCTCAGGATTGGCCGCAAGAGGATGTGGCAAAAAAAAAAAAAAAAAAAAAAAGGCTGAGGTATAGGTGAGGGAGTCTAGCACGCTGGGTGGCAGGTGCCATTATCAAAAGTTTGCTTTATGCTAGGGATAATAGCACTGAAAACACCGTCCATCAGGTGCAGGCTGGGTATCTGTCCATGATGAGATGAAAGAGGGAATCGTAGGAAGACAATGACAGCATTTCTTGAGACTGATATATTCATTGCATATTAATAAATAGGATGGCTGAGGCAAGTCAGGTACAGGTTTGAGTATTCTTATTTATTTTTTTTTAATTTTTTTTAACGTTTATTTATTTTTGAGACAGAGAGAAACACAGCATGAACGGGGGAGGGGCAGAGAGAGAGGGAGACACAGAATGGGAAGCAGGCGCCAGGCTCTGAGCCATCAGCCCAGAGCCCGACGCGGGGCTCGAACTCACGGACTGCGAGATCGTGACCTGAGCTGAAGTCGGACGCTTAACCGACTGAGCCACCCAGGCGCCCCTGAGTATTCTTATTTAAATTTCTGAGCTCTGGTCTTCCCTAAATAAGTTGACTATTAAATGTCAGACTTAGAATTCCAAACCAACTTAGGTGATGGAGGAGAATGGGTGATTGGAGGTAGAAATAATTCTGAAACATAAATTCCTCTCCCTCCATTCTATAGTAGTTCATCAATCTGCTTTCTGCTTTCTGCTATATTACAATAGATTGATAATTGATTAATAAAAGTCTTTTTAGTGAATGCAAAGTGGCATTGATTAAATCTTGAAAAATGAAAACAAAATCAGCTTGTTCATTATTATTGTTTTGTGTTCCTATTACCTATTGCTGTGTGAGAAGCTCCAAACCTTATCGACTTAAAATTATTTACTTTGTTCCTAAATATGCAGTTTAGGCAAGGCTCAGTGGTGACATCTTAATTGACTCTACTATACTCAGCCTCAGTTGGAGTGGCTCCAAGGATGGGATCTGGAATCATCTAAAGATTTCATTACTCTCATGTTTGTCAGTCAGTGCTGGCTGTTGATGGGGACCTTAGCTGGGATTGTCTACCAAAGCAGCTACACATGGCCTCTCTATGTGGCCTGAGCTTCCTCCCAATAGGGTGGCTGAATTCTTAGGGCAAGTATCCTGAGAGAGACAGAGAGAGAGAGAGAGAGAGAGAGAGAGAGAGAGAGCACACCAGGGAGAAGCTGTAGCACTTCTTATGACTGAGCCTCAGAAACATCACTTCACTGGGGCAGTCACAGGTATCTGCCCCAAGTCCCAGGGAGAAAAGGAGAGGAGAGGAGAGGAGAGGAGAGGAGAGGAGAGGAGAGGAGAGGAGAAGAGAAGAGAAGAGAAGAGAAGAGAAGAGAAGAGAAGAGAAGAGAAGAGAAGACATGCTAAATCTCTTGTACCACATTCTTTTTATCTGGGCATTCATAAAAGATTGCCAAGTTTCCAAGAAAAGAAAAACAGACTCTTCTTCTGGATGGGGGATGGCAAATTGCTAGAACATCTGGTCCTGGGCATATTGCTTTGGTCATTTTTGGAAAAGTTTGCCACATTTAGCAAACTTTTTTTCGAAAATAGTAAAGTATGAAAAGTAAGACTCAATTTCATTTAGTTACAAAGAAAAGAAAATCTGAAAGCTTTTTCAAGTGGAAGCAGAGAACTAGGAATTGTTACCCTTTTGCAAACCAGAGATTTCCTGAGGTTTTGCGTCAATGGGAATTTTATTCTAGTAGTCAAAGGTATAGTTTGACCCTAGAACTTTATGAGTGCATCTCAGCACAGACTCTGAGGATATAAGTAAAATGCTCTTCTGCTTGTGGCTTATTTTAGAAATAAGTAACGGATGAATCACTAAATAGCTTATGGTTATGTTTTTATTGATTTATGACTCACCATGTGCTCCTATCTCTCAGGCAAAAATAATGTCTTTCCATGTAGGTGATTTGCTCTATTAGACATGGGGGAAAAGAGTTCTTTGCTTTATGTTTTACTCTGACAAGGTAATGGCTCTTGTCCTGCTCTTGAGAAGTGACTAAGATGCCCAGTTGGGGAAAAGCATTAACTTTTCAAGCTATATAAGTTCCATTTATAAAATTATGTCTACTCAGGCATTATTTTCTGAAAGACTTAATGCTCTTTCTCAGCATAAAAATTTACTGCTAAGATCCAGGCCTCCCTGTATACACAGGATGCCACAAAAGGGAGATCATAGATCCATTCTGGGAAGTTGTGCTAAGGATCAAGGAAAGGGGGCAGATGACTTCTAAAGTGCTTAAGCATTTTTCTTCACTGTCAAAAACACAGAATGATCTCCTACATTTCATGGCTTTGTAGTTTTATTCACACCATTTCCTCCCTTCTGAGAGAGCCCTTCTTCCACCACAACCATCATCACCTCCAGGAATCCACCAAAAGCCTCTCCATGCTTCTCCAACATTATAATTACTGGAAGTCTATCAGCATCAGCTCAATGTCAGATTTAATTACTTATTTTTAAATTCAGTATCACATTTTATACGTCGTCTCTATTTGTATTTTTGGTACTTAGTACAATATGTTGAATTATTCTTTTGGGGGGGGTTGGAAGACTTTTTTAAATGTTAGATTCATAATATAAATGTTTTAGAATGGTAGCACACTGATAGAAGAAATTTTCATTCATAGTACTTTTACATGTGATTTTGGCAATGGTTGTAGGTTTTTTATATCAATAGTATTGTCACAGGGGAATCATAAAATTGGAATACAAAGAAAAGTTTGGTAGTTGTGTCTTGAATTATTTTCTATTTCCTTTCCTGTTGGAGACACTGATAACCTTTGTTCCTTTGGTGCCCAACATAAGGTCTGCCAGATAGAACTGGGATTTCCAGTGCTAACTAGCTTTATGTTAGAATCGGCAAGGGCACTTTTTAAAAATTCCATCCTCTGGAACTCACCCCATACCAATTAAACAGAATCTCTGAGGGAAGAACCCAGGTATCAGGGCATTAGGATTTTTTAAAAAGTTTTCTTGCATAATCCAGTGGTCAGCCAAGGTGAAGAACCACCAACATAGAGGCTATCCAATGATGACTTTCTGAATGAGGTTTGTCTATTGAGTGCTGACTTCACACTATAGACCCTTGAATCAGCATTCTGCAAAAATATAAGTACTTTCCTTCTTCCTGAGCTAGAATAAGTAGGAATTTCATATACAAATGCATTTAAACTCTACACAAAGAGCTTTCTACCAAAATTACTTATACAGAAGAGTACAAAAATTTAGGTAATAATATAACCTGACACATAAGAATAAATTTAAAATATTCCAGATGTTATCATGGCCAACACGAGGCTAATTATAAGATATAATAATCCAGGCATAGTTTCCAAACTATGCTCAGGGAAAATGTTTAAGCCAAATTCCATGTTTTGTATATTTTTCTATAACTCAAATATGCCATAACCATGACTTAACATATTGGTGATTATTAACACATTAAGATATGTTGGTAGTTAAAATTAGTTTTGTGGTGCTTCTGTGATACCTATGCATGTATACATGTACATACACACACACACACACACACACACACACACACGTTTTCTTGGAAATCAGACCTACCCACATCTGCTCACATAAAGCTATTTAAGAGAGTTCATTACTAAAGCATATGTGTGCTACTCTCAACCATATGCTGACAAGATTTAGGAACACTGGCTTAGAAAATGCACTTCTAGCCAAAAAAAAAAAAATCAGTTGTAAAACAAGCAAGTGACATATATATTATTGCATATATCACACTGCAATAATATAATGTCATCAATAATTTAATACTTTTACATTTTAGGTAAAATGACTTTTGCATTTATTACAGGGAATGCAAGCATTATTAAATATTATTGGTAATACAATTTTGACACAAACATGCCCAAATTCTGCTTTTTCAAGCTTCCAGATCAATGTGATAGAAAAGTATCTAATATTTTACAGTGATTTGTTATTTTTAACAATGATCATTTACCCTTTACAACTATTTATTTCTATGAATCTATTATATGAAACTGAAAGTGCATTAAGTAAATGGTATGTCAATGCTGATAAAGTGCAACGATTCTCATCTGTAACCATAGATTTTATTAGGAAATGTGTTTTAATAAATGAGCTGCATTAATTTCAGTAATTGAGTTTATTATAAGCAAATGCATACATGAACTTGCATATTACCATTTGTTAACAAAATAAAATTTATATAAGTATTTCAGATTAATTTTCTTAGAGAGGTGGAAGATTAAAATGTTTTAAAAGAAAAAAAAGCTTGGAAATCCACTGATTTAAGAGACTGGAATTAAGTGTCTCTCAAATCTTTGCTCTCCTTTCCATCCTCATCATGGAAGCTTCGCTTCTATTCAACATTATCTCTCACCTACACTATTCCAATAACCCTTTAAATGCTCACCTTGTCTCTAGTATGACCACCAGAATTCCTGCTTTCTGTTGCCAGCTGAGTAGTCTTTCTAAAACCTGGATGTGATCATGTCACTCTACTGATTATAAACCTTTAGTGTTTCTGCACGGCCTAGAAGTCAGGTCTGAACTCAGCGTGGCATACAAGACCCTTCAAGTTTCCTTTTCCAGATTGCCTTCGGACCCTGACCCCAGCATTCATCGCAGCTGGCCTTCACCTCATAGAACTCCACTACCACATCACCATGATTGACACCGGCTGTTCATCTACCCAGAATGTTTTTAGACCTCCTCTTTCTTCCTTAGGAAGAAACACAAACTCATTCTTCAAAATCCTTATTAAGTGCCACTTCTTCTGTGAGGCTTTCCCTGCTCTCCTCTTAAATCCCTTATTTATGAGTCTGTTTCCCTTGCTAGACATGAACTCCTTAGGAGCTGAGATTGGACTATATATAACTCAATTTACCATAGTAACTCCAGCAAATTATACATTTCTTAATATATAGTAAGTACTTAGTATCAGTTAAAGCATGCTACATCATAATTCTCAAAAGTTCTACCACCAACATTATGTGGGTTATTTAAAAATCAATTCTCAGGATAAAACAGACCTAAATTTCTGTAATGGCCCTCGACACAATTACAAGTCTAATATTACTGGATACTACATAGGGCTCCCAAGAAATTAGACACAAGCCAGAAGTAACTGCTTTCTGCTTTTCAAACACACACAGTTATTATAATGAGAAATATGTTTGCTAAGTGGATCCTGCTAGAAGAATCAAATTACCAGATTGAGACTCTAAGTGTTCATTTGGTATCTCAATAAAGTTCTATAGTTTGTTTGGAACTGTGTTTTCCCAGAAAAATCAAATGTCCTTCTTAGTAAGATATAGTTTTGTTTTGTTTTGTTTTGTTTTCAGATAAATCTCAGGGAGCATGAGAAAAGCCCATGCCATGTATATCAGCATCAAAATCCATGTTTCAAATTAAAACTAATTGAAGTCCCTTCAAGCCTATTATGTTGCAAGTAAAACGTTTATCAGTTGCTCATTGTGTAATCCTCAGGACTTTGGATTTTTGTGCGGGGGTGGGGGGTAGTGGGGGCTGTTCCTTGCTTGGCCATATTCTCTTTGGTATATGTTCTAAGGTCATTTTTTTAGAGATTTTAGTTCAGTTAGTGAACCCCTACGTCAGCTAATTGGGAAAGGTAACAATAATAACACATTAAGGGCCTGCACCCACATCAGCTAATTCAATCAATAATTCTCATGTCCTCTCCAGAGGCAAGAGTGGGAGTGACAAGGAGCTGAATTCAGCATTCCTCATTACCCATTAGGAATAGGGTTTGGCCTCAAAATATCTCAAGTTTGGCTTGACTCTAAGGGCTCTTATGTTTAGATGCTATTTTCCTGGGACCTGAGCAGCTTTGTAGTTCAGCATATGAGACTACTGTAAAAGGCTCCTGAAAGCATCACTGGGGAGTTTAGAAACCAAACATTGTGTTCACCAGAATCTACCTTACAAAGGAGTAGGTATAATAAAAGTAACACTGCAGAAAGCCCTTTGAGGGGATTGGTGCAGGAACCCTGCCCCCCTCCAGTAAATGAGCATGCTGGAATAACAGATTATTTCAGAAGGCTGCACCAAATGAGCTGCAGGGATTCATTTTGGTACCCAGGGGATTAGGCATTAGCATAGCCTTCCAGGGGACTTCTCTGCCCTTTGCTGGAGCAAACTTGGAGTACCTGAGAAATCCCTGTGGGGGCATATGGCTACGTAGGAGGAATATGGTGCTGAGCAAGTTACTTAACTTCTCATTCATTGCCTTTACTTTCTTATCTGAAAATAGCAGAACTTTCTGCACTGGTATGTTGAGGGGGTTAAGTGAATCAACACACATAAAATACATAGAACAGTGTCTGGCACAAGTAAGAGTTCAATTAATCATGCTTACCTAAAAAAATTTCAAGAATATTCTTTCAAAAGAGCGTCAAATTAATCTCTAGCCAGAGATGCCCATAAGCCCCTATGTTTACTTAACGTTGTCTTTGGGATCATTGCCACTTCTATTGTATTCTACATTTTTTAGACCTGAAGGACAAAGTAACTATGAATAAATTGCATAGATCACGAATCTAGAAATAAAATTAAATGTACACCTTTTCTTGGAGAAAGTCAGCTAATTATGGTTAAATATAGGGCAAAAGGATTTCTTCTTGAGAATACATTCCTCCCCCTCAACTTTTTTTTCCTTCTGGAAAATACAGTCCTAAAGGACCTATTAAATTCTGAGGTACTGATTTTAAAATGTCTGCTTATTCTTTTAATTCTTTCAGCAGAATCTTTACCAACACAAGTCCCTTTCTGACAGCAACCTGAGCCAAGCTCTGTAGCATAGGCAGCAGGCATCTCTGACTTTGGGGCTCTGTGTCTTTGGCATCTCCGTCACTCAGAAGACACACAACACAAACACACTCTCCATTTGTAACATTATAACAGCAAAGCCATGCTGGCTATAGAGTCATCCAGTGATGTAAATGGAAAAAACAGTTGCAAAAATAGGCTCTTGGCGAGTAAGATAAACTAGTCTCAGCAGTGACTTTGCAAAAGTTGAGAATACATCTACAAAACAAGATTATCTGTCTCTTGCTTTACAGAATGCAGTATAGTTTTCTTTCCACTATTTAGAAAGATCTTCAAGAGCAAGATGAAGTAGATATTTGGGATATAGTTGAATATTTTATTTAAAAATAAAAATACAGCACTATTGCCTGGCAGGTATTGGATTTATGCTGAATATACCATAGGGAACAAAATAGATATGGATCCTAACTATCTTCATGGAGCTTAATTTAAGCATGGAGTTTGACTTAGTGTGAGTAAGAATTACCCAGAAAGTTTACTTAAAATGTAGGCTCTCAGGACTTGGATTCTGATTTTAATAATCTGGGGGGAGCCCTGAAATCTCTATTTTTCACACATGCCCCCACATGATTCTGGTGCATATCATCCAAGAACCACACACTAAGAACACTGGAGTAGTGAATATTCCAAGAAAATCTTGTTAAGAAACTAGTTTGGAAGAGAAGATGGCAGCATAGGATGCCACTGGGCTCACCTCGTCCTGCTGATTGCTTAGATTCCACCCACATCTACCTAAATAACCCAGAAAACCGCCAGAAGACTAGCAGAACGGATTCTCCGGAGCCAAGCGTAGACAAGTGGCCCATGGAAAAGGGTAGGAAGGGCGGAGAGGCAGTGCACACTACATGGACTGGCAGGAGGGAGCCAGGGCGGCAGAGGGGCAGCCCGCCCTGCAAGGCAGAATCCCCGAGTTCGGCTTGAAAAAGCGGAGGGGCCAGATGGAGTGTGTTCTGACAGCCATTGGGACTTAACATCTGGAATGTTAGAATCAACAGCTCTGCTCAGAGAGTGAGAGGGCTGGAGGACAACGGGAGGGAGAGTTGTTGAGCCCTGTAGGACAGAGCTCAACTTGGCGGGGAAAAAGGCGCTGGGAAGTGCCATCTCCCTCTCCCATCCCCAGCCGAAATCCCAAAGGGAACCAGTTCCCATCACTCAACTTGCTTGCACTGCACAAACACCCAATGCTGTGCTTCTGTGGATCCATCCCTCTGACGGGTCTGCCTCCTTCCTGGTGCTGCAGGGCCACTCCTGCAGAGGACCACAGATGGCAAAGTGAGCTAAGCCTGCCCCTTCCACCCCTGTGCACCTTGAAGATCCACCCCGGCTAATATGCCAGATCCCATCAAAGTAGCACCACAAGCCTGGCAGTGTGCAAGTAGCCCAGACAGGGGCCACACCACTCCACAGTGAGTCCTGCCCCTGGGAGAGGGGTAGATAAGGTATACACCAGTCCGACTGTGGCCCCAGTGGTGAGCTGGGGACAGACATCGGGTCTGACAGCGGCCCCGCCCACCAACACAAGTTACTCCAGACAGCACAGGGGAAGTGCCCTGCAGTTCCACGCCACCCCAGGGACTATCCAAAATGACGAAATGGAAGAATTCTCCTCAAAAGAAACTCCTGGAAGTAGTGACAGCTAACAAATTGGTCAAAAATGATTTAAGCAATATAACGGAACAAGAATTTAGAATAACAGTCATAAAATTAATCGCTGGGCTTGAAAAAACTATAGAGGACAGCAGAGAATCTATTGATACAGAGATCAAGGGACTAAGAAATAGTCATGAGGAGCTAAAAAAATGCTATGAATGAGGTGCAAAATAAAATGGAGGCGACCACACCTTGAATTGAAGAGGCAGATGAAGAGAATAGGTGAATTAGAAGATAAAATTATGGAAAAAGAGGAAGCTGAGAAAAAGACAGATAAAAAAATCCAGGAGTATGAGGGGAGAATTAGAGAACTAAGTGATGCAATCAAATGCAACAATATCCATATAATAGGAATTCCAGAAGAGAAAGAGAAAGAGAAAGAGAAAGGGGCTGAAAGTGTACTTGAACAAATCATAGCTGAGAACTTTCCTGATCTGGGGAAGGAAAAAGACATTGAAATCCAAGAGGCACAGAGAACTCCCTTCAGATGTAACTTGAATCGATCTTCTGCACGACATATCATAGTGAAACTGGCAAAATACAAGGATAAAGAGAAAATTCTGAAAGCAGCTAGGTATAAACATGCTCTAACACATAAAGGGAGACCGATAAGACTAGTGACAGACCTATCTACTAAAACTTGGCAAGCCAGAAAGGAATGGCAGGAAATCTTCAATGTTATGAACAGAAAAATGTGCAGCTGAGAATCCTTTATCAGGCAAGTCTGTCTTTCGGAATAGAAGGAGAGATAAAGGTCTTCCCAAACAAACAAAAACTGAAGGAATTCATCACCACTAAACCAGCCCTACAAGAGATCCTAAGGGGGATTCTGTGAGTGAAATGTTGTAAGGACCACAAAGTACCAGAGACATCACTACAAGCATGAAACCTACAGACAGCACAATGACTCTAAATCCATATCTTTCTATAATAACACTGAATGTCAATGGACTAAATGCTCCAACCAAAAGACATAGGGTATCAGAATGGATAAAAAAAAGCAAGACCCATCTATTTGCTGTCTACAAGAGACTGATTTTAGGCCTGAAGACACCTTCAGATTGAAAGTGAGGGGATGGGGAACTGTCTATCATGCTACTGGAAGTCAAAAGAAAGCTGGAGTAGCCATACTTCTATTAGACAAACTAGACTTTAAATTAAAGGCTGTAACAAGAGATGAAGAAGGGCATTATATAATGATTACAGGGTCTATCCATCAGGAAGAGCTAACAGTTATAAATGTCTATGTGCCAAATATTGGAGCCCCCAAATATATAAAACAATCACAAACATAAGCAACCTTATTGATAAGAATGTGGTAATTGCAGGGGACTTTAATACTCCACTTACAACAATTGATAGATCATCTAGACACAGGAGCAATAAAGAAACAAGGGCCCTGAATGATACAGTGGAACAGATGGACTTGACAGATATATTCAGAATTCTGCATCCCAAAGCAACAGAATACACTTTCTTCTCGAGTGCACATGGAACATTCTCCAAGATAGATCACATACTGGGTCACAAAACAGCCCTTCATAAGTATAAAAGAATTGAGATCATACCATGCACACTTTCAGACTACAATGCTATGAAACTTGAAATCAACCACAGGAAAACCTCCAAAACATGGAGGTTAAGGGGTGCCTGCGTGGCGCAGTCGATTAAGCGTCCGACTTCAGCCAGGTCACGATCTCGCGGTCCGTGAATTCGAGCCCCGCGTCGGGCTCTGGGCTGATGGCTCAGAGCCTGGAGCCTGTTTCCGATTCTGTGTCTCCCTCTCTCTCTGCCCCTCCCCCGTTCATGCTCTGTCTCTCTCTGTCCCAAAAAAAAAAAAAAAAAAAAAAAGCATGGAGGTTAAAGAACAGACTACTAAAGAATGAATGGATCAACCAGGCAATTAGAGAAGAAATTTAAAAATATATGGAAACAAATGAAAATGAAAATACAACAATCCAAACGCTTTGGGATGCAGCGAAGGCAGTCCTGAGAGGAAAATACATTGCAATCCAGGCCTATCTCAAGAAACAAGAAAAATCCCAAATACAAAATCTAACAGCACACATAAAGGACATAGAAGCAGAACAGCAAAGACAGCCTAAACCCAGCAGAAGAAGAGAAATAATAAAGATCAGAGCAGAAATAAACACTATAGAATCTAAAAAAACTGTAGAGCAGATCAATGAAACCAAGAGTTAGTTTTTGAAAAAAATAAATGAAATTAATGAACCTCTAGCCAGGCTACTCAAAAAGAAAAGAGAGATGACCCAAATAGATAAAATCATGAATGAAAATGGAATTATTACAACCAACCCCTCAGAAATACAAGCTATTATCAGGATTACTATGAAAAGTTATATGCCGGGGCGCCTGGGTGGCGCAGTTGGTTAAGCGTCCGACTTCAGCCAGGTCACGATCTCGCGGTCCGTGAGTTCAAGCCCCGCGTCGGGCTCTGGGCTAATGGCTCAGAGCCTGGAGCCTGTTTCCGATTCTGTGTCTCCCTCTCTCTCTGCCCCTCCCCCGTTCATGCTCTGTCTCCCTCTGTCCCAAAAATAAAATAAACGTTGAAAAAATAAATAAATAAAAATAAAAATGAAAAGTTATATGCCAACAAACTGGACAACCTGGAAGGAATGGACAAATTCCTAAGCACCCACACACTTCCAAACTCAAACAGGAGGAAATAGAAAACTTGAACCGACCCATAACCAGCAAAGAAATGGAATCAGTTATCAAAAATCTCCCAACAAATAAGAGTCCAGGACCAGATGGCTTCCCTGGGGAATTCTACCAGACATATAAAGCAGAGATAATACCTATCCTTCTCAAGCTGTTCCAAAAAATAGAAAGGGAAGGAAAACTTCCAGAGTCATTCTATGAAGCCAGCATTACTTTGATTCCTAAACCAGACAGAGACCCAGAAAAAAAAGAGAACTACAGGCCAATATCCCTGATGAATATGGATGCAAAAATTCTCAATAAGATACTAGCAAATCGAATTCAACAGTATATAAAAAGAATTATCTGCCATTATCAAGTGGGATTCATTCCTGGGCTGCAGGGCTGGTTCAACATTCGCAATTAATCAATCTGATACATCACATAATAAAAGAAAAGATAAGAACCATATGATCCTATCGATGCAGAAATACCATTTGACAAAATTCAGCATCCTTTCTTAATAAAAACCCTCGAGAAAGGTGGGAGAGAAGGAACATACTTAAACATCATAAAAGGCATTCATGAAAATCCCACAGCTAATATCCTCCTCAATGGGGAAAAACTGAGCTTTCCCCCTGAGATCAGGAACACGACAGGGATGTCCACTCTCACCACTGTTGTTTAACATAGCGTTGGAAGTCCTAGCATCAGCAAGCAGACAACAAAAGGAAATCAAAGACATCAAAATTGGCAAAGATGAAGTCAAACTTTCACTTTTTGCAGATGACATGGTATTATACATGGAAAACCCGATAGACTACACCAAAAGTCACTTAGAACTGATACATGAATTCAGCAAAGTCACAGGATACAAAATCAATGTACAGAAATCAGTTGCATTCTTATACACTAATAATGAAGCAACAGAAAGACAAATAAAGAAACTGATCCCATTCACAATTGCACCAAAAGGCATAAAATACCTAGGAATAAATCTAACCAAAGATGTAAAAGATCTGTATGCTGAAAACTATAGAAAGCTTATGAAGGAAATTGAAGAAGATATAAAGAAATGGAAAAACATTCCATGCTCATGGATTGGAAGAATAAATATTGTTAAAATGTCAATACTACCCAAATCGATCTACAAATTCAATGCAATCCCAATCAAAACTGCACCAGCATTCTTCTCGAAACTAGAAAAAGCAAACCTAAAATTTGTATGGAACCACAAAAGACCCAGAATAGCCAAAGTAATTTGGAAGAAGAAGACCAAAGAGGGAGGCATCATAATCCCAGACTTTAGCCTCTACTACAAAGCTGTAATCATCAAGATAGCATGGTATTGGCACAAAAGCAGACACATAGACCAATGGAATAGAATAGAAACCCCAGAACTAGACCCACAAAAGTATGGCCAACTAATCTTTGACAAAGCAGGAAAGAATATCCAATGGAAAAAAGACAGTCTCTTTAACAAATGGTTTGGGAGAACTGGACAGCAACATGCAGAAGAATGAAACTAGACCACTATTTTACACTATTCACAAAAATAAATTAAAAATGGATGAAGGACCTGAGTGTGAGACAGGAAACCATCAAAACCCTAGAGGAGAAAGCAGGAAAAGACCTCTCTGACCTCAGCTGCAGCAATTTATTACTGGACACATCCCCAAAGGCAAGGGAATTAAAAGCAAAAATGAACTACTGGGATCTTATGAAGATAAAAAGCTTCTGCACTGCAAAGGAAACAATCAACAAAACTAAAAGGCAACCAATGGAATGGGAAAAGATATTTGTAAATGAGATATCGGACAACGGGCTAGTATCCAAAATCTATAAGGAGCTCACCAAACTCCATACCCAAAAAACAAATAATCCAGTGAAGAAATGGGCAGAAGACATGAATAGACACTTCTCTAAAGAAGACATCCGGATGGCCAACAGGCACATGAAAAGATGCTCAATGTCGCTCCTCATCAGGGAAATACAAATCAAAACCACACTCAGATACCACCTCATGCCAGTCAGAGTGGCTAAAAGGAACAAATCATGAGACTACAAATACTGGCAAGGATGGAGAAATGGGAACCCTTTTGCACTGTTGGTGCAAATGCAAACTGGTGCAGCCGGTCTGGAAAACAGTGTGGAGGTTAATCAAACAATTAGAAATAGATCTACCCTATGACCCAGCAATAACACTGCTAGGAATTTACCCAAGGGATACAGGAGTGCTGATGCATAGGGGCACTTGTACCCCAATGTTTATAGCAGCACTTTCAACAATAGCCAAATTATGGAAAGAGCCTAAATGTCCATCAACTGACGAATGGATAAAGAAATTGTGGTTTATATACACAATGGAATACTACTTGGCAATGAGAAAGAATGAAATAGAGTCTTTTGCAGCAATGTGGATGGAACTGGAGGGTATGCTAAGTGAAGTAAGTCAGGCAGAGAAAGACAGATACCATATGTTTTCACTCATATGTGGATCCTGAGAAACTTAACAGAAGACCATGGGGGAGGGGAAGGGAAGAAAAAAAAAAGAGGTTAGAGAGGGAGGGAACCAAAACATAAGAGACTCTTAAAAACTGAGAATAAACTGAGGGTTGATGTTGGGGGTGAGGGGTGGGAGGGAGGGGAGGGTGGGTGATGGGCATTGAGGAGGGCTCCTGTTGGAATGAGCACTGGTGTTGTATGGAAACCAATTCGACAATAAATTTAATATTAAAAAAAAAAAGAAACAAGTTTGTTATTAACATTTTCCGTAGTAGTAATTTATGATGAAGGGACACAGAAGACGTGCACCTGCCTTCCACATAACGTTGCAGGCACAGTAAAGTGTGTCTGTAAATGGAAGGCAGGATTCCACTTCACAGGGAAGTTTGCGTCAGACGCAAGCTGTGCGGTTATTTAGGCTCTTCCAGGCACTCGGTCTTCCAGCTGTAACCACGTCTCTCAGGACTCCGCAGTCTGTGTTCAGCCTCTTTCCCAAGCCCCTCTGCTACTCATCCAGCTGTGCAGCGAGCAAGCCAACTGAGTCAACAGGAGCTATATTTACCACAAGTGAAAGACTATCAATAGCAGCAGGGGATTCTGACATCTGGCAGCAGCAGATGATTAAGAAGGACATTTGGTAAATCAAAGTAGGGGAAGCTCAGGGAAGACAGCTGCTTTGTGAGATCAGGATTAAACCAAGCTGGTTAGGGAGAGAACTGTCCCAAATAAGAGCCGACTTGCCTGACGGTTTGCAAAACTGCTCCTTAATTCCCCGAGGGGTTCATCCTTACAGATGAATAAGTATGCAAAGCAACTTGTGTGACTGGATACTATTTTATATAAATAAGTACCATGTAAAATGGAATATCCATTCATAGATTATGTGTGTCTGCCTGAAGATTAAGAAGAAACATTTCTTAGCGGTGCAGAGAAATTCTGAATAGCTTTCATCAGGAAGTTTTCTGGCGAGAATTTTAATTTCTTTATCCTGTTGGGGCAGCTGCATAAACAAATAATATGCCCAACAGCGGTGTGATTTTTAGTAAGGCAAGGAAAGTAGCCTTCTCAATTTTTTTAGATGCTTAAGCACATCTATCTAAAGGACCCTTCCAGGAAACATAGATCCCTATGTAATCATCCACTTTCGGTTAATATCTTGATGTCTCCGTTTCAAATGCTGATGGTACTTTCTATATTTGGGAGGTCAAGCAGCACAAAATGGGGAAAAGGTCTGCAGTTGAAGATCAGGAAGGGGAAAAAAAAAAACTTGTGTGTCAAGAAGACAGAAAATTGACACCACAGAAGTCACTAAGCAGGTTTCGGAAACCCAGTTGGTAGAGTTGAGCAGGAAATGTAACCACTGGCAATGGGTAAAGGGAGAAAGTTCAGTGTTTCCTGACATGACCTTAGGCTCTTTGTCATTAGGATTTGCCTATACTTCATTCCCCCATTTATTCATTTCATTCCATGAGTATGTATTTCCCTGAAATGCCCACTGTGCTCTGTCCAGTGCTCAGTGCCGGGTATATCCAAGTGAGCAAAATGATGAATCCCCACACCCTGCCCTGCTTTACCTGCATTCCTCAAGATGAGCAGACTGTGCTAGACGATTCTCAGTTTAGGAGCATGAGCACAGTAGAACTGTGATGCGACAGTCCCTGAAATCTGACCTGTTAAACTATCATACCTTTTGTCTTTGTGCTAATTACCAAGCATTCATTTTCATGAGTTGCACTAAAACACATCCATTTAAAAAAAAAAAAAAGCAGATTAGAGCCATTAAATAATTATGAAACAATTTAGTACAGCTTCAAGTACTTTAACTAAGGATATTTTATACCCTCAAAGACTGTTTCAATCTGAGTTTTCCCATTATCCAAATCATCTCCTGACAGACTGTTACTTAGTCATTAGTGAAGAATATTAAACCTTCTAATGCCACTAATGTGGCAATAATGTTGAACTAATACATTATAAAACATTCTAAAATGTCAGTGATAGATAATTTTTAAACATATGCTATGCAAGAGTGCTTATTTATTTTAAAGTTTGTCTCATCAGTGATGTTTCTTAACCACTTTAAACAGTTCAGATATTCTTTCTTAAGTCTTGTTCACTTACTTTCATTGTTGCCTTCTATTGAAGGAATTATTTTCAAAGTTACCCCAGTAAAAAGGATGCAGAGATCTAGAAAGCCACCTATTTTTTATCTCCATACATATTGTTTAAATTCTCTACTATCCTAATTCTCAGATATTAACAATAACAGTTACTATTGGCTAAGTGACAAAAACTTGCCAGGTGTTATGCTAGATCTTACATAAGCATTTACTCAAATAATATACCATATATTATATACAGCAGTCTGTAAGGTAGGCTTTATTCCACTTTCATGGTAAACTAAGGCTTAGAGAGGTGGGGTGTGCATAGTCAGTGAGTCAGAGTGACAGATCTGAGCCAGGAGACAAGACTCCTAAGTTTATCGCCTCCACCCCACTCCACCATACCATCACTGTATTAAAGTTTTCTGCTAGTTCTCGAAGACATGAGTAGTTTTTCTAAGTGTTCCAAAACTATAAGGAAAATAAGAACAAGTATTCTCTGTTTACCATCTGTAGAAATAGACATAGATTTGGATGATCAATTTGCTCATTTTAGTATTCAAATTATTTATATGTGATGGGATTAAAATACGGCATGTTGGCACATTGAATATTTGAAACTGAAGGAATTTGAGAAAACAGCAGAAGCAAGCAGGTCACTCTAACCTTCTCTCCAAAACCCCTCACCCCTTCTGCTCTGAAATAACTCATAAAGCCTTCACATGAGAGGTGCCCTCCCTATATGGAGAGAAAAAGAATGTCCTTGTCTCCAGAGGTAAAGTCACGCTGAAAAGGATCCAAACAGGCCTTGCTAAGTTTCCCCAATTTACCACACTTACTCATATTCCTTAACCTATCATATCCCTCCATTACCACCCATTGTCCATCAAACCCAGCATAAGAATACCCAGATCTAACTGTTTCTTTGGGCCTTTATTCCTGATGAAGTCTCCAATGTCACATAAAACCTGTATTAAATAACCTGTGCACTTTTCTCCTGTTAATCTGTCTTTGTCAGTTTCATTTTTAGACTCGGCCAGGAAGCCAAAGAGGGTGGAGACAAACTTTTTCCTCCCCTATATATGCTGACTTATTCTTTGGCTATGTGGTCTGTCAAATTCTCTCAGAAAATAAAGATGTTTTAAGTTCACATGATTTAAAAACACAAAACTTTTTCAGTTCAGAATTTTTTTCTTTCTGTTATTTTATGAGTTATTGCTTCCCCTCCACCTATTCTTTCTTCTCCTTTTAAACTTGCTATCATTTGCATATTAAACTCCTGGATCTAGCTACCTTAACTCCTTATATTTTAAGTCATTATTCCCATGTATTTTTGTTCCATATTGTGTGGTTGTATACCAATTTGATTTTACAGATTATTAATTTAACGCAGCAAGATTCTTCCTCTTTTCATTTCCTCTGTTGTTTTTTAATTACATATTCATTCAAAAAACAGCAATGGAGCATCTACAGTGTTCCTGGCACTGGTCCAGGCTCTTGGGGTCTATGAATGAATAAAACAGATAACTGTCCCTACCTATGCAAAAGTCATAATTTAGTGGGGAAAGACAGACATCAACAATAAGCATAATTAAGTTAATTATATAACATTTTAGAAAGTGATAAGTGCTATGGAAGACAAGGAAAAATTTAAGTAGGGTAAGGAAGATTAAGAATACATGAAGGTGGGAACAGATGGCTGTATTAAAGTAGAGGCCTACCCTGCCTCAGTGAGAATGAGGTTTGAGTGAGGACATGAAGGAGGTGGGTACTTAGTTACACTAATATATGGAAGAAGGGCTTTCTAAGCAAGAAGAACAACTGAACTGACCTTGACCTTAAAGTGGCAGAATGTCTGCTTTGGATACTGATACAGCTGGAGCAGAGTGAGTGATGGGCAGTGTAATAGAAAATAAAGTCAGAAATAATTGGGGAGTGGCGCCTGGGTGGCTCAGTCAGTTGAATATCTGACTCTTGATTTCAGTACATGATCTTGCAGTTGTGAGATCCAGCTGACCTCTGGCTCGGTGCTGACAGCATAGAGCCTGCTTGGGTCTCTCTCTCTCTCTCTCTCTCTCTGTCTCTCTGCCCCTCCCCTGCTTGTGCTTTCTCTTCTGTCTCAAATTAAATAAATAAAACTAAAAAAAATAAATAAATAACAGGAGAGAGTGGCATATATCATCTAAGACTTTGTAGTTACCTCTGGTAGCTTCTATCCTCAGTGAAATGTGGAGACTGAGGATTTTGAGCAAAGGAGTCATATGACATAACAAATCTTTTAATGGGCTCATTCTGTCTACTCTGTTGATGAGAAGCTCCAAGAGTCAAGTATTGAAAGAGGGAGACCCATAGTAAGGGTATTTCAGGAATTCAAGTGAAAGATAATGATAACTAGGACCAGAGTAGTGATATTGGTGAAGGGGAGACATGAATATAGAATGAAGATAGAACTCACACAAACTCCTGGCAGACAAACTATGGAGTGCATGAGAACAAGAATCAAGCATGACTCTAATCAAACTATTAGAAAAATGAAGTTAACTGAGATGTGGAAGTCTGTGGGTATTTGGGGTAAGAACAAGAATTTATGCTGATTTTAAAATGTCTATTAAACATCTAAATGGAGATGTCAAGTTGGCCATTGAATATTAATGTTAGTTTTCTATTACTGCCATATCAAATTACCACAAACTTAGTCATTTAAAACAACACATCTATTATCTTACAATTCTATAGTTGAGACGTCCAACACAAGTCTTACTGGGCTAACATCAAAGTGTGGCAGGGATGCATTTCTTTGTGTAGGCTCTAAGAATCAGTTTCCTGGGGGTACCTGGGTAGCTCAGTCGGTTAAGCATCTGACTTTGGCTCAGGTCATGATCTCACAGCTCATGGGTTCAAGCCCCACATTGGGATCTGTGCTGACACCTCAGAGCCTGGAGTCTGCTTCAGATTCTGTGTCTCCCTCTCTCTCTGCCCCTCCCTTGATATCTCTCTCTCTCTGTCTCAAAAATAAATAAACATTTTAAAAAAATCAGTTTCCTGCTAATCTGTTGTTGGCAGAATTCAGTCCCTTGCAGTTGCAGGACTGAGATCCTTGTTTGCTTTCTGGCTGTCATATTAGGGCCAGTCCCCATTTCTAGAGGCCATTCATGTTCCGTGGTTTAGTTCTCCCTGTCTCTATCGCCAAAGTCAGCAAGGGTGGGTTAAGTCCTGACTCTTCAAATCTCTTCTCCCTCTGTCTTCCCCATATCTCTGACTCACTTTCTCTGCTTTCCTCTTCAACTTTTAAGGCCTCATGTGATTAGATTCAACCCACCTGAATAATCCAAGATACTCTCCCCATCTCAAGGTCCTTAATCTTAATCACATCCACAAAGTCCCTTTTACTATGTAAGCCAACATATTTACAAATTTGGAGATTACAGTATGAACATCATTGAGTGACTATTATTCTGCCTACAGAATGTATTTCCTTACTTAGGTAAAGTCTGGAATTCAAGGGAGAGATTTAGGCAGATGATGTAAATTTGGCGGTAGTAGGCATACAAATGAGTCACATAGAGTTAGTTTAGATAAAGAGACAAAGGTTTGAACTCTGGGAGAAGAGAGGAATCCATCAAAAGAGAAAAAAGAAGTTAATGAGGTAGAAGGATAAACAAGACAGTATTATTTTCTGGAAGTTAAGTGAAGACATGTTTTTTGATTCTGGAAAATTCTATTTGTTTTCTCTCAGTAATCTTACCTCCTTTGTAATTTTCACTCACTTAGCATAGTGTGCTTCTGTTACTATTGTTAATTCTGTTTTACTAGCAGTTCTCTATTCTGATGTTTTTTGTCTTCTAAACTCCTTAAAAAAATCTCTGCTGGGGCACCTGGGTGGCTCAGTCAGTTAAGCATCTGACTCCTGATTTCAGCTCATGATCTCACGGTTCATGAATGTAAGCCCCACATTAGGCACCGAGATTTCAGCGAGGAGCCTGCTTGGGATTCTCTCTCTCTCCCTCTGCCCCTCTGGTGCTCTCTCTCTCAAAAATAAATAAGTTTTCTTTGGGGAAGGACCAACATGGTGGAGAAGTAGGGGAATCCTAAGTTCCTTCATCTCTCAAACATAGCAGTATTGAGGCCAAAAGACTTTGAACTCCAGGAGTCTGGACAACAACCTGATGGGCCATAGGGCTACTTCAATGCCATAGGGCAAATCAAAGCACACCTGGCAGAGAGTTCAAAACATCACTATGAGTAGGGAGATAAAATAACCAAAATTACAACAAAAGAGAGCAAGTAACACTCTCCAAAAAACATCTCCTAAAGGGCCAGGCCCTGGACAGTGTATCACCCCTCTTTAATATCCTAGTGTTCACAGGTGCAGGGCACATAACAAGCTTTTAAAACACATAAGGGACAGAAAACTAGCCAAAATGAAACAGTAATTCTCCTCAAAAGAAATGGCAGCTAAAGAATCGATCAAAAGATATATACACAATATAACTGAACAAGAATTTAGAATAATAATCATAAGATTAATCACTGGGTTTGCAAAAGCATAGAAGACAGCAGAGAATCTATTGCTGCAGAGATCAAGGAATTAAAAAATAGGATGAATCCAAAAAACGCTGTAAATGAGGTGCAAATAAACTAGAGGGGGTGACAGCCAGGATTGAAGAGGCAGAGTTAAATAGAAGATAAAATTATGTGAATATTATGTGAAATAGAAGATTAAAGTATGGAAAAATGGAAACAAAAAGAGAGAGAAAAAAAATTATGGAACACAAGGGGAGAATTAGAGAACTAAGTGATTCAATGAAACAGAACAATATCTGTATTATAGGAGTTCCAGGAGAAGAAGAAACAGAGAAAGAGGCTGAAGGTGTACTTGAACAAATCATAGTTGAGAACTTCCCTGATCTGGGTAAGGAAACAGACACTGAAATCCAGGAGGCACAGAGAACTCCCTTTAGATGTAACTTGAACCAATCTTCTGCATGGCATATCATAGTGAAACTGACAAAACACAAAGATAAAAAGAGAATTCTGAAAGAAGCTAGGGATAAATGGGCCTTAGACTACAAGGGTAGACACATAAGAGTAGTAGCAGACCTATCTACTGAAACTTGGCAGGCCAGAAAGAAGTGGCAGGAAATGTTCAATGTGCTGAGTAGGAAAAAATATGCAGCCGAGAATCCTTTATCCAGCAAGTCTGTCATTCAAAATAGAAGGAGAGGTAAAGGTTTTCCCAGGCAAACAAACTGAAGGAATTTATCACCACTAAAACAGCCCTACAAAAGATCCTAAGGGGGACTCTGTGAGTGGAATGTTACAAAGACCACTAAAGGACCAGTGACATCACTACAAGCATGAAGCCTACATATAACACAATAACTCTAAATCCATATCTTTCAATAATAACACTGAATGTCAATGGACTAAATGCTCCAATCAAAAGATGTAGGGTATCAGAATGGATTAAAAAACAAGACCCATCTATTGTCTGAGACCCATTACAAGAGACCCATTTTAGACCTGAGGACACCTTCAGATTGAAAGTGTGGGGATGGTGAACCATCTGTCATGCTACTGGAAGTCAAAAGAAAGCTGGAGTAGCCATACTTATATCAGACAAACTAGATTTTAAACTAAAGACTGTAATAAGAGATGAAGAAGGGCATTATATTATAATTATGGGATCTATACATCAAGAAGAGCTAACAATTACAAATGTTTATGCACCAAATTCGAAGCACCCAAATATATAAAGCAATTTATCACAAACATAAGCAATCATACTGGTAAGAATGTAGTAATTGCAGGGGACTTTAATACTCCACTTATCACAATGGACAGATCATTGTTTCAATAAAGAAACAATGGCCCTGAATGATACAGTGGACCAGATGGACTTGAAAGATATATTCAGAACTTTTCATCCTAAAGCAGCAGAATGCTACATTCTTCTCAAGTGCACACGGAACATTCTCCAAGATAGATCACATACTGGGTCACAAAACAACCCTCAATAAATATTAAAGAACTGAGATCATACCATGCACACTTTCAGATAACAATGCTATGAAACATGAAATCGACCACAGGAAAAAGCTTGGAAAACCTCCAAATGCATGGAGGTTAGAGAACATCCTACTAAAGAATTAATGGATCAACCAGGCAATTAGAGAAGAAATTAAAAAATATATGTAAACAAATGAAAATAAAACACAACAAACCAAACCCTTTGGGATGCAGCAAAGGCAGTACTAAGAGGAAAATACATTGCAATCCAGGCCTATCTCAAGAAACAAGAAAAATCCCAACTACAAAATCTAACAGCACACGTAAAAGAACTAGAAGCAGAACAACAAAGAAACCCCAAAGCCAGTAGAAGAAGAGAAATAATAAAGACCAGAGCAGAAATAAACAATACAGAATCCGAAAAACAGAAGAACAGATCAGTGAAACTAAGAGTTCGTTTTTTGAAAAAATAAACAAATTGGTAAACTCCTAGCCAGACTTGTCAAAAAGAAAAGAGAGAGGAAACAAATAGATAAAATAATGAATGAAAATGGATTCATCACAACCAATCCCTCAGAAATACAAGCAATTATCAGAGAAAACTATGAAAAATTATATGCCAACAAACTGGACAACCTGGATGAAATGGACAAATTCCTAGACAGCCATACACTACCAAAAATCAAACGGGAAAAAATAGAAAATTTGAACAGACCCATAACTAGTGAAGAAATTGAATCAGTAATCAAAAACCTCCCAACAAATAAGAGTCCTGGGCCAGATGGCTTCCCAGGGGAATTCTACCAGACATTTAAAGCAGAGTTAATACCTATTCTTCTCAAGCTGTTTCAAAAAATAGAAATGGAAGGAAAACTTCCGGATTCATTCTATGAAGCCAGCATTACCTTGATTCCCAAACCAGATAGAGACCCCACACAAAAAAATTATAGGCCAATATCCTTGATGAACATGAATGCAAAAATTCTCGATAAGATACTAGCAAATTGAATTCAACAGCATATAAAAAGAATTATTCACCATGATCAAGTGGGATTCATTCCTGGGCTGCAGGGCCGGTTCAATATTCACAAATCAATCAATGTGATACATCACATTAATGAAAGAAAAGATAAGAATCGTATGATCCTGTCAATAGATGCAGAAAAAGCATTTGACAAAATACAGCATCCTTTCTTAATAAAAACCCTTGAGAAAGTCAGGATAAAAGGAACATACTTAACCATCATAAAAGCCACATATGAAAAGCCCACAGCTAATATCATCCTCAATGGGGAAAAACTGAGAGCTTTCCCCCTGAGATCAGGAACATGACAGCGATGTCCACTCCCACCACTCTTGTTTAACATAGTGTTGGAAGTCCTAGCATCAGCAATCAGACAACAAAAGGAAATCAAAGGCATCAAAATTGGCAAAGAAGAAGTCAAACTTTCACTTTTTGCAGACGACGTGATACTCTACATGGAAAACGTGAAAGACTACACCAAAAGACTGCTAGATCTGATACACAAATTCAGCAAAGTCGCAAGGTACAGAATCAATGTACAGAAATTGGTTACATATTTATACATCAATAATGAAGCAACAGAAAGACAAATAAAGAAACTGATCCCATTCACAATTGCAACCAAGAACCATAAAATACATAAGAATAAACCTAACCAAAGATGTAAAAGATTTGTGTGCTGAAAACTATAGAAAACTTATGAAGGAAATTGAAGAAGACACAAAGAAATGGAAAAACATTCTATGCTCATGGATTGGTAGAATAAATATTGTTAAAATGTCAGTACTACCCAAAGCAATCTACACATTCAATGCAATCCCAATCAAAAATTGCACTGACGTTCTTCTCAAAACTAGAACAAACAATCCTAAAATTTGTATAGAACCACAAAAGATCCTGAAGAGCCAAAGTAATATTGAAGAAGAAAACCAAAGCAGGAGGCATCACAATCCCAGACTTCAGCCTCTACTATAAATCTGTGGTCACCAAGAAAGTATGGTATTGGCACAAAAACAGACACATAGACCAATGGAATAGAATAGACAACTCAAAATTGGACCCACAAGTGTATGGCCAACTAATCTTTGACAAAGCAGGAAAGAGTATCCAATGGAAAAAAAGACAGTATCTTTACCAGATGGTGCTGGGAGAACTGGACAGCAACATGTAGAAGAATGAAACTAGACCACTTTCTTACACCATACACAAAAGTAAACTCAAAATGGAAGAAAGATCTAAATGTGAGACGGGAAACCATCAGAACCCTAGAGGAGAAAGCAGGCAACGACCTCTTTGACCTCATCCACAGCAATTTCTTGCTTGACACATCTCCAAAAGCAAGGGACTTAAAAGCAAAAATGAACTGTTGGCACTTCATGAAGATAAAAGGCTTCTGCACTGCAAATGAAACAATCAACAAAACTAAAAATCAACCGATGGAATGGGAAAAGATATTTGCAAATGACATATCGGATAAAGGGCTGGTATCCAAAATCTATAAAGAACTTACCAAACTCCACACCCGAAAAATAAATAATCCAGTGAAGAAATGCACAGAAGACATGAATAGACACTTTTCCAAAGAAGATATCCAGATGGCTAACAGACACATGAAAAGATGCTCAACATCACTCATCATCAGGCAAATACAAATCAAAATCACACTGACATACCACCTCACACCAGAGTGACTAAAATGAACAACTCAGGACACTACTAGATGCTGGCGAGGATGTGGAGAAACGGAAATCCTCTTGTACTGTTGATGGGAATGCAAACGGGTTCAGCTGCTCTGGAAAACAGTGTGGAAGTTCTTCAAAAAATTAAAAATAGAACTACCTTACAACCCAGCAATAGCAGTACTAGGAATTTATCAAAGGGATACAAGAGTGCTGATGCATAGGGGCACATGTACTCCCAATGTTTATAGCAGCAGTTTCAACAATAGCCAAATTATGGAAAGAGCCTAAATGTCCATCAACTGATGGATGGATAAAGAAGATGTGGTTAATATACACATGAAATACTACTTGGCAATGAGAAAGAATGAAATCTGGCCATTTGCAGCAACATGGATGGAACTGGAAGGTATTATGCCTAATGAAACAAGTCAGTCAGAGAAAAACAGGTATCATATGTTTCACTCATATGTGGATCTTGAGAAACTTAACAGAAGACCATAGGGGAAGGGAAGGGGAAACAAATAGGTACAGAGAGGGAAGGAGGCTAACCATAAGAGACTCTTAAATACAGAGAACAAACTGAGGGTGGACGGTGCCATGAGGTAAAGGGGAAAGTAGGTGATGAGGATTGAGGAGGGCACTTATTGGGATGAGCACTGGGCGTTGTATGTAAGCAATGAACCACAAGAATCTACCTCAAAAACTAAGAGCACACTTCACACATTGTATGTTAGCCAATTTGACTATCCCAACACGGTTATCTCAGCATCTATGCAGAACAATCCAGAAATGGATTTGCAAATAATTCAGTTAAAACAGAAGTTTATTTTCCAGTGGGAAGATAAGCCAGCAAACTGAGGTTTTCCTTGAGGTATGAAGTTGATTTTCAACTTCCCTAGGTATGAGGAGACAATGGGATGAGTTCTCATCTAACCCTGTGAAATGGGATCAGTTTAACTCAACAATGCAAATGACTCCCAGCATTTCTAGGATCATCAAGCCCTTTCCCAAGGATGATGATGTTAGAGTGATAATTCTGTTCTGAGTTCAGAAGTGAATTAAGTCACCTATTTGCTAAGTATCCCTCCTGGAAGGTGAGTCACCTTTGCCCCAGATTCTGCAGGAAAGGCAAACCTCCACCAAAGTTCATCAGTTCCTATTATCTCCTTCATGTTGATGAGGGATCATAAGGCAAGTTAAGGACACAAGCTAGCACAACCCTCTCACCCCCCTTGTGGGATATGTGTGACATTCCTCAGGCACTCCTGGCCTGCCCAAGAAACAAAGGAAAGGACAGAAAACAAATGGTTAAACAGATAGATTCTCCATCAGTTTACAAATATCTTAGTAATATTACAAGAAAAGGGCAATCTTATCAATATCCTGATCTCTAGGAACTCCCTATTATCTTAATGATAATGCTTTGCTAGAGGGTAAAACAAGTTTGGCCTGACAAGAGCTAGGCCTCCAGTCATCTGTGAGTCTCCTTTAGCAAATGGAAATATCCCTTTAAGAAACTTCCTCTTGACTTTACCTCCCCCAACTCCACTCTGTACAACCCCAGTGCAGCTCTTTCTGCCCATGGGTCCTGTCCTCATGCTTTAATCAAATCACCTTTTTGCACCAAAGATGTCTTCAACAATTCTTTCTTGGCCATTGGCTCTGAACCCCCACCACCATTCCAAAACCCCATAAATGTCATAAACAACTTGGCAGGGATTTTAAAAGGAAAAGAGATTATAGATAAGTAGGCAGGTTGCCATTCACCTTGCAGTTTAAAATAACACCTTTTCTGCTCTCATTAAAGTGTTCAAAAAGCTTCATGCTCCAGCATAAAAATCGTATTATACCTGAAAAAATTCATAGGGAATTTTTTTCTTTACAATGGTCCTCAGACCAATCTCAGAATTCAAACCACAGAGGAGTGAATTGAGGACACAGGCCATCAAGGGACATCTAGTTCTGGTCAAATACTGGGATGCCCGAGAAAGGACTTTCTAGTCACCTAGGTCCAGAAAAAGCTCTCAGCTACACCCCAGGCTTTTCTCTGTACTTGAATGTGGTTAGCAGGCAGACACTTCAGAGTGTCCCAAAATAATGAATTAGGACTGAAAATGGCAAAGGAGTCTTCTCAGAGGAGGGAAAATTACTCCTTCTTCCCATTTGAATAAGTTTCTGCATTCTTTCCTATTAAAACAAACAAACAAAAAACTACTTTATTTCCTCAATTGTACCAGTTTAGATTCTTTCCATCAATCCCAGTCTCACGGTGATTCCCAGAAAACTGGGCAGATCCAAGTTTTGTTAGGTCTGAAGCCAATACAATAAGACAAAGAATTGGGCTTTTTAAGAAAAAGAATACAAATTTATAAATGCAAAATTAAGGTAAAAGTTAATATTTATTTAGAATGAAAAATATATAAAATGAATTACTGGGAGCATGGAGATCTAGACCTTTATCTTCTATAACCTCTTTAAGGCATTTTACCAGAAATGCTTATATGGAAATTTTTCCCGGTGGCACTCTGAGTTCCCCTCCTTCTGTAACCAGAATCTAGAGCATTCTATAACTCCAAGCACCTGCAGTACTCAAAACTTTAAATTTCACCTTAAATCTTCCTTTACAATTTGTGATTGTTTCTGGCCCAATTTACCCCATAAATCTTTGTATTGAGAAGCCATTTTCTACCTTGGGGTTTACTATTGCTAGAAAGTTCGTTCTATAGAACTGATTTAAGTGATTTTAAGTTGTGTCTTCTTGATTTTTCTTGATCAATAGGTTATTAATACCCAGTTGAAAGAACATATGGGGTTAAACACTCCATAGCTTTATAATTTTCAAGACTTTGTGCGTGCATGTGGGGTTACTCACCAACCCATATGAGCAACTTAAGGGCAGATTTATCTCTGAATTTCTATAACCAAACCAACTGCCTGGCATATATGTTAATTTTTTTTTTGAATAAATAGTTGAAGGGCTGATTATTCACTTATATTTCTTGTTGCCTTACATAATTAGAAAATCACAAAGAATTGAAATGATAGAACAGACACAATTTAGAATAGCCTGCTGAAATTCCATTTAAGAGAAATAAGTAGTAATCCGTGGCAGACTTTTCTTCATCATTTTTTTAAAATTTTTTTTCAATGTTTATTTATTTTTGGGACAGAGAGAGACAGAGCATGAATGGGGGAGGGGCAGAGAGAGAGGGAGACACAGAATCGGAAACAGGCTCCAGGCTCTGAGCCATTAGCCCAGAGCCTGACGCGGGGCTCGAACTCACGGACCGCGAGATCCTGACCTGGCTGAAGTCGGATGCTTAACCGACTGCGCCACCCAGGCGCCCCTCTTCATCATTTAAGAGTTAAAGTAACTTCTTCCTAAAGATCGCCTATTATTAAAATTAGCATCATCACATGATTTTTACTCAATGTTTTTTTTTTTTTTTCAACAAACAGAAAATAAATTGATGTCTTTTTCAATCTCTTCACTTTGGTTTCTTGTACCAGTGATTTCCTTAACTAAAAGGTACAACCTTTTATCATAATTGGATCATTGTACTGTCATTTTGCTTTTCATATATTTACATCTTTTATATACTTCCACAATATGGCAAAATATTATTGAAGTCAGTTTTTGTTTGTGTTTTTTTGGGGGGCTGGCAGGGAGGGAAGTGAAAGCTACTAATTTATACCATGATTTCCACTTTGCAGGTATTCAAAAAAAAAGGTTAAAATTATTTTTATCTCTCCTTTACACAGGAGCCAGTTCTCTTCGTTTAAGCAGCACCTCAAAGAAAAAAATCTATAAGGGCTAGACAGGTGATATAACTGAACTATGTGGACAAGGTGTCTGTGAGTAGTGAAATGGCATGTTCCTTCTTAAACAGGATGGATGGCTGCTATTTAGTTCCAACTCCACAGGAATACAACCCCATAGTATGTACATTCCACATCTTCCAGCTTTCCATGAGAAGCCAGAAATATGTTAGTTCTTGCTTGTAATTTCAGCTTTATTAATGTATAATTAACATACAAACTTGCAAGATATTTAAAGCCTGCACGTTGGTATCAGGATCAAGATGGCAGAGTAGGCAGCTCCTGAGTTATCTTTCTCCCCTGGGCACACCAAAGCTGCAACTGCATATACAGCAAGTCTCTGTAACAATGACCCAGTAACTAGAAAAATAGCTCCTCCACAGCCAAAGATTTACAGAAAAAGCCACATCGAGAAGAGCAGAAGGGGCAGAGATGCAGCTGCACTTGTAGGCACAGTGACCCGCAAAAGGAAGGGATTTCACAGGCGTGGAAGTCCTCCCTAAGGAGTGACGTGCTAAAGTCCTATATCAGGCACCCCTTGCCCTGGGTTCCTATATCAGGAAGATGAGTCCCCCTATCACAAAGCTTTGAAAATACCCACTTAACTCCAGAGCTTTGAAAAATCAATGAAGATTAACTCCAAGAGAGACAGAGAGATATAGGAAACCAATACTTCTCCCTTAAAGTACCCACACACAAACACTCTCTCCTTTACACAGCACAGAGGCAGTTTGAAATAGTGCTTGGGGTATATGTGAAGATTTGTTGACTAATTCTAAGGCATCTGCAGAAGGGGCAGAGGTCTGTAGGAACTTCCTAGAGAAATGGAAGCACTAGTGGAAAACATTTTTCTTGCCCTCCTGCCTAGCTAACCTGACACAGGCAGGTGCTAGTTCTGACACTCCTCACTGCCTTGCTAGCAACACCCAACCCACGCTGGCATTCCCCTGATGACCAGCCCTATCCAACCCTCCCACTTCAGCAGGCACCCCCTAAACCACTTGAAGCCCCACCCACCAGCATGCCCATGACAGTTACCACCCAAGGGTGCCTGGGTGGCATAGTCGGTTAAGCATCCGACTTCAGCTCAGGTCATGATCTCTGTGGGTTTGAGCCCTGCATCAGTCTCTGTGCTGACAGCTCAGAGTCTGGAGCCTGTTTTGCATTGTGTCTCCCTCTCTCTCTCTCTGCACCCCCTCTGCTCATGCTTTGTCTCTGTCTCTCAAAAAATAAATGTTAAAAAAAATTAAAAACAAAACCAAAAACAAAACAGTTACCACCCAGACACAAAAAGAGGGCACATGTAGCCCACACATGGGATATACCTAGAACACTTGGTTCTGGGGGCCAGGTGGGATTGCACTTCTAGGCCCCATAGGATACCTTATACATAAGGCCATTCCTTCAACAGCAGGAAACATAGATGATCTACCTAACATATAGAAACAAACACAGAGATTGGGATGTTTGGGTGACTCAGTTGGTTAAGTGTCGAACTTCGACTCAGATCATGATCTCACGGCTCGTGGGTTCAAGCCCCGCATTGGGCTCTGTGCTGACAGTTCAGAGCCTGGAGCCTGCTTCAGATTCTGTGTCTCCCTCTCTCTCTGCCCTCCCCAGTCGTGCTCTGTCTCTCTCTCAAAAATAAATACACATTTAAAAAAAAAATTTTTTAAGTAATACTCCACTTGGCAAGGTTATCATTCAGAATTGTAAGAAAGATAGTTTCCTACACAGACATAAGTTAAAAGAGCTCATCATGATAAAACCAGCCTTTTGAGAAATGTTAAAGGAACTTCTTTAAGCAGAAAGGAAAAGGCCATAACCAGTAAGAAAAGAAAATTAATAACAAGATAGCCAAGATATAGAAGAAACCTAAATGTTCATTGGTAGATGGATGTATAAAGAATATGTGACATATATATATATATATATATGTGTGTGTGTGTGTGTGTGTGTGTGTTATTGGAGTATTAATGCTAATCTAATACTTACGTATAGCTGTATATATGCTATTGGAATATTTCTGCTAAATGAAATATCCAGACAAAGAAAGACAAATATTGCATGATATTATTTACATGTGGATTCTAAAAAAGAAAAGAAAAGTCAAAAGTATAGAAACAGAGAATAATAGAAAAGTGGTTTCCAGCAACTGGGGGTTGTGGTGAAGAGGGAGAGGTTGGTAAAAGGGTATAAACCTTTAACCGTAAGATGAATAAGATCTGTGGATCTAATGTATAACATGTGTGACTATAGTTGATAACACTGTTTTATATAATTAAAATTTGCTAAGGGAATAGAACTTAAATGTTCTCATCAAAAAAAAGAAATTATATATGTATATATATATAATTATTAACTACATGAGGGAAATCTTTCACATACATGTAATCACCATGAGATGATGATGATGATGATGATGGTTATACTTAAGCAAATGGAATCTACTGGGTTATAAAATTAAAGGGAGTATATCTGTCTTTAGAGATAGCTTGATACAGAGCTCAAGAGAGATCCGAAAGAGGTCAGCTTTCTTGGTGTCAGTATTCGCTTCATCCTGAGGTCCCAGTGGCAGTGAGATAGCTAGAGGCTCTTGCAGATTCCTATAGCACTGGAAATTGAGAGTTTTACAGAAATCTCGTTTCCTCTTGAGGTACCATGCATCTGTCCTTGCCCAATCTGTGTGTCCAGAACACTATAGTTTGTCTGTTCAGAACTAACTCACTTGCTCTACCCAGGGGCCCAAAGGTAGAGTTCAGGAGTCCACATCACAAAAGTGAAGAGGGAATGTGTTGGGAAGACAGTTGTAGATTTCCCACAGGGAAACCAGAATATAGTTACTACTAGAGAGGTGAAAACAAAAACACCCGGTGGACCACCATGTGCTTAGCACTTCCTGTGCTATGTTATGGTCACTTACGTTTATCTCTTTCTCTAACACCATGATGAGCTGTTTGAGAAGAAGCATGTGTCCTGAATCTTTTTATATCTAAGATCTACTCAGTGTGCTAGATGATACAATGCCTGCACTAAGTCAGATCTGTGAATATTTGTTGATTTCAATTCTTGAATACTGCACATACATGCATAAGTTTAGAGGGGCATATAAACCAACACTGGTAATTACAGTATGTTCAAATTTTTCACAAGGCATCAAACTCTTTTCTTAAAGTTTGACTGAAAGACTGTTCTCACACTACATTTACTTCAGTTACTTCTTCTGTAATATCTTTGGTTTGTCTTAATATTTATTATTTCTACTATGAATTCATCCTTACTTATTTTCTCAGTCATATATTTCAGCCCACATTTAATGTATCACTTCCTAAGTGTTCTAATCCCTTCAAGTCTTCTCAGAGTGTGCTCCATGGAAGAACGGCATCAGCATCATCTGGGAGCTTGTAAGAAAAGTAGAACATCAGGTCCCACCCCAGACTTGCTTGAACCATAGTGGCATTATTTTTTTAATTTGCACTGTAGTTGACATACAATATTGTATTAGTTTCAGGAGTACAACATAGTGATACAACACTTATATACATTGCAAAATGATCACCACAAGAAGTTTAGTTACCATTTGTAATCATGCAAAGTTATTACAATATTATTGGCCATATTCCTTATGCTATGCTTTACAACTATGTGGACAATTTATAATTTACTTATTTACAATTTACTTATCTTATAACTGGAAGCTTGTACCTCTTAACCCACTTCACCTATTTTGCCCATGCCCCTATCCACCTCCCCTCTGGCAACCACCAGCTTGTTCTCTGTATTTATAAGCCTATTTCTGTTTTGTTTTTTAGATTCCACGTATAAGTGAAATCATATGGTATTCGTCTTTCTCTAACTTATTTCACTTTTAATACCCTTTAAATCCATTCATGTTGCCTCAAATGGCAAGATTTCATTCTTTTTTTGTGGCTAAGTATTATTCTGTTGTATATATGCCACATCTTCTTTATCCATTTATCTATCAGTGGACATTTGGGTTGCTTCCATATGTTGGCTACTGTGAATAATGCTACAGTGAACATAGGGGTGTGTATATCTATTCAATATCCTGTTTTCATTTTCTTTGGATATATATCCAGAAGTGGGATTACATATAGAGATTGGTGGATCATGGTTTTTGTTGTTTTTTTTTTCTTTTTCTTTTTTTTTTTCAATCTTGGAGTTCAATTTAGTTTGATTGTAGTTCAATTTAGCAAACCACCACCACCACCCCCCAAAAACTTGCAAACCTAACAAAATACATCAGTGGACTTAGGTTGTCCACAGCTTCCAGTGTGTGACATCCAGTTTGACAATCACAATTTTCTTAATACTGGAGGAAATTAAAAATTCATTTTTGTTTTATTTTTCTGAAAGAAATTAAAAAAAATAACCCCTATACTTTGAGAGTTCAGGGTCCTATGAATAACAGAATGGAATTGTTTCAGGATATGAGAATATAGACATTGAAATTTGAAGGATTATTAAAGGGGAAAAAGTGGCATAAACCCAGAAAAGAATTGTTTCCCTAGACTGAGAGACACCACGGAGGCAAATTTCCAAATGGCAGAGCCTAGAGCCCTTCTATTATCTCCAGAGTCCTATTATTTCTAGGAGATGACACAGTTGGCTGCATGGATACATGGATGTCCATGAAATGAACACCAAAAAAGTAGAACAACCTATTTTCAGATGCACTGTATAAACTTGACCACCATCATTTCAGTGGTTACCATTATGGGCTTCAATCTAGAGCCCAGTTCCTAATTTTCATTGATTATAAAAGTGGCAAGGACTTCTAGTCATTTTCTATGCCCCTGCCCCACTTCCATGGTTGTAGGATTTTGAGTGAGGCACTCAGCCAATAACTACATTCCCAAATTCCCTTGCAACTAGATGTGGCCATGTGACCATTTTCTATTGAAGCAGAAATGATGTGTACAACCTTAAGGACATACCCACAAAAGGAGGTGGCCTCTTCTCTTTCTTTCCCTAAAGTGGAATGTGGGCCGTAAACCATCTTGGATCAAGAACTGAAAACCTTGAGTTGACAAAAGCAAGTCAAAACACAGAAGGCAATCCCACTAACCCCTGGCCACCTGGCCAGAATTTAATGTGAGAAAATAAATGTTTTTAACTTGTATAAGGTGCTGAATTTATAGCTGCCTTTGTCACTTTAAACTAATTTACACATAACGAATTCAAGAAGCCCTGGAGTTTTTATAAAGATCCCAAAGAATACATCAAACCTCATACAAAAAAAAAAAAAAGGAATAAATGACTGAAAAAAAGGAAAGTCTATGCTTAAGAAATTCCAAGGGCCAGGAGGAGTTGGTATCAGATTTAATTTTATTTAGAAAAATGTACGTACATACCCAAAGTAGGGAATTATTCATGCTGATTACCTGTTTTTGCCACTGAAAGAAGAAATAACACTGAATGTCTTGGCAGTTCTAGTCTTGAAGCATTTTCTTCTATAATCCACCTGGGCTAAGATCTGAGTACTTTGAGATGCTGCCCATGAAGATATTGGAAACTTTCCATAATGGATCTATTCCTACCCTCAAAGAAAGTATCATATATTTATTTATAGTAACTTGTTTTGATGACTAGTACTGACTATGATTTGTGCTTTGATTACTTTGGACAGGGGCATGAAATTTTTATGACAACAAACGTTTAAAAGAAAATAATTTATTGTCTCTCAATAGCAAATTTAGGTACATGAATTTTTTTATCCACCACTTCATCATACTTGACGGTTTTTTATTCTTCTTTTCAAAATTAGACTCAAAATTTTTTTATTTAATAGATTGATGAAATAAGGATGTAAGAAAATAAGTAGAAACCCAATTTGGTGAAAGAACATGGTAAGGAATGAGATCATATATATTTATGACAGCTTCAGATTATTATTAGATGTATCATTTATGATAACAAGCCTCAAAGGTACAATTAACCCAAATATAATATTAGAATGAACATCAACAATCCCTTTAAATTATTATATAACTCTTAACAGAACCAAATATATTGCAGGGAGTTTTGTTATTGTTGCTCTAAAGCCTAGGGAACATTTCCTTTTATGGAAGAATAAAATCCAAGGTCTATTTCCTTGTCTGAGAGGTCTTTTAGCCTGCATAAGGATAAACAAAAAACCAGGCAGTTCCTATACCTTAACAAATATGTAAATGAATGTTCAAAGCTATTTGCTGAGCATGATTAAATATAATAAGTAATCTATATCAAAACATTTTCATCAGTTGAGATTGTATCCTGCATTACTTGGACTTCTTCCATCCCTGTGGTCTGGGGCAGTCTTTCATAACACACATCTTTCCCAGGACACCCTCTTTCACATCTGTGGAATAAATGAATGAGTGAAGGGAAGAATAAATGAACACCAGCCAAAATTCCCATCAAGTTGAAATATAGGGTATCTACCTATAACAACTTAATTTACTTGAATCATTTTGTTTGTCTATATTCTTAGTAAAATTTCCCTTCAAAATAGGGAGGCCATTTGAAGGTTTGCCAGGGTAAGTGTTAGATATTGCCACACCTTGGTTCGTAGAGATATGTCACTGGGCATAACTAGGCATTCCCTAACCTGGGAAATACATGGAAAGCTAAAATATATATTGAGAGAGAAAATCATGGAACATATTATGTATATAACACATAACTGGGCATTTCCTGAACTGGAAAATACCTGGAAGGCTGCCAATATAGCCCTGAAGCAATAGAATTCAGGGCAATATAGAGCAACACTGTCCAATAGTGGTGTGAGCCACAAATGCAAATTACATATGTCATTTTAAATTGTCTAGTAGCCACACTAAAAAAATAAATAAAAAGAAATAAGTGAAATTAATTTTAATGATTTATTTTATTTAGCTGAATATATCCTAATTGTTACACTTCAGTATGTAATCAAGAACAAAATTATTAATGAGATCTTTTATATTTTCACAAACTAAGTCTTCAAAATCTGGAGTGTATTTTACAATTAAACTACTATTCAATCTAGACTAGGTGTACCCAAAGTGCCCCATAGACTCATGAGGCCAGTGGCCACCATCCTGAGCAGCATAGACAGACTTCAGAACTTTTCCTTTTATTCTGAGTGATCTCCTTTTCAGAGAGTGGATGAGAAACATAATCCTCATTTTTGGATCTTTGTTTTATGAAAAGTATTATTGATATCTAAAATATTAGACACCAAGCACTCCAAAGTAGAATAGAAATTATTTGGAAGTTGTGCATATGTTAATGCTGCATAACTCTTAAAACTCAAAACCCAGAGGAAGTAAACTATGTAAAATGCAAACCTACAAACTGCTGTGATTAAAATTTGCAGAACTGACTCACTTAATCCCATGTTTCTTAATTTCATTATCTGCAGACAGGCTCTATTCTTGACTTTTGAATCTGTAACTCTGAATTTTCTGCAGATCACACAGGAGAATGAATATACCTTTGAAACCAAATAGACTTACACTTGACTTTTGTAAAATGGAGGTAGTAACACCTAGGTTGAGAGTATTTTCATATCAACCACACTAATATACGTCAATTACTTTTTTCCCTTCCCCAATCTATTGCAATTTGTTCTTATTGCCTTTCATTTGCTCCCCTTGAATTGACTATCACCCATCACCAATCCTAACTCCCCTTCTTGCACATTTGTATCCTTTCAGACCTTGTTCAGGGCCCCTTGGGTTATCAGCAGATTCAGGCCTAGACTGTGCTACCACCACACCCCTCATCACACAGGGTTATTTCCTCCAGCTCTCCAGGATAATGGACAAGACAAAAATCACATGTTAAGGGACAATTATCCAATTTCTACCTTATATACACCTTTTCCTTATTTTTCTCACTCTTGTTGCTTATTCTTTGTCAATATTTCACTTCCCATTAGCACCCGTCTCACTGGGGAGCATAGAATGAAAAGTAGTGAACACGAAGGAGTCTGCTTTAGGATTAACAAGATCATTTAAAAATACTATAGCATAAAGGATGCTTTAGCTGTTAAGAAAAGTAATTGCGGTAGAGCGATGGTTCAGAAATGTGCCACATGGGCAGAGGCGGGGGTGGAAATCAGACAAACGATTTGTGAGAAAAGACTGAACAGGGGCACAGGCCAGCAGAGGAGTCATCACCACAGGCCTATGAAAGGAATCCGCGTAAGAAAGTCTGAGTGTCAGAAGGAACAATTCTCACATCTTCAATCATCCCAATTAAGGCTTCAAACACTCTGCATGACAGAAATTTGTGTTCAGTGTGTGTGTGCATGCCATGTATGTGTGTGTTTTAAAGTTGGGGTGGGGAGAGAATTTGTCAATTATATATAGTATTTTAGGAGTAAATGTTAAATGTACTGTTTTAAGTTAAAGATATTAATATAAATCTAAGGTTAAAAAGTTCCATGTAAAATTGCAAATATTTCTAGGATTTCAAATAGGGTAAGTCTTTCATATTTCAAGGAAAGAAATAAGTTGACTATTAACATTGATAGTAAATAAGTGACTGAAAAAAAGTCATTCTGGCCTGTGATTTATTTAATGAAGTGTTTACTGAATATTGGAAGACTAAACAGGGCCTACCATTGGAAAGCTTGGAGTCAAGCCAGGGGGAACAAATCTCACCGATATAGAACAATTCACAGGCAATAACATTAAGTTTAAAAAAGAAAGCAAATTTGTGCATTGCATATAATTTCTAGTTTAATTTTTCCTACTTTGCACCAAGCTTAGATTGAGAAAATCTAAGTTTTAGTTTTAGTACTGACTCTGCCAGTTCCTAGCTATATAATTTACATAACATTTCTGAGCCCACTTTCTATGTTATACAAGCTGGGAGATTATACAATCTCTTTTTTCAGTTCTTGTCAACTGTAACATTCTGAAATTCCAATTCTATTTACCAAAATGGTGTCCTATGGCTTACATTTTAAAAAATACACGAGAATAACAGCAAAAAAACTTTTAAAAAATTTTTTGAGGGGTGCCTGGGTGGCTCAGTCAGTTGAGCATCAGACTCCAGCTTAGATCATGATCTCACAGTTCATGATTTTGAGCCCCACATCAGGCTCTTTGCTATTACTGCAGAGCCTGCTTCAGATTCTCTGTCTACTTCTTTTTCTGCCTCTCCCCTGCTCTCTCTCTCTCTCTCTCTCTCTCAAAAATGAATAAACATTTTAAAAGACAAAATATTTGACACAAAATAAAATTCCAGGATGGGGACAGCAGACTCTAGTTTATTAAAGAAATTAGAAATATTAAGCATCAAAATCTTCAAATTTATTTTTGAAGCCAAAACCAACACAAAAAGAAAATGGGTTCTAGCTTCCATTGTATAATAAAAGGCAGTTTCTCCTTTACATGGAAAAACTCAAAGAAACATTTTGTATGAGATACTTTTATTTATGATGGCATCACTCTCAATAAATTCAATACCAGCATTATAGAAAATACAGTTACTTCTCACTATTGTCATGTTTATGTGAAATCTCTATATATAAAAGTTCAGAGAAAATATTCATGACCACCTGTCTGACTTTTGGGTTATTGGTCCAGAAAGAGAGCTTATCGCTTGGATTTTTGCAAACAACAGAACAAGGAAAATAATTTGACTACCAGTAATTGATACATAAAGAAACAACTCTTGTCACATTTTCATTTCTCAAATTTCTTTTCCTCTAAAAAGGTTTTTTGAGTTAACTTGACTTAAAAAAAATCCCTATCTACATTTTTGGTTAGGATTGGCAATAGCTTCCAATGGTTTCAGTTTTTATGGAATATATGGCATTGGATGACAGACTGGTCATATTCTAGTTTCCTCATGCTCTATAAATAGCCATGGAGGAAGGATATAAGAGAGAGAAGCTATTTATATACATTGAGAATGGAGCACCTCCTGGTTTTCATGACTGTCCTCTCTCAGGATATGTTAACCCTTGTGCTAAAAAAGTGTTGGGTTTCAGCTCAGTCTGTATAAAAGTGTGTCCTCTCTGATAAAAGAATCTGATTCAAGGCAGGTATGAGAAGGAAAGTAGCTATACAATACTGAATTGGAGTATTTGGTACTGGCAAAGCTCATGATAAAAACTTTTTATTTTTATTTTTTTGCTTCATGCTTACTCTAATCTTACAATCAATATGAAAACATAAGTATGAGACAAAACCCAAAGTCAGTGTTCATGAATCTTTTCAGTTGAAAAGACTTTCTGCTCCTATCCTGAACAGAGAGAGAGAGCCAAAGGAACATCTAAGAGTTGGGAGAAGGCCAGATATTAGGTGTAATTGAATGGCTGATGAGGAGTTTGGGTTGTAAGCCAAAAATACAAAATGAAAAGTGCTTTTCATGCTTCTTAAAAGTGTAACAATCCAAAATGCATTGACATCCCAAATTATGTCTTCCTCTGAATCATTCAAAAATTTAACCAACACAATTTAGTCTTCTCTACCCAGTTAACTTATCTCCAGATTTCTTATTTTCCAGTATTGACATGAAAAATAACACACTATATCTTTAGATGTTTTGTTTCAATATATGCAGCAAAGATGGAAGAATGCCCAATCACTTCTTTTTTTTTTCCGTATTCCTATTTAACATCTCTCCCAGACTGTTTTCCTACCTCATGAAGCACCCCATTCACTGATTCGACTGCTTTTTCACTATCACCCCTGTCATAAGCTCACTTCCTTCATTAGCTAGAGTTTAGATTTCATGGTCCATCATTAAATTATCTATTGCTACAATCTTAACTATTTCTCCCATTTCTCTTGGCAACATATTCTCTTGGCAAAACCCCAGTTCTAATTAAATTCAACTAATACACTTAATCTCAGCCTGCAACCTATCTCTCTTGGGAAAAAAACACACACTCTTACTGACTTTGAATGCACAGTGTGGCCACAAAACTCAAAGGGGCATACAACACTGCTCAGCAATGGGATTTGTCATATGACTCTTCAAAATGACCATTTCATGCATTGCTATCTTCAGTCCTCCTATATCCATCTCCTCTAGCCTTCTCTCGGTTAGCAACCTTGCCTCATAATTAGCCAAAAATTAGAACTATCAGACAATATCTCATGCATCTTTACAATGTGAAATAACCAGCCTACCCATATCTGTACCTTCCTATGAATATGAAAGAAGCATCCCTTGGGTTATCCAAGGCCAATTTGTGCACTTGTGCTCCACAGCTCTCTCCTTTTGCTTTCAAGGACTCTGTTACTGTAATTACTTTCTTTTTATCCTGCATTGATTTCTGCTTCTCTGGTGAATTATGACCATTTATCTAAAACATGTTGAGTGTTTCCTTTCTTTAATAAAATAAATCCTTTCTTGAACCCCTTCCTATTCCAGCTTCCATTCTATTTCTCAGCTTGCATTCACAGCATAGGCTCTTCCTTAAAGAGTGGTCCATACCCACTCCCTTCCACCTCTTCTTTCTTTCTTTCCACCTCACATTCTTTCATCATCTTTTCTGTCCCATTAGTTCACTATATCTGCACTAATCAAGGTTACTAATGACCTCCATATTGTCACATCCAGTGGTTACCTTTTTGTTCTTACCAGATGTTCTCATGAGCATTTGGTACATTGACCATTCTCTTATTTTTCTGGTTTTCCTCTCACTTCACAGCTCACTCCTATGTCCCCCATCTATGTCCTGATAAACTTCAGAATTTGACATTGCACAAGACCATATCTGGATCCCTCCTGTTCTCTATCTAAATATTCTTCCTTTATGTGTTTTCTCAAATCCAATACTTTAGATCTCATCTATTTGTGACAATTCCCAAAATTAGTTATCTAGCCTTACTCTTTCTGAAACTATAGGTTTATACATCCAACTTCCACTCAATATCTCCATGAAGCTTTCTTTCTTTATTTTTTTAATGTTATTTTTTATTTTTTTAAATTTACATCCAAATTAGTTAGCATATAGTGAAGCAATGATTTCAGGAGTAGATTCCTTAATGCCCCTTCCTCATTTAGTCCATCCCCCCTCCCACAACCCCTCCAACAACCCTCAGTTTGTTCTCCATATTTATGAGTCTCTTCTCTTTTGTCCCCCTCCCTGTTTTTATATTATTTTTGTTTCCCTTCCCTTATGTTCATCTGTTTTGTCTCTTAAAGTCCTCATATGAATGAAGTCATATGATTTTTGTCTTTCTCTCACTGACTAATTTCACTTAGCATAATACCCTCCAGTTCCATCCACGTAGTTGCAAATGGCAAGATTTCATTCTTTTTGATTGCCGAGTAGTACTCCATTGTATATATATATATATATATATATATATACATTTTCTTTATCCATTCATCCAGCAATGGACATTTGGGCTCTTGCCATACTTTGACTATTGTTAATAGTGCTGCTATAAACATTGGGGTGCCTGTGTCCCTTCGAAACAGCACACCTGTATCCTGTGGATAAATGCCTAGTAGTGCAGTTGCTTGGCCATAGGGTAGTTCTATTTTTAGTTTTTTGAGGAACCTCCATACTGTTTTCCAGAGTGGCTGCACCAGCTTGCATTGCCACGAACAATGCAAAAGAGATCCTCTTTCTCCACATCCTTGCCAACATCTGTTGTTGCCTGAATTGTTAAAGTTAGCCATTCTGACAGGTGTAAGGTGGTATCTCATTGTGGTTTTGATTTGTATTTTCCTGATGATGAGTGATGTTGAGCATTTTTTCATGTGTTGATTGGCCATCTGGATGTCTTCTTTGGAGAAGTGTCTATTCATGTCTTTTGCCCATTTATTCACTGGATTCTTTGTTTTTTGGGTGTTGAGTTTGAGAAGTTCTTTGTAGATTTTGGATACTGACCCTTTATCTGATATGTCATTTGCAAATATCTTCTCCCATTCCATCAGTTGCCTTTTAGTTTTGCTGATTGTTTCCTTCATGGTGCAGAAACTTTTTATTTTGATGAGGTCCCAGTAGTTCATGTTTGGTTTTGTTTCCCTTGCCTCCAGAGACATGTTGAGTAAGAAGTTGCTGCAGGCAAGATCAAAGAGGTTTTTGCCTGCTTTTTCCTCGAGGATTTTGATGGCTTCCTGTCTTACATTGAGGTCTTTCATCCATTTTGAGTTTATTTTTGTGTATGGTGTAACAAAGTGGTCCAGGTTCATTCTTCTGCATGTTGCTGTCCAGTTTTCCCAGCACCACTTGCTGAAGAGACTGTCTTTATTTCATTGGATATTCTTTACTGCTTTGTCAAGACTAGTTGGCCATACGTTTGTGGGTTCATTTGTGGGTTCTCTATTCTGTTCCATGGATCTGAATGTCTGTTCTTGTGCCAGTACCATATTGTCTTGATGATTACAGCTTTATAGTATAGCTTGAAGTCTGGGATTGTGATGCCTCCTGCTTCAGTTTTCTTTTTCAGGATTGCTTTGGCTATTCAGAGTCATTCCTGATTCCATACAAATTTTAGGATTATTTGGTCTAGCTCTGTGAAGAATGCTGGTGTTACTTTGATAGGGATTGCATTGAGTATGTAGATTGCTTTGGGTAGTATCGACATTTTAACAATATTTGTTCTTCCTATCCAGGAGCATGGAATCTTTTTCATTTCTTTATGTCTTCTTCAATTTCTTCCATAAGCTTTCTATAGTTTGCAGTGTATAGATTTTTCACCTCTTTGGTTAGATTTATTCCTAGATATTTCATGGTTTTTGGTGCAACTGTAAATGGTTTTTGGTGCAACCCTATGATTTCTCTTTCTGTCACTTCATTGTTGGTATAGAGGAATGCAACCGATTTCTGTGCATTGATTTTATATCCTGCAACTTTGCTGAATTCATGGATCAGTTCTAGCAGTTTTTTGGTGGAATCTTTTGGGTTTTCCATATAGAGTATCATGTCATCTGAAAAAGGTGAAAGTTTGACCTCCTCCTGGTTGATTTGGATGCCTTTTATTTCTTTGTGTTGTCTGATTGCAAAGGCTAAGACTTCCAATACTGTGTTGAATAACAGTGGTGAGAGTGGATATCCCTGTCTTGTTCCTGACCTTAGGGGGAAAGCTGTCAGTTTTTCCCCATTGAGGATTATATTAGCATTGGGTCATTCATATATGGCTTTTATCATATCGAGGTATGATCCTTCTATCCCTACTTTCTTGAGGGTTTTTGTAAAGAAAGGTTGCTGTATTTTGTCAAATGCTTTCTCTGCATCTATTGAGAGGATCATATGGTTTTTGTCCTTTCTTTTATTGATGTGATGAATCACATTAATTGTTTTGCAGATATTGAACCAGCCCTGCATCCCAGGTATAAATCCCACTTGGTCGTGGTGAATAATTTTTTTAACGTTTTGTTAGATCCGGTTGGCTAATACCTTGTTGAGGATTTTTGCATCCATGTTCATCAGGGAAATTGGTCTATAGTTCTCCTTTTTAGTGGGGTCTCTGTCTGGTTTTAGAATCAAGGTAATGCTGGCTTCATAGAAAGAGTTTGGAAGTTTTCCTTCCATTTCTATTTTTTGGAACAGTTTCAAGAGAATAAGTGTTAACTCTTCCTTAAATGTTTCGTAGAATTCCCCGGGAAAGCCATCTGGCCCTGGACTCTTGTTTTTTGGCAGATTTTTGATTACTAATTCTATTTCCTTACTAGTTATGGGTCTGTTCAAATTTTCTGTTTCTTCCTGTTTCAGTTTTGGTAGCATGTATGTTTCTAGGAATTTATCCATTTCTTCCAGATTGCCCATTTTATTGGCATATAATTGCTCATAATATTCTCTTATTGTTGTTTTTATTTCTGTTGTGTTGGTTGTGATCTCTCCTCTTTCATTCTTGATTTTACTTATTTGGGTCCTTTCATTTTTCTTCTTGATCAAACTGGCTAGTGGTTTATCAATTTTGTTAATTCTTTCAAAGAACCAGCTTCTGGTTTCATTGATCTGTTCTGTTTTTTTCCATTTTGATAGCATTAATTTCTGCTCTAATCTTTATTATTTCCTGTCTTCTGCTGGTTTGGGGTTTTATTTGCTGGTCTTTTTCCAGCTCCTTAAGGCATGAGGTTAGGTCGTGTATCTGAGATCTTTCTTCCTTCTTTAGGAAGGCCTGGATTGCTATATACTTTCTCTTATGACTGGCTTTGCTGCATCCCAGAGGTTTGGGGTTGTGGTGCTATCATTTTCATTGACTTCCATATACTTTAATTTCTTCTTTAACTGCTTGGTTAGCCCATTCATTCTTTAGCAGGATGTTCTTCAGTCTCCAAAAGTATTTGTTACCTTTCCAAATTTTTTCTTGTGGTTGATGTAGAGTTTCATAGCATTGCGGTTTGAAAATATCTAATCTAATGGGGGTCCTCTGTGCTTCCTGGATTTTGATGTCTGTGTCTTTCCCCAGGTTAGGGAAGTTTTCCACTATGATTTGCTCACATAACCCTTCTACCCGTTTTTCTCTCTCTTCCTCCTCTGGGACCCCTATGATTCTGATTTTGTTCCTTTTTAATGAGTCACTGATTTCTCTAATTTTTAAATCGTGCTCTTTTGCCTTAATCTCCCTCCTTTTATCTGCTTCGTTATTCTCTATAAGTTTGTCCTCTATATCATTGATTCTCTGTTTTGCCTTGTCCATCCTTGCCACTGCTGCATCCATCTGTGATTGCAGCTCCTTTATAGCATTTTTAATTTCATTCTGGCTATTTTTTATTTCTTTTATCTCTGCAGAAAGGGATAATTCTAATCTATTTTCAACTCTAGCTAGTATTCTTTTTTTTTTAATTTTTTTTTCAACGTTTATTTATTTTTGGGACAGAGAGAGACAGAGCATGAACGGGGGAGGGGCAGAGAGAGAGGGAGACACAGAATCGGAAACAGGCTCCAGGCTCTGAGCCATCAGCCCAGAGCCTGACACGGGGCTCGAACCCACGGACCGCGAGATCGTGACCTGGCTGAAGTCGGACACCAGCTAGTATTCTTATCATCGTGATTCTAAATTCTGGGTCAGACATCTTGCTTGTATCTGTGCTGGTTAAATCCCTGGCTGTTGTTTCTTTATGCTCTTTCTTTTGGGGTGAATTCCTTCATTTTTTCATTTTGAAGGGAGAAAAGGAATTAATGAGGTAGAAAAATTGAAATTTAAAAAATTAATATAAAAATATTAAAATTAAAAACTAAACACACACACACACACACACACAAATCAAATAGATGATGCTAGATCCTAGGTGTGTTCTGGTCTGGGTGTTGAAAGTGGTTTGACAGATTAGAGGGAAAAAAAAGGAAATTGAGAATTTGAAAAAATGAATACACTAAAGTAGACTAAAATGAGATGATGTGGGTAAAATAGAATTTGAAAAAATATACACAAAAGTAGAGAATATAGCAGAAAAAATTAAGGAAAAATATTTTTAATAAAAAATAAAAAGAAAAATGTTTTTTAGTTTTCTGTATTTAAGAAAAAAGAAAAGAAATGAAAAAGAAAAAACAGACAAAAAAAGAAAAAAGAAAAGAAAAGAAAAAAGAAATCGTTTGAAAATTTGAAAAAGTGAATACACTGTAGTAGACTAAAATAAAATGATGGGAGTAAGATATAATTTTAAAACATTTATATAAAAGAAAAAAATATAGTCGTAAAAATTAAATAAAAGTATTTTTAAAAGAAATTGAAAGTAAAAATGAAGTTTTTCTCTTTCTGCATTCAAGAAAAAGAAGAGAAATGAAACAGAAAAAAAGAAAAAGAAAGAAAAAAAGGAAATTGTAAATTTGAAAAGGTGAGTACACTGAAGTAGACTAAAATAAAATGATGAAAGTAAAGTAGAATTTGAAAAATTTACACAAAAGTAAAAAATATAGTATAATTTAAAGACAGAAATTTTTAGAAAAGAATTGTAAAAGAGAAAAAGGAAAAAGAGAAAGAAAAAAATTGAATAAATGAGCCTGCTAACAGATTGAAGTAGGACTGAAATTGTTTCATTTTCCCCTAGAGGTCAGTCCATGTAGCTGTTTATAGTCCATAAATTAAGCCAGCAGTGAGGCTTGTGTTCTTGAAGAGCAAAGTTGGCCCAGTTGGGCGGGGCTTGGTGTAACAGCTCTGCTCTCCACTGGATGGCACCTGCTAGCCTACTGGGGTGGATTGTTGTGGTGCTCATAGGTGTGTATGCGCATGCACAGGAGTGGTGAAAATGGTGCCACCCAGCTACACAGTGTGTTCTCCTGGATCAGCAATTGTGCACCAGTCCTCTGTCTTCAGCTCTCGTCCATGCCCCGCTTTTCCACTCTCCGTAACCAGGCCCTAGGCAATACCTGTCTCCCAAGTTTTGTCTCAGTTGCAGCTGTTTTCCCTGGCCCCTTACTTCTGAAGGACTGTGGCTTTGACCCGATCCGCCCCTCTGCAGGAGGGTCTCACCAAGCAATGGCTGAATGAGCAATGGCCGAATGTCGGCTACACCCAGGAATGCCCACTGGACCCTGCTGTTGCCAGTGCCCTGAGACTGCGGCCAGGTGCCAGCCCTCCCCCCACCAAAAGTTCACAAGACAGTGTAGCATCAGCATTTCAGGGATTGTGGAAAATCACAACACACATCTGGCACCAGACTTCACTGTCAATGAATTTGCCCCAGCACCAGCAAGTGTGGCTGCTTCCAGGATCTGCTGGGACCAGGTGGCTTCAACAGTCTCTACCAAATGTCCTTCCAGCAGTGGAACCGCTTTTCCCTGTGTGTCCCAAGAACCACCCGGACCCTACTCTATTCCTGGGGATTCTCACCAGACCACCGCCAGGTATCGAGCTGCAGAGTTGCAGCCTTTGCACTCCCCTTGTTTACAGTCTTAATGGAATTTAAACCGTCTCCTTTCTCCTTTCTCCCTTTTTAGTTTAGTCCCTGCAGCTATTTCCAATTTTCCACTTTCTCTCCAGCTGCTTTTGGGGAGAGGTGCTTTTCCTGTATGCTCCCCCACTCCCCAGTCTCCATCCACTCTCCACCCGCAAAAGGGGTTCCCTACGTTTCATGGATTCTTGCTCCCCAAGTTCAGCTCTCCGTGCCATGTACCTGCTGAATTCTGTTGTTCGGGTTGTGCAGATTGTTGTGTTAATCTTCCAATCAGTTTTCTAGGTGTGTAGGATGGTTCAGTGTTGGTCTGGCTGTATTTCATGGACACAAGACACAAAAAAAGCTTCCATGCTGTTCCACCATCTTGGCTCCTCCCCACCATGAGGCTTTCTAATAAACATCTCAAAATTGATTTGGAAAAAGAGAACAATTCGATAGTTTTTCACTTGCTTCACTTTCAAACTTGCTTCACTCTCAATTTTTCCCCATTAAATTACATAGCAATCCACCCAATTTCTTAAGTCAAAAATCTAGGCATTATCCTTCATAATCTACATTTAATCCATCAAGGCTTGTTGACTCTACCTCCAAGACTTATCCCAAGGCATCCACTTCTTCCCATATTCACTGTATTCATCCTATATCCTCTAACTGGTCCCTTGCTTTTTCTTTTACTCCTCTATAATTCTTCACATAGTAGTCAGAAGGGGTTTGAAATGTAAATAAAATAATGTCACTTCCTTCCTTTAAAATCTCTAGTGGCTTCCCATCATTCTAAAGTAATTCCGAACTCTTCAGCCACCTTATAAGTAACCTAGCCCCTGCCTACTCCCGTGACCTCTCAGAATCCCCTTTCCCTCATTCACTGCACCTACCACCACTAGCCTTTCTTGAATACCTTTAAGTGCATTTCTAGCCATAGGACACTTGCATTCATTCTGCCTAACTGAAAAGCTTTGTCTCTGATCTCTTCATACTTACTTTTTCTTTTTCTTTCAGATAATATAACTCCTTTAGAGCCATTCTACTACTTACTCAAAAGCAGGCCCCCAGTCCCCTATTTTAATTTCTTGCATTATGCTTGTTCTTACCATGTTTTTCTTTCTCTTTCTTTCTTTCTTTCTTTCTTTATTCTTTCTTTTCTTTTTCTCTTTCTTTCTCTTTCTTTTCTTTTATTTCTTGCTTAATACATTTATCTGCTTTTCTATTAGTTGTCTTCCCACTACCACCAATAGAATCTCAATCCCACAAATGAGGAATCTTACCTTTCTGTTCTCAGCTGTATCCTTAGCATCTAGAACAGTGCCTGTTTGACACAAAGTCAGTGCTCCATAAATATTTTTAATGTATGAATAATTGAATGTTTCAGGTACATCCATGTTTGAATTAAAATTTGTCAGGAAATTTAGATCTAGAGCATTTCATTATAGTTTTAAAAGAAAAATAATCTTTTTCTGATTTCCTAAATGTATGACATCAGAAAGTTAATCATTGGCCAGTTTTATTGTTGAGAAGGATGAGAATAGCAGGCTTGAGTTTATAGGTCAGTTTTATAACACTCTAAGGTACAGTTTCTAGAACCAGCATATGATTCAGGATTTGCATATATATCAGGGAAATGTAAAACCATTACAGTCTATGAAAGTCAAGTTGACTATCTACCTAGTTGCCATGGTTAAAAGATACTTTACTTGGGCAATGTCTACTTCTGGACCAGTGGGAGTAACATGGCCCAGACTTATCCTCTCATCAGAATCAACATTAAAGAATAGCCAAAGTATATAAAAACAACGTTCTATATACACATAGAACATCAAGGAGTGCAGTATAATGATTCCTGAGAGTCAGAAAATGAAGTAAGCCCTATAGTTGCTTCAGCTGATAACCTAGAGGGAATTTTCAGCCTGTGGGGTAGGGAGAGGGAATTTAAGTAAAGCTCAGTGGTCTCCCTTGAGTTGAAGAGATGGACTCAAGGGTCAGAAGTGATCATGGTGGCTAGTGTTCACACAGCAGAGTACAGGAAAGGAGACTGCTGCCCAGAAAGAGGAAGAGAAATAGAAAGATACAGTGATGGAGATATATAGATAGATGATAGATGATAGATAGATAGATAGATAGATAAAGAGAAAAAGAGAGAGCTCTAGGTATCTGTTAAGGGTTCTGCTCAAGTCTTAGGCTAAATACTGACCAACACATGTGTGCAAAGAAATCTGGGAAAACTATTATATGAAAGGGGGAGTAGAGGGACAATCCTGAGGTTCACTCAGGGCTGCAAACAATTTGTGTTTGCACTGAGTCACAGCTGAAGTCAGATAGTGTAGAGTCATCACCAAAAGAGGGACCACAGTAGCACCCAGGAATATAAAGAGCTGATTTATATCAGACTTACTCTGTGATGTATACTTGTTTTATCAAAATAGCCCTATAAGCTAGCTGTTATTATAAACGTCATTTTACAGTGGTCTGTGTACCATTGTTCTGTGTACCATTACACAGAACATTGGTCTGTGTACCATTACAATGGTCTGTGACCATTGTTCAAGGTCACAGAGCTAATAACCAATAAAGCTAAGATTCAAAATCACATATATCTAGGATCAGAACCTAGACCTTGAGACAATAGATTATACCATATCTTGCTAGAAGAAGCCATAGTCATAGGAATTTAAATGATGAACAGACTGGAATGATGGACTAAACTGAACAGAGGTTTCTTGGGGTAAGGTTCTAGGAGCATACCTGCCTCTCCTGCTGCATGTGGTTTGTTTAAAGCAACTATATTTACAAACCATTACCTGACAAAGTAACGCCTGAGCCTATTTTCTCAGAGTATCATATAGTAATCAAGACAATGTAGCTCTTACTTTTCAGTAGGGCTATTCTTAACCCAGTGACTCTTCATGATGATAATTATAGTACCTCCTATCTTATTGAGTACTTATTATGTGCTGTGATTCACTTATACAAAATAGACTAAAATCTGATGGTATTTCTCAGGATTTTGTGTGTGTGTGTTTATGTGCATCTCCAATTGACATGGTTGAATTATCATAGTTAATTAAAATAGTTCTTCCTTATGGCCAGTGGAAAATTACTGCCAGCACAAATTACACACTAAAATCAATATATGCAAAATTATAGTTTTCAACATTACATCATAGGCTTATAAATTTACCACAGATAATGCAATTATACTCTTCTACAAGAAGCATGGCTTCTGAACTAGAATTTGGGATATTTATCTCTGTAATACAGCATTCTACTGGATGATAGAAATGTGAAAAGAAAAACAGAAGGAAGAATGTTTTATATTTTAGGCCTAACATAATTTCATGATATATGATGATAAGTTTATAAGTTTATATAAACATCATAAGTTTATGATAAGTTTATATAAACATTTCCTTATTTTAATAAATTGACAGAAATTAATTTTGTGATAGACCGAGTCCACAAATATTTCACATAAAATAACCTATTTAGAAGTCAAAGTGCCACCATCCTCACAGGAGTTAGCAGATGCTATACACTCTAGCCTTCCTATCTCTTATTGCCATTTCTTTCTAAGTCCCCTGTCCTCTGTCAAATTATTGCCATTTTTTTCCTATTCTTCCCAGAGGCTGCCAGTGATTGATGTGAAGGTTACTAGTGTCTGTATGGTGGCCATTGTTTCCATATTATTGCTCAAAAGGCCTAGAGAATGCCTCTTTTACATTACCCTTTTTACCTGGCCCCAAGAGAGTGCTGCCTTGTTCTCTGTTTGTCTCAGAGACTTTAAGGAAATCGTTGTCTTGTTTTATTTTTCCCATTGAACTTCACTGTCAGGACTCGGGTGGTAGACATCCCTGGGTTTGTGTTGGGGAATCAAGAGATGTGTGTAACATAAGGGACAAGAAGAAAGGGGCAAACACTCTGATGACCCCACCATACGAGTCCATGAACCTTTCATGAATTCAACATCTTCTTTGGGATAAGTTTCTTTCTAGGAGTCTCCTCACACTCACAGAACAGAATTCTGGAATATCTGTCTCCACCCCCCACCAGATACTGCCTACACATGCCTAAATTCTACAATGAATCTATATCATCTAGAAACAAAGGCCACTTACCTACATTTAATCACAAAGCATTTTTCCAACAGCTGTTACATATTTAGCGAGTTCAAAGAATCATGGAAACTACAAATAGGAGAGAAAAATATATATGCTAGATATTGTCTTCTCCAACTTTGGCCAAGAAATATTAAATGTCTATTTTGTTTTATAGCTTTTCTTCAATACACTGGAATAGCTAAACAGTAAAGATACATATAACATTGTTTAAATCAAGATTCAATTGATGTTCATTACAAACACTAATCTTTCCCAGGGACCATCCATGTTGTTCTGCAGCCTGTCACATGAGACACTGAGAGCCACAGCATTCTTTCAAATGAGACCTTCATTTAGTCATCATTGATAAATCAAAGGATTCATTTTACCATGATTTCTGCAACATTTTCTTATTCTCAACTGCTGGTGTTTCTTATTTCTCATCAAGATTCTGCTCTGACTCTATGTTTGCTTTTGTCTTCTACACTGCCTGTGATTAAATCACCTACTTTCATGGTTTCTGTTGCTACTTGGCTTCAGATGGTGGTCAAATCTGCATTTCTAACTCTCTCCTCCACTGCTGCCTTATTTTGTCCTAGAAGCTTTCATATTTCTGCCCTGTCATCATTCAGTCTGAACCAAACCACGCTTGTCTTCCAGCTTTAACAACCAAACTTCTGAATTTCCCTGACTGTGTCAGTAATGCTGTCAGTGTCTCAAGCTACTATCCTAGGAGTCAGGGTGAATATTCTGATTCAGTGTATTTTTTCCTTCCCCAAAAAGCAGTTAAATTCTATAGATTATTCTTTAGGTTTGTTTCTGTATTTGTCCTCTTTTTTCAGTTCACATTTTCACCATTCCAATCTGTCTCCTCATAATTTCACAGCAAGCTTTCTTCTATTGTCTCCAAAATGAATACTCTAACACCCTCCCTCACCATCTCATCAACCTAATAGCCCACTGCCAAATCAGTCTTCCTAAAACCTGCTTCCCCTCTACCATTACTGAGGAGGGAAAGAAAGGAAACTAATTTTATTGAGCAGCTAATCATGATTTGGGCACTTTACATGTTCCTAAAGTCCTCTCACCCAATACCAAGTGGTAGGTATTAGAGCTGGTATTTTACAGGAGAAGCGAGGGTCAGATAAGTTAACACCCTGCTCAAGATCACCCACAGCTAGTCATCAGTGCAGCTGATAGTTGAGCCTATGTTATCCCAATTCCATCCTGCTCACTCTATAACTTTCAACTGTTCCTCATTATCTAGCACACTGTTCGTTAAATCTTTATGTTTTGACTATAGTGTACGTGGAACTACATGGGAAACAAAGATCAGCAAGGGCAATCCTTCCTTCAGGAGCTTATAGTCTAGGAGAAAAGATAACATATGAAGATAACTAAAAAATTAATCTATTTTGTTCCTGTTGTATCTCCAACATCCAAAATAGTTCTGTGTTGGTTTCCTAACTCTGACATAACAGAGTGCCACTAAGGAGGGAGCTTAAAACAGCAAAACTTTATTCTCTCACAGTTCTGGAAGCTAGGGTCAAAATCAAGATGTCAGCAGAGTAGTTTCCTTCTGGAGGCTCTAAGAAAAAAATCCATTGCATGTATCTCTCCTAGCTTATGCATTGCTTTGCTTGTAGCTGCAATGCTCCAATCTCTGTATCTCGGTGTCTCTATGTTCCCAAATGTCACTCTCCTTATAAGGACACCAGTCACTGGATTTAGGGTTCTATCCTAATCCATACGACTGCATCTTTACATTGGCAAAGATCCTGTTTCCAAATAAGGTCACATTCAAGTGAACTTGAATTTTGGGGAGGTACTACTCAGCTACCTTGTTACAGTATCTAACACAGAATATCTACTCAAATATTTTTTGAATAAAGAAAGAGTATGAACTTGGAAGTGCTAAAAGAGAGGTAGGATTTTTTTTTAAATCACGTCGGTATATTTAGCACTGGGTTATATTTATATTGGTATATAGCACTGGGTGTTATATATAAGTGACGAATCACTAAATTTACTCCTGACTAGCTTTTGAAGCTCTCCATAAAGAATTTTTAACCCTATAAATTCAATCTTATTTCTTACTACACTGCAACATAAGACTTATTTGTCAATTTTTTTCTAATTTCTTCCTTGACTCTCATATTCCCATTCCTGATTCCCCAATTATATACATGGATGACTTATTCTTGCTTACTCAAGTTCATTTGCTTATGTTGTTTCTTTACCTTAGATACTGACTTCTTCCTCTTCAGCAACTTACCTCCTATTCAATTTTGAATACTAAGGTCTGAATGTGTCCCTCCAAAATACAAATTAAAACCATGATAAGATGCTACCTCACACTTACCAGAATGGCTAAAATTAACAACACAGGAAACAACAGGTGATGGCAAGAATGCAGAGAAAGGAGAACACTCTTACACTGTTGGTGGGAACACAAACTGGTATAGCCACTCTGGAAAAACACTATGGAAGTTCCTCAAAAAGTTAAAAATAGAACTACCCTACAACCCAGCAATTGCACTACTAGAAATTTACCCAAAGGATACATAAATGCAGATTCAAAGGGGTATCTTCACCCCAATATTTATAGCAGCATTATCAACAATAGCCAAACTATGGAAAGAGCCCAAGTGTTCATCAACTGATGAAGTGATAAAGAAGATGTGGTGTATATATATATATATATATATATATATATATCTGTGTGTGTGTGTACATACATACAGTGGAATACTATTTAGCCATCAAAAAGAATGAAATCTTGCCATTTGCAACACATGGATGGAGCTAGAGTATATTCTCCCCAGTGAAATAAGTCAGTCAGAGAAAGACAGATACCATATGATTTTACTCATATGTGAAACTTAAGAAACAAAACAGATAAACATATGGGTAGGGGGAAAAAGATAGAGAGGGAAACAAACCATAAGAGACTCTTAACAATAGAGAACAAACTGAGGGTTGATAGAGGGAGGTGGGTGGGGGATGGGATAAGTAGGTGATGGGTGTTATGAAGATACTTGTTAGGATGAGCACTGGGTGTTACATGTAAGTGACGAATCACTAAATTCTACTCCTGAAACCAGTATTGCATTGTATATTAACTAACTAGAATTTAAATAAAAATTTGAAAAAGAAAAAAAATGAATATGTCCTTCCAAAGTTCATATGTTGAACCGAACCCTGAAAGATGAGGTATTAGGAGGTAGGTCTTTGGGAGGCGATTAGGTCATGAAGATGAGTTCCTCATTAGTGGGTTTATTTAGTGCCTTATAAAAGAGGCTCCAGAGAGATCCCCACCCTCTTCCACCACATGAAGACACAGTGAGGTGCCAGTTAAATGTACAGTCATGTAATTCAATGTATATTAAGTATAGTTGACCTTTGATCAACACGAATTTGAAGTGTGCAAGTTCAATTATACATGGAATGTTTTATAAGTACAGTATAGTACTGTAAGTGTATTTTCTATTCCATATGTTTTATTAATAACATTCTATTTTCTCTAGCTTACTTTTCTGTAAGAATACAGTATATAATACATATAACGTGCAAAATATGTGTTAATTGACTATTTATGTTATTGGTAGGGCTTCTTGTCAACCATAGGTTATTTGTAGTTAAGTTTTTGGGCAGTCAAAAGTTATACTCACATTTTCTACTCTATGTTGGGGGAGGGGGTCAGTGCCCCTAATCCCTGTGCTGTTCAATGGCCAACTGAAATTCAATTCTCTCAATAACTGTATGAGATAAGTCTATTATCCCTATTTTACAAAGAAGGAAACTGAGGCAAAATAAGGGTAAGTGCTTTTCTCAGTGTCCAGAACTATTAGGCTGGTAGTAAAACCCAGGCATTCTGGTTCTAGATTTCATGCTCTTAACCATTATGTTTTCTTTGTATTGATATAATAATACTAATTATCATTATAATTTTATAGCATAAAAAATATATACTTATACTTTATATAAGTATAATCCATTCAAAACTACCCAGAAAATGTTTCAGCATCATTGATATGGATGAATGGACAGAAAAGTCAAAGAACGTACTTTCAGGCAGGATAGATTTCTATCTAAAATAGTGAGTTTCTTTTCAAGAAAGTACATACAAATAAGTCTAATAATGACTGAAATCATACCTGAAGTTAAGGCTCCATTTTATTTCTCTCACCCTGGTCCTCTAAAATCTGTGATAATTATGTAAATACCTGGCTTTTTTGGTATATTTATAAGAAAAGCTTCGTTGGTCATGTCTTCAATGAACAATTCTGCTCTAAGCTTTGGTAATATCCTCCGCCATATTTGTAGGAAATTAGCACATGACACAAATAAAACCCATACCCATGTGGGGCAGTTAACATGCCACCATTTCATCTTCTTAACCTGATTGTTTTTAGTCACAAACAGGATTCAGGATGAGACACTAGAGCAGATCTGGTACATCTATCATTGCTTCTGGAAAAATCTTCAAAGTGCATGCATTTATAGTAGGACCGAAACTGTGCCTCCATAGGATTAATAAGGTTGAAACTAGCACAAAGTTTAAAGGTTGTTTTTCAGAGAACTGCTGCCCCCAGATCAGCTGTTGTGCTTGTCAAACCCCACTAATAAATCCACTAGCTGCCTCTGCAGAAGCCTGGATTCAAGGTCAGCTGATATGGCCCCAGTCTGTGAACTATCAGGGCCCTGCATTCCTTTGACCCTATCCAGTTTATACCAGCTTTTGGAGCATGTCCATAGCCCTTTCTCCTTGTCCTAAGATAACTTCTTCACATCAGGGACTGAATTTTGCTTTGTTCTGATATTAAGTCTCCACTCCAAAGTGAACATGGGATATATGTTACATATATGTTTGCTCAATGAGCATGCCCCATCTGTCCTCATGAATAGTAGTGTTTTCCTGCCCTTTTCATCAGTATTTATGTAATTTCAACCGCTATGATTATTTAAAAACAACAACAACCTATTCTCTCCCACTTCAGGGAGGCAGATTTGAGGCTTGTACTCCCATATTCTTGTTTGACTACCTTTCCAATAAACTCTTTGTTTGCTACAAACCTGTCTGTGATTGGCTTTGTTATGCATCAAGCAGATGGACTTGGGTTCAGTTACCAGACAATTTTTAACACCTTCAATACTACATATGTTGTTTATTAAAACTTGAGGTGGCAGAGACCTGATGCTATGGATGCCAGAGTTTGAGTAAATCCAGAAAGTGTAACACTTCTGAATCTTCATCCTTCTTTTGTAGGTATTCAACATAACATGTTTTCCTCGATAAAAAATAGCCTTGATCTACTCAATATTTTTCTAATTGATATCCTATTTTGTTGTTGCTGTTTCCAGATAACCATGAGGTCCCTGAAGCAGTTTTCTGTATGATTCCTACATATAAGCAAGGCTACATTTGGTACATGACATAAGGTGCTGGGAATGTAGACATGGTCTATTTAAGGATGTTTTAAACCATGGAATAATCAAGCAAACAAAACCCCTTGATAAAATAACAGTGGGAATTGAGAGGGGCCTTTAGAATTCATGGTAAAAGTTAGGTAAATCTCTCTTTCTCTAAATCAGGCATGGACAAAGTTGTTGTCTAGCTCTCTTGGCATGGTATAGGTGATGCTCTCATTAAAATCAAAGGATTTTCTCACAATATAGCTGTTTGGGGTTGAATTTTGTTCCCTCCAAAGTTGTTGAAGTCCTACCCCCATGCCTGTGAAAGTGACATTATTTGTAGATGATCAAGTTAAGATGAAGTTGTTACGGTGGACCCTAATCCAATAAGACTTATAAAAAGGGGAAATTTGGGCACAAAGATAGACATGCAGAGAGATGGAAGGTGACATGGAGAAGAAGGAAGAAGATTGCCATTTATCCAATGGAGCCCCAAAGAGTGCCAGTAAACCCCCAGATACTGGGAGAGAGGGATGGGGTACATTCTCCTTGGCAACCCTCAGAAAGAACTGAGTCTGTTGACATCCTTAACTGCAGACTTCTAGCTTCCAGAATTATGAGACAATGAATCTGTCTTGTTTGAGCCGCCTAGTTGTACTTCATTATGGCAGCCCCAGGAAACTAACACAGAAGACTCATACACCCTATAACTTCAGGCCCTAGGTGGCTACAGCTATCAGAGGATAAGTTCTGGCAGCAGTAACAGGACACAGACTATTTAGAAAACAAAGGGGCTATTTACCACAGGAAAAAAACATGATTTTCTTAACCTTATATTCATGCAAGTCATGGCTCTGCCTCCAATTTCAGGAGGGAGAACAATTTTCCATGGTTATCATTTAATGAACACATAACTTCATTTAATACTTGCCGTGTATCCCACACTCATTTAAGAAATATGTAAAAAGAGAGAATAAAGTCCTATCTTTAAGGAGTTTATAATTAGTTGGGGATAGGCAAGACACTAACCAAATTAAAAATAAATAAAAAGTGATGTCTAATAGATTTCTAAATTAAACAGTGTAAGGGTCTGTAAATTCAATGTTAATATAAAAATGTCATAGGAAGACTGTCTTTTTAAATTATGTATTTAATATGTGCAAGCATAATATGTGATACTTCAAAAGAGACATAAACTTTTAAAATCAGCTTTGTTTTGAAGGTTTTAGTTACTTGATCTCCCCACTCTCAATCTCCAACAACCTGGCTATGATTGTGATTTGGTGTCCACATAATCTAAATATCTACATATGGTATCTAGAGAGGTGTCCAGACTCTGGACTTAAACCAGCTAATAAGAAGGCTTAATTGAAAACAAATAAAACTATGATGTAGAATGTGAATTATGTGTGGTTTTCTTCTTTCCAGTTAACTTATTCTAGTATATATTATTATATACTAATTACCATAAAATATATATTAAAGCACAAATACTACCTTCACTATAAATTCCTTAATGGCAGAGGATGTGTCTTACTCCAGTTTAGGATCTAGAGCTTTCAGGGACGCCCAGGTGGCTCAATCAGTTGGGCGTTCGACTTCCACTCAGGTCATGATCTCATGGTTCATGGGTTTGAGCCCTACATTAGGCTCTGTGCTGATAGGTCAGAGCCTGGAGCCTGCTTTGGATTCTGTGTCTCCCTCTCTCTCTCTACCCCTCCCCCACTCATGTGCACACTCTCTCTCTTTCTCTCTCTCTCTCTCTCTCTCTCAAAAATAGGTAAACATTAAAAAAAATAGTAACTAGAGCTTTCAAAAACATTGGTTCAATAAACAAACAAAAGAATAAATGGGTGTCTGATAATACCTCTTCACAAAGAAACGTATTTTTACTCCTAACCACTTGTTCTGGTACAATATACCTTACCTTTCTCTTGTGTTGATTAATTTCTATTGATTCTCTGGTGTATGGCCAACACTGCCCTTGTCTTAGACCATTAAGAGTTGGGTTATTGATTCCCTGCATCAGGATTCTTGTAACTATTTGCAGAACATTCTAAGTCTCTGCCAATGTGCCTGTTCAAAGTTCACTTTACGTGCGGAACTAATTATATTGTGAGAGAAACTCTGTTACTTAAAGTATGTTCTACATCAAAGTTTGTTTCTTTTTTGGTTTTGGGATTTTTTGGTAACTGCAAGTTAATTCCCATCAGAAGGTCAAGAAATTAACCCAGTGGGTTGAAACCAGCTATTTTGGAAAGGATAGTAAGGAGGGCAGAAATAACAGAAAGTAAAGGAAGGGAAGGAAAAAGTGTATCTACGGTATGGATAAGTATTACCTTATAGAACTTGTGTTTCTTACTTAGTAGGACCATAGTAAAAAATAAAAAAATAAAAAGTCTTTTTTGAAAGCCACTGTCTACTACCAATCTCCATCAATAACTTTTGGCTATCGAATAACTTTTAATATTTGCATGACCCCATAATTTAGATTCTTTGAATTCATTGAGCATATGTCTAGCTTTTCCTGAATCCTGCTCACTTTGTAGAAATGGCACTTAAATGTCTATCTTTTTTGGCAAGAATGATTTCCAGAATATAGCTACTTTTAGAATGATCTCCTGAGTTGCCCAGGTCACCCACGTCGATAAGCTCAGGTTATTTGCTGTGTAATTTTTAATAGATGAGCAACGCTAGCTCGGAGTAAGTATATTGTGTTAGATCACCTCTCCCCTTGAGCATGGCCTAGCCAGCCTTCACTTGCTGTCATCTGGGCTCAGAAGTCTGAGCACTTGCAGCATCCTATGAACTGCGAAGTGCCTACTGATCAGATAATACATTCAGCATTATGTGCCAAAACTCTACAAACTAAATGTTCTCAAGTTTAGGATGTCCCTGCTAGAAACAAACAAAAGATTCTTCTGAGCTCCCAACAGGAAAGTGGTCCCAAATCAGTTGGATGTGATCAGTTTATGTAATAAGATGCCTTAAAGATGTGACTCTTAAAGTTCCCAATGAGAAGCTCAGGACTGGGGCCAAATGATTGGTGACATGTCAAGGACTCTGGCTCACAAATCTGTTTCTGCAAAAGACAAAGACATTTATTTTTGTTTGCTAGGTTGGGGTGGGGGCGGGGGGACCTTGGATCCTGGCATTGAAGACAATCCTCCCCGCTAACCTAGATCTGTAGAATGATGTGCTCCTTAAATAATTTGAAAATAAAAATAATACTCTCAACCAGTTTTCCTAATACAAAGATGGTATTAAATAAAACAAAAAGATTTAAATAAAAGATCAATGTGACCTCTCTGTGTGGTGAATAGACTCAGCATCCCTCTACCCCCATGCCTATTCAGAACTCACTGCTCTTTACTGCTATCTTTTCCATTCATCAATTCAAAATAAATGTTCAAAGCACATATGTGTGCATAGTGCTAAGGGCTCTAATCTGATCTCAAGGGTCTTACTCTCCAGTATGGGACACAGATATTAAATTAGTTAACCACTATATATACATATACATATAATTATATTATATATATATATATATATATATATATATATATATATTACAAATAGATACCAAGAAAGAGAGGAACAAACCATGATACTACAAAAAATGTAATAGCAAGGGAGATGAGTCACTGTGAATTAAGTCAAGAAAGATAGATTATGTTTAACCCAAGACTAAATGATAAGAAGAAGCCATCTATATAAAGGCAGAGGGAGCCTTCCAGTCAGGTTAGGGGTTGCTTTCAGGCAAGGAAGAGTTTGGCTGGATAGACACTAAAGAAGACACTGCACAAACAGTTGGGACAGAGAGAGCAGTGGGGAGGGTGGGGAGAGGAAACTGGGGGTATAAGTAGGAGGTGGTGAGAAAGTTGGATTTTATTCTGGGTGCAATGAGAAACCATTAAAGGGTTTTTAGCAGAAAAAGAACCTGCTAAGATGGAAATTTAGTATGTATTGGATATAGAGACAAATGACCAAGAAGGCCCACAGGGATTCCACTTGGGGGCAGTTTCAATCTTCAGATGAAAGATGATGTGATTGGGACCAGGGCTGTGGTTGAGGAAATGGGCAGATGACGGAAAGTATGACTAAACTCTGTGATGGATTATATTTAGAAGAAGAAAGTGGTAGAGGGATCAAGAATGACTCCAAAGATTGTGATTTCCATGTGTTTGTGGATAATTTTTGGTGTTTATTCAGATAGGAAAGCCTAGGGGAATAACTGGCTGTGGGGAGAAGATTAAGAGTTTTCTTTGGGAGTGGCTACTTGAGATGCCCAAGAAACTTCCAATGGACCTGAAAAGTCAGATTTGGACAGCAGGAAGAAACTCTAGAAGCACCTCTGCTATGATCATTCTGATGTTTCTGCTGCCTCATATAGTGGCCTGGAGTCCCACCTTCTCCCAAATAGGGACATGTGGTCAGCTAAAGGATACTTGAGATTTTCTTTAATCAAATTGCATGCACTCTCTTGCATTTAATTTGGCAACTCCAAGATGAATTGCTGCCAGTCAAATTTTTATCCAGATAATGAACTGTATTTATTGCTTCCACATCTGCTTCCTTCCTTCTTGTAAGCAGTAAAGTTACCACAAGGTAGAACAATAGGTCATATCTAAACTAGGAAGCAGCTGGTATTGGTTGCCCCAATAGTGAGAACTCTGAGATGGGAAAATGAGACTTTTAAAAAAGTCAGAGAGGACTAATATTTAAGGTAAGAGTGCATCTCTTTTTCAAGAGATGCTTTTCAAGAGATATCAGTCAGTTAACATTAAGAAGAAAGCAGGAATTATGAGCTGTGTGATTGATACGAGGTCAAGGCAATCAAGAACAGAGCTACCTGGCACACTTCAGAACTCCCCAGTGAGCCAGACTATGTTAACATCTAGGAACATCTGTTCTCTCTCTCCAAAGCACAATGTGACTTTTTTACAGTGGGACAATAAAGCATTTGGATATCTTGGTGGCTTCAAACTTGCATTTGACTTATTGCCAAGTAGAAACATTCAATGCATACTGTACTTAACTCTTGCCATGACCCTATGTTTGTCACTCCCATTTTATGCTAAATACATTGAGGCTCAGGTTAAGAGGTGTGTCAGAAGTTACAGATCTAGTGAAGAGCAGAGGTAAAATTTAATCCAGCTTGATCTGATTTTTATACCAGTGTTACTAAAGAGAATGTGCCTCAAATAAGTGAGCTGAGTAGAAAACTGAGTAGAAAACTGAGTAGAATAAGATCATTAATCAATGACTTTACTATAGTTTACCATTTTAGTAGCCACTTATATAACTTTGTTTTAATAATAATTTCTACCTTACACTCACTAAAAATATGCCACAAATATTATTTTAAAATTCACAAAGTTTACATACATAAAAAATTATGTCCAATGCTCAAAATGCAAAGTCAAGGGTATATGTACATAGAATATGTACTTTAATTAGGTGATAGCAGGGGCGCCTGGGTGGCTCAGTTGGTTAAGCATCCGACTCTTGATTTTGGCTCAGGTCATGATCTCACAGTTTGTGAGATTGAGCCCCATGTTGGGCTCTGTGCTGACATAGGATTCTCTCTCTCCCCCTCTCTCTGCCCCTCCCTTGCTCACTGTCTTTCTCAAAATAAACATTTTCTTTAATTAAGTGATGGCAGTGCCTTTGACATCTACAGTGAAGAATAAAATGTATACACTACTCATGTTTTTAGGACTGTAGGAAATTTAACACTTTTTTTTCCAATAAATAAAAATTTCATGAAGATAGAACTAAAGAAATTTCAAGGTTATATCTCCAGGCAGTTTATGTATCTGTCCAATTGTTCTATTTACCATTTCTTAAGCTCACAATATACTCGAATGCATTTGCTTTTACTCAAGCTATTTCTTCTCCCTATAAGGCCCATGGTCTTCTTTTACTTTATAACTCCAGGTACCAAAATCCCACCCATCCACAGCGACTGTTCAAATGCAACTTCTCCCATAAGCATTTCTAGTAATAACAGAAATAGAAGAACATTTCCATTATTTTTTTTACCTTCCCATAACACTTTGTATTGTATGTGTCTTGACTGTTCTCTCTAATTCTAAAGCCTCTTCTTTGAGCAGAAGTAGTATGTTATGTATCTTTGTGTCCAACCCCTTTTGTGTAAATTTTAGGCATACTTCACCTCAGAGGGGTCTCAAAGAGTTCAGCATACAAAATTTTCTCATAAGAGCTTGAAACATTCTAAATGTTAGAATACACAGCAGGATTTTTCCAGAAATACTCTCAGATTCTCATTGGAACTAGTATCATTGCTCTCCTGCAGAAGTAATATAGCCTTGAGTCTCCTAAGTCATCCCAATTTAAGTTTAACTTGCTCTGTCATTATTTCTTAGATAAATAACTTTCAGAACAAGGCTCATCAAGGAGTCAGAGAATCTCCTTTAGAATTATAGAAAGACCTATAAAGACATAACCAGAATATAAAAGGCGTCCAGTTTCCACTGTTTATCTTTAGAACTATTCCCCTTTCTCTGCTATTCCTATTCCCTTTTTTTAAAAGATCAAAGGCAAAATAAATTGGCAGATTATTTAGTAAAATAGATGTAAGATAGTAAAAAATGGCTATAGAAACAACCACTCCAACTTGATAAAATCATCACTAAGAATTTGACAAAATTCTCTATGTAAATTAATAAATAATTAAATAAAATGGACCACATTCTTAGTAACAAAATGAAATTTAATTCAAGCCTTACTCATGAGGTAGAGTCATAGGTAAAGATCCTTGAAGGCTAATATCCTTGGGCAGAAAGAAAGCAGGAGCAGAGTCCTAACCCTAGAGATATGCATATCTAGTGGTAACAGCACACCCAGAATTGGTGAGCACCTTGGGACTTCATGACATTGCCAGTGGAGAGGAAAACTAAGTGGAGAATGGTAATGGAAAGAACTAGAAGCATCTGGGATAACAGTAACCACTAAAATTCAATGAGCACTTACTACGTACCAGACATTGGGTTAAGGGCTTTATTTGCATTGTTTCATTTAATTCCCACGACACTTCACAAAAGAGGTCCTATTTCCATTCCTCTCCTGTAATTAAAGAGAATAAAGTTTAGAAAGTTTATGTGACTCTCCTAAGGTCAGCATCTACTAAGTGGTGGCGACCAAGCTAGGTCCGGTGCACAAGGAAGTTGCCCTGCAATTAAAATCATTACGTCTAGTCAGGATCAATTAGGAAGGCAAATACCTAAGTTAGTTTCTCCACAAGAACAGTCCTCAAACTGAAAGAGGATGAGGATGGTAACAGGTTCTCAGGGAGTCTGTGTGGTACAAAACCCAGTTTCCTGAGAATGCAAGTACTCAATGGGTTTCTAAGGAGCAAGCTGTGCAGTCCAAGATTCCTCAGTAGGTTCAATTTTGAACAAGGAACTGGAAGATGGAACAAAAGAATTATGCCTCATGCAACATCCCTTTGGCCCACCTACCATTTTAGCTGTAGCTGAGATGACTAATCCTTGTGCCTGCTGCCAAGATCCCACTTCATGTGCTCACTGTGTCTTTCCACTTTGCTATCTTGGAGCTTTTCTTCAAGCCACAGGAGCTCAACCAGTCTGCTCACTCAGGGTAGCCCAGATGTTCAGAGAGTTACTGTCTCCAGGGATAGCCCTCAATTCAGTTGGGACAGAGACTGTCCCAGCCTCCTATTGTAAGGAGCTACCATCCTGAGGCTAATTCCCAAGGTTCCTCAGAAGCCCCAGAGAGCCTGAGCCCCAGTTTCTCATAGCAAGAAGGAGCTCAGCGTTACACCCTGAGCTTTCTACCCTGTCCACTTCTTTGTACCTCACTTCTGCCTCCTAGGATCACTTCTGGTGCAGTAACTGCACAAAAGTTCTTAACAGGATCAGCTTTGGGGAAAACCAAAACTAAGACACAGGGCCAACTAGAAAACCAAGGGAGAAAATATGCCTTGAACTCTGGGTGGACATGACAGGCAAAGGGAGAAAAGGTTGCAGCATTGTAGGTGCTGCCGTGTAGGTACCAAGCAACCATCACCTCTCCCTTCAACTGTAACACTTGCTGTCTAACTTGTCTCTCTATTTCCCCCCTGACAATTTATTCTCCTCACAGAAGCCTGAGTGACCCTTTAAAATGTAACATGAACTTATTACTCCCTCAAACTCCTCCAAAGCCTTCCAATCCCAAGTGGAATAAAATCCCGAGTCTTTACCATGCCCTACAGGCATGTTATGATCTGGCTCCCAGATGCTTCTAAGCTCACCTTCTGCTCTGCTCTCAAATCTTGCAAGCTTGGAGAGATTTTACCCATTGTCCTTTTTCAAATTAACAATTCTTCCATTCCTGTCATATCCATCCCTCTCCTTCCTTACACTCCACATAGCATTTGTCACCATCTGACTTTATATAATATGCAGCCAATTCTTACCATTTATGGCAGGTATGCTCTATAACATCACTGTGAATGCTGAATTGGGGAATACTGAGCCACTGCTCCTAAGGGAAATATAGGGTCAGGTTCCTGCAAGCCTCCAGACATATTTTCACCGCCTAATCAATATACAACCATGTTTTCTGGGTATTTCTGTTTAAAGACACCTTATTTAATATGTATTGTTGATTCATTTACACTGAACTCACAGCCAACAGCCATATAACTCACACCTGAACAAAGCTTAGCAAATACACATATTTTCTCCATAAGGCACATCATAGCTCTCTTGAGTTTAGGAAAACTAGATAGTACTTCAGCACTACCACTGGGAGCCATTGGAAACAACAAAATCACCCAAGAAACCCCTATACAAAAATGTAAAAAATGCAGCATGAGACAGACCACAAAAGGACATTTGTTTATAGTATGAGAGGAAAATAAGAAGAGTGTGACCTTTGACTTCAGCTGGGTATGTGCACGTAAGCTAACTAAAATTTTTTATCACTCTGCACATGTCTGAGAATGACTGCAAAAGTGCCACAAGTATTGATTTGGGAGCTTACAAATATATTTTAGCAAGCAGGCAAATTCACAAATATAGAACTGTAAATAATGAAGATTGACTATATTTGTTCATGTTGTATTATTTCATCGATCTTTTCTTCTTAATATGTAAGCTCTAAAACAAAGAAGATCTTTTGTATTTATTTTCCTACTTTGCTTCAGCATCTAGACCACTATTGTCAGGAGAAATGTAATGTGAGCCACAAATGTGAATAATTAATTTTCATAATATATTAATTTACCACAATGTATCTAAGATATTATTTCAACATCTAATCAATAGAAGAATATTAATGTGATATCTTGCATTCTTTTGTTTGTTGTTCCACATCTTTTTAGTCCAGCATATATTTTATACTTATAGCATACTTCAATTTTGCCTAGCCACATTTCAAGGGCTCAATAGCTACCTGTTGCCAGGGACCACCATATTAGACAGCTTAGGTCTAGAACAATGACTGGCACATGGTAAGTCTCCAGTAAGCACTATTGAGTGAATTCCTTCATCCTTCGCTTTCTGTATCCCAGACACTGTACCAAGAAGTTTACATGCATTCATCACTTAATTCACACAACTGCCCTTTTGTTAAGATGTTTGACGATGAGAGAAACCACATGGCTCTGGAAGCATTTCACGTTTGGCTACATATAGCGTGCATGTTTTACCTTTTTAAGGCCCAGGTAATGCTAATTAATATAGTTATTATATGCCTAAGTGATTAAGCACACTGTCACCCCAGAGCCTGTCCATCAGCTGTCCTTATAACTTGCCAGAGATTCCCTGGGAAGGCTGGTGGAACTGCCGATGGGGCTTTGGAGCATGAAGCGTCACTCATCTTGTTATTGTTACTGACAATCTGAAAGGTTTGGCACTATTGCTAGGAGCAGTGTCAAAAAAGGCATCGTTATCCTTTGAAACCACATGGCTCCCCTCATTTTCCTATTGTGTGAAAGAAATGTTGCTATTTTTTCTCATCTGTGAGGCAAACGTTACTGCACTTTTACACCAACTTATGCAGGAAAAAATACTGCATGACACCTATTGAAAAGCAATGTAATAATCAATTCATAATATTTACCTTCTTGAGATTCCAAAAAGGACTTAGGTGGCTTAATCAATTATTAAGAACAGCTCATGACTGATTAGCACAATTTATTCTTTCCTGCCCAAATTCTGCACCTATAAAAATCTGCAAAGAGGTAATTTGCTAAAGAACAAAAAAATGGCGATGAGAGAAGGATAATCAGTCAAAGCAGTCGTAGAATAAGAAAGCTTATTTTGATTCTGTAAAAATTGAAGAGCCCTTAGTATCAGAATATAAACTGCAAATCATGTTTTCAGTATTCTTGAAGCCAGACTGTGATAACAGCCAATGTTGCACGATTGTATCCCCTCAGCTTGCAGTGTTTTACCCACTCACTTATACAGAAGGTAATTTGGACATGCCAGCACATGAAGAGGGCATCAGAAGCCAGACTTCTGCAACGCAGGCCGCTCTAGATCAGTAAGTGTGCTCCCTACATCATATATACCTACAGGAATAGAGCTTTTAAATAGAAAACAATCAGCACTTTTTTTTTTTCTAATCCACTTATTGTCTCTGGGCTTTTGTTGTTGTTGTTGTTGTTGTTGTTGTTGTTTAGTCTCTGAATGTGGAACTCACAAGAAATAACTATCCATGCGCATCTTATATCGTCCCAGAGTAATTAGAGCTGAACCACATACTTCCATTAAGGTTTAAAATACTCTAACATGATGAGAGAAAATGCCTCCATCTTCTCCAAGAGGGTTGTAATGTTTGAGGGAAATTCATAAGAAACAAATGACTGGGGTGGCTTCTCTCTGAATGCAAACGTGAGGTATGCATTAGAAGCAGTAGCACTGAGAAAAAGAATTTATCCAGTATCAATTGCATGTTGATTCTCTTGATTCTGAAAAGTTCTCAGTAGCACACTAAAAATAAACCCCATGGAAGTTGTTTTAAAAACTTGAATTTTTATCAGGTAGAAAAATAGATGGTATAATGCGACTTGCAGTTCAATTGACAATTTTAGTCAGGAGACAGGCTGTAGAACAGGGTCCCAATAGGAGGAAGAAGATTGTTCTTTCAAAAGTCAGATAGTGAAGATGAAAAGGAAGGACAGGCTAGCATGACCTCGGGCTATAGGGAAGCCAAAAAGGGAAATGAAAAGAAATAGCCCTAGAGGATGCAGCTTTGGCTGCAGAGTGACTAGCTGTATTGGCTACTTGACAGAATGCCCAATCTGTATTCCCTAATATGAAATGATGTTGGTGATATTCCTCACTCGGTAATTTGTGTTCTAATATTTTTCACCTCGAAAGACCTTCTATAATATCTTTCCTCAGTTCTATCTGTCAAAGTTATTATGTTCACTGAGATGGTTGATTATGTGTCAACCTGACTGGGCAAAGGCACGCACAGATAGCTGATAAAACATTATTTCTTCATGTGTCTGTGAGGGTGTCATCCATCAGAAGATATCAGCATTTGAATCCATAGACTGAGTAAAGATTGCCCTCACCAATATGAGTGGGCATCATCTAATCCGCTGAGATCCTGAATAGAACAAAAAGACAGGAAGGACGAATTTGTTCTCTCTGCATGACCCAAGGCATCTATCCACTTCTGCCCTTGGACCTCTGCACTCCTGGTACTCTGACTTCCAGTGTCAGACCAAGACTTACATCACCAGCCCCCCAAGTTCTCAGGCCTTCAGATTTGAGTTGAATCACACCACTGGCTTTCCTACAGGTCCAGCTTGCAGACAGCAGAATGTGGGACTTAACTTCCATAACCACGTGAGTCATTTCTTACAATATATCTCTTATACCTATGTGTCTATATATGTATATCCTATTGGTTCTGTTTCTCTGGAGAACTCTAATGAATACAGTCATCATGCACATAGTTAAGATTGAAGAAGCTATGGTGTGAATATGAAATATAGATCCTTCACAGAAAGACTTCCATTCATTTAATCACCCATCATTTACTGAACACATATTTTTTTTAAATGCTTACTATGTGCTGGGCACCGTTCTAGGGTCAGGCATACAGTAATTTGTACACCTAACAAAGCCCTTGACATCCTGGAACTTTATATCTAACTGGGAAAGATAAATATTAAATAAGACAACATATAAATAACATAATTTCAGATGATGAAAAAGCAGAGTAAAGATTTGGAGTCAGACGGGGAAATCTTGGGTGCAGTGAGACTAGCTGACATTATCTTGAATTCTCTAGAACCCTTGAGGCCTCCCACTGCACTGTAGCATGTGCCAGGTCTCGTCTGATCTAACTAGTATGTGAATATCTTGAATGTCTGTGCCAAGCCTAAGAAAATGGTGACACAAAGTAGCAGTAAGATGTACAGCAAAACAGATTTATGGTACATCGTCTGGGAGTGGGACAAGACATGGTAAGGGACCAGAGATCAACTGTGGTGGGTTATTCTAATCAGGGCAATCAAGAGAGGTTTCTGAAATATCAGTACTTAAGCAGAAGCCTTATGGGGCAAAGCTCTGGAGGAAAAGTGTTATAAGCAGAGGGAAGAATCTGAGCCCAGGTAGAGTTTTGGGTATTCAAGAGACTATAAGAAAGTCAGTGTGCTTAGAATATGGTAAGCAAGGACGATTAGTCAAGGAGATGAGGTCAGAAGGTTGGCAGCAGCATATCACACAGGATCTTGTAGATCATGGTAAGAAGTTAATGGTTTATTTTTAATGCAGTGGAATGTCATTGGAAGGCATTATACTGGGAGTAAGCTGAGGTGATTCAAAATTGTTAAACTTCTCAGAGGAAGACAACACAAAAGGAAGTCATAACCAACAATTAGGTCTCTGTTTCAGGTTGACACAGGCCTGGAAGGAGAGGAAATTAAAACAGGAGCAGGCAGGCTATATAAAAACAAGAGTAGAGAGGATTCAAAGGTTATCTGAAACAGGTAACCCAGGTGAAGCAAAAGGACAGTACTATGGACCAGACATGCTTATGCAAGAATGTGTAGTGCTCAGGTAAAATGATGGATTATCAACATGATAGAGCCTGCTGAGCCCTATCAAACCTACAGATCATTACTCTTGCTGCTTTTTCTGGGAAAAAAATGACACCTCCAGAGGAGACTTAGAAAAATATCTTTAGTAACTATGATTGATAGCTTGGGTTCAGAAACTGGAATGTCTAAGTGAAAAGTATTGATTTTCTTACTGCCCCTCTGCAGTAGCTACGGTGGTATTTCCTTGGATCTTCCTTCAAGAGAGCCTGCTGCAAGTTTCTCTCTGGCTCCCATGCCTTCAGGGTCCACTGCAGAGTCCACTCTCTCCTCAGATCACTGCCAGCCAATGGCATGCATATTGGGGGCACCTAGGCTTGGCAGTTTCTACCCAGTGAGGAAGTCCTCTAACAGCAACCTCCACTGGGCTGGCCAATTCACACTTGGACCGGCACCTCCATCAGTACCTCTTTCTACCCAATCCTCTCCTTTCACAGCATTCAGACCCGGCTTGCCTTCTGAAGCAATCACTTCTGGCCCCTCTCCTCTTAGCCATGCAGAGGCATTATATGCAATAAATCTTTGTATTCCTACCTCCATCTTGACATCTGCTTCCCAAAGGACCTGAACTGACACAGAGACTGACAAGGTTCTACTAAACACTAGAAATGGAAGAGTGGAAAAGAAAGAAAAACATGTTTCCCATGGGCAGAAATGTGGCCTCATGGTGAAAAACCCACATGCCCTGTCTTCAACACCAGTATTTTGTTCTCCTTGACACAATTATACACAATTACACACACCAACAGGACAGAAGTTACAATGAGCTACAACGACTTTCAGATAATATATGTTTGATGCATTCAGGGCCATATGAGAAGGCAGGACCTCTTATGGAAGCAAGAAGTAATCCATAGTGAGAAAAAGACTTAAAACGAAGACAATGGAGTAAAGAAACCAAATTAAAATGAGAAAATAACTTTTTTAAATCCCCAAATACAATGGGAAATTTTAAATCTGTTCTGGTGGCAATCAAGAAACAATGTTAAATGTTGGGGCACCTATATGGCTCAGTTGGTTAAGTATTTTACTCTTGATTTTGGCTCAGGTCATGATCTCACAGTTTGTGAGTTCGAGCCCTAAGTCAGGCTCTGCGCTGAAAGCGAGAAGCCTGCTAGGGACTCTCTCTCTCTCCCTCCTTCTCTGCCCCTCTCCCGCTTGTGCATACACGTGTGCTCTCTCTCTCTCTCTCTCTCTCTCTCTCAAAATAAATAAATAAACTTTAAAAAAGTAAAACAAAAAAAGAAAAAAATTAAATGTGGTAATTGAATAAACAACACTAAGAACCAACTTAACAGGAAAAGTAAGATGATTAGAGGGAAAAGTAGAGATAGAGCGCCAACCCACAAATTTTGGGTGTTACTGAAGAATAAATATGAACAAATGGAAATGTAACAATAATAAATAGAGAAAAATTTTGCTAAATCAAACAGAAGTGTGAGAAGGTACAAGGAAAGGTTTCATTGTGTCTCATGAAAAAGCAATTTTAAAGTAGATATATTATGGCAATAATAATTGCAAAGATAAAAAAAAAAAGTCAACAACCACCAAAGGAGAAAAAACATCTACCTACAAAGGCACAAAAACCAATCTGGCCTCAGCCTACTTATTTGCAACATTGAACATAATGAAGAAATTCCACATTGTCTCTCTCAGTTGCTTTCCTCCATCCCTAGCTTGCTGGTCATATTCAAATGTGTGTAATGCTCTAATTACCACGTTCAGACCAAAACTAACCAAAGCCACTTGGATCCCTCTAATCCATGGTGTTCCTTGGGGTTCTTACTATAATTGCCACACTAGGAAACCACTCAGCTTCCCTAGAGTGTCACTCCCCAGGGCTGCCCCTGAGTAGCTCTGTTTTCACCAAAGCCATCAGGCCACTAACTACTTCTGTCACCCAAACTTACCAGAAATAAAACATCAACAGAAAATACTCCATTCCTATATAAGAAAAGTAAGATTAATATATTTAGGAGACCCTCAAATCTGGAAGAATGACCAAAGAAGGAAATGAGATAACTAAAAATAATAATAATAATAATAATAACAATAATAAATACATGTAGTAGCTAGCCAACCTTTGCATAAAATATAATTACTCTTACTAGTAATTAAATAAACTGGGGCACCTGTGTAGCTCATTTGGTTGAGCATCTGACTTTGGTTCAGGTCATGATCTCGTGGTTCATGAGTTCAAGCTCTGCATTGGGCTCTGTGCTGTCAGAGCAGAGCCTACTTCATATCTTCTGTCCCCCTCTCTCTCTCTGCCCCTCCCAAGCTCTCTTTCTCTCAAAAATAAATACACATTAAAAAAATAAAATAAACTTACATCAGGTAAAAATTGTGTTTCTTTCTGTAGTTTTTAATGACGGAAAGGAATATGCTATGCATTCTCAAGACTGTTCTTGGAAATGGATTTTGTGCCAAATTTTTAAAATAATTTGGTTTCATTCATCACCATTTCACTTACTAATTCTACTTCTAGCAATCACATCCAATGAAATAATGTGAAATACAAGCCAATACTTACCATAAAGATGCTCACTGCTAAGTTATTTATCATAAAAAAAAATGGAAGCAACGTCAACATCCAAAATAAAGAAAACTTTAAGTAAATAATCGTTTATAGTTACAAGGGAATAGTGCACAGCCTTTAAGTTAATATTCATAAGAAGTTTAAATAACAAGGAGATCCTTTAATATTATAATCTGACGTTAAGAGAGACAGCAGGATGCGAAGCTACTTAGATGCCTATCTATATGTAGGTATGTGTGTTTGTATATGAATACCTGCATGTATTTTATCAATGATCATTCATCTTAACTATAGAAAAAATCTACAGAATGTTATCTAATATAGGAATATAGCAGACTTTCTTGTTTCCAAATTTTCATGCTTTTCTGTACTTTCAAACTATCTGAAAAAATTTTTAATGTTTATTTATTTTTGATGGAGAGAGAGAGACAGAGCATGAGCAGGGAAGGAGCAAAGACAGATGGAGACACAGAATCCATAGCAGGCTCCAGGCTCTGAGCTGTCAGCACAGAGCCCAACACACGGTTCAAACCCATAAGCTGCAAGATCATGACCTGAGCTGAAGTCGGGTGCTTACCCAACTGAGCCACCCAGGCGCCCCTACTTTCAAGCTATTTTAAAAGAAGAATATGCTCATTCTATAATCAAAAATTATAAATCGCCACTTATTTATTGTATAAGGTTCTTGGATATTTTGAAAATGGTAGTATTGAGAAAATACTTATCAACTAAAGTTTGCAACTGGTTACCTGTGAGTCAAATTTGGACTACATATCTGATTTCGTTCGGTCCATTATGTGTTTTTGTACATTATTTTGTCACCAACATTGAAACGTAAGGAAACTTCATGTAAAAAATCCAGACATCTGGACTACTAGGAAAGTCAGAAGATCTCATAATTCTGGACCCACATTCCCTTGGAGCAGCAATGGCTGGAGGTGAGCAGCAGCTGGGTTTTTTAGGTGAGGCATGAGCTTTCCTCACCCGGCCTGCTTCTCCCACTCACATCATTTTCCCTGATCCTCATAAGCATTTGTCTTTTCTAGGAGTACTTTCGAAATATAAAACTCTATTAATACCACATTACTTTCCATAGTGAATGCCACCTCCCCGCCAGAGACCACTGAGCTCAGCTGTTTGGCAGTCTGGAGTGGAACACATTAACACCCGCAAGGGCTTTGCGGTAGAACAGGTGCGCTCTCCCCATCTCAACACTTCCAAACTGCTCTGCCGTCTGTCTTTCCTCTCCACTGTCTGCACTGGTTACACATCATCAACAGCCGGTTCTACCATGTGCCTATGTCGCTACCATCACGGCTGGCTTCTGTCACTCTGCTTCTTCTGCCACTTTATGTTCTTTGTTTTCTATTTCTTAAATTTCAATTTCTCCTGAAATGGTTTTCAATTATTACATCATCAGACTTTTATATATTTATATTTATATACAGTTATATTTTTATGTAACTAGGCTTTGATAGATGTCCCCAGCCCGTTGAAACACTTTTTCCTTCATACAAGACTGTCCAATTACAATTTATTCATTCATTCAACAAATAGCAAAGTGATAGTGTTTAGAGACAGCAGGGATCAGACACGCCCCTACTGTCCCCATGTCTGGTGCAGTCATTTGTTAGAGAGAGAGACAGACGACTAAGAAGTGACCAAGTAAGATCACTTCAGAGAGTGTTACATGCTATTAAAACAAAATAAATTGTGATACGTTAACAACTAAAGGGCTATTTTATATTGACTGGATAAGGAGGGTCTCTCAGAGGTAGTGACTTTTGGGCTGAATGACAAGAAGCAGTAAGTCAGAAGAACTGGAAGAAGGGTATTGCAGGATGTGAGAAGAGCCATTCCGCAGGCACTAAAATGGGAAGATGCCTGGCAAGTCAGAGTAGCAGGAAGGCAAAGTGGCAAGCCCGGTATAGTTCGAGAAGGTGGAGATTTGCAGGCACTGCTCAAGAATTTAGCTTTTCTTCTAAATGCAATGGGAAGCTGCTGGAGGGTTTGCAGGGAGGCCACTGAGGAAGCAGGCTGTTGCAATAGTTCCAGTGGGAGATTATGGTGGTTTGGGCCAGGGTACTTGTAATAGAATTCACAAAGTTATCTTTAGATTTTTTCTCGAATACAGTCATTTTTCTCTGGGTCCTCTGTTGCTGTTGAGTTGCTTCAGAAGAGATTTTTTCCCTAGTTATATAGACATAAGTGTATAATTAGTCTGGAAGTCAGTTATGGAAGAGTGGGTTTTGAAGAGCTCATGTTTCACTGTACTTGAGGGAATAAATTACTGCATTTTCTTGACTCTAACATGTCATTTATTGAAGATGAGCCATTATGTTAGGTACCACTAACAAAAAAAAATGTTCCAAGTAAACTGTGACACATAGGTTTTTTACCATATAAAATTTTTGTTTCACACATATTGAAAGGATTCTTTCAGCAGTATTTAGACATAATGTTTTAGTTGTCTTTTCTGCACATGCAATAAATTTTCATTGTAAAGCTAAAGCATATTGTGCTATTTTTGAAAAGATGTTAAACAACAATTGAAAGCAATATGTGTGATGCCAATAATACACATAACTCAAATAAAGTGGCCATGACAATACGTGAAGCTATTTCCTTATTCTTGTATTTAGAGGCAATGACAACCTTGTCCTAACTGCTCCCTGGCCAACAATCACAGTTGGAAGACATTATCATTTGTAACACACCCTGGTTTTAGAGATGCTAAAATATATCTAAAATGTGCATCTTATAGCTGATGATGTAAAGTAGTAATAGGAAATTTTTTTAGTAAGCAAAAATATAAATAGGGCTAGAGTTGAACTTCTTGATTTATTGCTGTCCTACTCTGCAATTTGTCTTTCCATTAATCAGAAAACTTGCCCACACCACAAATTCCACACACACACACACACACACACACACACACACAAACACACACAGGCTTATATGCATGCCCATAAACACATACATTAGTATCATAAAGGGTTCTAAAAATGTGATTTTAATTAAAAACCCAAGTTTTTCTTCTTTCTCACTTAGTTCAATATCTAGTTGGGCCCCTAACTCAATGTTTCACCCTGCCATTTCTCTTTGCATATGTTCTTTTGAAATTTGTTCAGGCTTATCAGCTGAGTTCTCCACCCTGTTACCACGTTCAGCAGGGAGGACAGATGGCCCGTGCAGTCTTGATGTGTCCCATCTTTTGGGTCACTCTCATGTCTTTGTCCTTGTAGAGAGAGGAGAGATTCTTGGTGGTGTCAGTACAACAGAGTATCTTTACTGGACCAAAACTGACACCACTCTCCTCATTTCTCCACTAACTTCTCTTGAAAAACAAACCTCCTTAATTTCTAAAGAATTCAAAATTTTCATGGGATTCAGGATATCTATGCAATAAATATTCAACCCCTTCCACTACTAAAGAATGGACACAGAACAGTGTACCTGGTCTATGAATTCAGGGTGAAAGAGATCAGTGCAAGAGAAATTCAAGAGTTACTGAAAGAGAAATCACTAAAAGTACAATGAAAATTTAATATTGTAGGATGGAAATCAGGAGGAAAAGATGATTTGTGGTGCTTAGGAGGCTTACCTTCATCACTCCCTGCCTCTGGTTGCTGGGGCAGTTAGTTTACTTGATGGCAAGAAAATAATTATTGTTTAAAAGAAAATTAAAGAGGGGTGCCTGGGTGACTCAGCTGGTTAAGTGTTCAACTCTCAATTTTGGCTCAGGTCATGATCCCAGTGTCATGGGATCAAGCCCCATATCAGGCTTCACATTGGGTGTGGAGCCTGCTTGAGATTATCTCCCTCTCTCCCTCTGCCCCTCTCCCCTCCTTGTGTTATCTCTCTCTCTCTCTCTTTAAAAAAATTAAACTAAATTAACTTAACTTAAATTAAATTAAAGAAATAATTATATCACTGGTAGCCCAAGCAAGGATTCTGTTTGCTTGTTTGTTTGTCTATTGTGGTAAGGGGTTCTTCTAAAAGACCTAGACATAATGAGGGGAAAGTTTTCTCTATTTGTGAAAGAGAAGTTAGCTGAACAAAGGAGACCCATAAGTGGTCAGCAAGAAACTCTACAAAGCAGACTCAGTGCATCTGAGAACACTGGTGTGTACTTCGGGTTGAACTGTGTCCCCTTCAAAGATATGTTTGAGTCCTAACCCTCCGTACCTATGATTGTGACCTTATTTAGAAATTGAGTCTTTGAAAATATAATCAAGTTGAGATCATATTGGATTAGGTGTCTTTTTAAGACTGGTGTCTTTTTAAGAAGAGGGTGATTTGGACACAGGCTCAGAGAGAACACCATGTGACTCAAGAGGTAGAGATAGGATGAATACATCTATAAATTAAGGCCAAGGATTCCTAGCAACCACCGGAGCTTTCAGAAAGAGCATAGCCCAACTGACACTTTGATTTTGAACTTCTAGCCTCCAGAATTGTGAGACAATTTCTGTTGTTTTAAACCATCTGTGTGGAAATTTGTTATGGCAACTCTAGGCAACTAATATAGAATATAAAGAAAGTTCTTTGCTCCAGGGTAGGAGCCCCCAATGAGCATGGGTGGCACAGGCAAATCACCTGAACAGATCACCTAAGCAAGGCAGCAGCAGCTCTTCCCGTGTGGTCCAGAGGAGGTGGGCAGCTATTGTGAACAGTCACCCGAGCAGGGGCAAAACTACAACAAACATGGAGCAGTGGAGTTGAAAAGCAACAGGGAACGCCTTTAAATCCTTGGTTAATGACTTCTTACTTCTTATTTCCAGAGAGTGAACCTTGTGGACCACCTAATTTACTTTATATTCCTTCCTTTACACATTGCTATCTATTGTAGCCCAAACTTTTTACTTAGCAAGCCCCCAAATTGTAACATTATTTTTCTCTCTCTTCTTCTAAACTATAAATTCCATAAAGCAAATGTCACCTCCGTCTTGTCCATTATTGATCTCCAACACACAGGAAAAGTTTTGAAAATTAGTATGTGCTCAGAAGGTATTTCTTGAATAAATCAATAAATGAATGAAGACATCTATCACTTTGCGGGGATTTGAGAGTGACAAAATAAAAAAAAAATAGCACTTTTGTCCTATGTCTTGGCAGGTAGAGTCCTATTAGTTCACAATATAATGGAAACTGGAAGATATTGGCTTATTGTGACCAATCTAGATGCTCCAACCATTCCTGGAATATGAGTTAATCTGACACCAGACTTTCAGAAGGACATGTACAAATGGATAATAATTAGCAGTTAGTGCTAACACACAATGATGCCATGGGATGTCACAAAGAAAAGAAAAATCTTTTGAAGAATAAGACATTTGGGACCATGATAATTAACTCCAAATATTCAAAGGCTGTTCACATAGAAGATGCAATTGCTTTGTTTTGTTTTGATTGGCTTGGGTTGGGTTTGGTTTAGATTTGGTTTGTGTTGGGGAAGACGTGACCACCAGTTCACCTGTGAGCTGGAGCTGGGCACTCAGAAGCTCCTTACCCCTCTCCTGTCCTTAGAATGTGGGTTCTCTTACCTTTTCCGCTCCCAGAGGCTGCTCCAAAAACAGAGCCTTGAGGCAGTGATGTAGTGTTGAGAACACCTGCAAGGTATACATGAGTGAATCCAATTAAAGTCTCTTTAAAAACTTTCAAGATTTGGTAGACAGGCATGGGGATCCATCCAACTTGTTGCTGCCCAAGACAATCTGGTAGTAAGTTCTTTTGCTTATTAAACCAGCAGTCTACCAACCTAGAGTGGCTTGCCTCTTTCTTTGGTTTCTCTCTGCCCTCTGCATGCTGGTTTCAGATTACACCTGGGAAGCTCCTGAGAGGGTGGTGAACCAACATTTTTTCATTTTGTTTTGTTTTGTTTTGTTTTCCAGTTTTCTCAGTGTGCAAAACAGGTATCAATGAGTAGAACTTATAAGGAAGCAGACTTTGGAAGAATTTTCAAGCAGTTAAATGTAATTACTGAAGTGTGTGTGTCATTAGAGGTATATCACTTGAAGCTAAATAATCTCTTGTTAAGGGTAATGCAGAAAGGATTTAAGTATCCCATGAGAGTGAGATGGAGCTTGGACTCAATAGTTTCAGAAGCCCTTTCCAATCTTATGAATTCATACTTCTGTAAAGCTAGATCTACAAATAAGTTCTCTGACTATTCCTGGGTTATTTTATTAAAAAGTACAAATGGAATCCTGGTGGGTTTTTTTGTTTTTGGTTGTTTGTTTGTTTGTTTTATATCATATCTGCTTTTAAACCATTAGAATTTAGTATAAGTCAATACCATTTTTTTAGTACTACTCTACTCCTGCACTTGTAAAAATTTGATTATTTGCCTCTAGTGATATAATTTTAATGGAGTTCTTTTGCACTGTGCTGTTTTATTGATAAACATGAGGTACTTACAAAGCACAAAGTACTTCAAGTTTATTTTAGAGAGGACACATTGAGGTCAGGAAGTAATCCATTTAATAAATGAAGCTACACTGTAGTTTAATGACTTATGAACATGGCTTAGCAAGTATTAAGTGGGGCTAGAATTAGAATCTGTGTCTGCAGATCTACTATACATTGCAAGGATTCTTTGCTTGGAAAGAAGAGAGCTTGGTTTACTGACTTGTCAATTTCAAGGGTGCACCAAAATGAGCCCTTCAAGACTCAAGACTTTCTTGAGACTTCAAGAAGGGTAAAACATTTTAATTTACCAATTTTAAGAGAGCATATCTGGATGATCTTGAAAGTAAACCTGTCACTTGGCAAAAAAATAAAATCAAGATGTTCTGAGAAATGATGAAATTCCCTCTACTGCAAACCAGAATAACAGAATAAAAGTGATGAATGTCCTAATTATCTTGAAATGGAGTAAATAAGACTTTAAATAAATATAATGATTTAGGTTACGTTTTTAGTCTGCATCCACATTTTAATTCTTGGATGGAGTACAGCTTATATAACCATGCAGCACTTGCTGGAGAGTAGACTATAGAAATAGGTATAATGTCACTTGGAAGTTTTGACATTTAAGACTAGCTATTGTTTAGAAGAAAATTTTTTCCTCTATCATTCATGATTCTTCTGGCTGACCTAAGAATTAAATTGGCATGAGACAGATTAGCAGGAGAAAATCAAATTTAATTATTTACATATGAAAAATCCACATACACAGGACAGATTCCAAAGACAGGTGTATATGTCATCCTAAACTAAGAGGACAAGGGTTGGGGTCTAGGATTTCAAAGGCAAAGAAAGCAATTCACAGGAAGATGAAAAAAGCAATTCACTAGTAAATGTTAAATAAATGTTTGCTAGGCCATTCAGAAACAAGAGGACCTAGGGCACTTCGATCAAACAGGCCTTGCTAGGTTCTTCCATGTCTACCATACCTAGTTCATATTATACAATAGTTATCTATGGTGATAGCTCCCTTCCTGGAGCAAGTCTTCTACCTAAATTCTTTTAGGCAGTCAGCAGGGAGGCAAAAAGAAAAACTTCCTGAGCCTTCTGTTTTTTAAAAATAATCAGCCTGAAACAATTCATGTGCCAAAGAGACGCATTTTGGGGTAGCACGTTTTGCTCCATTACATAATAAACACAAATCATTGCTGAGTTTTCTCTACATGTTTCAGCTCCTATTTAGTTGAGAAGGGACTCAAATCCTCTTCACGGAAATGTGCTTGCAGGTAGCATATAAACAATTGTATGGTGCACAAAAGTTCACAGTGCCATACTGATGGGTGACAGAAAGAAAATATGTAAAAAGCCATCCACAAAATCTACACTTACAACAGTGTTAATTCTTGAATCATATCCTGGAGATCTTTTCACCTCAAACAAAAGTCCCCCTGGTTATTTACAGATTCCGATATTCGAAGCGCTATCAGTAGAGAATCCTTTCCCTAACAGAGACACCCCCCTCAATGCTTGTTTTTAATAACCACCATGAAATAATTGTGATGTCGCTCCTACCCCAGTCAGCAAAGCCACCAAATCCATTATTTGAGTAGTGCGTTTCAAACAAAATTAAACCTTAGTAATTCAAAGTGATTTATCATGTAGAAACAATGCTGAACATAAGTGAAATACTCTCATATCCAACAGCAGTGTGGGCTATCGCAGTCACATGAGCTTTCTAGTAAGAACCGTAGCAAGACCCAGGTGACTGGGACACAAAAGGTTATTTTGTTGTCGTCATTTCCTAAATGAGTTCCTTAGCTACATGTGATTCTCATAGGGCCACACAGTAAATCTTTGGGGTTGGAACGATGACTGATAAGCCTGCTGAGTCATATTTGTGTTTATTTCAAAAGCAATTATAATGATTTATACTTAGAAAGAGAATATAATAAAGAGAGACTCTCTCAGTTTGCCATCCCCCACAACCATAAATTTTAATTGCTTGTTATTATTTTGATTCAAAGGGCAATAAAGAACCTATGTATTTTCTCAAAGCTCAGCATACACATCAAAATCTAAAATAACATGTTAAAATATTCTCGGAGGCAAATCTTTGTTCTGAATACACAATTCAATAATGCGATTAGGTCAAGTTAATTTGCTAGCCACAAGCTCAGAAGCAAGACCTTTAGTTTTAAATAGTAGAGATGCTTTTTATGTGAATACTAAGCTATTAGATCTGTTTAAATTTTGTTTGGATTAAAAGTGATTAAAAAAAAAAAAACCTTCCCTTTTGCCTGAGCCATTTATACTTGATGTAGCAGATAAATATATTTCATTCATTTACAGAACATTATTGAACAACTGTTATTTCTACAAAATTATTCTACTTACAGTTTTAAGGATGAAATTATAAGCACCATTGAGGTATTCACAAGTCTAAATACAAGAGAAATAAGAAATTCTAGAATCAAGACATTTGTATTGTCCTATAGGAGCACAAAATAGAAGAGAATGTGCCAAAGACAGGCTGAAAATGGAATTAATCATGCCCAAGTCTCCATTCAAAGCCTTTTACTTGAGGTGCTACTCTGGGTATCCTATTCCAGAAACTCTTGGTGTTATTGGGGTCTTAGTCAGCTCAGGCTGCCATAACAAAATACCAAAAACTGTGTAGCTTAAACAACAGAAATGTATTTCTCACAGTTCCAAAAGCTGGGAAGTCCAAGGTCAAGGTGCTAGAAAGGTTGGTTTCATTCCAAGACTTCTTCTCTTGGCTTATAGTCAGCTGCCTTCTTGCTGTGTGCTCATAATGGAGACAGGAAGTTCTGCTATCTTTTCCTCCTGTTATAAAGACATTACTCCCATCATGGGGCCTCCACACTCATGAATTTATCTAAACTAATTACCTTCCAAAGACTCTAACTCCTAATACCATCACGTTAGGGATTAGGGCTTCATCATATGAATTTGGATGGTACATATTCAGTCCATAACAATTGGTCTATCGCATGGGCATTAGAAGTTGGAAAGAGGCTAGCAAAAATACTGGGTTAAAATTTTAAAAACTGAAAATAATGTCTCAGTTTAGTCTGGGGAATAAAGAGATGATATCTGGAATGTGGTGCAAAAAAAATAGCATATTAGTAAATTGAAAATAAAAAGTGAAAAATTTTGGAACATTTACCTGAATACTTTAGAAGAATAAATCTTATTTTGAGAAAAAGTGATTTTAATCATTCAACCATAAAAAATACTTATTGTTCTGAGTTCTATGGAAAATATAGTCAAGTATATGACATGGTTTTTCAGTGCAAGAACTTATCTCATTTGCTTCTAATCATAGCACACAACACAATATAAGAGATGTATTGCTCCATTCTAAATTCTCGACTCAACACTTCTGGTTCAAGATGCCTGGCTTTATCTTTCTTACTTCAAAAAATCCCATTGAAATAACATAAAAACAAATCCTCAGCAATCCTGTCAAGCCAGGAAATGTGTCATCAGCACACCAGAACAGAAAAGCATTTCTGATGAGAATAAACTGATGAAAAAATGCAACAGAGCTGAATCATGAAGTAATACTAAGTTCAGAGGGAATAGGGCTAGAAAAAAGTTATGCCTTGTTGGCTATTCCAGTCTCCTGTTTCCAGAAGCAAACTTCGAGCAACTGCCTTTCACAAGTGGAATGCTTCAAAAATGGGAGCCCAGGGATGGAGAAGGACAGAGCCCTAGGTGACCTATTGCATCCAGAAAGGACACAAAACCTCTGCACATCGAAGATACCCAGCAAACATTCCCTAAAAGAAAGCCAACCGGGCCACATTTTTGCTACTTGCACACACACTCACACACATACATGCATACACACAGGAGTGAGCTCACATTGTCTTGAGTCTGTATTCGCTGCCAAGACAACAGAAACTTTCATTTGCACACTGAAATATTCTCCTGCTGCCAACAGCAATCTAAAATATCCACTATAGATATAACAGACAATGAATTTTAAGCAACCATTTGAAGAAAATCAACAACATAAAAGCTAATAAAATCGATAAACATAAGAAACAAATGTCCCAGACAACCAAGGAGCATTTGAAAATAAGCACAACTAGTAACTTCTAAAAGATTCAAAAGGATAACTCATCCATTAAGAATGAGGCTGCTAAGAAAAAGAAATTACTAAAACAATCAATAGGCGAGATGAATAGAAAATGAAAAGCAGCTGAAAAATCAATCCTAGATATTGCTTTCGAATGCCATGCAAATAGGTAAAGAAATAAAAGCTAAATGATCAAAAGTATGAGAGAAGAGGAGGGGATAAGGCATAGAGTATAGATCTATGAACTCCAACATCCGTCGACAAAGTGCTTCAGTGCAGAAGCACAGAAGGTATAGAGAGGCGGAGGAGAGAATAGGGAAAAATAAAAAAAAATGCTAAAATACCCTATTCTTCAAAAAATGCTCTAGTTTATAGTTTGAATGGCCCCAACAACTCCGGTCAAAAAGTAAGTCAGGCTGATCCCCAAATTTGTATAAACAGGTAAAGGGCTAAAAAGTAGGTAGGCAAACAAAATAGGAGGGTTTGCCTTCTCAGATAGCAAGATATAATACACCTGAGTGGTTCCATGAAGGAAAGACAGACAAGGCTATGGGACCTAGTATAGAGCACAGAAACAGGGAGATAGTTGCCTTTAGGAAAACTTGGTACACAACTACCGCATTAACAATCAGTGAAGCAGAAATGGACTAGGTAATAAATGGTGCTGGGACTACTGACTAGCAATATGAGAATAGGATCCCTGTCTCACTTCTTGCAAAGATAAAATCATTCCCATGAAAATTAAAGATTTAAATGTGAAAATCAACACTTAGAACTTATAAAAGTACATTGGGATTAATATATGTTAATGAGGATATAAAAAACAGAATTTTTAAGGAAAAATTTATTTAGGTTAATTCTATTAACTTAACAAAAGAGGACCAAAATTCAGTTATAAAAGTAATATAGGGGTGCCTGGTGGCTGAGTTAGTTAAGCATCTGACTTCAGTTCAGATCATGATCTCCTAGTTTCTAGCCTTGCGTCAGGCTCTGTGCTGACAGCTCAGAGCCTGGAGCCTGCTTCAGATTCTGTGTCTCCCTCTCTCGCTGCCCTCCCCTTCTCACACTCTGTGTCTGTCTCTGTCTCTCAAAAATAAACATTAAAAAAATTTTTAGGGGCGCCTGGGTGGCTCAGTCGTTTAAGCGTCCGACTTCAGCTCAGGTCACGATCTCACGGTCCGTGAGTTCGAGCCCCGCGTCGGGCTCTGGGCTGATGATGGCCCAGAGCCTGGAGCCTGCTTCCGATTCTGTGTCTCCCTCTCTCTCTGACCCTCCCCCGTTCATGCTCTGCCTCTCTCTGTCTCAAAAATAAATAAACGTTAAAGAAAAAAAAATTTAAAAAAAAAAATTTTAAGTAATATTGTATAGTATAGTCATGACATAATGACACACACACACACACACACACACACACACACACATATATATCTTATAATATATTACATACACATGTAAATCTATAAAAGTTGTCTAGAGAAACATATGAAACTATTGCCACCAGAGGTGTCTGATTGAGAGGGGTAAAATGGCAAATAGCAAAAGCAACTTTAACACTTGACTCCATGTGTTTCTATTTTTTTTAATATAAATGTATGACTTTGAAGTTTTTTTTTAACATTTATTTATTTTTGAGAGACAGAGAGAGGCAGAGCATGAGCAGAGGAGAGGGAGAGAGAGAGGGAGACACAGAATTCTAAGCAAGCTCCAGGCTCTGAGCTGTTTGTTAGCACAGAGCCCGACACGGGGCTTGAACCCGCGAACTGCAAGACCATGACCTGAGCTGAAGTCGGACGCTCAACCGACTGAGCCACCCAGGCGCCCCTGAAGTATTTTCTAATTAAAGATTATGAAACTTTCAAAATACAAATTTCATGCATTGATTATTTGTAATAAACAAACACATGTGTCATGAGCTTCATATTTTGAAGTCCCAAACCTCAGTCCCTCAGAATGTAACCTTAATTGGAGATAAGTTCTTTAAAGAGGTGATCAAGTTAAAATGAATTCATTAGGATGGGCTCCTAATCCAATATGACTGGTGTTTTTATAAGGATTCAAAGAGACAGCAGGGATGGGCATGCACACAGGAAAGACCATATGGGGTCACAGTGAGAAGAAAGCTACCAACAAACCAAGGAGAGGGGCCTTAGAAGAAATCACCTCTGCTGGCTCCTTGATCTTGGACTTCTAGCCTCCAGAAGAACTGTGAGAAAATTAAGTTCTGTTTAAATCATCCAGTCTGTGGTATTTTATTATGGCAGCCAGAGCAAACTAATACACACTCTTTACGATTTCATTTGTCTTTTCCCATGCAGACATAATCTTAACAGATTAGTGGGAGAACAGTATGTGGGAGAATTTTAATGAAGCACTGAGGCTCGGTCTGGTTTGACCCTGTGACCTATTATTTACATTTCTTTCCTTGGATATAGTTAACTGGGCAAAGAAATGTCTTCCACGGCAATACCAATAAGCGCTAAACTTTACTTGCAATATACTAACTGCAGTACATAAATTATCTCATTTATTCCTCACAATAACCTCTTGTACTTGGTACAAATTTTTTGTAAGTTTGTTTATTTTGAGAGAGAGACAGAGAAAGTGTCCACGTGCATGAGTGGAGGAGGGGGCAGAGAGAGAGGGAGAGAGAGAGAATCCAAAGTAGGCTCCACTTGGGAGGCTCTCTGCTCTGTCAGCACAGAGCCCAACAGGTGAGAGGCTCCATCTCATGGGCCATGAGATTATGACCTGAGCCAAAATCAAGAGTCGGGCGCTTAACCGACTGAGCCACCCAGGCATCCTTGTAATAGGTACAAATTTTATTCCCATTTTATAGACATAAACAAGAACACTAAGCTTAGAGAGATTAGGTGGGGTTGGAATCCAACCCAGCAGCCTGGCTCTAGGACTTGCTTTTTTAACTACTGCCCTCTGTAGCCTCCAGTTTCCAAATCACATCTCTGCACCTACCCCCAACCCGGACATACCTCTTCTATATTGTGTCTGCTGCCTTGGGAGCAGTGAGATATATTCAAGATCATATCAGTGTGTTATTAAATCACTTAAACCCTCAAATTTAATAGACTCTAGCAAAATTCAGAGTGAACTGGCCACTCATGATATTACTAATTTGCTCACTGTACCAGTAATAAATATTCCTTTGAATAGACTACATGTTATTGAGTTAAGACACTCTGTCAATTGTTATTTTGGTATTCTTTTCTTTTATTGACTACTCCACAGCCATACTTCATTCAGAGTGACAGTAAGTACTACCTTACTTGTCTCTTTTGTTACAGAGCATCAATATTGATCTTTTTCCTAGCTCAACACTCTTAATGTGATTGAATACTTGCTGCTAGTCTTGACTAAAAGCATAAATGATGATAAGATATTAAATTCTAGAAAGTCACGAATTTTGGAAAAGATAAAAAATTTATTAGATTTAAAAGATATTAGTTTGAGGAGTTTTTCTTTCTCTCCACTGAACTATCATCAGTCTCTTTCTTCCATTTTTATATTCTTCTATGTTAAGGGAAGAAAGAAGAGGTCTGTCTAGCATTTGTTCCTGTACCGTCTTTCTGCCAACTAGCTTCTCATCCATATCATATGCTCTGGTTACCTGTTTTGTTCTTTGGGGCCACAGATCATTCACTGATGGACCTGCTTTGAATTCTGAGCTACCATATAGATTTTCTGGCTGGACATCAGTAAAGAGGTAAATATGAGAGGTAAATATGAGCCTCATTTTTCTAACTGACATACCTCTTAGTTGTCCACTTCACCATCAGAATTTTATGGTGTACTGGAATGTATTAATTTGAATATAGAAAAGGAAAAAGGGAAATATTTTAAACTATATTCCCAAACATGTGAATTTACTTTCTCCTTAGTAAATGGATGCCCAAGAGACAGGCATCAAAAAAAAAGCTGGCCTTTTACATTTGGTGTTTAGAATACCCAGTTATTTTCCCCTGTCCTCAAGTTTTCACAGCATTAGAAAGAATGTCAGATAACGTGCAAGTCTCCCATCCATGATGATGAAACTCAGTCCCTGCCTCAAGGTTAGTTTTGCTTATAATATGCTCCTATCATCAGACAGTTCATGGAAATAGATTTCCGCAACAACACATTTCCCAGCACTGTGATTATTTAGTCCAGACTAACTCTGGGCTGAGAAGAGGAAGTTCTTTCTAGACAGGCCAGCGGGCTTTGGCACACTTGAGTGTAAAGTGAGGAATCAAGGTTTTCCCTGGACTTCTAGGAGCATCAGTTTAATCAGACACAACTCTTCCAAAGACAAACATTCATTCCTCTGGAGAGTCCAGTCTAGGACTGGGATATGGGACTGGACTTCCCATATCTAGGAAGAACAGCACTTTTCTAAATGCAACATGGTCTGCACAGGCCTCCCACACAATAAAGATCAGGCTGCATATAGTTAAAAGAAGATGCCAGTCCTGTCCACCCTTCTCAGCTTTTGGGTGGTTTAGAAAATAGCACAACTGAAAACCATCCAGCCACTGGTGCCTGGAAAAAGCAGTGCTGGTATTTCCCACTGCTCTGTGCCTTAGGACTGTTCACATTTTCCTGCTATTCTCTGTAATGGAATGAAGACTTAATAGTTATGAGTCTCCCAAGAACACCCAGGTTGACAAGAAGAGGGTGGTCCTTTCTTCTAGGGAGAGAAATAACAATGGCTTTTTCCTATCTTTCTGGTGTATAAAAGATGGGTGCTTTGGTTAGTTTTAAATGACTGGTTTTGTCTGTGTTAGGATATATTCATAAATTATTTAATGGGCTTTTAATCTTGAATGACCTCAAGCTTATTTTACTAATTCCTCAGGTTTATGAATAATCTAGAATTAAGACAAATTTTCAAAATATTGTTTTGTATACACAAATACCTCTCTATGGAGTACACATTAAAGTATGAGTTTTGCTCAAGTAATTTCTTTCCTTACATTGATATTATCAAAGAAAATAGAATAATGACCTAGTAACTGAATTGCATTGCTTTTTAGAGAAAGAGATGTTTGTGGTTTTCTATTTGAAAATCTCTGTTGTCTGCTCTTCCCTCTGAATTAATGTACTTTCTTAGCTTTACTATTACACAGAAGACTTCCTGTTAAAAATGGTATTGATATATATTCAATCTATAATGTATGATATTTTTGGAGATGATTAGAAATGTGTGTTTCAGAACAAGTTATTTGCATATTTAAGAAGAGCTGAGGCTTCTAAGCATACCACTGTTATTTTACAAATAAAGAAGATAATTCAGCATGGAGGACAAATTCTCCAGAACTTGAAGATTCTCCTGATTGAGCCAAATGTCCTAGAAAGCAGATAGGAACATGAGTAAGCCCCATAAGGGCAGGAATCACTCTTCTGCTTACTGATGTACTCCAATTGCCTAGGACAGGCCTGAGTTGGTTAGCAATAAATACTTGTTAGATGATTCAATTTATTAAAGGTAAATATTTTCTTTATTTAAATGCTTATGTATTTATTTTGAGAGAGAGGAAGAGAGAGACAGAACAAGTGGGGGAGGGGCAGAGAGAGGGAGGGAGAGAGAGAGTGAGAGAGAGAGAGAATCCCAAGCAGGCTCCACACTGTCTGCGCAGAGTCTGATGCAGGACTCAAACTCACAAAACTGTGAAATCACGACCTGAGCTGAAATCTAGAGTTTGTTGCTTAACCACCTGACCCACCCAGGTGCCCCAAGGGTAAGTATTTTAAATTTATATGTAGAGAACCAAACTGAAATGATTTGCCATTTAGCTTTCATACTATATTATCTAGGTCTCTGTCTTTTGTTCTTCTTACACACAATTAGGACAAATATCACAATGCTGGAGGCTGCTCCTTGGGTAGAAGGAGCATTATAAAATCAGAAAAATTGGGGACTCTGTGGATTTAAAGGGTTGATCTAGAGGCTTTAAAATTTTTCATGTCTTGCATTTCTGATATTTTTAATTCAACATTCACTAAATAATTATTGAATACTCACTGTGTGTCAAGCACAGTTTTAGGCACTGAAAATACAACAATGAATAGCACAAATGAAGATTCTTCTTCCATTCAATTGGGATGGAGAAGAGAGATACAGATGAGGAAACATAAGGAAGAGTAGAAAAATTGATTAATTGATCGGCTGATTTCAGATAGTGGTAAATGCCAGAAAGTACATTTTAGGTGGAAGAGGCGGGTGTGCTAAGAGTGACAGGTGGGGGGCATGCACATATGTGAAAGGGAAGCCACGAGAACTTCTTGAGGTGATCTAAGAGCTAAGATCTGAATGATAAGATGAACTCAGGGGTGCAGAGATATGGGAAATGTTTTGCATGAAGAGAGAGAGAGAGTAACTTCAAATTCTCCTAGACAGATAAAATCTTGGCAGGTTCAAGGATCAGATCTTATGCTAGAACAAGCCAGTAAAGATGAAGTAGTAGGGAATGAGATCAAAAAGGAACGGCATGCTGCCATTGAAATACCGTATTCCCAGTGTATTGGGAAGCCACCGAACACTTTAAAACAGAAAAGTAACACAAGATGACATTTTTAAGAAGATCATATTAGTTGTTCTTTCTTTGTTTTTGCTGTTGGTGCTGTATCTTTTGCCTAGAAAATCTTTAGCTCTAGGAGCACAAAGAGACGAGATCAAGACCCAGAAGAAAAGAAGTACTGAGAAAGGACACTTAGAGTGCTCCACTAGTTTAGAATTCTCAAGGATCACTAAGAGTGCTTGTTCATGATTCTTTGGGGCAACCAACCCAGTTCATCATTAGAGGAAAATAGCAGGAACTGGGTGAAGATACTCTATCCGGAAAACAACTGGACCCTTACTAGAATTGGATGTCTGATGAAAAGTTTTCTGATGTTCCTTTAAAAGAAAGAGACAGAGAGACAGAATATGTGAACATCAAGGATATGTGCTCAACAGTGTCTGGGTTCAGTCTGACCTGATGCTTTAAGCAGGGCCTCACATTAAAGCACCACATTTATTCAATGACTCAGTCTCCTAACCTGCCCCATGCCTTCCATATTTCAATCCTTGTCCTAATTCTCTTCACAGCTATGATTACAGTCCTCATTGCCCATTAAGCCCTTGCTTCTCCTCCTTCAATCATTGCAAGTCTTATCTCTCATGGTTACCGGTCTTTAATTCTGGCTTTTGCGTCTCTCTTACAGCAACACACAAAAAAAGCTACAGTGGATAATGAGCACCCTGACTCTCCCCAGTTCTTCCTTCTCTGGCAATACTTAGGCTGACTTTTCTGATCTTTATAATTGAGGGGAGACCCAAAAAAAGACATTTCGCACATACAATAAGGGATTGCTTTCCTTTAAAACTGTACCCATTTCATTCTGCAACTGTGGTGGCAAGAAATTCAACCTGGCTTTCTGCTCTCCCCCTAAAAATAAAGAGGGCTGAATATGTTCACTGCAGAATTCCACTCTCTCACGAGATATGATCTAAAAGAATATTGCCTGAGCATATGGCTTCAAGAGAAGTTGGCAAGTTTCCTGGACATCACAGGCAGACAGCCAGGCTAAACTGTGGCATGTTATCCTTACCTGTAGGGCACACTGGGCAACAGCATATCTAAATAGCCAGTCAGGTCAAGGGTCCAAGCTGCCCACCACTAACTTTAAAAAGGAGCTAGTGCAAACAGAGAAACATCTATTGCCCACAGCCAAGCATGGGGCCTGAGAAGTGGTATGGGCTGGGGCCCAGAGAAGCTATCGTCCTTACTGTATCTACCAGGGGCCTGCACATATCCAAGGAGACAGCCCAGCCTGCCTGGAAAGAAGGAACTGATCATGTCCATTCCTTCACTCCTTCACCCCTCAACTTGATTCCTTCATCAGAGACAGGGAGTTAGAATGTCAGTGCTGGCAGTCTGGAATTACTATACTTAAAGAATAAACACAGGCTACTGATTCGATGATAGTGCTGAGACAGATTCTTAGACCCACTTCCATACATGCTTTCCAACCTGGATGTTTCACCCTTTCAGGTATAAATGCAATAGTTTCCATTATGTTCCCAGGCCATCCAACCTCTTTGTTCTAAGAGGGCAATGAGCTGGGTTGGCTGTAACTATTAAAATTATTTCAATTATTATTGTTATTACAACAGTCATACATGTTTTAATAGGAATTTTAATAAAAAAATTATTGCATGTTTACTTGCATTATTGCATGTTTCACCATCTGAAAGCTAATTCTCTTTTAAAAACCAGTGTCTACGCCTCTTGTAGCATTTTATCAATCAAATTTATAGAACTTCTGTCCCACTTCACCTGTAGGCAGGCAGGTCTGAGGGTGGCCCATCTGTAAGAATGTTCTACACAGTGCCTCACAGAAAGAAGGTACTCAAGTAAATAGTTACTGAATACATTTGAAGGAAGAGAGGTTTCTTTGTAATGCTGAGGAGAGAGGAACATCTCTCCTTCCAGATGGGTATTTGGTGGTAATATCCAAGAATGTACTATTCGAAATACCCTTTGTCCCAACCTCTTCTGCCCTCAGGATTACTAGTGCTCCACTTCCCAAACAGTCATACTGACTCTGATTTCTCTGCTCAGATCTGTCCTCCAGACTGCCAACAGGATGTTATTTCTCACATGTAAAATTTATCATGTAATTATCCTTCCTAAAATAGTTTCGCCCTCATCAGGAATAAAAGCCAAATTTCTTTGTCTATGCACAGGTTCTTAGAGACCCTTCTCTCACACTTCTCACAAGCCACACCAAACTACTGTCATTTTCAAGTTCAGTGCTGCTTACTTCTGCACATGCTATTTGTCTTCCCTGAGATATCTCTTCTTCTTTTGTGCCTGGACAACACCTAGTCTCTCTTCAAGGCTGTTTAAGCAGTCAGCTATCCCCAGAGATGTCTGTGAATTTGTCTGCCCAGAGGTATGTAATCACTGAAAGCACAACCCCTGGTTCACTCCTCTGATGTACTATGTTGTGCACAGTCATTAAGAAGCCAGCTGGAAAACCAAACTGCTTGCAGTGGAATTCTAGCTACCACTTGCTGTGTAAGCTGTGTGACCCTGGGCAAGTTACCTAACTGCTTGATGTTCCAGTTTATTCACTTATGAAACAAACCTAGAAGATAGCTGGTAGAAGAAGCAAAAGATAGTTGGGAAAGTTAAATGAGCTCATACATGTAAAGCACCTGATAACCATATATGTTCAATAAATGATGGTTATTATTACTATTAAGTGCACTTTATATTGGGCATAGCATTCATGAAGTTTACAATTCATAAGTGCACAGCTTGATGAATTTTCTCATAGTGAAACACACCTGCATATCCACTCAGATAAAAAGAAACAGAACCTCACCAGCACTCTGAAAACCTCCTTTATGGCCCCTACTCATTACCCAACCCTTCAAGGTTTCCACAATGCTGACTTCAATCAGCATAGGTTGGTTTTGTTTATTTTTAACTGTAAAGTAGTATGGTACAATATGTACTTTTGTGTCTAGCTTCATTCACTCAACACTGTGCTTGAGTGATCTACTCACTTTGGTACATACCATGTAGCAATAACCCATTCATTTTCATTACTGTAGAGTAATGCATAATATTCTGTTTTCTGAATACATCCTCAGCTTAATTTTTTATTCTAATGACTTTTCTGTGTGTGTGTGTGTGTGTGTGTGTGTGTGTGTGTGTGTGTATGTTTTAAAACACCCACATGAGATCTACCGTTCTAACAGATTTTTAAGTATAGAGCACATTGTTGTTAACTTTAAGCAGTGTTGTATAGCAGATCGCTAGAACTTTTACACCTTGCACAACTCAAATTTTATACACATGAAACATCAACTCCCCACTTCTCTCAAACCCCAGTCCTTGGCAACCACCATTTACTTTATTTTTCTATGAGTTTCACTACTTCATATATCTCATATAAATGGAATCATGCAGTATTTGTCTTTCTGTGACTGATTGCATTTAGCATAATGTCCTCAAGATTCATCCATGTTGTCACATATGACAGGATTTCCTTCTTTTTAAAGAATGATCAATATTTCCTTATGTGTATATATCACATTTTCTTTATCCATTCATCTATTGATGGGCTTTTGGGTTGCTTCCACATCTTGGCTATTGTGAATAGTGCTGCAATAACCATGGGAGTGCAATGAACATTTGACAAATGTCCAGAAGTGGGATTTCTGGATCATATGGACAGTAGTTCTATTTTTTAATTTTTTTAGGAAACTTCCTACTGTTTCTCATAGTGGCCATTTTACACTCTCATTGACAATGCAAAAGAGTTTTAATTTCTCTACATTTTCACCAACACTTACAATTTTGTTACTTTTTAATGATAGCCATCCTAACAAGTATGAGGTGATAGCTCATTGTGGTCTTGATTTGCATTTCCTAATGATTAATGACATTGAGCACCTTTTCATATTCCTATTGTCCATCTGTAAGTCTTCTGTGGAGAAAAATGTCTATTTGAGTCCTTTTCCCACTTTTTAATTGGGTTATTTGCTTTTTGCTATTGAATTGTAGAATTTCTTTCTATATTGCATTAACCCCTTATCATGAGATAGGTGGTTTGCAACTATTTTCTATCATTCTGTATGTTGCCTTTTCATTTTGTTAATTATTTCTTTTGCTGTGCAGAAGTTTTGAGTTTATTTTTACTTTTGTTGCTTGTGCTTCTGGAATCATATCCAGGAAATCATTGTCAACACCGATCTCGTGAGATTTTCCTCGATGTTTTCTTCTGGTAAGTTTACAATGTCTTACATTAACAGGTCTTACATTTAAATCCTTAATCCAGTTTGAGTGATTTTTGTATATGGTATAAGAGAGGTCTATTTTCATTCTTTTCCATGTAGATGTTCAGTTTTCCCAGCACCATTTACTGAAGAGACTCTCCTCTCCCCCTGCTGTATTCTTCATCTGTATTCTTCATTCTACTTTTGATGAACAATTGGTTCACTTCTAGTTGTTTCTGTTTTTGTTTTTTTTTTTTCTACTGGTGGTGGTGGTGGTGACTATAATGAGTATTAATATTAACATTCTTGTACAAGTCATTTGGTAAACATGTATACATTTAACTTGTTTAGAAGTAGAATTGCAGGGTCTTTGAGTATTGTATGATTAGCTTTAATAACTGCCAGTTTTTTCAAATCATTCTTCACTGACACTTGGTATTGTCAACTTTTTGCTTAACTTTAGTTTTCTTGTACATGTATTTTACTGTTATTTTAATTTGCATTTCCATGGTGACTAGTAATGCTGATTACGTCTGCAAATGTGTATTGGTCATTTGGATATTTTCTTTTGTGAAGTGCCTATTCGAGTGTTTTGCCCATTTATAATTATGTTTTCTGGGGTACTTTTCCTTATTAATGTATAAGTACTCTGGATATAATTCTTTACCAAATATATGTATTACAAATATTTAATCCTACTCTGTGGTTTGCTCCCTTACTGGTATCTTTTAGTGAACCAAAATTCTTAATTTTAGTGAAGTCCAATTTATCAGGCTTTTCCTTTATGTCTAATGCTTTTTGATGTCTGGTTTATAAAATCTTTTCCTGCCCAATGTAATGAAAATATTCACCTATGTTGTTTTCTAGAAGTTATTGCTTTAATTTTCACATATAAATCTACAATCCCCCTGGAATATTTTTTTAATATGTTGTGAGATGGTCAATTAAATAGCCATTAACCCAGCACCACTTTTTAAAAAATCCTTCTCCCCATTATACTTCTATCATTATCATATCATAGTCACTATCATTATCATTAGCATCATCATTACCATTTGTTTATAAACGTGTCTTCTTCACCAAACCATAAGCATCTTTGAATAAGATTGTGTTTTCTTCACCATTTTATCTGTATACATAAAACAGCTGCCAGTTAAGAGTTTATGTTCAATAAATGTTTATTTAATAATTATGCCCATGTCAGTCTATAATGTGGGCAGAGGTACTGTAAGAAAGCACATGATTATTTTCAGAGTTCAGCCATTCTGTCTCAGAATATTATATGAAAAGGTATTAACTGAATATGGAGGGCAGTGAGTCAGTATTGTAGCTCTACAGAGAGCTGCTGAAACACTGGCAATAGGTTGATGTTCTTTTGATTTTTCTCTACATTCTGGTGAGTTTGATGTGGATTCTCAGAAATACCATCAAATGGATTTTAAGAACATTTAAAAAATAAAATAAAGAATTCTAAAAGCCAGTATCAGTTAATTGAGAACAAGTCATGATAATAAATTCAGTTGCTCTTTTGTAGCATACTTAGCTTGGTAGAGTAGGAAAATGTAGTTTATATATTTGAGAAATGCATCTGGTAAGCCCTCTCATGATACCCCAGTGACATCTACGCCAGTGACATGATACCCCAGTGACAGAAACCCTGACTTTTTAACTTTTTAACTGCTTGGCACCTAATACACCATAATAAATCACTGTTAGTGAATGACTTATAATAGAGTTAGGAAGATTCTTTTACAGCAGAATGTCTCTGCTGAACATGAACTTGTACTCAGAATCTGACTGTATTTGATGACCTGGTAGTCTCGTCTCTTCATGTGATTTGATGATGTACAGAGCTCTTATTTGGGGTTGAAATAGAATAGAGAAGTTTGAAAGCCTGAGAAGAAAGATGAGGAGAACAGAGCTGGGTATGACAAGAGATGGCTTAAATCTACCTCTTTCTGGATTGAGGTCAGGATTTCAGTCCTGATGATGAGAGGGGGCAGAAAGTTTACAAGATGTCTTTATAAAGGCCACTTAGGGGTATGGGCACAAACATTACTGCATTAGGTCCAGGTGAACAGTTCTCTCCAACTTTGCCGTAGCTTGCTGAGGGGCAGGCAGCTATGGGCTCAGAGGAGTAACCTTGGGACATTCTCACAGAGAACACAGGCGATAGGTTGTGGTGATTGACTCATGAAGAACATAAACCACTTCTCCTGGATACAAGTGACACATCCTGACATCCTAGAAATAAATAGGGTTGAATTTGACAGGAAATTGAAGAAGTCCTTCAGTATCAAAGATAGAGCCTAAGTCACTGTAACTTGGAAGTTAAGACTTCATTGTAACAGGTTGGTGAGACCGGTGGGAATTCCAGAACTAAATGACCACGTAGAAAACTTTAATTTATTGACATCTAATCAATCGCAAAATCTTTGTATACAATATTTTATTTAAACTTTTTAACAATCCAACTAAATTTCATTAGCAATAAATTTAGTCCTTTTTGTCTATTTTTCTGGAAAAAAAACTTGGAAATATATGTGTCAACTATATTTCAATCAAAACAAAACAAAAGAGGGGCGCCAGCGTGGCTTAATAGGTTAAGTGTCCAATTCTTCATTTCAACTTAGGTCATGATCTCATGGTTTGTGGGTTCAAGCCCAACATCAGGCTCTATGCCAACAGCATAGAGCCTGCTTGGCATAGAGCCTGCTTGGGGTTTTCTCTCCCTCTCTCTCTCTGTCCCTCCCAAGCTCTCTCTCTCTCTCCCCCTCTCTCAAAATAAAATTAAATACAATACAATACAATACAATACAATACAATACAATACAATACAATATAATACAATACAATACCTTGGAAACATCTGTAAAGTTATTGATTTTTTAATCTCATTTGAATTTTCATTAGAATTATTTTCACATATGTATTTGAGATAAAATATCATCGTGATACTCAATTCCCTCATAATTAGAACATGTGTCTCCAAATATTCCAAAGGCATATTGTCTACCTATTTATAAAAAAATAGTTTACTTCCTGTAATCCCTGCAATCCTTGATAAGGTTATTTCTAACTTATTTTGTATATTTTGCTAATACTATTAATGAGCTCGTTTTTTCATTATATTTTCTAAATGAGAATTGCTGGAATATCACAGTTATTATTAAACACTTTCCATAAATACCATTTTACTGAAATTTTTAAAATTACAATACTTTTTTTTAGTTTAGTCACATACATTGTCTAGGTATATCTTCACATATGCAGATAATAATGTTGTCTTCACTTTTCCAAAATGTATGTACAGCTTATTTCTAGTTCAATCTTATTACATTAACCAGAACTTACAGAACATTGTTACATGATAATGTGGTTGTGGGCAGAATTATCTATTTTTAAACCCTTCCATGTGGCAAAATGGAAATAATTTAAGTGGCTCCTAACTCACTTATAAATTAAATTGAAAACCAGAAGAGAAATAACCCTAAGGGAAGAATGGAAGGTGGGAGGGAAACAGCGTATTCACGAACCTACATATGGGAAACTGAGAAGGAAGACAGGAAAAAAGCTGTGGTCTGGTAATGTTCTCATGAAATGAGTATACCAGACCCCTTCCCTGAAACCAGATCTTGAGAGAGAGAAGTAAAGAATGAATGAGAGAGATGCCTGGGTGGCTCAGTTGGTTAAGCCTCCAACTCTTAGTTTCGGTTCAGGTCATGATCTCATGGTTCCGTGACTTTGAGCCCCACATCAGGCTCTGCACTGCTTGGGATTTTCTCTCTCTCTCTCTCTCTCTGTCTCTCTCTCTCTCTCTCTCTCAGAATATATAAAAACTTTAAATTTTTTTTCAAATGAATTAGAATGTTAGATATAGTGATGTGAATGGGAGATAAAGGCAAGGCAACAGGTGCCAAGAAAGGAGAGAGTGGATTATATAAAACAAATTTTGTCTTCTTCATGCTTTCACTTGGGACCAAGCTTGAAAACTCACATGGCATCTTGTATGGTGCTAGTTTTCAATGTTAGCCAGAGTAACGAGTTCACATATTTGATCTCTCTGTTCCTATTTTGAAGTAAGAGCAAAATTTTATTGTCACCATCTTAGAAATGATCAACATAATTCGTTCTGGGAAGGGGATGGACAGTTTTTTTCTGAGGATTTTTTCATAAGAATAAAAATTATGCTTAGAGTCAAAGCAACAAATAATTGAGAGAGGTGGAATGAGGTTTTTCCACAAGGACAGCTTGAATTTTTTAAATAGAATCAATTGGCAGAATTTACGGAAGAGGAGAGTTCATTAGAATGGAGTACACGATCTTACTGAGATAGACTTTCGTAATAGATGTCAAACTTGCAGATAGAATCTGCACCTTAGATTTCTTTAGCTTCTGACAGAGGGAAAGCTCTAAAGATTGAGGAAGATGCTTCCCACAATAACACACCTCTGGCTGATGACGGAAACCTCTTCTTTACATAAAGATGTCATTTTCTCGTCAGATGTTTTCCTTTCTGAGAATTAAATTTTATGAAACAGGGGGTGGGGTGTCAAGAGCAGTGAGTGGAAAGAGAATGTCTTTTGGAAGCGAAACATCAGCTTGAATCATGGTCTATCCCTTATTATACTTAATAGTTCAGGCAAGTAACTTGAAATTCTGCAAACCTCAGAAATCAAACCCTCCATATAATAGAATAGTATAAAGTTGAAGCAATGTATATAGATTGCATGACCTGATACTGACACCCTTAAAGAAAATCAAAAGAATTGGTTCTCCTTTATTGTTATTTATGTAACATTTTTCAATAGGTTCTTACTTTAATATTTGTACTTTATTTTTTTTTTATTTTTTTTTTAACGTTTATTTATTTTTGAGACAGAGAAGAGCATGAACAGGGGAGGGTCAGAGAGAGGGAGACACAGAATCTGAAACAGGCTCCAGGCTCTGAGCTGTCAGCACAGAGCCCGACGCGGGGCTTGAACTCACTGACCGCGAGATCATGACCTGAGCTGAAGTGGGCCGCTTAACCGACTGAGCCACTCAGGCGCCCCTAATATTTGTACTTTAAAAAAAATCTTTGTTCACTGTCTTCTCCTTATTAGCCAGAAGTATCCATTGCCTCAGAGAAGTTCAATGTCTTTATAGCTGAGATACAAGCATAAAGAAAAAGTTATGTCCATTTCTGGACTTCCAAAACAGTCACATCCATCTCTGGACTTTTCATTGTAACATCTGAGCCTTTTTTTTTTTTTTTTTTTAATGTGGTTTCATGCCCAATGTGGGGCTTGAATTCAGGACCCTGAGATTAAGAATCTCATGTTCTGGGGCACCTGGGTGGCTCAGTCGGTTAAGTGTCCGACTCTCGATTTCAGCTCAGGTCACGAACCTGTGGTCTGGTAATGTTCTCATGAAATGAGAACACGGTTCTCATGGTTCTCATGGTTCTCATGGTTGGTGGGTTCGATCCCCATGTCTGGCTCCACACTGGCAGCATGGAGCCTGCTTGGGATTCTCTCTCTCCTTCTCTGTCTGCCACTCCTCTGCTTGCTCTCTCTCTCTCTCTCAAAATAAATAAACTTTATTTTGATAATAAGAAAATTAATAAAAAATTATTAAGGTGGTAAATTACAAAAAGAAAAAGAATCTCATGGTCTATCAGCTGAGCCCACCAGGCACCTCTGGGCCTTTTTGATAAAAAAAAAAAAGGCTGGGGGGATATTATAAATCCCAAAAGCTTCTCTTTAAATATCAAGGATCAAAGGCTTGAAGGCCAGAGCATAGTGTTTTTAATGTGAGCCACCAGCCAGGAAAGATACAGGATATAGTACAAGTGCATACCCTACAGTCAGGAGATTATAAGAGCTGAAACATATGCATTTTGTATTCCAAGAACTTTAGATACGTTAAGTCACTCATCCACATAACAATCTTTGTACAGACAAGGAAACTGATGCTCAGAGAGGTTAAGTAACTTATCCAAAGTCACACAGTTTGTAACTGACGGCTCTGGTATTTGATCCTATGCGATTTGGCTCCAGTCTGTGCTCTTGTTTATTGCACCATGGCGCCACACAAGCGCATCCAAGCACGGGAAGAGGTACTTGGAGGGTACTGGTAGGAACAATCTGAAATCCAAACACTTAAAGATGGCTTCACAGTGTGTCTGCATGGCTCCACCACTATCCCTGCCACACCCACGCCAACACTGGAGCAGTAGACACGTTGGCATGAAATGTTTGTTCAGAAAGAGGACTTGCAGAGCAGCATCCCCACGTGGAGGTGGGAGCCCAGGGCACAGGCTCCCGGGCTGAGCTCCTCTGAGAAGGCCTTTCTTGAGAATGGTCCAAAAGCACAAAGCACCTAAGAAGCCTCCCCCAGCTGATGCAGAAAGCCACCAGGCGATGTCCCCCGGCACCAGGGAGGGGGCCCTGCGGTTGGATCCGCTCTACCTGCATGCCCTTCCCCGGGTACCCCTGTTCCTGCTGACTGGGCTCAGCCTATGGCCGCCTTCCATAAGCAGTAGCTTTCCTTAAATGAAAACAAACAAACAAACAAACAAACAAAAAGGACTTGTAGTAGAAGGTAGGACACTTCTGTTTTCCGTATCTTACTTAAATGCTCCTGCATGCCCTTCGGGTATCACATACTCCCAGAATTCAGAAATGGGAGGAGGTGTGCTGAAATGCGCATGCTCAGGTCACACTGGTGTGGTGAGCGCTAGGGTCTGGACAAGGGAAATGCAGAGTTGCCTTCCCCACTCTGGAATCCGGGTCCCTATTGTGCCAGCTTACAATGTTCAACACTCAAGGGGCATAAGGACAGCCAGATAAGGTGTATAGGAAACCCTGAAGCTTGTAGGATTTGGGGAGCCCTTGAGAGAAAAGAAAACAAGGTGAAAAATACAATGCTAAGAATGAAGTGAATATTTCTTTAAATATTTGGGAAAAGAAAATAAGTTCTTTTTTTTTCCCCGATAGTTGGAAAGCATAAGTCATATGGCTTCACATACAGTTGTACCTGCTGTTTGTGCCTGTACCTTACAAACACAGGAATTCTAAGTTCTATTTTGCATAATTTCCATCATAAAACAATATATATATATATATATATATATATATATATATATATATATATGTCATATTTATAATGTATATGCTGCATTATTGAGTGTATTTCTGATCTGGAAAATTTCTATGTCAAGTTGTCAATGAGTAATAAATACTCTGCTTACAATTTTACCCCTCTGGTAACTGGAAGAATCTTCCCTAGGCTTTTTCCCCAGCTGTTTTCTCCTCTACTCCCCACATATTTCTGGTGCCAGGCATCGTAGGCACTATATCCTGACACCACCCCAACTCTGTATGGTTTTGAGTTGGTACAGCAGATGATAAGAATATTTCTAGAAGCCATTTCTACCCAACGTTGACCAGCATAGAATTTAACTATTCATAGAAGTGACTGTAAACCACATGAATGTGTCACATTAATACAAACTGAATGTATCCTCATCTAGACTTCCCTTTAGTTAGATCCACAAAACCTCTATAGCCACTCCAAAGCTACTTTATACGAGGGAAAGTTTGGTGGAATGGAAATCAAGATGCAAGCAACAATGGTCTTTAATTGTTATTAAAATATTTTACTTCTACAAATGTTACAAAATCTATGACCATGTAAAACCCATCACTGCATCCCTTTCCAAGGGCTCAGAAGAACTCTGCCAATGAGAAGTCCTGGAGTTTAAGCTTCGTGAACTGTACAGTAAATCCAGAACCTAGGGCAACACCAGGGGAGACAGGAGGATGTCAGAACAAGGACCAGTGGCCTTCCCTGGGAATCTAGATCCCATCCTGGGGGCAGGGAGGGGAGCAGCAACACTGACTTACCCTGGAAAAGAGGAAAATTTCAACTGAAAGTGACCAAGAAAACAAGAAAGCGCAGCTTCAAGTACTCCCCAGTTCCTGACAAGATTGGGATATTCATGGGCAAGTTGAGTTCAGTCACAGAAAATAAAATTTCATTTCTGCATTTCTAAGCAGTGTTTTTAAATGTAAGCCCCAGGACGTATGAGAAGAAAATGACAGAAACAGAGAAGAGCTAAAGAATTTAACCCTCTGTCCTAAAAGGATTGTGAGTTAATATGAAATGCTAAAATAAGGAACACATAACAGCTTGGATGGCTTTAAATAACTTTCTGTGGTAACCTCTAAATCCCCAAGGTTTTGAGTGAGTTTGACAGAGACACGGACCAAGAAAAGGTTTATTGTTTCTTGGTTTGAATGTGATGCTGACTTGTGATTGTTCCAGGTTGAGAACACCACCTGGTGACTGGCAAGGACCCTTCGAAGTTCACCCTTCTCTCACCAGAAGAGTGATGGACACAGCTGGAACAAACTACCCCACCAAAAACTAATGCAAAGGAATAAATTCAGTCAGTCCCTATTACGGGCTAATTTGTATTCCTCCATAATTCATATGTTAAACTCTTAACCACCAAACTCAGAATGTGACTGTATTTGGAGATAAGACTTTTATTTATTTTTTTTTAAGTTTATTTTATTTCATTTTATTTTTCTTGAGAGAGAGAGAGAGAGAGAGAGAGAATGATCGGGAAGGGGGAGAGAGGGAGAGAGAGAGAGAGAGAGAGAGAGAGAGAGAGAGAGAGAGTCAGTCCCAAGCAGGCTACAGTGTGGGGCTCGATCTCACCAACCTTGAGATCATGACCTGAGCTGAAATCAAGAGTCAGATATTTGACTGAGCCACCCAGGTGCCCCCTGGAGATAGAGCTATCAAAGAGGTAATTAAGTTAAAATGAGGGCAGGTGAGTGGGCCCTAATCCAATATGGCTGGTATCCTTATAAAATGAGGAGATTAGGCCACAGACAACATAGAGGGAGGATCATGTGAGGACACGGTGAGAAGTCAGCTGTCTGTGAGCCAAGGAGAAAGACCTCAGAAAATACCAACCCTACTTAAACTTTGATCTTGGACTTCCAGCCTCCAGAAGAACAGTGAGAAAATTTTCATTCCTTAAGCCACCCAGTCTGTAGTTATTTGTTATCACAGCACCAGCAAACGAATACAATCCCTAACTGAATTCTGAGTAGAGTGGAGGGTGCCCTTCATGCTCATAGATGACCATGATATTCATGGAAGTTTTAAAAAATAGTTTCACACTTATATCCACTATCTCTATCAAATCTTTCTCTCATATTTAGCAAACCCTTCTGGGCGCAGATGAGTCATTTTAAGGGGGAAAATGTCCTAAAAACTGATGTTGCAATAGGACCTATACCCCTGCTAGGTCCTGTCTTAAGCATGGAGTGTGGATCCCAGGGACTAGTGATAATTCCTATGTAAGAATTATCCCTTTTCAGTGATTTCTCTTGATTTCTCTGGGAATTCAATATTTCTCTGGAATCTAATATTTTTATCTTTGAAGTAAATTGCCAAGCCTATATTTGGGATGGGTTTTCTTCTATTTGTTAAAAAAAATGTGTGCTGTGTAGGACTGTGTTTTATATAAAATATCAACACTTCACTTTATAGCCAAAAAGAGTTGTCAGCATTTGAGGATAAGCACATATTTTAAACATCCTAAATCTTGTATTTTGCAAGCTTTTGTGTAACATGAAGCCTCCTTACCTAGTAGAGAGTTATAATTTAAGCACAGGTAGTAGGACCATGCTGTCTATATGTGCCATGGCAACCATGAAGATTCATACTGGAAAAAAACCTACCAGGCCAGGCTAGCTGTCGGGGCCTGCTGTGTTTCCCCTGCATGAGTTTCTCCTGTTTCACAAAACAGGGAAGAATGGCCTCCCAAAGGAGCCCACATCCTAATCCCCAGGACTTGTGAATATGTCAGTTAAAATGGTAAAAGGGACTCTGCAGATGTGATTAAGTTAAGAATCTTCAGATGGGGAAATTATCCTGGGTTATCAGGTAGTAGGATATGATCACAAGGTCCTTATAAGTGAAAGAAGGAGGCAAAAGACAAGTAAGAGATGTGACCACGGAAGGAGGGGGGGGAGAGAGAGAGAGAGAGAGAGGCAGAGATTTGAAAATGCTACAGTTTTAACTTTGAAGATGGAGGAAGAAGCCACAAGCCAGAAAACACAGCTGGAAATGGCAAGGAAATAGATTTTCACATAGAGCTTCCTGAAGGAACGCAGCCCTGCAGACTCATTTTGCACTTCTTACTTCCTGAACTGTAAAATAATAAACTTGTGCTGTTTGAAGCCACTAAATTTGTGGCAATTTGTTATAGCAATAATAGAAAACTAATACTCATTGTATACTGTAAGATCCCCCGGTGAGCCCAACCCTTTTCCTGGTCCTGAAAACGACATGTAAAACACCAGGAAACGTATGAAGATTCTCAGTTCCATTCTCTAGTGGAACGTGAATTAAATTGTGCCCTCAGTGTGACCCATTAAAAGGTTCATTGGAAAGAAAGACTATGATGTCTGTAGCCCTTGAATCCACACACTTCCTACCCCGTCCTCCTTCCTCCCCTAATCTTTGTGGGCCTCTTGTGAACACTGAGCTACCTTGACTCCCATTGGTCCTATCTGGACCCAGGTCCCTAGGTTTCAGAACCATGACTGCCATAACTTGTGTAAACCTAGCCACAAAGCACACTGCAGAGGAGGGGCCCATATTTACTTACAGCAGGGTCTGGAAAAAAAAAAAAAAAAAGAACAGAGAAGCTAAACCCTTTGGGGGAAGAATCAACATCTTAAGCCACAAAGCTGAACTTCTTAAGGTCTGTTCTAGTGGAAAGACATAAATAATTATTTCTTTGAGTGCTCAATTTGTGTCAGGAACTTTACATGCATCTTATTTAATGCTCATGGCAATGTCGATGAGGGGATATTTTATTAGCCTCATTTTACACATGAGGAAACTGAGGGTTCAGGAACATAATTACTTTGCCTAACGTTACACAGCTGGGACTTGAGCCCAGGCAATCTAACTGGGAACATTTGCAGAGACTTCCAGCCAGCAATGCAGTAAGGTCTTGGGAGGATTTGTTTCAAGGCTACACAAGTAATCCTGTCAGCAGTTATCGCCTCCTAGGGGAAGGAAGCTTTAAAAAGCTAAGTGAAGAGAGGGTGAGAGTTTTAGGGCCCCAGCTAATGGGCGGGAGTCCAGGACAGGGCTCTCTTCCAAGAGAAGCAAAGAACAAAGGCAGAAGAGGAAACAGCAGAGAGGCCATTTCCAATAGGACCTGGAGCAGAGTGAAGCTTTAATCCTACGCTCACCTGGAGACCCAGGTAAACTAAGTTCCTGATGTGACCAAGGGGTGAGGGGTTGAGGAAGCAGCAAACTTCTTAAGATCTCAAGTACAAGAGAGAAAGAAGGTCCCCCTATATTTTCAGTGCTGTTTCCATGGACATGAGGCACAAGAGGGCTGAAGCTTTTGGTGTTTGACCACTTTTTTGCTGTCCAAAGGAAAGAGCTAGGATAGGACAAGGTGGATAAGGAGGTATATTATGTAGTCGTGATGAGGGTGGGTAATGGAGCCCCTCTGCCTGGGTTCAAACTCTCCCCTGCTGCTTACTAGCTGTGAGACCTTGAGCAAGTCACTTCATTTCTCTGGCCTCAGTTTCTGGACTGCAAAATATAGGGGTAATCTAGAACCTACCTGATAAAGCTTTTGAAGGATTAAAGGAGTAAATACATAGAACATGTTTAGAACTGTATACGACACATAATAAGCCTGCACTAAATGTTATCTATTATTACCTGCCCCTTGGAATGTTTCTTTTTACTTACCCACCCCTCCTCATTTACATATGGAATGTCCCTCACCAGCAAACTCCTCCTCTGAGGTGCAGCATGTAGGATCAGGTTGATTCTCTCACTCTCTTCCCCTGCCCCCACACCCCTTCCCCCACCCCCCACCCACCATTGGATTCTGGCTTTGCTAGGTCAGACCCAGTTTCCACATTCTCAACACCTGTATTCACCAGCTGCCCATACATCACATGTAGGTAGCATGCTTCTCCAGCTTCCTTACTAACAAGGCTAGTCCTGGACAATAAAGTCACATGAACTCTCAGATTTAGAACATTGAACTAAGGATTTGACTGGTAAAGTGCAAACTCTAGACCGAATCACATTTCTTGATGATAGCATGTACGAGGTCATCCCAATAAGCCTGAAGGAACATTGAATTTAGCTTTTTAAAAAAAAAAATCTGAATAACAATACAAAATCATTTGAAGTATCTTATTCTGTGTTATATGAATAGGTCTTATTCTATGACATAAGATCCTTGCACTCTGCCTGGTAACACTGAATTTAAAAAAAAAAAAAAAAACAACCTTCTTGGATAGCTTACATGCTTATGAAAATCCTCTGCTAGAAAACACATACAAGCATACACTTGAAATTTTACAGAGCATGTCAGAAAGTTTGCAGCACCCTTGATACTGGCCATGTACCCCAAGTTGATTTCTAATGGTTAGTTTAAAGTCCTTTTCCTTTTTATCATTCTCTAATCTTTCCCTCATTTTTCTGCCACCCCAATTCACTTACACTTACCCCAACTTGGTAATCAAACCACATATGAACACATGCATGTATATTCCCCCTCCTTATTTCTAAACAAATATCCTAGAAATTCTTAGCAGCTAATTGTGGGCTCAGCACGGGCTACTGGACAGATAAAACAGTGAATAAGAAACATTCCCTACCCTTAAAAAGCTTACAGACAATCCTATTTATCAGTAGGAGATGTCCCTCTCTAAGAAAAAGAAGATCGAGAAGAGAGCCATACAAGTTCAGGATCATATCTGTCTTGGCTAATAAAATGAAACTTTAATTTAATGGATTTAATGGAGAGCAGCAGTGAAAGAAATCTTAGAAGAGTGCAAATTTCATGTTGGCAACATCGCTAGTCTGACCTCACTTTGCCTTTGGTTTATGTTCAATGAAAATTAACTTCAACCAGCATCAATACATTTAAAACTATTGGGGTTTTCCTCAGAGCTGAATTAATAAGAAGGTCTAATGGCTTCAGAACAAATTGATCAAAGTTTCATTTAAAGTCTGACATTTAAAGTGGAGCATTACAAGTAGCTTACTCGCCCTCCAGGAAGACTTAAATGTAGAAGTGCTGTAACTTAAACTGTGCCTCTGACAGTGACAAAAGTTGAGATTTATTAAAAGGATGATGACGATAGTGATATCTGCCCTTCATTGAACATCAGCTATATGCCAGACACTGTGGTGGAGTCTTCACATGCAATATCTATGGTCCCTGCACCAACTCCGAACAAGAGGGACTATTACTTTATTTTACATATGAGAAACAAGATTAAGTAATGTGCATAAAATCACATATCATAATGGAAGGGTGCACATAAATGTGCAATATTTAGGTAAGTCACTTTGATTTACTCATGTAAATATTATGTACATTATACAAAGACCACCTGCTTCTGTTTCCTCTTTCTCTTGCAACTTCTAGTTTAATCTTTAGATATTAAGTCTCTACTTAGTAATTCCCCAGAGTTCTGAGGAAGAATGGTAGACACCTGTTGTTTTTGCCTGTCCAGCATTCACACCCCCTTCGAGCAATGGCACCTCCATCCACTCAGTCCCTGTGATTAGGTGGGCTTACCCCATGCTCAGCCAATCAAAGCACTGCATTATCCTGACTACAACATAACTGGTTCCAAACAGAGTGAACTAAAATTATCTCCCAAACTTTCATTGGAAGACTTGAGGAAACTTCCTCTTGACTAGGGTTGCTAGAATGATAGGGCAAAAGCTTAGACACAAAGAAACAACCTGCCTGAATTTGGAACTAGAGCAAAGGAATGATGTATCACATGATGAAGAAAATTCCTGGATCCATCTGTGTCTGAAGCCATTTGGACTTCTCCATTTAATAACCTAATGAATATATTTTCTCGCCATATCTCAATTTCTTGATCCAATAAAAGTCTTCTAACACAGAGCATAATCTTAGTTTGCAACTTTCTGTTAGATGCAAGCCATGGTTTTGGAAATACCAAAACATGAAGAATCACTGAGCAGATTCTGTGGCGGGCAGAATAATCACCCCCCACCCCCCATCAAAGATGCACCTATGCTCATCCCTAGAACCTGGGAATATGTTATTTTACATGGAAAAAAAAGAAACATCTTTGCACATGTGGTTAAGGATAAAGACCTCCAGATTAGATGGCCCAATCTAATCGCATAAGTCCTTAAAAGCAGAAGAGGGAGGCAAAGACGTTAAGAAATGGAGTGGGAGAAGATTGAGGAAAGATTCTAAGCATGAGGAAGAGTCATCTGCCATTACCAACTTGGAGGATGGAGGAAACAGGCTATGAGCCAAAGAATGTTGTGTCCCCTAGGAGTTAGAAATGATCCCCAGCAGGCAGCAAAAGAAGAAACTCAGTCCTACAATTAAAGGAACTGTGTTCTGCCAACAGTCTGAATAGAAAAGGTGTTCTTCCCTACAGCATCCAAGAAGAAATCTAGCCTGCTGGCACCTTGATTTTTGCCTGGTAAGATCCATACCAGACTCCTGACCTATGAGCTATTAGGTAATAAATTTGTGCTTAATTAAGTTGCTACATTTGTGATAATTTGTTACAGTAGTAATAGAAAACTAATATGGATTCTGATCACTCCATTTGCTTTAGAGACTCTGGGGAATCAGACCATACTACCGAAAGCTCTATTAGGAGGACCCCCTGGGCATCAGGGGAGGAAACTGTGGGCCTAATCCTCAGGTTAAGTATGTTAGCACCCCCACACAAAGAGGGAGGAGAGGAAATATAGCATAGGAGAAGGCAGAGATACTAGGCTGATAAAATATGTGCCTCATTTTGTGTCACTGAGCAATCATTACCAAGGAGCACATTTGCTGTGCTACCCTTGGGCTCTGGCAATCATGTTCAAAATTCCTAATTCAGCATTTGCAAGGAAAAAGCAGCCAAGCTGAGCCTTAGGGACCTAGAAAGCAGTCATCCATGATGAAGAAACTTCTCTCCAATGGCAAAGTTTCTGAGAGCGAGGGAAACTAGTGACAGGAAGAGAAAGCAATGAGAGTGTTGAATGAGAACCACAGGGACAGTAACACTGACAGGCCTAGAAAGATCTGGGCTTCTGTAGCAGCAAAGTTAGAGCAGCCACGGGAAAAGAACTTGAAGTCCCCAGAACCCTTGAAGGGAAAGTGGAAAGAAAGGAAAGAGTCAGGGTCCCACTGAGAATTCTGTGGAGGGGGCAGAGAAAATCAAGGAACGATGACTGGAATTTTTATACAACCCCTCAGTGCCCCCCAAAACTCCCTAGCCCAAATATATGGGTTACCACACACACTAGTTTATATTTACAGAAACTTAGAATATTCTAAATGATATCACGTCCTTTTTTTCCAACGATGTCCTTGCGTTCAGGATGACGCATTAGAGGCCCTCTCAAGGTCCATCATTCAAGGCTCTGTTAATAATGGTTTTATGCTGCCAGGGCAAGTCAGGCAGGATCCCAGCTTTCGACCCATTTGTGGGGATTTGATACAATGAGGAGAAGGCCTACGTACTTGTGGCAGGATGATTTTCCACTCTCAGGTTACCTGGCTTCAGATGTCTTCTGAAGAGAATTCATCAGGGAGTTATTTAGTCATAAATCTCTGAAGAAAGTACTTGAGAAAAAGACACAGAATTTATAAAATGAAGATCTTCAGAAATATTTTCTTCATTCAAAGAAAATAGTATTTGTTACTAAAGCATCCCAGCCAGCTTTCTCTCTTAGGTAAATCCTAATTTTATTTTCTTTCTTTTTTGTGATGTGCTACAATTATACTTAAAGTGAATGGTTATGTCATATGAAACAATATACTATATTTGAAAAATCCTAAGAATTTTGAATTCTTCATTTAACTTTTAAATTTTTTAAGTGTATTTATTTATTTTGAGAGAGACAGAGACAGTGTGAGCAGGGGAGGGGCAGAGAGAGAGAGAGAGAGAGAGAGAGAGAGAGAGAGAGAGAGAGAATCCCAAGCAAGCTCTGCACTGTCAGCACAGAGCCCAATAAGGGACTCTAACTCATGAAACCGTGAGATCATGACTGAGCTAAAACAGAGAGTTGGATGCTTAACCTACTGAGCCACCCAGGGGCCCTGAATTACTCATTTAACTTTTAAAAAGTACTAGAATCCTACCTAAAGACACTTCTAGCTATTTGGACTTAGATGTTGATGGGCCAAGAACAAAACAACAAAGAAATTAACAATAGTAATTGCAGCAAAAACTCGTTAGGGCCAGTGCTTACTATATGCTGAGGAATCATAAGGAATGCATAATGAGTTAAAACCATATTTTAAAAAGTCATAGCCTGGAGCTTTTATCCATGTAGTCTTTGGTTTATTTACTCATATGTAGCTACAATATCTTTATCCACTAATGACTCAATTGAGCTGATCTCAGATAATCTATGAAACGGGGACTAGTTGACCTCTTGATACCCAATGGAAGAAAACATTCTAGTTCATATTTCATACAGTAGTCTGAGCTTGGGAAATTTTAAAGACAACTGGAAAGCGTTTTTTCTCTAAAGCTATATTTAGTTTTGTTTATCTTCCTTGCTGCTTAATTGCAATGTGAACATAAGATAGTCTGATTTCTGATTTACCAATCTACATCTACTAAACAGAAAACAATGGCATGTCCTTTCTAACCTCCAGGGTTTTCTGCGCTGGGAAGGACAGTTAATTGCAACCATACAAATTACCCCATTGTAAAGAGAAGTGCACTGCCTTTCTTTAATCATTAGGATTAATTTTTCTTCATAATTCTCAGAAATAGCAATCCATAAGATTAATAATATAGAGTTACCCCATGCGGGTTTTTCTGTCCTTTGTTTTTCTTAACAAATAAGGGCAAGAATTTGAAGTAATATTAAGTAAGTGTTACTCATTAAACTCATGCACTCAATACAGTTGAACAAAACAAATAATTTTGTGGCTAAATCCTGATTGTCTATAAATCATTTTGATTCCTGGGTTTATAAGAAATCCTTCTATATTCTCAGGAAACTGGACTCTTTTTTTTTTAATTTTTTTAATGTTTATTTATTATTGAGAGACAGAGAGACACAGAGCATGAGCAGGGGAGGGGCAGAGTGAGGGAGACATAGAATCCAAAGCAGGCTCCAGGCTCTGAGCTGTCAGCACAGAGCCCAATACAGGGCTCAAACTCACAAACCACAATTTCATGACCTGAGCCGAAGTCGAAGTCGGACGCTTAACCGACTGAGCCACCCAAGCGCCCCAGGAAATTGGACTTTTAAAATATTTTTAGGAATTGTGTTCTTCTTACTAGTCAGGTGGGGTTTTTTTAATGTTTATTTTATTTATTTGTTTGTTTATTTATTTTTGAGAGAGACAGAGACAGCGCCAGCAGGGGAGGGCAGAGAGAGAGGGAGACAGAATCCAAGGCAGGCTCCAGGCTCCGAGCTGTCAGCACAGAGCCAGATGTGGGGCTTGAACTCAGGAACAACAAGTTCATGACCTGAGCTGAAGTCAGACACTTAACTGACTGAGCCATCCAGGCTCCCTACTAGTCAGTCTTAAAAAAAAACAAAACAAAACAAAACAAAACAAAAAAAAAAAACACAGAACAAAAACCAGGAATATAGTTTCCACGAAATCGTCTCTATTTGCTTTGCTTGAGTAATGGTAAACAAATGTCTAAGATAACTCAGAGAATTTAAGAGGTGGAAAGAATCTTGACATCATCTGCTCTGTGCTGTCTTCCTTCACCTCTCAGCCCTGCTCTGTGGGTGAGAAAGATGTCTGCTTTGCTCTCCACTGAACCCCATTTCAGAAAAGAAAGTTGAGGCCCAGAGAGTGGTGACCATTATCACTCCACTAGCCATTAAGACAACAGGACTCCTAGTTTCCTGTGCAGTTTTCATTTCCTGCACCCAGAGTCCCTGGAGGATGTGAAGGGTCAGAACAGTGATTCAAATATTGATGTTGATATCCTGTTAGGGCTATAAGGAATGCAGTCATGTAATCCTGCTTCCATATTTTCTAGATGAAAAATATGAGACCCAGACAGATTTTGATTTGTCTGAGGTCATATGCATTGTCAGAGGAAAAGCAGAACTGAGTGGTGTCGCTCCCCCACTCCCTCCATCTCAGAAGTGAACAAACTCTCTGTAGTGGGACCTGGCAAAGTAAGGCCAACTTCTGGGGACTTGATGGCTCTTTCACCTCTTTGTCTCTCTTAGATGAGTCGTGCCTCCAAATGAAGTGAGTAAAACTATTTCAGAATGAAGATTCTCAAGATATTCCTAAATTCCTTGAGCTAATAACAGTGGCCATATAATTGACCTTTCAAAGAAAACACACTAACCTACCTTTTACTTCTCCCTTCTTGTTGTACATCAAGGAACAGAGCCATTTTATGCCCTAATTTGGGGTTGAGCGTCATGATTACATTGTAGATACTCCAATAAAAAATAGAGGTTAGCAGGTGCCACTGACGCATGTTCTAATATGTTACTTTTTAGCTAAAAAAGAAAACATGTACTAGGGAAGGAGCAAGCAGTGCTTAATGGATCAAGAGAAAGAAACCATTGCTTTAGTTGCGTTTGTTACTTAACCTATTTGTAATGGACTGAATGTCTGTTTCCTCCAAAATTCCTATGTCAGTATCAATGTAATGGTATTAAGAGATGGTGCCTTTGGAAGGCAATTGGGTCATGAGGACATCTCACAAATGGACGAATGCCATTATACAAGGGACCCACAGAGCTTTCTTGCCTTCTTCACCATGTGAGGATACAGCAGAAAGAAAGCTGTCTGTGAACCAGGAAGTAAGCCCTCACCAGTCCTCGAATCTGCTGGCACCTTGATCTTGGATTTCCAAGTCTTTGGAACTGTGAGAAACAAATGTAGTCTATGGTATTTTTATCATAGCAGCCCAAACTAAGACACCTGAAGTCTACATTTTCAATAGAAAGAACCGTGAAATCCATATTAGCAGACTCTCAGACGTGCCAGGGCATTTGGAGACGATGGTGAGAAGAGCACTGAGTGGGTGTGATGGTGGTAGCTTTCCAACTGTGTGCTGAAAACAAATCTTGTCACAGCAGAGCCCTTGAAACTCCCTCTCACATTCACTTGATACTCCAGTCTAAGTATGTGTCTGCCACAATGCCTCTGAAAATTTTAACTCTTTCTCAATTCCTTGATAAGCCCTGATCTCTCTGAAGTAAAAACTGATAACAAAACTGTCATTACATGAGTGCCACTTATGTGTGAGGGGCTGTGCTATGTGCTTTAAATGCATTATCCCCAGTCTCATGACAAACTTAAAAGAGAGATTTCATGATGTTCCCTTTACAGAACATGGGTTTGAGAAGCCTAGAATTTGCCTAACAGGTCAGTGAACAGTTAACAGGTAGTTTAACAGGTCAGTTCAGGACAGAGCTTGCTTCCACTTGCAACCCTACAGATCCAGGTGTTCTTTGCAGATTCCTCTTCTCCTCCAATCCTACTCCGCTTCACAATCCCTATCCTCTGACCATATTACACCTGAACAGAAGGTTCAGAAATAATGCCCAACCCCAGAGAGACTGCCCCTGCTCTGGCAGTGAATATGACTTGCTCACTTCCCATTGTTAGAGTCTCAAGAATGAAGAAGAATTGGAGAGGGGCACCTGGGTGGCTCAGTTGGTTAAGTGTTGGACTTCAGCTCAGATCATGATCTCAAGGTTCGTGGGTTTGAGCATCGTGTCGGGCTCTGTGCTGACAGCTTGGAGCCTGGAGCCTGCTTCAGATTCTGTGTCTCCCTCTTTCTCTGCCCTCCCTTGTCTTTCTGGCCCTCAAAAATATATAAACATTAAAAAAAAAATAAAGAAGATTTGAGGAAGGCCAAAATGAGACTGTTGTTTTCAGTTGTGCTTTGTACTTGACCTACAGTCTACATTGTCAATAGGAAAAGTGGTGAAATCCACAGTACTAGACGCTCAAACTCAGCAGGGCATTTGGGGACCTTGGTGAGATAAGCATTTGAGTGGGCTTAAGGAGATGTTTGAGCAAAGGAAAATTTGGAGATTGAATCTTGACACTTCTTAATCAGAATAATATTCAAATCCAAGAAGTGGAGCAAAAATAAGTACTAACTATGGGATAGAGTGGGAGAAGGAAACAATAAGATTAGAAAGGTTTTAGAAATACTAAGTAAGAGAGAAAGAATGTAGGAGGTGATGAGGGTGATAGTGTGGTTGGCAGGGGTGGAGTTTTGGCATAATTTTAAGTGTATACCTAATAAGATTTAAACATGAGCTGTCAGAGGAATCATTTCTAGGTTAGAACAAGGTATAGACAGAGACTCAGAACATCAGAGATTTGTTACTATTTCTTAACTTTTGTAAAATATTACATAATTATGTTGACTCTTTGTGGTTGATTCCAGCAATAAAAACTGACCCACCCTTAACGTTAACATGGAAGGTAAATCTTGTCCAGGTTTGTTCTGAGTTGTCTTATATATTAAAGTTGTGTGAGAATAGTATTCTGAATCCAGTATCTTTTTCCTATTATGATGAATTAAACTCTCATCTTTACCCTGGTGGGAGTGGCATATTTATTCTCAGAGGGTATAATGGACCATAATGGAAAAAAGCTGATGAGTATATACATTGTAACCTGTAAGTAAAAAACGTATTATTGCTGTTACCCAGGACTCAACCGTGAAGCAACATATAAAGGAGGAAATATCATTGCTATTCACCTTATCCTTTACAGACCTCATTACTATTGTAATTATATTTTAAAAACATGCATTTTTAGCAACAAATATTCTGAAAAATTGCCATTTTCTATAGAACAATACATAGGTAGATAGGTAGATGATCAATACATACATAGATAGATAGATAGATAGATAGATGCAGGCAGACACATGCATGTCTGTAAGTATCTCTGTGTGATGCATGTATACTCTATTTTGATCGAATTTTTGTTAACTGAAAAATTTCTAGACTTCAGAATTTTTAAATACCCATTACTAGGCTCATATGTGACTATTTGTGGTCTTTGGGTTTTTTGGCATTCAAATATCTCATAAATGACAAAATTAATCTATGTTGCTGCAATCAGAAAAAAAAAAACCAATAAAAAGGGGAAAACGAATACCTCCTTCCAAGGGTCAAACCTACAGCCCATTCCTAGTCTGAAGTAACTTCTGTTTCTACTCACCTCTTTGTGTGGTAATCAGCTCAGGTTTAGGAGGAATTCCTTTTTCTTGATGCACCTGAGTTTTTAATGCTATTTCCTGGCCATCGGGTAACAGAAATGTGTCCCACATGGCCCAAGGTTTACATGCATGAATAAAGGTCTGAAATTTAACATCAAAGAGATGTCTTTCCCCTCAAGAAAGTCCTGTGAAAGCTTAGGTTTCTCTGTCACCAGGACAGTGGAATATCTAAGGAAATAGGTTCGTCAGATTTATGTCTTCATCCAATGACAAAATAGAGGATGAGGAGACTCTTCCAGCTAGAATCCAGGGAGGCACCAAAAAGAGAAACATTATAAACCCTTAGTTCTCATCCATCTTAACCTCTGTGGTTAGTAATGCGCTCAACTAGTCCAAACTAAGACATCTCTTTCTGACCATTACCCAGCAAGGTTGTGCTGTACTCACTTTCATCTTAGTGGTTTATATATATTTTAGATAAAGGATGAAACATAAGGTACCACTCCATGCTACATAGATTTTCCTTCTCTCATTATTGATTATTTTGTTGCCAGGCAATACACTTTTAAAATAACTAAAAGCACAATAGAAAATCCGTAAGTCTTTTATCCTTACCCCTTGGCATAATTTTCTGTTTTCCACAATGCCATTTTCTGGGCATTTTGCCCATTATGAAGACTCTCCTTTAATGAGCCCTGAAGCATCTACTTGTGCAGGAGCCGCAGTAAGACACAAGTTAGGTATCTTCTGAATAACTTCAGTATGTACATGAAATACCCAGAAGAAGTCCTAGAAAAGATCACAAACAATAAACTTTGGTCAGATGCTTGGAGAAGAACACCCTTCACAAAGCAACAGTTACTGAGCACAGTTAAGGAAGCAAGCCAGCTATGATTCCTGCCCCCCAGAGGTCATATCTATTATTTCTGCCTTATGAAGAGTTCAACAATAAGGTGGCAGTTGGTATGAGTGGGGATTAAGGATGAGCTGGGGAAGAATCAGTGAGAAGGAGTCGTATTTAAGGAAGTAATGTGGATAGAAATCTTCCCCATCCCAGAAGATAACTTGTTGGGCATTTCCACCTAAGTCAACAGTTAAAGAACATTTTTTTTTGTAAAGGGCAAAATATTAAATAATTTAGCCTTTGCAGTCCATACAGTCTCTGTCACAACTACTCAACTCTGCAATGTTCCAGTTGAATTTCAGACCCAGGTGGTAGCTGGGTTTGGCCTAAGGGTCATAGTTGTTGACCCCTGATATAAATGATCACAGTTTCAAACTTGGAAGTATGTTTAGAGGGTGATATAATTAATAGAAAAAGAAATAGAAGAAGATGTGGGTTTCATGGGAAAAAACAATGAGTTTGGCATTCAAAACTATTTAATTTAATACAACAAACATTTCCTAAGCACTTACTGTGTCTGAAGTGTGATACTGGGTAAAACAGATAAGGAAATGGATAAAATATGAGCTCTGCTCTCAAGGAGTTCACAGTCTATCATACAACGGATAAAAGCATGCCATGGAGTCACAGCTTTAGGGAAGTACTATGTCCTGAATTAAGCAAGCCATGTACACAGGCTCAATAAAGTGCCTCATTCGAATCCTATTAGTTCACAAAACACACTCATGGTTCAGTGAGCTGGACTGAGAAGGACAAGCAGAAAAAGTTCCAAGTTCACCTTGACAAAGGAAATAAGTTCTTTGGTTTTAGATACTGAAAAGTATGGTACGCTCAAAAGTGTGCCCCCTCCTGAAGATATCCACATCCTAATCCCTAGAAACCTGTGAATATGTTACTTTGCATGGCAAAGGGACTATGCTAATGTGATTAAATTAATGATCTATGACAGTGAGATTATCCTGGTAGGCCAAATAAAATCACAAGGATCCTTCTAAAAGGGATTTGGGGAGGGGCACCTGGGTGGTTCAGTTAGTTAAGCGTCTGACTTCAGCTCAGATCATGATCTCACAGCTTGTGGATTTGGGCCCCACGTCAGGCTCTGTGCTGACAGCTCGGAGCCTGGAGCCTGCTTCGGATTCTGTGTCTCCCTCTCTCTCTGCCCCTCCCTGCTCACACTCTGTCTCTCTCTCTCTTTCAAAAAAAATAAACATTATTTATTTATTTATTTATTTATTTATTTAATAAATAAAAGGGACTTGGAGAGGTCAGACAGAGAAGTTACTATGATGATAGAAATAGAAATTGGGGTGATTTGGCTGCCAGGCAAGGAATGTCAGCAAGCTCTAGAGACTGGAAGAGACAAGGAATAGATTCTCCCCTAGGGCCCCCAGAGGAACTGGCCTTGCCAATACCCTGATTTTAGCCCCATTAGTCTCCTTTTAGACTTCTAACCTCCAGAACGTAAGATTAAATTTGTGCGGTTTTCAGCTACTAAATTTGTGGTAATTTCTTAATATAGCAACTATAGAAACCAATACAAGAAGCAAAACCAAACTAAGTTGTACTGCAGTCAAATTTCATTTTTTTCCCGAGCTCCATGACAGCAAAAGTTTTATATTCCTAACACTTAGAATAGTGCCAGAAGCAGAGTATATGCTCAATTATAAAACAGTGAAACAATGAATGCCATAGTGGTACCATGATACTTCAGAAATATAGGAGAGTTTAAAACCTAGAGGAATGTTCCCATAGGGAGAAAAAAAAAATTATCTAAAATATGCTGTTGGGAACTATAAAAATAACTGTGTCTTAGCCACATGTTTATAGCTAAAGGATGCAGATGCAGAAGAATCATCTAAATTTTAAGGTAAATTATTGAGCCAAATTCTCCAATATACATTCCTCTTCTCATGTAACCTATTGTTCTTTTATAAATGAGGTGGTCTAAACTTCAATTCTATTTAATAAATGTTTTTCTCTATACTTCGGATTGTTCTGGCTATTCCTCTTGGAACTGGGCAGAGAAAGAATTTGGAAATCCCCGCTGTTTCAGGGAGGAGGCTAAAACTGATGATTCCTACAAGCCTTGAAGTTCATGTCTACATCCCTCAACATCACTATGACAAGGAAGGGTGACTATTCCACCTGTCTTAAAAAGAAAAGCCTTCACACTGATCTTCTATGGCCACTTTGCTTCTTTAAAGTTTTCCTAAGTTGAGGGGTGGTGGATGTAAGGTAAAGAATGAAGAAAAGAAAATGAACTCAAATATCAAATTCACTAAATGCCTTTTTTTCAAACCCCACCAACCACAAAGCTTTATTAGTGAGAGTCAATGATTACTGTAAGAAACTCCCAAATCTTGGTGGTTTAGCGTAGTTTACTGAATCTTGTGCTTACATAAAAAAAAAAAAAAAAAATCCAAAGTATATGTTCCTAATCAGTGGTTAGTCCCCTGTGTGGTTAGTCAGAGATCCAGGACTTCCCAGGGCCTTGTAGTCCTCCATAAGATCAATAGAAGAGAGAAAATCATACAGGAGCTATGGAACTAGGAAGTAGAAAAAATAGATTTGGTAAGAATAAAGACTCTACGTAAGCTGGCCTCTGGCCACTCCTACCAACTCATTTCCTGTTCTTCTTTCCCTCATTTCATGTATTCCAGCCATTTTAGTCTTCTTGCTGACCTTTAAATATACCAAGTCAAGGTCCTGCCTCAGAGCCTTTATTATCTGAAAAGCTATCTCGCTATTCACCAGACACACACAGCTTGCCCCCTAACTTCACTCTGCTCAAAACCACCTCTTGAGAGGATTTCTCTGATCACCTCCACCCATCTAAAATAGCACGCTGTCACTCCAGTCTCTTAACTCTTCTCTTCCCCTTTATGACATTCATCACTATCTGACATAACATATATTTGTTTATTCAGTTTTTATCTGTTTCCCTCAGCAGAGCGTAAGCTCCTGAAGTCAGAGACATTTGTCTGTTTTATTCATCCTTGTATTTGGAGCATCTAGAACATTGCCCAATACATAATATAACACTAAGTAAGCATTTTATTGACTGAACTATGTTTCTTAATAAGGACTTCAAATAGGTAAATACCACAGTGACTGTTTTCTAGTGACCTGTTTGGAGCACAGCACAGGATACTCTTAAACGTCTCTTATACATCCCTCTTCATCATCCCACTACCTCCTTTCCATCTTGAATTTAAGACTCATTACAAAGAACTCTTTCTCAAAACTGCAGTTTCCCTATGTTTCATAGTGTGTCATGTGTCGCTCGTGCCTATATGGAAATCAACTACTTATGCATCTGTCTCCCTCCCAGAACTATGAATTCCTCCTGGGCAGGGCTGTGTATTATTCAACTGTGTGTCCTCATTGCTTAGCATAGTGTCTGGCATATGGTAGAATCTTAACAAATATCTGCTTGTCAGAACAGTTTAATGATTTTGAAGACTTCTTGCTTCAGGAAAACTTTTCAAGAGAAAAAAAAAAAATCCACTCAAACTTCCCTAAGCAGTGCTAGTAAGAATTTGGCGAAACATTATTCCTCCCAACTCCTTCTGAATTGTAAGAATGCAAGCAAAACTATTCCTTGAATCATGTATAATTAGTGCAATGGTTGTTAGAACTGGCTTGTTTTCAGTGTCATTATGATACAGTAATCTAATATAGTTATAATATGTTGCTATGTATGTACATGGTAGTACATTGAGATCTCCTGAATAATGTACATATCCTATTTATGTAATTTTATAGAATTTAGAACATAATCTTATTTTAAATGATTGTAGAGATTTTAGTATTTGTTTTTAACTCTGAATCATTTTGTTGTTGAATTCATGACCAGAAAAATCAGACCTAATGGTAGCATTACTGCTATAGGGAAAAAGATCCATTTCATACTAATACGCTTTCTTTTTTTTTTAACGCCTATTTATTTATTTTGAGAGAAAGAAAGAGAGAGAGCGGGGGAGGGGCAGTGAGGGAGGGAGAGAGAGACTCCCAAGCAGGCTCTGTGCTGTCTGCACAGAGCCCAACTTTGGGCTCAATTCCATGGTTCCTGAGATCATGACCCGAGCCTGAGCCACCCAGGAACCTCCTAGTATGCTTTTTTTGTTGTTTATTTATTTATTTTGAGAGAGAGAGAGAGAGAGAGAGAGAGAGAGCGAGTGTAAGTTAGGAAGGGGCAGAGAGAGAGAATCCCAAGCAGGCTCCACACTGTCAGTGCAGAGCCCAATACGGGGCTCAAATCCACAAAGCATGAGATCATGACCTGAGCCGAAGTCAGACACTTAACTGACTGAGCCACCCAAGTGCCCCAATATGCTTTCTGACATAACTTCTAGAACTGTCTTATATAGAGAGAAACATAGAGATTCCTTATAGTAAATGAATAATTAGGGAGATAAGTCATCCTGGAAATTACAAAAAGAAGCAATAACCCATTTGGTGATTAGGAAAATCTAATAGTCTTCTTAACTAAAGAAGTCTTTTTGCATTCGTATTTCTTATGTATAAAAAGTTTCCACCAGTGCCTGGGTGGCTCATTCGGTTGAGCATCTGACTCAATTTTGGCTCAGGTCATGATCTCAGGGTGGTGGGATCAAGCCCCGCCTAGGGCTTTGCACTGAGCATGGAGACTGCTTAAGATTCTCTCTCCTCCTCTCTCTCTGCCCCTTCTCTCTCTCTCTCTCTCTAAAATAAAAAAAAAATTGTTTCCAGAAAATCTGATAATACTTAGAAGAATATTATCTCATCAGAGGTGCTTTCAATCTATAAAAAATTAAAACATACTATTGATATATCTAGGCTTTATGGATCCCCTCTGTAAATTCATATATTTTCTGATATATACACACATATATTCATATTTAGACACACATTGTATATAAATATATAATAACACTGTATATATATGTATGTGTGTGTATATATATGTATATGTGTATGTATATATGTATATGTGCATATATATGTACATATGCATATATATGTATACATGTATACATGTACATATATGTGTATATGTATGTGTATGTATACATGTACATGTATATGTATGTATATATTTACATATGTATGTATATGTATATGTATGTATATGTATATGTATGCATATGTTTACCATGGTCAATAACCATGTCTCCCAGGAAAGGGAATCATGTCTTTTAGAAATTCTGTTCCACCATATTATTTGCACTTTATGGACTGATTAGATGTTTGGTTCTGTCTTCACCCATGCAAAAGAGTCAATTTAGGATATAAGATATAGCAGCCAAACAGGATGTAAATCCGTAAAATGCATTTCACCCGTTTCTATTTGGATCCTTACCTAAAAATCAGTAATATCTAATCTACCACATCATGGTGAATATCAGCCATAGAAAATCAAGCCAACTAAATATTATAATGTTAATATAATTATCAATGAATATGAGTCTATAAATCCATAAGAACTAAATATAACCTAAATTTCTCTGGGATCTTAATAGGCATCAAACTGATTGACTTGACAATAAGGAGTGCTTTGGTGGCTTCAAGTTTCAGGAAGTAAAGTGGGACACCTAGTACAATTCTACCTTTAGGTGAGGTAAGGGGAAAGATAGGATAGGAAGACCCATTTTTCCTTTGATTTTCCAGGTTTCACTACCATTCTGGAAGAGCTGTTAGATAAATCAGATTTTCTGTTTTGCACAAATCCAGAAGACACCATTTACATAGAACACAATTTTATTCCTTGAGTTGTGCAATTTCATAACTACATCAACTTAACCAGTCTGGGAAAACTGAATATATTCATCAATCCACAAACAATATGATAACGTGAGTTTATTCATTCATTAATTCAGTCCTTATTAACGACTGATGCAGTGGTGATGCAAAATGCCAAATCACTGTTTATTTTTGCAACGGCTTCATATCCATTGCAGAAAACAAAATCAGGAACTATATCTTATTTTTTAAATTTATTTCTGCTCTATTTTTCTTTTGTGATATGATACTGCACATTTCCATCAGGAATCTTTACAGTTCCTCATTGAAAAAGAACATTCCATCCAATATATTGTAGGTTAGACCTGTCAAAAAGAAAGAGCAAGAGGCCAGCTAGCTGGCTGTCTGGTTGGCTATTTTAGACAGAGTCTCTTGGGGATGTAGTACCTGTATGAGGCTAACACAGGCCAGGTGTTTAGCTTTGCAGTTTGCTAAAATCCATTCTATCTGTTCACCATAAGTGTGATCAAACTCTGGGGAAATTATCTGGGCTAAAAAAGACTCACAAGAGATGGATATGCAAACCAAAGTATCAATTTATTTGCACAGGTTGACATATTTGCACAGGTTGACAGTATCATTGATCAGGATAATGCATTAAGGAAACAGACATGAAAAGGTTACTCGTGAGCTCATTCTTAGAATAACAGAAGTTGAGAACTTTAAAAAATATTCAATCGGACTTAAACTATCTGTTAAAATATTTTAAACAGCTTTATTAAGACATAATTAATGGGGTGCCAGTCTGTTAAGTATACCTGAGTCTTGATTTCAGCTCAGGTCATGATTTTGTAGCCATGAGATTGAGCCTCAGCACGAAGCCTGCTTAATATTCTCTCTCTCCCTCTGCCCCTCTCCTCTGCTCTCTCTCCAGTTCTCAAAAAAAAAAAAAAAAAAAAAAAAGATAAAATTCACATAGCATACAATTCACTATTTTATTTATTTTTTATTTTTTTTAACGTTTTTTTTTTTATTTTTGAGACAGAGAGAGACAGAGCATGAACAGGGGAGGGGCAGAGAGAGAGGGAGACACAGAATCTGAAACAGGCTCCAGGCTCTGAGCTGTCAGCACAGAGCCCGACGCGGGGCCTGAACTCACGGACCGTGAGATCATGACCTGAGCCGAAGTTGGACGCTTAACTGACCAAGCCACCCAGGCGCCCCAATTCACTATTTTAAATTGTACAATGTTTTTAAATATATTCACAGTGTCATGCAACCATCACCCCTATCTAATCTTAGAACATTTTCATCATCCCAAAAAGAAACCCCATACCCATTAGCAGTCACTCCACATTCTCTCCTTTTCCCTGCTTTACAGCCCTAATTAGGCAATCACTAATCTACTTTCCATTTCCATAGATTTTTGTATTCTGGACATTTTCTATCAATGGGATCCTACAAAATGTGATCTTTCGTGACTTCTTTCACTTTACCTGTTTTCAGAGTTTTTCCATGCTGTATCATGTATCAATACTTTTTTATTTCCAAATAAAATTCTATTTTATGGCTGTTTGTACTACAGTTGATGGATATTTGGGTTTTTCTACTTTTTAGCTGCTATGAATAATGCTGTTATGAACATTTGTGTACATATTCTTTTGTGGGCGTATGTTTTCATTTCTCTTGGGATATACTTAGGATACAATTGCTGGGTCATGTGGTAACTCCATGTTTAACCTTTTGGGGACCTACCAAACTGTTTCCCAAAGAAGCTGTACCATATCTAATTCCCTTTTGCAGTTATGAGCATTCCAATTTCTCCACATCTTTGCCAGCATTTATTTTCTGTTGTATGATAGTAGACATTCTAAAGGGTATGAGGTAGTATCTCATTGTGGTTTTGATTTGCATTCTCCTTCTGATTAATGATATTGAACATTTTTTCATGTGCTTATTGACCATTTGTATATCTTCTTTGGAGAAACGTCTATTCAGATCCTTTGACTGATTTTTAACTAGAACATATATAATTTTTTTATTGACAAGTAATATTACATTGTACAATATGCCATATTTTATGTATCCATTCATCAGTTGATGAGCACTGTTAAATAATTTTTTGTGTTTTGTGTTTTTATGGAGGATGTTGGTGATCTCAGCAGATGGAGAAGGCTGGGAATTTGGACTAGGGAAACTACCTTGGTTTATGGGCCTGACTCAGAAAAAAAGTAATAGTGTCTGAAAGAATGGGCAAATTTTTTTACATAGAGCTCACATCTTTAAAGTGGAGGGAAGGTAGAACAGACTTAGAAGTGAATGAGGCAAGGCAGTCTCTAGATGGTGGTTCTATTTGAATTTTTTTTTATTTGAGAGAGAAAGAGAGAGATAGAATGCATGAGTGGGGGAGAGTGGTAGAGAGAGAGAGAGAGAGAAAATCTTAATCAGGCTCCATGCTCAGTGCGATTCCATTGCATGACTGTGGGATCATGACCTGGGCCAAAATCAAAGTCAGATGCTCAACTGACTGAGGATGGTGGTTATATTTAAAACTACATGCTAGTTGCATTCTCTTTCCAGGAGATCTATCTAATTTAGAGCTGGACTCCACCCAATTACCAGAAAAAAATTGCACCTAAGTACCATCATCCCACTGCCATTGGATAAAATGGGCTGGCAAGAGCTAAGAAGGGTCAGTGTCTCAAACAAGCATGCTGGAGTGCCAGCAAATGCAGCTTTACTAAAAAACCAGGCAGAAGTAGGACCATATGAACGAAGAGAACATGATAGAGAACAGAGAGGAAGGTTAATCATCATTGCAGATATGGTGCTCATGGTCCCCCTTAGTCATTCCATGTCAAATGTGGAAATTCAGTGAGATTATTTCCACATGTCACCAGCTACAGGATGTGAGTCTATTGCCTGTCTTGGTCAGAGCTGGCTTCAGGACTAGAGAGCTGGAGGGTATGTAGTGAAAAGCCTGAGTTCTGTGGCAACATGGAGCAAGAAAAGGCAAAGACTTCAAACCTCTCCAGTCAAAATATATATTCGACACTAGCTTATCTGTCTATCAATAATCTTTTTTTTTTTTCATTAGAAGAAAGTTCTAACTCCTCCTTTGGTTCCCTTCTTCCAGCATTAGAACAGATTTCTGAGCCTTTGGTCTAATACCAAATGAAATGGTTAATTGATGTTTAGGCATCATTGTGTTTAGCGGTCATATGAAAAAAAGTACCTTCAAACATCAGAATCATCCCCGGTGATAATGACCCTGTTATGAGAGCTGCCATGAGGGAACAGCTCCCAGGTCAAATGCAAAATGGTGAAATGTCATGCCAAATGCATACTATATGCATTGTTATTTCTGTATCTCTCTCACTACCTCTCCCCAATACTATGTATTTATGTTGATGTAAATTAAATGTATATATGAACTGTTGGCACTCTACTGCTTTCGTTTCATTAGTTATATTCGAATTCCTTTTCCTGATGTTACACCCTAGATAAGTTAAGAGAACCAACTCTGGAGACCCATTGCTAGTTTGGTCAATGAGATTTTTACAATTTTTTTTTCAACGTTTATTTATTTTTGGGACAGAGAGAGACAGAGCATGAATGGGGGAGGGGCAGAGAGAGAGGGAGACACAGAATCGGAAACAGGCTCCAGGCTCTGAGCCATCAGCCCAGAGCCTGACGCGGGGCTCGAACTCCCAGACCGCGAGATCGTGACCTGGCTGAAGTCGGACGCTTAACCGACTGCGCCACCCAGGCGCCCCTGGTCAATGAGATTTTTAATAGAGACTTAGGATAGACCATAATCTCAATGGCAAATATTTTTTCAATACTTAGCCAATATTGTTTTTTGTATCTACCATGTGCTAGGAACTGTGCCAGGTGCTCAACATAAACCAAGAAAAAATTCCTGTTCAGAAAGAAATTACAGTCTAAGAGTGGTAAGTGGAGAGGCACACAAGTAAATAGGCAATGAAATATCAAGTGATGAACAGGAAGGTGTTTTATGAACACAAAGTAGAAGTACTTAACTCAATCCTGGGGACTCAAATAACCTTTCCAGGAGAAGTGGCTTTACCGGAGACATGAAAATTAAGTAAGTATTAGCCAAATGAAGGAGGTAGATATGGGGCAGTAAATCATGCCAGAGGGAACAACTTGTAAGAAAGCACTCCCTACACTTAAGGGACTATATCAAGCAGTCAGTGGAATGTATCAAGCAGTCGATCAAATTCTCTTTCCTGGGAAGTTTGAATGCTATTTGTGCAGAGGAAAAAAAAGGGTTCAGATAATAGTTGTGTAGGCAGAGAAGCAGAAAAGAAGCATTTAGAAAGTTCTTCAGAGTCTTCAGAAGGAGAAGCAACAGCAGATGGCTGCTTCTAAAGGGACAATGTGACCAAGTCACCAGAGAGCTTCACACTGGACCAGAAGCATCACTGTTGATCATAGGGTCTGCTGCTGTATCCTAAGCAATATATACCATTTTCCATGCAGCTATTACAAGAGCCTGTAAGAACTCTTCAGTTGTGGGAGGCAATCCCAACTTGAAAATAATTAACCAATGTAAAATTCAGTGGTGGAGCTTGAATTCAAGCATGGCTGAATGTAATGGTTTAAATTATATCACCAGAAAAAGAAGTCCTCACTTTCTCTCCATCTCCCAGCTCTGCTTTCCTTTCCTTTCCTTTGTCTTCATGTCTCCCTCATACAAACTGTCCACAAATGGCCTCCATTAACAGTTCCAGTTTTACATTATACCTAGTCAAGAGACCCATCTTTCCCAAGAGTTCTAGTAATAGTTTGAGTCTTGTACCCACCCATGAACCAATTACTGTGACCAGGAACAGGTGGTTCTCCTACTGCTCTAAGTAAGACATACTATTTACCCCTTGGTCAGGGTCAGCCCCACCTAGTCACATGGACTGAGTTATGTAGCTCTTCAATGGATAATTGAGATGTAGTCATTAGCAAGGGGTGAATGGAAGTCAAGAAGACGGAAACAGCAGGTGTCTTGCATAGATGGTTCCCTGAATCCTTATTTCCTGGTGCACTTTAAACAAGTTTTCAGTAGCTGAGGTGAACTGAGCATGATTTTTGTTCCTTATAGCCCAAAAGCACCTAGCAAAAATAACCACTGGAACACAGTCCTGTATGAAATAGACTTTCACATGTATGACATGCAGGTTTTAAATAGAAGGTGGCTATCCGCAAGTGTACATGGCTAAAATGGCCAGATGAAGAACCAAATCCTTCCACATTGCATACCCATGACAACAGTGTAGACACAACCCCAGTTTTCAGAGCCTGAAGCCATTTAGGACTCTTCCTTCGTCTTAAAGTTAGCTAGAAATCTTTTGTGATGAAATGATTGCTCCATCTTCTCTCACTTTAATTAGAGTAGTTGATTTTCAAAATGCCTAGCACAACAGCTGGAGCAGAGTCAGTTCTTTAAAAAACTGTTGGCCTTAAATTCCACAAATGTTAACAATCAACAGGTGGTGTGCTACGTTTGATAATAAAAAATGGTATAATACAAAGACTTGGTTCTCATGAAACTCTGAGTGTATTCAGGAGAAAAAACATGAATTGTAGTACAGTGTTTTATTAACTACAACAAGGATGGATACTTCATACAGATGTATCACAGAGGAGGAAGTAATTAAATAGAAGAATGGGTGGTTTTGGCAAGTGTTCCTGAAGGAAGCGAAAGCTACCTCAAATTTTGATAGGTGAATAGGAATTTGATAAGCGGCTATGAGGAAAGGGCACTTCCAGGGGAGGGTGGGTGGAGGGCACAATCAAAGCAACGTCATGGTGTCACAGAACAATCTACTAGTGATAAAAACTATTACAGAAATAGAAAATGTGAGTTTAGGGAGCAGCAAGAGATGATGTCAGTAGGACAAGCAGTGATCTGAGTGTCTCTTATGCAATCAATTGAACAAGCCTAGCTTAAGAATATTCCAGATAGAGATAATCTAAACATTTGGCAATAGGACATTGATTAAATATACAGTGGAATACTAAGTAGGCAAAAGCTGATGCTGCAGAAGGCTACTTAGCATCAGAAGAGGGGGAACAGGAAGTTGGGTAGGGAGGGACGGAAAGAGGAGAGGGGGGAGGGAGGGAGGAAAATAAGTAGGAACCTAACTTAAAATACGGCTTGCTATGGTCTTCCAGAAATCCAGATGCAGGCAGGGAACCTCCAAACAGACCTGAATGTGAGTCACAGTCACTTTCAGTGTCGGTGAAAGATATTGCTAAGGGATGATCCTAGGGCCGACCTTCCTTCTCCCTTACTAACAGAACCTCAATTTTGATTGGGGCACCAGGATGTCTAGCCTAGAAAAATCAAGGCAGGTCCATTCCTCCTTGCTAGGGGCTCATTTTCAGAGTCTTCCTGGGTGATTTGGTGACTGAATTCTGGCCAACTATTTGGGACTAGGAGAGTGGGTTCTGGAAAATGTTTTTCTTCCATGAAAAAAAATGGAGGTTCCCTTTTCCACAGGAATTCTTCTCTTCCTGTTGTAGAAGAGGAAAAAAATGTTTTCCTTCTATCCTCCTAACTTCTCCAGCTGAAGCCCTATAGACAGACAAAGACAAATTAAGACAGGAAAAAGAAACCGAATTTATTTACCTGTGCGTTGTGCATAGATCCAGTAGAAATTCAGTGATGTATGACTCAAATGGGTGGGTTTATCTTAATAAAGAGCAATCATTTTGTAGAGAAATGACCAAAGGAAAAGGGGGTATAGGCTTTTAGGGGCAGCAAACTGTGGCAAGGTAAATGTATGAGGGGAACCTAATGAAAGCCAAGGGTTATTTTAGTAAGATTGGTTCGAGGACCCATCTTGGAGCTGGCTCTCCATCTTTTTCGTGGCCACAAGACTTCCCAGGAAAGGGGCTTATAGCAGTCCTCATTTCTCAGAAGTTTTCTTTTAGTCAGATAAGGAAAGCTCCAAGAAGGCTTTCTTATGCATCTGTTGACTCCTATTTGCCTCCAGCTCAAAACAATCCTTAATGACAAAAATGGCATATTTTGCAGTGGCATATTCAGATCCCCTACATTGTTTTGAATGTGGTTTGTAATGATAGAATTTTTTTTTTAGTTTAGTTATTTTTAGAGAGAGAGTACATGTATGCGCACGAGCAGGGGAGGGGCAGAGGGAGAGGAAGACAGAGGATCCCAAGCAGGTTCCACACTGTCAGCACAGAGCCTGATGTGGGTCTCAGTCTGACAAACCTGTGAGATCATGACCTGAGCCAAGATGAAGAGTCGGATGCTTAAGAGACTGAGCCACCCTGGTGCCCTGTAATAAAATAATTTTTGTAGTGATGGCAGCCTTCTTGTAACCATGCAGTGGTAAGTCTATTTAGAACCCAGTACTGGGCAGAATGCAGGGATATAAAAGAAATAAGGGTGCCTGGGTGGCTCAGTCGGTTAAGTGTCTGATTTCAGCTCAGGTCATGATCTCATGGTTCATGGGTTTGAGCCCCACATTGGTCTCTTTGCTGACAGCTCAGAGCCTGGAGCCTACTTCATATTCTGTGTCTTCCTCTCTCTCTTTCCCTCCCCCACACGTGCTCTGTCTCTCTATCAAAAACAAACATTAAAAAAAGATTGTCTAATAAATAAATAAAAGAAATAGAAGTTATAGTCCCTGAGACCAAAAGCCTATAATCCAGAGTGTCAAGACATGTGCACATGAATTAACAGAACACTTACAAAACAACTTACAGTATTAGTCAGTGCTAACTAACATGGAATTGACGGCAGCCCTCCAGAATTCACTGTTGGTAACTCTGTCCTGCCAATGTTTCTTGCCAATCCAGCTAGATGGATGAAGCTTTTAGGAAAGATGTGACATTTAGAGAGGATTCTACTCTCAAATTCTTATCTTTTTAAAATACATTGCTGCCCCTGTTTAAACATGACTAACAGCTTTCACTCAGAAAGGGAATAGTCTATCAAAAAAAAAGCATCGGGACAGACATTGGGCTTCAGTCTTGGTAAAGGCACTTTTAGCTGTTGGACATCATGAAGGTCATTTAAACATCTGGGATTTTCGTTCCTGATTTCTAAACTGGAGATAATGATCCATCCGACAATATTTCCTGAGCACTTAATAAGTGTTGGACACTATTTTAGGCGATAAGGATATAGCAGTGAACTAGAGATGAAGTCCCTGCCCTCATAAACACTAGATATCAATAAACAAATATTTTTCTATCAAGATGCAGTAGTGGGCCCAATGGAGAAACATAGAGCAGGGGTAAGGAAGATAAAAGAATGGCAGCATGTAAGTGGGAAGGGGAGCTGCAATTTTACATAGAATGGTCAAGAACACCACTTTGATAAGAGACTTGCATTTCCTTCCTTGTGTGTTGCATGCGCATGCACAGGCCTGCTCTTCTGGGGGCTTATGGGAGGAAGTCAAGTGACTGAAAATACGTAAAAAGTGCTTGGTAAATTATTCTATGTGAACATAAGGTGTTATTATCAGTGTTATTATTGCAGGGGAAGTCTAAACTCCTTAGTTTGACATTTAAGATCCTAAGCAACACAACCTTTCCAACTTACCTTTCCAGTTTTGTATCTACTCTCCAGTATAAGTCTAACTTCCAGATTTATCTAATTCACTTGGCAATTAATCATATACCATCTCATGTTGCTTCTCCTATTATTTCTTCTGTTTAAATCCTTTATTATTTCACTTTTCAGAAATTCTGTGCCCCAATAAAATGATAAACTTCTCTATATCAGAGTTTTTCTATAAACGTCTTGAGCATAAATGGTGTTCAATAATTTTTATTGATTTTGTTTGACATAATGGTTTACTGTTTCTCATCACTTCAAAAACCATCACTTGGTTTGGAATTGAAGTTACACTCGATTTTGTCTGAGTTTTGAATTGCATTATTTATCCTAGAAGCAGATATTTGAGAAGCAGAATTTTGAAAAATTCTGTATTGTTAAAGAGGGCCTTTAACAGCAGTTAGGACTTCCCCTAAGTATTACCTCAGTGTCATTCAGACCAATAAGGTATGGTAGAAACTGTTAAGATAAGTACCAATCAAGGTTTCAGTAGGCATAATAATAATCCTCCAAAAATATCTACATCCTAATCTCTGGGACCTATGAATATGTTACCTTACATGACAAAAGGCCCTTCATGGATGTGATTAAGTTAAGGATCTTGAAATGGAGAGATTCTTCTGGATTATCTGGGTGTACCCAAGGTAATCACAGTGGTCACAAGCCAGGGAATATAGGCTGTCTCCAGAAGCTGGGACCAATAAGGAAGGAAAAAATTATCCCCTCAGAGACTCCAGAAGGAATGCATAGCCCTGCTGGTCCTTTGATTTTAGCCCTGTAAGACCTATTTTCAGACTTTCAATTTCCAGAACTGTAAGCTAATACATTTGTGTTATATCAAGCTACTGAATTTGTGGTAATTTGTTACAGCATCAGTAGGAACTACCCACGTGGTATAGTAAAAACAACCTTGAATTAGAGATCTGTCACAGTCTAGCCACTACTGCCTGCATATTAATTGTTAACCTCAGGAAACTCAGTCCACCTCAGTTTTCTTTCCTGTAACATGAAATTATTCTTGCCTTACAGTGTTGTTATAAAGACAGATAAAATTATTTATGTGCACGCTTTGTAAAGTGTTTTGTGTTACATACGTCAGGTGTCAAACTTTAAGCTTTTCTTAATGAGGGTGAGAACTGGAATGAAGATATCTGTCCTTGGTGCACCAACGCCTTCAATATTATACCATAGCCACCCCTGTTGTTTTGGAAGGGGACAGCCATCCAGCACATTGTCACAACCATCTCTCCACAACCAAATTGAACATGATGAACTGATTACAGTATTCTCTGACCAGGAGCCAAGACACAACCATAGAGTCCTTCTAAACCCACCTTCAGAGAGTTGCTATGGGGCGCCTGGGTGGCTCAGTCGGTTAGGCATCTGACTTCAGCTCAGGTCATGATTTCACGGTCCTTCGGTTCGAGCCCTGTGTCGGGCTCCGTGCTGACAGTTCATTGCCTGGTGCCTGTTGTGGATTCTGTGTCTCCCTCTCTCTCTGCCCCTCCCCTGCTTGTGCTCTGTCGTGCTCTGTCTCAAAAATAAAAAAGAATTTTAAAAAAGTTGTTATCAACCAACTAGAGCTAGGGTGAAATAATTTAATTCAAATCCCTGGTCTAGTAGGTTAGAAAGTTTGGTTCCTTGGCCAACAGCATGCACATCACTGTGAGGTTCTTAGCAATGCCCACATAAGACCTACATAATCAGAATCTTCATTACAACAAGATCCTTGGGTGAGTCCTGTGTACTAGTTCAGAGGACATATTTTGGAGTGGGTTGAATCCCACTCCTGAATTGTGCAGGTTACTAAGGTGTGGCCTCAACCAAAGTGTCTAAATCACGGAAGCCTGTTTTCTTGCCTATACGGTGGAGAACAATACCCACCCCCCCTGAGTTGCTGTGGAAATCAGAGAAGGCACATATAAGGCCTTTTACATAGTGCCTGCCAACAATATTCAGTTAATAACAGTTATTTTCCTTGTATCATTTGCAGCATCTCTAGCTGTTAACCATACCACACATCCATATAGTACTACTGGAGCCACTTGGCAGGGACGATTTTCAAAGCCATCCACGCCCATCAGTGGGGGTGGGGGAGAGGGAAGAAGGACAAGAAAACCGTCCGCAATGCCATCTCCAAATACGCAGGATACTGTCCGTTTTGCAACACATGTGAAACGTCGGGGAGTTCCTTGTTCTCAGATTTTCGCTGCACGTGGCTTTATTAGAAACCGTCTGCTAGAGTCTAGACACATACATGGAGTCTGGTGACCTGTGGGAAGGAGCAAGGGCCAGAATTCCTGCCCAGTCGCTCTGGGCCCTAGTCCTCTACCTTAGTCTCCTTAACTTTCCACCTGCCGCTGGTCACCTTGCAGCAGAACGCTGACCCTCCAGCCCCTGCCCCGCTACCCACCCCCCACCCCCCTGCCGGGCGGCAAGTAGCCGCTGCAAACCCTTCCCGGGGGACCTGGAAGGCTGGGCTGGGGTGCGGCGGGGGCGGAGCTCGGCGCCCTGCTGCCGCCGCCACCGCCGCCGCTGCCTGCGAAGCTACAGCCCCTTCCCCGGATGCTCCGGCCCGGCGGCGCTGCCCTCCGTGGACAGGTGGGCGCATCCCGGGCCTGACGGAGGAGCAGTCGGGCACGTGAACTCCCACCTCCAATTTGGCTCCGTGCCGGGCGGCGGCGGCTGCAGCCCCGCGGTGGGGGCGGCCCCCGCGGTCTCCGCCCGGCTCCTGCGCGCCGCCTCTGCTCTTTGCATAGTAATTTCAGTTCCTGCGAGCACCCAGCTAGCTCCCGGAACGGGGCGAAAAAGGACCGCCGCTCCGGAGCCCGCCGGAGCTATCCGTGTGGCGCCGAGAGCCGCCGCTTGGGATATGCGACGGGGAACCCCCGCCACAGCGCAAGCAGCGGCCCCGCGGCGCCGGGGAGAGCCCAGCGAGAGCAGGTAGGCGACCGGCGGCCGCGGGAGGAGACGCCCCCCTGCGCCACCTCTGCCCGGCGTCCAGCCCGGGAGACCCGAGCTTTGTGGTGTGCTCGGCACCGCCGGGGGTATGGATTCGGTCCCACATTTTGCCCGCTGATCGTTTGCCTGTTGCTCTTGTCCCCATCCCGTCCTGCGCTCCAGGAGGGGCCGTCTTTCTCGCAGGTGATGAATTTCTCTGCAAGGTCATTGCTCCTTTAGGCTCTGGCTTTGAAGGTAAATGGGAGACGAAGCCTGCTGTTCTTGTTCTTGGGCTGGGAGGCGTGGGGATTATAATCCATCAGGTCTGCACACTGTGAATATCCAAATAGGGGTGTGTGTGTGTGTGTGTGTGTGTGTGTGTGTGTGTGTGTTTGGCAATACTATACTTGTATTTTTCTCATTTTCCCATGTCTATTTTCTTTAGAGTCAAAACACTGTGGTTTTCATATATTTCATGTGTGTGTATAGACATGTATGTGTGCGTTTACCCACATACACACTCGCATATATAGTTTATCTTGAGAGAGGTGGAGAGAGAAGGAGGGGAGGCAGAGGCTGATAAAGGGAAATCATTGTAGAGACCTGTTCAGTATGTAGAGGTGAACTTTGGAACCACATTAAGTCAGGGTAGAGACTAGAGGCTATAAAGGTTCTGCAGAGACGGGTCTTAGGAAAAAATCTGAAGAACGCTGCCAGCCGATACACACACAACAGATTTTCACGCTATCCAGGCAGATCTAAAAGATAGATGCAAAATTTCAGACACAACAGTGGACTATAAAAGAGGAGGTGCAGGGGAAGAGGGGTTCTCGGACACTGGGAAGTGAATTTTGGGTGGTGGGAAGGCAGCAGACAGCCGTCGGGTTTGAAGGGCCTCCTGGAGAAGCAGTGGGAGAAATCTCTGCTTGGAGTGTAGGCAGTTCAAGGTTAAGATGATGTGAATGTCCAGAAAGCAGCAGAGGCGGTGGGGAAAAGGCAAGGGTTGGAGGAGGGGAGAAAGCAGCTCAGAGTCACCGAGAAGCAAGCACCTTTTATTAAGGGGATCTTCCTGTTAAAGCAAACCTGGATATGCTCCATCGCAATATTTTTCACAACACATTTGTGAAAGAACCATCAGTCCGTGTCTTCATTTTATTTTTGCGGGGAATCTGGGTCATGATGGGACTGAAAGAAACTGAAGTGTTTACAACCCCAGCAAGATTTGGGGAGAGAGTTGATTAAGGCTTAGTCTCATGAAATATTTACACATCTCTTGCGTGGGCTTTTGTTTGCTCTTGTTGGTGCTGCTGCATATTTTACTTTGATAATGCTTTGAGTGTACTTCTCTTGAATGTGCTTATTTTCCAGTTATAAACTATTCTTTCTTTTCCATTGTGTTCACCATTGGCCTGCCCTGAGCCTGGGAATAAAGACACATGAGTCACAGCATAAAGAAGAAAATCTGCTCTGTTGCTATCTGCGAATGACAGGAGTTTGTATTAGAGAATGTTCTTTAAATAGAATCACCAAGAGCACTTTTTAAGTTTTTATGTGTTGGGGGGGGGGGAGGAGATGGGTTGTTGATTCACAAACAGGAAAAAAGAGTAGTAATCGCCATTGCAAGTCTAGATGTTATATCACTGGGATTTATTTTGGAAACAGAGCAGAGGAACTCACGCTGAGCCACGTACAGTGTGTTGTGGTGTGGTGAGGCTTCACCTAATCATTAACTAGACTTTTATGAAAATGATGAGGGAAAAAAAAAAAAAAAGCATGGCTTCATATGGGAAGTGGAGGCCTGAAACATGACCTGAATCGGATCAGTCTCAACTGGAGGTCGGGGTGAGGTCCAACAAGCCATTTTGAAATTTGGGTATTTTTTAATTGCCTCAATACACTTGCCTTAATTATTTGTCCCTGCAACATTTTCTTGACTGTGCCTCAAATATATTTATGACATATAGGTCTCCTTCACTGTATGAATTCCAGTCAAAAAACCTACAACTTATGGGGAAGCATTAAAATGTCTGTCATGGAATCCAAAATCATAAAAGATTGGGAGTCAGGACACACAGTTCCAGCCCCAGCTCACGCGTGAGTTCTTTCAGTGCTAGCAATTTCTGCCCTCTGTGCACTCATTCATTGATTCATTCATGCAATCAACCTTGTTTATCTAGAACTCACCATGGTCCTCGTCTGTGGAATAGAAGACTGAGCGAGACATAGCCTCTGCTGGCAGAACTGGGCAGGGAGTGAGTACCACCTGGTTCAGTGCTCTGACAGGGCCTGTAGACCATGCTGCAGAAGTCAGGTCGTGGAGGTAGAGAGGACGAGGACTGTGTGCAGAGACCTGAAGAACAAGAGGAACTAGTTTGGTAAAGAGGAGAGAGAGGAGCAGTCCTGGTACAGGGGCCAAAACATGAAGAGGCCCAGGAATAACAGGTAGCTCTGGGTGGGTGAAAAACTGAGAGAAGATGGAGACGGAAAGATATGTGTGAAAGGAAGCAGACCCACCCTCACACTGAAGTCCGGCAGGGCCACTAACTCATCTGGTCATGACTGTAAACTGTTTGACCTGGGTAAGTTAGGTACATGCATATCTAGGGAGGCTCTATGTTGTTCACATCACCCAATGTTATACCCTTCAAATATCTAGAAACACTATTCACTAATTTTTTTTTAACGTTTATCTATTATTGAGAGACAGAGCGTGAGCGGGGGAGGAGCAGAGAGAAAGAGGGGGACATAGAATCTGAAGCAGGTTCCAGGACCAAGGTGTCAGCACAGAGCCCGACGCAGAGCTCGAACTCACAAACCACGAGATCATGACCTGAGCCGAAGTGAGACGCTTAACCGACTGAGCCACCCAGGTGCCCCCCTATTCGCTAATTTGTAATAACCTGATTAAAAAGGAGACGTACCCTTGAAAAAGTCATAATCCTCTATGTCTCAATTTCTTCATCCTTGAAATGTCTACCCCCTACTTTGCCTATTGTGAGAATAAAAGGGAATGAGAGAACGGAGATTGGAGTTTTATAGGAGGCAGGGGATCTTATTTTTATGACAACAGTGCTCAGGGCAAAAAGATGGAAAGTACTGTATATGCCAGGGATTAATTGTCCCCAATGACCCAAAAGGCAAAAGTATGATGGTTTGAAAAAGTGGATGAAAAAAAAAAAAAGTAACTCAGAAACATGTACTAAAGAGAGCCAAAAGGTCTCACACAATTCTTAAATTATGTCTTAAGTGAGGGAGATGTATATAGCAACCCCATGGCAATCAATAAGTGCCCTTCTAGAACTGGTCACAACCCATTGTGAAGTCAGTTTAGGGTCTGATGGCATTTTTATTTTCAAAACAATGAAGTAGAGTAAAACAGAATAGAAGGGTAAGTAAGTATGGTTCATGGAACTTTTTGATTAAATATATGTTTATATGTATATATACACATCCGACTATGATGTAGATTATATATCTTATTATGCATCGTGTTCCAAAAAGTCCAAAAGCCAGTGCTTTAAGTGACACAAAGAAGAGATGCTTCCCGTTTGTCAGACCCCAAGAGTCAACAGGAAATCTGATACACAAGCATTTACACAATATTCTGAAAGGCAGAACTGCCTTGAGAAAGGCAAGACATTATGACTTACCATTAATTCATGACACTAAAGTCAGATGAGAAGGAGATCCTTGGGGACTGCATTAATCTAGAAAGGCTTCAAGGAGAAGGTGGAATGTGAGCTAGTTTATGAAAGATGAATGGATCTGGGTGGGCAGTGTGGAAGGAGTGGTGATATAGAAGGAAGAAGTAAAGAATGAGGCAGGGTAGTGTGAGCTTTATTTAAGAAACATTTAGGGGGCGCCTGGGTGGCGCAGTCGGTTAAGCGTCCGACTTCAGCCAGGTCACGATCTCGCGGTCCGTGAGTTCGAGCCCCGTGTCAGTCTCTGGGCTGATGGCTCAGAGCCTGGAGCCTGTTTCCGATTCTGTGTCTCCCTCTCTCTCTGCCCCTCCCCCGTTCATGCTCTGTCTCTCTCTGTCCCCAAAATAAATAAACGTTGAAAAAAAAAATTTAAAAAAAAAAAAAAAAAAAAAGAAACATTTAGAAAAGAAAATGAGTATCGAGGTGGTGGGGGGGAGAGAATCACCACAGGATTTATGGTTAGACTAAAATATTAGCCAAGAGTTGTTATTTTGTATATAAGATTTCTTTTCCTAATACTACTCCATTAAGAAAATCTAGTCAGCATGGCCATAACATCATAAATCTGTCATTTCCTGCCTTTAAAAAACTCTCATTTGCAATAATTTACTGGCTAGGCCTTGTTTCAGTTGAATTCAATGAACTATTGAAATTACGCGATATACCACATTGTAGCATGAGCATTTCGTTTCCCAGAACACAAGTACCATCATTGGCACAGAGGGGCAAGGGTGATCAAGTGACTGTCACAAATCCAGCAAACCTTTCTATTCTCTCCTACAAGTCTCCTTTCCTGTGTGCCTCGTAGGTATAAACCCCCGTGTTAGAAACCAACAGCTTCTTGAAGATGAATCAGACCACTTGGTACTCATAACCCCAAAAGAAAGGGCAGAACCTGCCAGATTTTATTTTTCAGTTGCTCTATGACTTGTTCGGCATTTTAGTAAAATGTTTGAGTATGTTTGCATGCATTTTGAGAAATTAACATCAGTGTGTTTTGCTGCAACCCGAGCTATTAGGAGATAAAATCAGAGGAGAATGTCTTCACTTGTGTTTTTTAAAATGTTTGGTGGGCTTCTTTCAGCTCTTGCTACCTTTCCTATGGAATAGAACAACATTATGATATTAATACCCTTTTGAAAACAGGTATACCTTCAACCAGAAGAACAGTGCCAGTTAAAACAGAGACTCGGGTACCCAAATTAGTTGATTTGGAGTTCAGTCAAATATGGAGATTCGCTTTTCTATAAAGATGTCCTGGACTCCTTTTTCATCTTCCTTCATCAGAATCTTTAGATTAGTGATAAGCTAGCTTTGTTGCATAAGAGTCAAGTCCGGAATAACAAAAACACTTAGAGGCTGCATTTGAATTGAAAAGACTTTATTGAATTTCATGGGGGAAAATGTATATGAGCTTACAATTTAGATTACTTACTGTCTTGAATGCCAGTGAGAAAAATTTTCACAGCTTTTTATTTGGGCTTATTGGAGTTGCCAGCACAATAACAGCTTTCTGATTTTTCATGTCTATAATTAGATCGTCGGCTTTATTTTAAAGCTGGCAGCATAATTGGGGGCCTGAGTTATTATTACCAGGTAATAATAACGGACCCTTAGCTGGAAGGCTAAATGCTGTGACCTATTGAATCTGAATCCGAATCTAAATGTAGGGCTTGGAAATCTATATTTTATGATGGTCCTAAAATGATTCCAATAGCCGGGCTTGAACACCACTGTTCAGTCTTGCCTTTACTTGCAGGGGAGAAAAAAAGATAACAGGTGAGCCCCAGATGAGTGAATAATGTGTCCTCATGATTGTTAGAGCTGGGGCTAAAACCTAGACCTCTTCTTTCTAATTCTCTACCGATTCTCTGCTGAGGGGGGAAGGAATGGGGTCTGAAGAGAGGATATGAATGGCTCCAGAGTGGTGGGGGGAAGGGAATCTAATTATTCCTGCAGCCCTTCCTCCAAAATTGAGAGTCAATGCTGTGAGCCTTTCTAAGTGACAACGCAGTGATCTCTGTCCCAGAGGTCTGATGTGGCAGAAAAATTGTGGGCATCAGCTGTGCAATCTGAGGCAGGGAGCCTTCTTGGACTTACTTACACACCAGATTCCACTTAAACATGTTAATTCTTGGGTCTTAAACCCGGTGGATACCCAAGCCAACCCTACTGCTTTAGTCAGTAGTCACAGCTTGTGACACTTGCAGAACCAAGCAAACCTTGAAAATACTCAAGGCTAGAGAGTAACAGTTCACAGTCACAGGCACCTCCAGGGACCTCAGCACTCTTGCTAATTCAGTAACAGACAGCTGGACAGAGAGCTCCAGTGCTCCTTAAAAGATCACATTTCCATCTACTAATTTTCTGGAGAAAAGGAGTTGCAGAGGATCCTTTTTTAAGACTGAATTGCAAATGGTCCAGCAAAGTGGAAGATCTAGTTCAGGGGGAGTAATCAAGATGTTTTATGGGGATAGACTCTTGATTGTTTTTTCAGCATATTGATTTCTAAATAGTCTAAAATTAAAACAATCATATTGTGTCTATGGGAGACTCTTCTCTTTCTTTATAATGTACAGCTTTGGGTAAATTAAATGCTTGAGGGAGCTAAACATTTGTGTTCACTATATTTTCTGAGTAATCAGAGCATCTTTTTTTGTTTCAATTCTTGTTGACAATTTTTTTTTCTAAAATGTTATAGTCTGTGCCTATGTGTCTGCCTTAATAAGTACACTATAGCAGATATCATCAGGATTCAGAATTTTGCATCAGCTCCAGATTTTTATTCCAAATTATGTCTGTGTAGGACAGGGCTGCTGAATATAATATAGACATTTTTAATCATCTTTCTTCTTTTTTAGTCTGATATGAATTTGCTTTCTCCTGATACACTTCTCAAAAATTGTTGTTCAAGGGGCACCTGGGTGGCTCAGTCAATTAAGCATCCAACTTCAACTCAGGTCATGATCTCACAGTTCATGAGTTCAAGCTCCACAATCAGGTTCTCTGCTGTCAGAACAGAACCTGCTTCAGATCCTCTGTTCCCCTCTCTCTCTGCCCCTACCCCGCTCTCTCAAAAATAAACAATTTTTTTTAATTGTTCAAAATGCAAGATATAATTGATTCATCATGGAGTCCACTTTGTTGGACTTTGGTCATTGCCTTTGCCATTACATCATTTTGGAATGCTCAATCCTTCATCCTAAATTAGCTTCTCAATCCCCTCAAAACATGGTTTAGAGATCAATTATTTCAGTAAACCCTCCGTGATTCTTATGCCCTGTCTCTAACTACTTTCTTATACAGAGCATGAATTTTTAATTTACACTTGGTAATATTTTTTTTCTAAGCACGGCTTTCTTTGAATACTATAAATTATTTCTCCTTGAAAAATGCAGGTAAAAATGAAGCAACTAGAATTTTAATGCTAATGAGGATTTTAATCAGTGCGAAGGTTAATAAATGGATATGCATTTTCCCTTGCATCCTTGAATGAGTAGAAATTGCTTCTGACAAATGAGTGTGGAGGTTTGGTCTTGTTTTCATGTTGAACATGTTCCGAAAGCAGTCACCGAACAGAAATCTGTCAATGTCAGGGTTAGGGGCTGAGCTCTCATTAAGTGAAAATGCCTATGCAATCTCCTTTCACATGGGGATGATTTTGTGTCTACATGTATAGATACTCAGAGCAGAAGAATCCTTTGCCGTGAGCATCTGAGAGACCCGATACATTTCACTTAATGTGGCCAGACCTCAGGTTTGAAGATGTATGTACCAGGTCAGAAATTAAAAACTGGCACAGTTTGTGGGCCCAGCAGGAAGATCATGTTTTATTTGACTTGCAGGTATTTATTTTTCATTAAGGCAATATTTAAAACTTAAGAGATATATTATAAAAAATGAGACACTGATACATACTCTCTGGGTAGAAGCTAAGTAACAGTATGTGCTACATCTTTATTTCATTATAGTCTCCACTACTCCCTACTGTCTCTCTGACACTGAGGCTTCATAGAAGCCACTTGTGCTCAACAACTTCAGTTAATAGGGATTGAGTTTGTGATGTTTTCTAAGTATCCCCGGGCCCTCCAGTGCTGTGACTGTACTCATGAAACTGATGTGACTCTACAAAGTAGAGAGATCATTGTGGTCAATGTCATTGACTCCCGTCAACTATCACGAGAGTCTAAAAAGTTTCCATCATCAAAACATGCAGATGCTGCAAAAGGTTAATGAATACAAACTGGGTTGACGTGGTCTGTTAGTAAGAGAAGAGTGAATTTTTCAGTTTGCTTATTTTTTACCGTACCACTTTTGGCAGCAAGCAAACAAAATCAACCGTCCGTAGAACAGTTCATTTCTTCTTTAACCAATAACTACAATTTTACATCAGATTGCTTTATGTGTGTTTAAATACACCATATCTTTACGTTACATATGACTCTTTAGCTATATGCCAAACTTGCCTAGCCTCCTGAACGCCCAAAGCATATCTCAGTCTTTCAGGTAATGGTGAGGTCTATTTCGTAGGCTTGGCAATTGAGAACCAACTGTCAGAAGTAGTATCAACTCTTATCCCAGTTTGTGTCTGTGTCTGTACAGCTGAGAAATGTGCATCTAACAATGGCTGTTGGCTGTGCTTTTAACTCATCCCTGAGATCACTACATAGTGTGGCCACTGGATTGTGTGGAACTCGTCTGTTACTAGGGCTGACAATAAGCTGACTGTGTCACAGTTGATCATTCACATTAGAAGTAAAGACATATGCCCTTCTGACACAATAGGATGAAAACCTCAGGCAGATCTCGAAAATAAAGAAAGCTCTTAATTAATAGCTCTCTGAAATCACTTTCTTTCTCAACTACTGCTGCCACTTTCCTTCCTCGTGCACACTTTGCTGCGTACCACCCCCACACTGTGCCTCCCACCTCGCTTCTAAAAACATCCTCACATCAAATTATTAATCCCAAAGTGTCGGTGCTTCACCATCTTCACTCTAAGAAGACGGGGCTGAGAATAGTATCAGTGGAAGCCAACAGAGGACACGGGGCTACATTGACTCTGTGCTTTCTTTGGACAGAGCGCATTTCCATGTAGAATGATGTCCGCATCTTCATAACACCTAAAATGTATTGATAACATGTAAGAGACCATAGGTGTTAAAATTCTTTAGAGGTCAAGGTAATTTTTTTCTTAGTGATTTGAAATAACATAAACTTAGTTACACTAAAACTTTCAAGCTCTTATGAAGAACTGTTCTATTTCCCTGGCGGTTATTTGGATGTCTAAAATTGTAATGATGAGTTTTTAAAGATCATCCCTCACTACTTTTGAGTAGTGAGTCTAACTCTCAGAGAGGGATGATAAAAGTTAATAATGTGAGCTTGATGGATTGGGGATATGTCAGCTACTTCTGCTTTGCAAATGAAATAAAAGCATTCCTCAAACTGGAAATAGGATTTTATTTAGGAGATGAAGTATAGAATGTGAAAGGGGACCGGCTGAAGCTCTGATTTGAGGAAGATAGATGCTTGGATCATTTAATAAATTTGTGTCGAGTACTTGATATATATGTTAGGCCCTTTGCTATGTGCTAGGGATTCAAAAATGAATAAAACATAATCTGAACTCTCAAATAATTCCCAGACTCCTGGCCTACATAAACATATTAATAAATATGCTCAGCAGCATTAGAGTGGGTTCTTTTCCTGGTGAGGTTCCTTGGGAATTCCCCTACAGCCTAACAACCAGGCTTCTTTCTCTGTCCCAAACACACCTCTCTCTTCCTTCCTCTAGGCCCTAGCAATTCACTTAATTTCCGTTCCCCTTCAGAGCTTCGCCACCTGCTCACCACACCTGGGTTCCTTTCTTCCAGCCAGGCCAGCTTGAAAACTGGAGGAAGCCTTTCCCACACTACACTTCCTTAATGTTGTCAAAAATGAAATGGTAGACATATGTATTTTCAACTTCATCTTGTTAAAAACAACGAAGAAACAGAGGGGAGCAAATGTGACCAAGATAGGGAAGGTGTAAGATTAAGAAATCTTCCAGGTTTCTGTGGGCAGGTAGTTTATATACTGTAGGAAATTTCCTCCCCATGAAAATACCAGAACCTCAATGTAACTTCATCGCCCCTCATTTTTTTCTATTCAAGAAAACATCTACAAATGCAAGTGAGATAAATGAGAGTAACATTATTATAAAAATTACTTTATCATCGAGATCAACATAACTGACATTACAGAAAACTGCTCTAAATTAGTCTTTTAATAAATCATTTGCTGTCATTGGTACTTTACCATTGCTTATAAATGGTTTCTAATATGCTAGTGTATTTTAAGACAAGTGAAAGGCCGCCATTTGGGATTATTAGACTCGCAAGGATCACCTTCTCCCTTGGAAGATGATCTTGAATCAGAGCATTATTGGGTAATATACCCATTTCGGAGTACTGAAAACACTTGGGGTTTTCATAGTTGTTGGGTGAAATACCCCCTGCCTTCATGCTATCCTTTTTTCCTAACATGGTGCTTATCACTCTTCCCTGGTCTTCCTCTTCAGGGTTAAGACCCTAGAGTTTAAGTGGTAAATCACATCTCTGGATTGCCTGGTGAGTGATTCCATTTTTGTGGATTCACTCCTGCTGAGAAGAGAACTTTCTTGCTTTGCTGCCCAGAAGGTAGCAGCACAGGGGAAATAAGAGAAGAGGCAGTACCTAGATTTCAGAACTAAGGATGGTGAGTGAAAAAGGATGAAAAACCAACCAAACACGTGGGGAAGAGGAATCTAGTTGAGGTAAATGAGGATCAAGAGCCTAAGGGAACCACTCAGGCCACTTTTGCTATCGTGGTTCTAGGGCATAAGAGAACCCTAGTACATTTCTCTTCATCCATTTGCTTTCCACTGTAAGGAAATGGGTGATGAGTAGACTACAAATCTGTCCAGTTAATGAACTCAGATTCTTTCAAAACTTCATTCTTTAGCCTTTTCTGCTGGTGACATCCTGCTAAACCCATTTCTCATTTAAACAAATCTATGAGGTTTGTACTTTTACTTCCCCCATTTTAGAGATGAGGAAACAGATTAAAAACTTGCCAAAGGTCCCTCAGATAGTATCTGACTCAACTGTGTGTAGATTCAGAGTTGTCTAACTTCAAAGGTCACAAGCTTCACTTCACTACTATACCACACTGTAATGTATTAACATTATTATTATTACCACTGGGTCAAAAGCAGAGGAATAGGTTGGATTTTATAGCCTGATTTCTCCTATCTCAAATTTCATTTTGTGTTGCTGAAAAACCAAACTGAAAGCTTATAAATCAGAGATAAGACTTTTTTTTTTAAGCAAACAGAGTGAGTTCAAGGACAAACAAACATTTTAGGTTAAAACTTTATAAATCATTGTATAGGCGGTTAAATTGAAAAACAAAAATGTTTATCAAAATATCCAGATGACACATATGTTCAGCAAACAACATTTCTTTGTTTCTCAAGAGAAAACGAAATACCTATCAGATAGTCACGTGCATACACACGTGCGCACACACACACATAGAAGGAGAAAAACAAAGCATGTGTCTGTGTTTAGCCCTACCTGTGGACTTTGGACTTAGACACTATTTATAGAACTAGTGTTTCCGTGATTGATGTTTTAATCATAGATACTCGTTTACTTATGAAAGTTGAGCAATTCCTCATTTTAGCTGGCAGCTAAGTGTTCTAGTTCAAATTAAAGGCTGAAAAAAAGACAGTCTATGTACAGAAGGCTCATTTGAGACAAGCTCCTTCTTAAAACCATATTCCTAATAAATTAATGATAGTTGACAGGTAGATGAATATATATTATCTCTATCCATTTTAAAGACAAAAATCCACTAATTGTTATTAAAGCCATGACTTCTGCCTTAATTTATTTTTTTGTTCCTTAATAAGCAATTGATTTTTTTCTAGTTAAAAAAAAATAGGCAGAAGTCACCTGCAGGCATTGATCTTATTACTGGACTCTTGTCATCAATCTGGAATGTGTTTACCACAAACAACACTTCATGTTGTTTCAGAATCCAAATGCTTTGTTCCAGGGGATGGCATGGCAAAGTGCACTAGTTTTCAAAATGCAGAAGATTTTGATCAGTGACCTGTAAGATGATCTTAGATGGTATATAGGTTTACTTTTTATTTTAATAGTTACAAATTTGTTTTATTTCAGAAATGTATTGGGGCGCCTGGGTGGCTCAGTCAGTTAAGCATCTGACTTTGGCTCAGGTCATGATCTGGCGGCTTGTGGGTTTGAGCCCCGCATCGGGCTCTGTGCTGACAGCATGGAGCCTGGAGCCTGCTTCAGATTCTGTGTTTCCCTCTCTCTCTCTACCCCTCCTCATTCACAGTCTGTCTCTGTCTCTCTCAAAAATAAATAGACATTAAAAAAAATTTGAAATATACTAAGAATAAATTTAAAGTATATTTTAAAAATATAGCCTATAATGTATTTAGCACATGGTATATTTTTAAATTTATTTTAAAATAAATTTATATTTAATATTTTTTAAATATACCATATACGAAATACACCATATGCTGCTATATGTAAAATACATTACTAGCACATCAAAACTGTTACTTTGCAGAGAGAGCATTTCTTTTTTTTTTTCTTTTTTTTTTTTAATTTTTTTTTTTAACGTTTATTTATTTTTGAGACAGAGAGAAACACAGCATGAACGGGGGAGGGGCAGAGAGAGAGGGAGACACAGAATCGGAAACAGGCTCCAGGCTCTGAGCCATCAGCCCAGAGCCTGACGCGGGGCTCGAACTCCCGGACCGCGAGATCGTGACCTGGCTGAAGTCGGACGCTTAACTGACTGCGCCACCCAGGCGCCCCAAGAGAGCATTTCTTAAGACTAGGTTAATATTTTCAGCTAGTGCACCAATTAAAGTCAATTGAATAAAAAGCATTAAGTAAAAAATAGTTTAGATAAGAAGCACCATAAGGCGAAAATCATGAAAGTGACACACACATGTCACAATCTGTGAAAATGGTACTTGAAGTCATGTCATTGCCCAAGGGACCTCAGGTTCTTTCTAGAAATGAACAGTTTGGTCCAGAAATTCCTAAGAACAATTCTAGTTTTAATGTCCAGGTTTTTAAAAACGGTCTTTCATTTTTTTCTTCTCTCTTGGGCCTCTTTTTTTCTGGATTTGGGGTCTCTTCAGCCTTTTCTGGAACTTGGAGATGCCCTTCTTATCTCCCCCCTCTCCATTGCCACCAATTATTTATGCATTCAGTTGTTCACAAAAGTATTCATGGAACAAACATACTGTGGAGAATTTCCATAGTAGGTTTTGTTGTAGACACGCAAGAAAGCTACAGGTCTATACTCTCTGACTTCTGTGTAAATGAGTCTACATGTCTGTGGTTCCCATTAAAATGAAAGTCATTGAAAGCCCTGGACTTCTGCCATATTTTTTTCTTTGTATTTCCTAAATGATTAAGAGATCTTCGTTAGAAAGTCCCTTCATTGATAAAACACATTGTCAAGGCTCATATTACAAATTTATGGGCTATTTTGAATACAAAGGGAAAAATTAGTATGGTCACAATTTTTTTAAAAGTTTATTTTTGAGAAAGAGAGAGACAGAGAGAGTGTGAACAGGGGAGAGGCAGAGATAGAGGGAGACACAGAATCCGATGCAGGCTACAGGCTCTGAGCTGTCAGCCCAGAGACCAACACAGGGCTTGAACTCCCAAACCGTGAGATCATGACCTGAGCTGATCATGACACTTAACTAACTAAGCCACCCAGAAGCCCCAGTACTGATTTTTGAGTACAGGCTAATGCATCTTTGGTCAATTAGAAATTTTTACAAATTTGAGTGAAATGCAAAATTTTAGCACTTATCAGTTTTTTTTTTAAATCAGTTACTTCAAGGGAGGAGTTGAGTTTCAGCGGCATTTATTGTTTTTCTATATAGTTTACCCCCTGGCAAGTGGTTAAGGTATAACTATTATTATGCCTACTTTTCTCTGGAATTTGTCCTTGAGAAACATTGTGAAAATGTTGTAAAGCACCTGGATGTGGTGAGTACAAATTGTCACCACTATCTATGTAATGTCAATAGAGCTGTTTTATGCTTGCCAACAATTCATAAGATTTTTCTATACTGATGAAAAGGATATAGCTGTGGTTTCCTGCTGGAGTTTCTATATAATAGTGAGACAAGCATCGGAGGATGCAGTTGGTTGTGGTCGCTTGCTCACACACTGCTGTTCTTTTCTTTTCTGTAAAAAAACAGGAAGCTGAAATTTGCTCTTTACGTAGGTCAGCCAGTGTTTAATAAGGTCTTATCTATGTGCTAATATGTAAGGATGTAAAGATGAAAAGAGGCTTCTCCACCTTTAAAGACCATAACATCTTACTATTAAGAAATATTAAAGAGTTTGAAACACTTGGAACAGTATTTATCTGCTCTCAATACACATGCAGTGTGATAAAAATGGATTACTTGAAATCGTTTCCAGATTTGTAGTTTATGTTTTACTATGAGTAGATCCAACTTTCCAAGTGTCACATTAAAACGTATTTTGAAAAAACAACTAGTTGGCTCAGGTGGGGTTTTTTTTTTGTTGGTGGTGGTGTTGTTTTCAGAGACCATGCATGAGAACCAGGAGGAGGGGCGGAAGGGGAAAGAGAGAGAGAGAAAGAGAGAGAGAGAGAGAGAGAGAGAGAGAGAGAGAGTCTTAAACAGGCTCCAGGCTCAGTGCAGAGCCAACGTGAGGCTCCATCCCACGAACCTGGGATCATGATCTGAGCTGAAATCAAGAGTCATACCCTCAACCAACTAAACCACCCAGGCGCCCCATCATAATTTTTTTTTAATGTTTATTTATTTTTGAGACAATGCGAGAGACAGAGTGCAACCAGTGGAGGGGCAGACAGAGGGAGACACAGAATCTGAAGCAGGCTCCAGGCTCTGAGCTGTCAGCCCAGAGCCCGACGCGGGGCTCAAACTCACGAACCGTGAGATCATGAGATCATGACCCAAGCCGAAGTCTGATGCTTAACGGCTTAACCGACTGAGCCACTCAGGTGCCTCTATCATATTTTTTTTTTTTTTTAAGTCAGGCACAAAAAGACCATTTGTAACCAAGTGCATATTCTGAATAGAAACAATTTATGGAAGCGGTATCAGTTAGGAAAGCAGTAACGGTACGGTGGATGTAGAATAATGGATTTATCATAAGTGTTAGATCTTACATAATCATGGGAGCTTATAAAAAGGTCTATGGGAAGCAGTTGTTCTGCATCTGATATTGGGCCTGCGGTGATCGTAGGCTAACAGAGCCAGCAGTGGGAAAGAAAAGCTGGATGTGAAGTGGAGCAGGGACAATCTGGAACCCACAAGACAAACTGGAACACAGAAAGACAAAACAGAATCCCCACTGGACTCCTGTCTCCTCCAACCACAGCCACCTGGGAGAACCATGAAAGGGGCTCACCCTTCTCACTGCAGAGCTGTTGACAGACCTTGGGCAGAAGCTGAGAGAGAGGGTCTGGTGGGAGGTGCGGACCTGCAGCCTGGCTGCTGCCTGAGGTCACTGAGGTGAGCCAGGAGATCAGCACCCAGCCGCCCAGCCGCTGTTGCACCACAGGGCTCTTCCAAGCCGAATAATGCTAATGCCCCACTTCTGCCACCAAATATCACAGAGGTTTTCCTTGTAGCCAACTATACTGAAGGAGTATTTAGCGAAGGGAATCCCGGGAATGGATTTCCATCTGAGCTAAGCTTCATACGAAACCACCCCGGAAACTAGCCAATAGAAAGAGAAATGTCTAAGGTTAGAAAGCCCCTTGTTTTTGAGTTCTGCAAGAATGCTTTCCATTAAATGGCTCAGAGTCCAGTCTACTCATAGATTATACTTGACATTTTCTTCCATAGACTTATACAAATTTTCTTCTCTATGTACAACTGTAAGTTGTTGGTTTACTTCCATTCAAAAACTAAAGTTGCAGAAAGAGTGATATATAAAAACAGGTTCCAAAATTCATGTCGTTTACGCCTCTGAGTTCATCTCTTCAAAATATAAATCATCTTGCATTATAAAAGTTAATGAGATTAACTCTGCTCGTGGCTGGATGATGCAAGGTGAACATCTTTCTGCCACAATAGATTCCACACTCCATGTTTAGATTTCTGTAGGTGCTACGGAAAGTTAATATGATACAAAGTTACAGAAAAACAGAAGCTGGTTAGAAAGAAGCTGCTTTCCCAATGTTTTGTATTTATTTTGTTTTGAGACTCTTGCATGCAAGGATGTATGCACTGGTGCCATGTGAAGCGGTGAGCTTTCTAATGGTGCAACTATTCAACCAGATGTTATAGTCAGGATTCTGGCAATGACTGGGAGGTTGGCCCGTGGCACTTCAAAGACACATTCACTTTTGAAATTGAGTCTTTATCAGTGACTCTCAACCTCTTTTTTTTGCCCCAACTCACTTCATAAATGATGATTACAGTTTCCCCCTGTAATTCCAATTTTTCCTCTCACCTAAAAAGCACACTGAAGTGCAAGTAACTGACAAAAACAAAACAAAAACCCATTTTTAAAAAAATGGGCAGAGGGTCTGAAAAGACATTTTTCCAAGGAAGAGATACAGATGACTGACAGGTGCTAGTCATGACTAATCATTAGGGAAATACAAACCGCAATGAGATGACCTCACACCTGTTAGAATGGCTATTATCAAAAAAGACAAGCAATAACAAACATTGGTAAGGATGTAGAGAAAAGGAAACCCTTGTGCAGCATTGGTGAGAATGTAAACTGGTGCAGTCCCTGTGGAAAACACTATGGAGCTTCCTCAAAACTTTAAATTAAAAATAGAAGTACCATATGACCCAGCAATTCCACTTCTGAGTATTTATCTGAAGGAAATGAAAACACTTGAAAAGATATTTGCACTGCCATGGTCACTACAGCGTTATTCGCAATAGTCAAGGTAAGAAACTTAAGTGTCATTAATGGATGAATGGATAAAGCAAATGTGATTACACACACACACACACACACACACACAAACTTGTAGTTATGAAATAAATTGGCTCCAGGGGTATAATGTACAGCATGGTGACTATAGTGAATAACACTGTGTTGAATATTTGAAAGTTGGTGAGAGAGTAAGTATCTTAAAAGTTCTCATCACAAGAAAGAAATTGTAACAGTATGGCGATGGACGTTAACTAGACACTGTTGTGATCATTTTCACATTATATACAAAATATCGAATCATTTATGTTGTACATCTGAAATGATTATAATGATATATGTCAATTATAGCTCATTTTTTTAAAAAAAATGCAAGTAAGTGATATAACTTGTAAAATAAATAGGTCATAATCTCTTACTAAAGTACTAGTAAGAAAAATCTCGTTTTTCATGTTGGCACAAGAAATCTGTTACTCAAATATTTCACCATCCTAACCATATTTTCTAATTTGCCCTTTGATAAACTGAAATCCATAATTTAGACAAATATCCTCCAAAACAAATGAAAGTTTTGGGGGATATACAATATCTGTGAGAAGGGAGGAAAGTGCACAATTTTATTAAAATTCCTATGGCATAAAACAATTGATAAAATTGGGCAAATGATATTATGTTTTGGATACTTTAGTTGTGTCATTATGTGTTGATCAAATCTAATCATATAGGAGCATTTATTTAAGTAGCATGTGTTATTTCCTGTTGTTGCAAATCCCCACCCTTGGGGTGGGTTGGCAGCACATCATATATACGAAAATGGCTAAGTCTTGTTCCTTACCCACAAAGGAATCCTTAATCTAGTGGGAGGGATAATACAAAGATCCAAGTGAAGGGGGAGGAGGACATATTGAGTGTGGCCTTAGTGTGGAAGTGGAAATATTATGGTTCTAAAAGATGAAATCTTAAAATCCTATCTCACGCTATATAGATCTAGAAGGGCAAAGAAAAAAAAAAAGAAAAAAACAAGTCTTGAGAAAACCAAGCATTGGTAAGGATGTGAAGCAACTAGACCTCTGACTCATTCTGTGGAAAGCATTTTGGCAGTTTCTTATAAAATTGAACATTCACTTACCATGTGACCTGGTAATTTCACTCCCATTTACCTAAGCGATACGAAAACCTATGGTAACCCAAGAAAGTATTTTGTAGTGGCTTAATTCACAATCACCAAAACCAGAACATAACCGAAATGTCCCTCAGGGAGTGAATAAATAAACAGTGGCACACTTTTGCAATGGAATACCACTCTTCCATAAAAAGGAACAAACTATTAATAACACACAACAACACAGATGAATTGCAAGTATGTGACGCTAATTAAAGAAACCAGACCGAAACAACTATGTACTTTTATATTTATAGGACATCCTGGAAAAGGCAAAACTACAGGAGTGGAGAACAGATGAGTGGTTAAGAGCGGAGGAGGGTTTGATTACAAAGGAATAGTCAAGGGGTATGTCTCTAGGGGGATGATGAGACTGTTCTATATCTTGATTGTGGCGGCGGTCATACAACCATGCATTTGTAAAATTCCTAGAACTGTACCCCAGAAGAGTAAATATAACTGTACATGATTATTTTTAATTTTCATGAAACAAATTCAGCCTAGAATCATGGTCCAGAGTTTAGCAGCCTTCTGGTTCTGGAGTCGGAAAAACAGACCATATGGGGAAGATGCTAATCCTATTTCCTGCTTATTGACACAGAAAAATGTGCAGACTGAACAGATCTGCGCTCTGATGACCAGAAATCTTGAGTTAGTTTTGGTCTCAAAACTCTCTTTAAATGGATAAAGGCAAGTATCATGGGGCCCTGGATATCAGCTGACAATTCTGTTGACCAAAATAATGTTATGTTAACCATCTGGTGGGGGGGTGTGAGAGGAGTGTGAGCTTACTGTCCTCTCCTGACTGTGTGTGAATGGAGTGTGCTGCTCTCCCTGCCCAATCTCGTAGTCACAGACTCTGAGAGACATTGTTTATTCCAATATCATTTATTGAGGTCTTCTATGTGGAGCTCTGTACTATGTGCTATGAGGGCTAAATATTGAGCTACTTAGAGTCTCCATCAAAAATAAAGCTTACAACCTAGGGTGAGAGATAAGACTCAATAACTGTAATTCAATCAGATTATGATAAATCCTGCAATAGGTTTTCTCCCTGTGCTATGGCTGTTGGGAGGAGAAGTCATCACTTTCTGCCACGGGTATCAGGAAAGACATTTTGCAAAGAGTGTGGCATCTGTCCCGAAATTTAAGAACCCAGTAGATCCTAATGTCCCTGAGAAATGGATCCTTTCTAGCTTATTCACTAGCTTCCTCCCATGTCTAGCACAGACCCTGATACACTGTTGTTGATACATCAATGTTTTGGAATTAATGAATGAAAGAAAGAAAAGACAGCATTTTCAAAGGCAGGGAGCCCATTCCAAGAGGCCATAGCCTGAGCAGAGGAATGCAGGCAAATGCTTCAAGCATGTTTGAGACACTGAGAGTAGTTCCATTTGGCTGGAGAATAGAGGGGGTTGTGGGAAGCAGTATTCCAAAATTGTGTGGAAATCAAACCGGAGGATGTCTATGGTGCCAGGTTAAGTAATGAGAACATTTTTCAGTAGAGGAAGGCACTGAAGGATTTTGAGCTGAGCATGAGGTGATCAGATCTGTGTTTTAAAATGAGGTCATTTGTCAGTGATTATGAGGCAGTGACTATTAGTGCTTATATAAGCTGTGTTGGAACCAAGTAGAGAGACCGTGCCTGAGGCACCTGGACCAGCTCAAGCAGGGCCTGGAGACACAGTTGTTGTGATATTCCCCCCTTGGAAAAAACAGGAGTCAGAAACCCTGGGATCAAGTCCTAACTCCGCTTCGAAACTGTGGGACAAATCACATAAGTCTCTGTGTATTTTTAAAAGCTGTAGAAGGTGAGAGGTATGTTATTTGAGTCCCAGTTATTGGAAGGAAAGTTGCAAATATTTCTAGCCAGAGATGTGACAAGAATCGGGACTGCATAAACATAGGGGGTGAGGGAGTCAGAGCTGTCCAAATGACTCCAGGATTTTAAGCCAGACCTGACCCAGAGAACACTGGTGCCATTAAAAGAAATAGAGATGTAGGAAGGAGAAGTTCATTTTGACACAATGATGTCGAATCCCGGGTTGGGCGTTGTTTGGGATACCGGTCATGACATGCACATCAGATATCTGGCCTGCAGGTATGAAAGTGGAGGAGGATGGGAACATGGGGAGAGGCTGATGCCAGGACTTACAGCTACTAGATCAGCACCATTAGATATCCCAAGTGTGAAAGAGATTTCCAAGGACAGGAAAGAAGAGGACAGAGGAGGAAAATTCCTGATAAACTCAGATTTAGGGGTCAGAAAAAGAATAAGTTTGATCAAAGACTGCAAAAACACTGTCCAAAAGTAGAAAGGAAAGTCTCAGAGTGTCAGGCAGAGGGGATCAGTGGTGAAAACAAAGCTGGAGTTCAAGGGGGATGAGGAATAAAATTGAGTTTCCTCATTTTAAAATTGAGAAAATGATACCTTCCTTGCTGGTGTGTTGTGGAGAGTAAATAAGAGATAATACTTAATCTAATGTCTTAGGCTTAAAAATTGGAGCTATTATTAGCATTGTTATTGGAAATTAATTCTCATTTTCAATATCTTCTAGAATTTTTTTAAAATGTAACCCAAACCTTGTGGGTTTTGTATGTGTGTGATGCTGCCTTTCTAAAAGATAAATCATAGGCTCAATTTGCTGCATAATAATATCTCCTGACCTTTAAAGGGTAAAACGTAGCTCCATCCCAGTTTTAGAAGAGCTCCACACTGTTCTGACAAGAGCACATTGTTTTTCAGTAACTCTCATTAGGGATCCCTGCATGGAAACACAAAATTCTCCTCTCCAGGCCAATGTTGAATAATACCAGGTTACACAGAGTAAGAAGAACTTGCTCATCTGCTTCCTTCTGCCCTAATGTGGAATATATCATTTTTATGAAATTAATGCTAACTTTCAGTCTTAAGGGTGGCACTGAAAACTTAATTGACCCAGAAAATCATTAAGGAAGGGGGGAAAGAGCACTGCTCTGATATACACACTTTTACATCATCTTAGGAATAAGTAGTGCCCAAGACAACATTATACAATTATCAAACGTATTTGTATTGTGATTATTTTTTAGTTTTTTATCTAAGAGGCTGAGAATTTATGCTTTGATTCACATAAGAACCAGTTTGCTTTTTTTTTTTTAAGTTTATTTATTTATTTTGGCAGAGACAGAGAGAGCAGCAGGGAGGGACAGAGAGATAGGGAGAGAGAGAACCCCAGGCAGGCTCTGCACTGTCAGCTCAGAGCCCAGTGCAGGGCTTGAACTCAGGAATTGTGAGATCATGACCTGAGCTGAAACCAAGAGTCGGATGCTTAACTGACTGAGCCACCCAGGTGCCCCAGAACCAGTTGGCTTTTTAAAGGGGGAAAAAAAAACCCACCTCCCTTCCAGGATCATACCTTGTGTCTGACCTCAAATCAGCCACCTTGAAAATGTCTTCAGTTGGGGCGCCTGGTGGCTCAGTCGGTTAAGCGGCCGACTTCGGCTCTCAGGTCGTGATCTCGCGGTCCGTGAGTTCCAGCCCCGCGTCGGGCTCTGTGCTGACAGCTCAGAGCCTGGAGCCTGTTTCAGATTCTGTGTCTCCCTCTCTCTGACCCTTCCCCATTCATGCTCTGTCTCTCTCTGTCTCAAAAATAAATAAACGTTAAAAAAAAATTAAAAAAAAGAAAAAAGAAAATGTATTCAGTTAAGGACACACAGTGAAAAAGCAGAAAAGGCTCCGGGACCACAGCAGTTAGTTACTCTGGGGAAACCCATCCAAGGCACAGAGCAGGGTTCTGTGACCATTAAAGACCCGTGTGGCTCTGAAATTCGATGGCCCTTTATTCTGCGTGCTCAAATCATTAATCAAAAGTGTGGGATCTCCCAAGGAAATTGATAAAACTGTTTTCTTGTCATCAATTGATATATTTGCTGGCCCAACTCTGAAACCAGAGCAAACTTTCTTCCATGTTTGCAGCAATTACCAAAATTATCATGAAATATGCCTACCACATCTTTCTTACCTTCAGGCTTCATTATGATTTTCCTACAATTCAGAAACAGTTCAAAACACAACCATTTCTTTTTTCTCTTTCATTTCACATTTTAGCTGATGGAATCATTCATTTTTCACTCATTTCAAGGCATAGAACTTGGAAATAATTTCTGAAATAAAATTCAATTTCTTAACCTGGCATTGAAGTCTATTCGTAATAGGCTTGGGCCTAGAGCCATATCTCCCAGCAAGTATCTCAATCCGAACCCCATCTACACCCCTTCCCAGCCCTCCTCCTTCATACATTCTTAAGCTCCAGGTACAATGGACCATGATGGACAATAGTAAGTCTATGAGTTGCTGTCTGTGATTCTTTGTCTGGGCTCTCCTCCTCTGCCCCAAACGCTCAGCTTTTAAAACCCAACTCAAATTTTACTCCAAACTGGGAAACAGTACGTGGTCCAATTTGATTAGTTTGGATATAGTAACCACAGTAGCCTAACTTCTAATGATATAATAAACTCCAAACGTCCATGGCTTAAGGAAATAAAGTGTATGTATATAGTTTTAAAAAATCTTTACCACCTCCAAAAATTATTTTAAGTTCACCCTAGTGGTAATTGAACGTTTGCTCTCCTGCATTCCCACAGCCCTTTTCCTCTACATGATTCGTACAAGTTGTTTTTAGGGGTATATCTTTTCTAAAATGTTCAATTTTGAAACACATCAGCCAGCTTTTATAAATTTTTACATATCTTTGCATAGCCCCACAAAGCTTAGCGCAATGTCCAATACATGGCAATCCTCAGTACATGTTTATTGAATTCAGTTCAATTTTCCATTGAATTCAGTATTGAATTCTTTAAGAATTTGAGGTTGGAGTAGTAGATTTTAGAAATAATTTGCTTTGGGACCCCTGGGTGGCTCAGTCAGGTGAGCGTCCAGCCCTTGATTTCGGCTCAGGTTATGATCTCACAATTCTGTGGGTTTGAGCCTGGCATCAGACTCTATGATGATAGCACAGAGCCTGCTTGGGAGTCTCTCTCCCTCCTCTCTCTCTCTCTCTCTCTGTCTCTCTCTCTGTCTCTCTGTCTCTCTCCCTTCCCCTTCCCCACTCACTTGCATGTGCAGTCTCTCTCTCAAAATAAACTTAAAAAAAAAATAATTTGCTTTGTAAGTATTCGTGTGCTACTGCCTTCCAAATCCTTGTAAAGTTAAAAATTGTTTAAGTGTCTTTATTGTATTTAAGGTATTTATGTTATGTCATATCATGAGAGAAAGCACAGTTTTCCTGTGAGTGCTTAGTGACTTTTCTTCTTTGAGATTTTTGTTTTCTAATCATCCTGAAAGTCAAGAAGCTTCTAAAAGTAATGACAAAAAAAATACATGAAAAATAAGAAATTAATGTATAAGAAGCGATGTACATAGAGGGTGGAGATAAATTGAAATTGGAATCACATTTTTTAAAAGTTATTTATTTTGGGCGCCTGGTAGCTCATTGGTTAAGCGTCCGACTTTGGCTCAGGTCGTGATGTCACAGTTCATGAGTTCGAGCTCAGAGCCTGAAGCCCACTTCAGATTCTGTCTCCCTCTCTCTTTGCCCCTCCCCCACTTATGCTCTGTCTCTCTCTGCCTCTCAAAAACAAATAAATATTAAAAAAATTTTTTTAAAGTTATTTATTTTGTGGGAGAAAAAACACCACTGGGGGAGGGGCAGAGAGAGAGGGAGAAAGAGAATCCCAAGCAGGCTCTGCGTTGTCAGCACATAGCCTGACACAGGGCTCAATGCCACAAACCGTGAGATCATGACCTAAGGCAAAAGCAAAAGTTGGATGCTAACCCAATGGAGCCATCCAGGCACTCCTGAATTGGAGTCACATTTTAAAAACACAAAGACGAAAGATGAGAAAACTATAACATTTTTAAAGTAAGCTTTCTGAATATGAATGTGGATTCTCAGATGAAAACAAGGTATATCCGATGTGATTAAAACAGAATATAATAAAGCAACACTGAAAGGTAAATTTGGCTGAAAGGGAAATATCACAGCTGTTCTGAAGCAGGCCCCGGACAGAGGATAAGAAATAAAGTTGAGTACAAGATTTGGGGGATTATTATTATTATTCAGTGGTTATACTGAGCATCACCCACCTGACATTATCATCTGTACAACTTTAACAATATCAGCAAAAACCATACTTTTGTTGAGGCAAGTTGGCTTCTGAAGTGAACACTTTTATATTTTGCAAATTAGTGCTTCAGCTAACTTCTACTTCCTCCTAAAACATTCAGAGAATATGACAACTTCTCAAGCATTGTGTTCCCTTAATTTTTATGTCTGTGTGCATAAGGAAAACATTCCTTCTATCTAAGAAGAAATAAGTGTAGTCAAGCAACCTCTAGAAAAAGGGAAATGTCTAAAAGTTAAGGGGAAAATTATGGTCTGAAAAAGAAAAAGGGAGAGAGGGAGAATATGAGCAACTGATGAAGTCAGGCAGAAAATGATGAATTTAACTGAAAAACTAGTGTATTACTTCTTTTTCCATTGGATATAAATTAAGCGGTTGGGACAGCAGAGTTACGGATTTAGGTAAAGAGTGGACATTCTAACAAGCTTCTTGTCCATAATGGTCTCCGCCCAAACACCCAGTCCTCTGTTGTTCTTCTTGGATACACTGATTTCCTTCACCTGTCTCTTCCCCATCAGCATCAATTTTGGTTTGCATACAGGTGAATCTTGAGTAGCTTGTTTTAGGAATGTCTATAGAGAAAGGAGATAGTTATATTTAAGAAAGATAGAAAGAAGTGAATTGTATGACAGGGTAGAGAATTGAGATTTTCACAATGCAGCCCAAGGTTTCCAACACATTTTTTCTTTCAGAATTAAAATTTTAAGTTATGGACCTTTGATTATTCCATAGCTATGACGTGGATGGGATGAGAAGAGGGGTATAGCAGGGGCAGGAGACTTGCAAGGTGGAGCTGGTGGTAAGTTTGTATTAGTAAGAAAAGCCAAGTTTTCTACTACCACTATCACCAATGCTACCGCTGCCTGCTAGCCAACACTGGGTGCCAAGCTTTCTTCTGAGTGCCTACAGCAACCCTATGAAGTAGATGCTGTTTTCATCTCTGTGTTGCAAGTGTTACATGCGGTAGGCACTGAGGAGTTAAGTAATTTCCCCAAGGCCACGCAGCTGGTAAGTGGCAAGCCAGGTGTGAATCCAAACCATCTGATCCTAGAAGCACACTTTAACCACCTGTCAATATATAGCCTGTCACACAGAGAAATGTTTCCAGAAGGTAAGGGACATAGGAATTCTGCACTGCTGATCATTCTCTGATGTATTGTTTTCAGTCTCCTGCCTCTGTTTGTGCTGTTTCCCTTGCCTTGGGTGGCCTCCTTTCCTCCACCCTTTCCTTCTGATGTGTTACTCCACATCCTTCAGATCTCAGCTCAGGGGTCATTTTTCTCAGCACAGCTTCCCAAAACTCTCCTCAAGGTGGTCTGGGTCCCTTCCCTCACTGACTTATGTTGGGTACTGTGTAAATACCTCTATTGTTACACTGATCACAGCATCCTGTTACCTTCCTGCCTCATCTTGAAGCCTTGGATATTCCCTCTGTCTCATCCTTTACATTCAGTCAATCACAGTGCACAGGTGATTTGATCTCTTCAGTATTTCTAGATTCATCCCTTCCTGTCTATTCCTATGATCACTGCCCTGGTTCTCACAGTACCTCCTGCAGTAGCCTTCCCATAGGTCCTTCTTTCTCAGGCTTCCACACACCTGCCCCATCAAGCCCTCAGTGACTGCCCATGACCTGGGGAAAAGACATACTCGGCCCAGCACAGCCTCACTCGGTTGCTGCCCTTAGCCCCATCGCTTGACAGATGGCTGCTTTATGCTGTCAGCCTTGCATCTGGAGCTTTAGCGGTGCTCACTTATTGTCCCAACCCCACCCCACCCTCAACCACTCCTCCCAACAGGCTGTCTCTTGCTTCTGCACAGCTGCTCACACGTTGTTGTTCATGTGCACCTGAAATGCTCTGTCCTTCTCACTGGCAAACTCCTACTAGATTTTCAAGGCTGCTTTGCTGTCGCTTACACTCAGAGGCCTTGGGTGGCTCCTCTGTCAGATGTACTAACACTGAGCTTTCCTGACACCTGTACCTCCCTCTTTCAAGAGGCTCACTAATTTGTTTCCAATCAGTCCTTTAGGTTTCTGCCTCCCTGACTGGATAAGAACTTCCTGGGGTGGAGGGGCAGCACGCCTGGCTGACTCAGTCGGTTAAGCGTCCAACTCTTGCTTTGGGCTCAGGTCATGATCTCCTGGTGTGTGAGTTTGAGCCCAGCATGAGGCTCTGTGCTGCCAATATAGAGCCTGCTTGGGATTCTCTCTCTCTCTCTCTCTCTCTCTCTCTCTCTCTCTCTCTCTCTCTCTCAAAATTAAACCTAAAAAAAGAACTTCCTGAAGGGGAAGACTGGTATATTGACCATTATAGCCTCAGTGCCTGGAACATACCAACCACTCAATGTTTAATGAGTGAATTAAGGAGTTAGTTATATAGATAATATTATCTCCACGTTTGGGGCCTGACGCCTTACTATTTCTCCTCCCTCCTCACTCTTCATTAAACTCGGAGCTGTTCCCAAAGCCCATCTTGTGTGTCCCACGATCTGTGTGATTATTTACCTTGTTTCTGATGAATTTTCCTTCTCAGCACTGCAGCAGATCACAGCTTCCCCAGGAAGCCTTCCCTGACTACACAAGATGGAATGAGTCAGCCTCCTCTTACGTTACTGTTGAAATTTCTGGCACTGAAATTGCCTTTGTCTTCAGCAGACGCCAGCCTCTGAAGGCAGGGATTGAATCTTGCTCATCTTTGTGGCTCTCTTGTACCTACCACAGGCCCAGCACCTGTCTGTGTTAAACAATTTGACATAGCCACAAAGTGTAACATGTTTGTTTCATGGTGCTTCAGTCCTTTTGCTTAGCTGCATAACAGTTGAGTGAATAAGAAAAATAATCATTGTAAAGGCCCTGTTTTAATCTCATCTCATAGCCTTCAATAAGGCAAGATCTTCTGCAGTCAAAATGCTAAAGCCCTTGGCAACTTTTGTTAATTTTAATAACAGGTGGTCTTCTGAGGCCTGAGTGGATGTGGCTACTATTGTTACCACTTTTAGAAACAATGGCCTGTGTTACCATCTGAGGGGAATATAATTGTATGTATGGCAAACAATTAATGAATTCTTAAAAGGAAACAAGTTCATTTTTTTATAGCTTAATTAGGCAGATTTCCACATGTTGGTGAGATCTTTAACATAAACACTGAGACTGTTTTATAATTCCCATAATAGTGAAGAGGGTACAGCCCACTAAGCCACTTCAGGCCATGAAGAGGTTATTTTTAGTGAATAAAGTGCCAACACTTCTGACAAGTGAGTTTCAGGCTAACATCCTACACACTTTGGATTGATCCTTCCCTAATGAGCTCCTACAAACCTGTGGAAGTTTACCCAATAAAGAATGAACGCCACGGGAGCAAGTGAGAGATCACAGCTGCCCAATGGTCAGGCATAATGTAAACTTCCCTGACTTCCATTTATTTTATTGTTTGTGAAGGATATTTCTATTACTTCGATACTCATATGATACATTTTTCATTATGAGCTGGTAGTCAGAACTTCTAGTAAAAAAAAATGCAAAGCAAACAATTCATAATTTGGGACAGCGTGCACACAATTCTCATCAGCACTAGTGAATAAAATTAACCTCAGTAATCCAAACAGCTCTTCTTTTATTTTAAAGTAGTTTCATTGTCAGCGCATTGCACATTGTTGGCCTAATGTGAGATCTTATTTTTCCCATTTACTTATCTCCTCTCTACCTGATGGTTTGTGATATTCCATTTGAAAGAAATAAAATCACACGTCTTTTGAGGCATGCTAACATTCACTGAATGTTAACTGCACATGCAGGATCCTGACACTGTCAGGTAGGCACCCTCTCAACAGTCTTAGAGCTTATCACCCGACAAAGAAAACACAAAGAACAGAAATCTACTGATGACAGCATAGCACTGCATTTTAATAAGAGATACATACAGATGCAATGGGAAAACAGAAGAAGGGCATCCAAGGCCGGAGGGTGGGGAAGCACCAGGAAGGCTTGCCAGAGAGATGCTAAGCTGAATTCACGTTAGCAAGGGAAAAGAGTAGGAAGGGTATATTAGTTTCCGAGAGCCACCATTATAAAATACCATAAACTGTGTGGCTCACAAAACAGGAAGTCTGAAACCAACATGTCAGCAGGGTTGGTTTTTTCCAGTGGCTCTGGGGAAGAAACTTCCACATCCTTCTCCTTGCTTCTGATGGTTTTCAGCAATCCTCAGTATTCCTTGTTTTTAGATGTGCCACTCTAATCTCTGCTTGTGTCTTCACAGGACCTTCTCCCCTGTGTGTGTATGTCTATGTCCAAATTTCCTTCTTATGACACCAGTATATTGGACTTAGGGCCCACCCTAACCCAGTATGACCTCACTTTCACATGATTATATGTGACTATATATGACATATATATATGTCCCTATATATATGTGATTATATATGACCCTATTTATAGGTTAGGTCACATTCCCAGGTTCCAGGTGGACCTAAATTTTAGGAGACAGTATGCACCCCAGTATAGAGGGCATTCAAGAAACACAAAGCACTATGGATGAAGGTGAAGAGACTTGACATGTTTGGGTAACCACAGATCCTTCTTAATGGCTGGACTGAAACACTCTGGGGATCCTACCAAGCTATGTGTCTGAAGAGGTAACAGGAGTCTCATCACAAGGAACCTGTGTGCTAAGCTCAGGAATTTGAATTTTCTCATGAAGCGTGTGGCTGTCATTGAAGGATTTTAATTCTGGAAGCTACATGATCATATTTGCATTTTAGAAAAATCTCTGTGGCAGCAGTGTGGAAAACTGAAGAAGGTACAGATTGGAAGCAGAGAGATTATATAGGAAGTCCTTGAAATAATTCTGGCAAGAAATGGTAAGTGCCTACATTATACCAGCGGTAGGGAAACTAGAGAAGAGGTGGTAGACAGAGAAGATATTAAAAAAGAATTGTCTACAAGACAAATCTCACTGGTTAGTGAGATGTGAGAAAGGAGAAGAGAGAAGCAAGAGTGGTTTTGAAGTATCTGGCTCAAGTGAGAAATGGAGGTAACACTGGCTGAGATAATTAAGAGGGAGGAGTGTATTTAGAGGTAAGAGTGGATGAGTTTTGGTCCATATCCAATTAGAGGCATCAGTAACACTTCTAAGAGGAGAGCTGCTCTTTTGGAGACTGGTACAGTTCTGGCTGGGGATGCATTTGAGATTGATGAATATATAAGTAATTGGTTCCCCAGGTTGAATGTATAAAGTGAGAAGAGCAGAACTTCTAGAAATGCCAACATTTTGAAAGGAACTGAGGAAAAAAGAGCCAAAGAGTGGTATTAAGAAGAACTTCTGTAGAGAAAAGAGGAAAACCAAGTGAGCATATCATAAGAGAGCTTCTAGAAGGACAGAGTGCTCAGAATGCAAAATGCTGCATGCAGAGAAGTCAAGATAAGAAGGGAGGGCGGTTATTTGTTTTGGCAAAATCCAGTCATTGGTGACTTTAGCAAGGGCAGTGTTAGTAGAATGCAGGAATGACAGAAGAAAATAGATGATAGTAGATTGGGGAGTAACTGTGCAGAAAGGGAGATGCAGGGACTGTAGACTGTCTTTTTAAGAAGTTAGACTATGAGGGAAGCACAGCTGTGTAAGAATTAGATAGGCATCAATAGCTATATGGGGTCAGGGAAGAGTGTTTCAATGATGATAGATATTTGTGCATGCTGTGATCCAACTCAAGTGGGAAAACATGGACTCTACAGAGAGGGCTTGGAGTGGAGTTAGTAGCAGGAAAGGGGTACAGATATCTCTTCCAACTAAAGTTGTCTACTGAGTGCATGTTCTTAAAGCAGTTGAGAGATCTCTCACACAAATGTCACTGTGAACATTTTGTTAATATGAATAAAAATATTTCCTTCATGCTCCATATAGTGGGCATTGTTTTGCTGCCCACTCCTTCCAAATTCCCTTCCTTTTATAACAACACTTCCATTTCCTCTTAGGGAATTGATTTTTTCCCTTTGCATGCAGCCTTAGTAGAACTTCAGTTAAGGTGCCCTGCCCTCTCCTATGTAAGGACTAATTGGGCCTGTCTCCCAGGACTTTGAATCTGGAGCCTTTAAGTGAGACAGGTGTTTGAGGGGTGATTAGAATTCATTTATCCCTGATTAGGGATACCCTGGTTTCTAACCTCTTCTGAACCTGCCTTTGTAGCCTTCCCTTTCATTTTATGACTTCCCCATAATCTTAGATATGCTGTAGTGTCTAAGACTCTGGAGCCACAGAGCTTGGATTCAAATCCAGGTTTGGCAACATCCTAACTGTGTGATCTGGGACAACTTACTTAATATCTCTGTGCCTCAGTTTCTACGTCTGTAAAGTGCCTACATATAGGGTTTCCCAGGAATTAATTAGCCCAATGCTTAGAGCAGTGCCTAATCAGAGTAAATGCTATAGGTGTTTGTTATTATTACTCCAACAAAGTCCTCTTCTCTATAAATTATCCTAGATCATTTGTTGCTATGTGCCACCCAGGAATCCTAATGGATACCTCCTTTATCCCAAATGAGTACCATTTTATTATACCGAACTTGAAAATGTAGATATGATGAATCATTTCATAGGGATTGGCCATTTACAATAATTTGAAGAGAGAAGAGGAGAATTTGAATATATTATAGTTGTGGCAAATGGACGAAAGTTCTCATTTAAGAATTAAATAAGGAACATTAACAAGAGACATTAAAGGCATATTTGTACAGAATTTTGGAGAACTAAAATATGGGAGAGTTTTTAAAAAATTATTTTGAAACGTGATTGTTCTGCAATGGCTCCTGATAGAAATGAGGTGGCTATAATGGTTCCTGTCTTTCTGAGTTCTTAATACAGTGGAAAATGCAATAACCTAGGAATCAGGTTTAGAGGCTCATGTCACTTATGTCATCTAGAAGTTAATTTTTTTCATGGAGGCTCAATTTTCTCACTCTGAAATTACTCACTGCTACCTGACACTGAATTACATAGCAATATTGCAGCAATAGGTAACTGATAAGGTGGGCTATAAAGCTGTAGGATTAGGTATGATCACCCAGGGGGGAAGGAGGTACTGAAAAAGGCAGGGGAATAAATCTGCTCAACTCTGGCATTCTGAGCTGAGGACAAAAAGCTACCCAAGATGGGTAGGCAGAAAGAAGAAAACAAATAGATTGTGGGTCATGGAAGCCAAGAAAGGCATGTATTTCAAAAAGGAAACCAGGCATGTGTTGAATATGGCTAAGAAGTCAACTAAGATAAAAGCAGAAAGAAAGTCTTTTGGATTCATCCACATCAAGGTTACCAATGATCGCAGCATGACACTGGGTGGAATCCAGTGATGAAGGCTGGGCCTTATGAGTCAAATAATGGGCATCAGGTGACAAGATAATATATCCTAGGGCCTCAGACACCCAAGGGCAGATGATGGAAGAAGATATTTGGAATGACTCAGATGTCCATGTCAGGTGGCCCCAGAGTCGGTGGACAGGACAGACATGACAATCTCCTTCTTGCAGACAAGTAATCTGAAGGTCAGTATTGTTGACTAACTCTACAAGGTTTCATGATAAAGGGAGCAAAGCGAAGCTGTAGATCTGATGAGAGGAGTAAGAATGGGCAGGCAGCCATATGGAGTGACATCTGGCTCAGCACAAGCAAAGCACAGTGGTTCTGAAGCAAAAAAGAGTCCAGTACCAATTCCTCCAGGGGCCCCTGAGGCCCCAATACTCCCATTAAATTTAATGGCTCTAGGAGAAATATTCTTTGTTTGAGCTGAGGGTCCATCCCAAGATGTGTGAGAAACTCATGTATTAGAATGAATTGTTGAACAGAAAAAAAAGACATTAAAAATTGTTATAATGGAAAATTTTTATATTTAGGTCCATCTAAACAAGCTTATTGGACACATAGCCTTATGAGCTGTCATTTCATAAACATATTCTCCCTGACATGGGAATATTAATTATGAGTTCCATTTAGAGCTTCAGGAGCCCATCTTCTGGATTTTCAGTAGGCAGAGCGCTGCCCAGCCAACATGCCCAATTTACAAATGAGGGTAGGAGAAATGACACTTCTGCCTTTGAACTCCCATCATGGGAATAATAGAGAAGAAGCTGGGAACACTGCACAATGTCAATATGCCTGACAATAATAATCTGTAACTTTTTCCTCATTTCTTTACACTTTGCAGTGCACTCACATTATCTTTTAATGCATTTCTATTTCTTTGCTTTTATTTTTAAAGGCTTTGGGGTGGGTGAAGGGAGGATATACTACATGTATAGCAGATTAGTGTGATTTCTGTAAAGGAACATAAGACAGATGTCTAGCCTTTTTTTTTTTTTTTTAATTTAAATCCAAGTTAGTTAACATATAGTGTAGTAACGGTTTCAGGAATAGAATTTAGTGATTCATCACTACATATCACACCCAGTGCTCATCCCAGCAAGTGCCCTCCTTAATGCCCAGCACCCCACCCACCTCCCCTCCAGGAACCCTCAGTTTGTTCTTTGTATTTCAGAGTCTCTTATGGTTTGCCTCCCTCTTTGTTTTTATCTTATTTTTCCTTCCCTTCCCCTATGTTCATCTGTTGTGTTTCTTAAATTCCACATATGAATAAAGCCCTATAATATTTGTCTTTCTCTGACTGACATCTCGCTTAGCATAATACACTCTAATTCCATCCATGTTGTTGAAAATGGCAAGATTTCATTCTTTTTGGTCTTCAAGTAATATTCTATTGTGTGTGTGTGTATATATATATATATATATATATATATATATATATATATATATATCTTCTTTATCCATTCATCAGTCTATGGACATTTGGGTTCTTTCTATAATTTGGCTATAGATGTGTATCTTTTTAAAAGAAATTAACGGCCATTTACATTAGCACCCCAAATAAGTGAAATAACTTAGTGAAATACTTAAGTGAAATCTAACAAAATATGTAGAATATCTATATGTAGAAAACTAAAAAATTGATGAGCAAAATCCAAGAACTAAATAAAAGGAGAGATAGTCCGTATTCATGGATAGGAAGACTTAACATCGTCAAGATGTCAGTTCTCAATCTGATCTATAGATACAATGTAATCCCAATCAAAATCTCAGCAAGTTATTGTGTGGATATTGACAAACTGATTCTAAAGTTTATATGGAGAGGTAAAAGACCTAGAAAAACCAACACAGTATTGAGGGAGAACAAATTTGGAGGACTAACTCTACCCAAATTTAAGACTTACTACAGTAATCAAGATAGTCTGATATTGGTGACTGAATAGACAGATCAATGAAAAATTGTTATGTTGTCAGAGTCTAGAAATAGGCCCACATAATTATAGTCAGCTGATCTTTGACAAAAGAACAAAGGAAATACAGTAGAGCAAAGATAGTCTTTTCAACAAATGATGCTGGAACAGCTGGACATCCATGTGCAAAGGAAGGAGAAGGAGAAAAGAAAAGAAATTATACACAGACCTTTCACCCTTTACAAAAATTAACTTAAAATAGGGCATAGACCTAAATGTTAAATGCAAAGCTACAAAATTCCTAGAAGAAAACCTAGGCGACGTTGGGTATAACAATGACATTTTAGGTACAACACCAAAGGCATCATCTATGAAAAAATTGATAAGCTGAACCTCATTAAAATTAAAAACTTCTGCTATGCAAAACACAATGTCAAAGGAACTAGAAGACAAGCTACAGACTGGCAAAATATATTTAGAAAGATGCATTTGATAAAATACTGTTGTTCAAAATATACAAAGAATTCTTAAAGACTCAACAATAAGGAAACAAACAACCAGATTAAAAAAAAAAAATTGGCCAAATAGTTGAACAGACACTTCCCCAAAGATATACAGAGAGCAAAAAAGCTATGAGAAGATGCCCCCCATTGTATGTCATCAGGAAAATGCAAATTAAAACAAAAATGAGATACCACCGTATACTAATTAGAATGGCTAAATCCAAAACAATGCAACACTATATGCTGACAAGGATATGGAGCAGTGAGACCTTATTCATTGTTGGTAACACAAAATGGTACAGCCACTTTGAAAGACAATTTGGCAGATTTTTACCATACAATCTAGCAGTTGCACTGCTTGGTATTTCCCCAAAGGAGTTGGAAATTTGTATCCACAGAAAACCTGCACGTGGATGTTTATAGAAATTTTATTCATGATTACCAAAACTTGGAAGAAACCAAAACACCTTTCAACAGGTAGATGGATAAATAAACCCTGGTATATCTAGACAATAGAGTGTTATTCAGTGCTAAGAAGAAATGAAATCGCATGAAAGTCAGATGAATTTTAAATGCATACTACTAAGTGAAAGAAGCCAATTTGAAGAGGACACCTACTGTGTGATTTTGACCATATGACATTTTGGGAAAAACAAAATAATGGAAAAAGTAAAAAGATCAGTTGTTTTCTAGGAGTTGGTGGGGCAGAGGAGAGGTAAAGAGGGAGATGAAGAGATGGAGCACAGATCTTTAGGGCAGTGAAAATACCCTGTATTTTGATATTTGTATTATGATACCATAATGATGGATATATGTCTTTATACATTTGTCCAAACCCATAGAATGTACAACACCAAGAATGAACCCTTATGTAAACTATTGTCATTGAGTAATTTCGATGCGTCAATTTAGCTTCATCAGCTGTAACAAATGTACCACTCTGGTGGGTAATGTTAATAGTGGGGGAGGCTGTGGGGCACCTGGGTGGCTCAGTCAGTTAGGCATCCAACTTCAGCTCAGGTCATGATCTCCCCGTCTATGAGTTCAGGCCCCACGTCAGGCTCTGTGCTGACAGATCAGAGCCTGGAGCCTGCTTGAGATTCTGTGTTTCCCTCTCTCTCTGCCCTTTCCCTGCTCACGCTCTGTCTCTCTCTGTCTTTGAAAAACAAATAAGCCTTAATTTTTTCTTTTTTTTTTAAATAGTGGGGGAGGCTGTGCATGTGTGGGGCAGGAGCATATGGGAAATCTCCGAACCGTCCCCTCATTTTGCTGAGGGTTGAATTAGTCATATTTCTCAACTAAGTTTATGAGTACTGCTCTATAAAGGACCCTATATGTTTAGTTAATTAAATAATAATTTCTCCTTATCCGTCTACTCACTTCTATCCCTCTTCTGATGGGCCACCATGGCTAGTGCAATACTAATTAATGAAGGGGATCTATAATTAAGAAAGATTGCATTAAAATATGAATTAGAATACAATTAGCAAAAGCTACAATAAAAGAAACAAAATAAATACTCCAAAGGGTTCTAAAGATCAGAGTATAGACAATTCATAGAATAAATAAGAGTAAAAGTTGTATAAAATACAATTCTACATGATCATACCTGGTGCATAGTAGGTGACCAGTAAATATTTGTGAAACAATGGTTGGTGTTTTCAAAATTCATTGACAGTATCAAAAAATATCCTCTATTATTTTCTATGTGGCCAAGGGAAAAGATAGTTTTAAGCGTCAAAACAGGGCGCACTTTATATCCTGTTCTACTAATTTAAGCAAGAATTTCCTGGAATCAATTCTGTTGAGGCAGGTATGGCTGCCAGAACTTTCCCTTGAAATTGTCTGCCTGGCCTAGGTTAACTGTAGACATTATTCATTATAGAACTGAGAGCTCTACATAAAACTGGCCCACTGTTAAGATCAGTTAGGCAGATCGGGGTTTTGTTTTTCTTTCTTCTTTATGAAATGTATCGGCAAATATTAACCAGTCTGATTAGGATCCCATATTGCATTAGAGTGACGATGTTACAGTTCGTCATTACTGGTGACGTGGACAAGGAGGCAAACAAAGGTCTATTTCATTAAGGAAGGAATAAATAACAACCAAGGAAGGGTTTGCACATGTTTTCTGCAGCTCTTTGCAGAGCTGGTAGGAAATGAGTGGAGAGGAAGGAGGGCTACATTTTGCTCCTCCTCCAAAAGTGGAGGCAATTATTATCATGTTAGCTGGGGCAGAAAACTGCCAGAGCAAATCTGCTCCAACTGTCACAGAATCTGTTCTGAAGAAGGAAGAGGAAAGTTGTCCTTTAGTCTCTTATCTCTCTTTTGCTTCCTTTTTTCTACTGATTCCAAGATACTCAAATACAACCAAAGGTCAAAGAATGTGCTAATTCCATCTAGCATTAAGTGGCTGCTGGCTGTAAGCAGGATGTTATTATTTTATTAAACGTAGACATCACTGGTAAAAATTGAAAATTAGATATCCAGCTTCTGTTCTAATTTCAAATCAGAGGGCCAACCCTATCTTGTATTCAAGCTCTCTTCTTAGACAAAGGCACTGTTTCACTCTTAGATGAGTTGCCCCTACAGCCCCAAGTATGAGTGCTCACCACACAGTGCACATGCATGTACGAGCACCCATGCACACACAAACACACATACGCACAGTTTGCCTGGTCTCTTACTGAAATGTGGCAGTCACCAGGACGTGGTGCTTGCCAGAGAGCTACAGCTCCTATAGCCACATCTATAACTCCCATGCTGCCCGTAACCTTCTGGAGATTTAAAGCTCAATGTGTAGTGATTGTTGGATTAATGGTAAAATTGAGATTATCCATTAACTTGAATTTAAAACTCGGGAACAAATTTACTAAATTTGTAGATGAAATAAACTGAGTAAAATTGCCATGTAATGGATTTACCAAATCTTTTTTAAATTGAGAAAAATAAATGACCTACCAAAAAGATGTGATTCCCTCCCTCTTTCTTGTTTTCAGCATTTCTAAAGCTCTACATGTTAGATTCTGTGCTAGGTACCAGAGGCCCAAGTTAACCACCTGGTTATCTTTTCTATGGATCTCTGAGTTAATCTCCCTGTTTTTCAGTCTGTTCCTCACCATGGGTACCATTTGGTAGGTTTTAGTTAGCATTTTTAAATGTAATGGAATTGAACAGAAAATATCAAAAGATAAGCATCGTTTTTAGTAACATTTTATTTTAGTAGACTAAACAGTTGGATATGAATGGGTTGTGATATGAATGGATATGTCCTGAGTTGTGATGTAATTTTTTATACACCGGAATGTGTCCGAAAAGCTTGAAATCCACTGGTATAGCTGATATATTTACAGGAAAAAAAAAAGTGATACACTAAATATTCCATTGAAGCAAAATTCCCACTAACCACAATTATTTTTTTTTTAATTTTTTTTTTAACGTTTATTTATTTTTGAGACAGAGAGAGACAGAGCATGAACAGGGGAGGGTCAGAGAGAGAGAGGGAGACACAGAATCTGAAACAGGCTCCGGGCTCTGAGCTGTCAGCACAGAGCCCGACGTGGGGCTCAAACTCACGGACCGCGAGATCACGACCTGAGCCGAAGTCGGCCGCCTAACCGACTGAGCCACCCAGGCGCCCCTAACCACACTTATTTTAAAATAATTACAAACATGCCATCAGAAAAGTACCAAACAAAATCAGAGAAAATGGAAGTTTGAGTTGAATACCCCAAAAATAATTGCGAATGTGAAAAGAGAATTTCATTCTTACAAATCTTAAAATAGTAAGTGCTATCATTACCATGACCACCATAACAGCTCATATCATGAACACCATATACATAAGATGTCTGTGGTATGGTACAGTATGACCCATCTCAGTACCCAACACCAGCAATTTCCATTTTGTGACTTTACTGCCTTCTCTTCTCCACCCACTTCTTGCAAACTTCCATTAAAAACAACTTTTGCAGCCTTCCCACCAACATTCAGGCCCAGGCTCCAGGTCGGTTTTTTCTCCATCATCCTCCCTAACCGGTTACAGTCCCACTCCCTTACCCTTTTTTATGGTGAATAAATTGACCACCTCCCTTTCTTCACTTTTTTAATACTCTTTAATGTCACTGTCTGTTCTGTTTTGGTAATTTTAAAATGATAATCAGTCAACAAATCTTGCTAAATACTTTTCCCCAAGTGAGAAATAAAGATACTCAAGATGACTAAGAGAATGAATAAATGCTCAAGATTCACATGCTATTGATTAAATTTATCTGACAATTCTAAAATAATATTTCAAGCAAAAGGGACCTTTATTCCTTTAGTGCCTCAAATATTTATTTAAAGTTTACTGCAGTGGAGCCCTACTGCTACCGAAACAATATTCCTTTCTTTCCAGAAGCATTTTTGAGCACCAATTATGTTTCAAACCACATAGCAAGAGACTGGATTCTTTTGTAGAGCCTAATAATTGCCATGAGAATAACATGGGAATCTCTGTTGCACAATCTATAGTTTTTTCCAATACATGAGTAGGCTTGAAGAGATGTATTTTGCTCTGTATAGGAGACTATATCTCTCAATAATGGGTATCTTAACCTTAATCCAACCAAAATGTCATTCAGGCATAATCACTTCTTCTATCCTGCCTGCTCTAGTTAACAATTTCTGTAATAAATTTCACAGTTGAGGGATTAAGCCTTAGAAATGATTCATTATAAAAAGAGTGAATACAAACTACAGTGGCATTTTGGAGAAGGGAGGAGAAGATCCGGCAAATGAGGTTGTATTGGGGTGGGGTTGACATTTGACCACAGACATAGTTCCAGAAAGGTGCCCTGAAAAAGTTTAGTGGCCTACAGTATTGAGGGGATTTGCTCTTTAAAAACTGTTTCACACATTCAGCATGCTAGCCTGATGAAAAAATTTATTATCACTCAGTTGAATTGTTAACCAAATTTGTAGAGGAAATCCAGCAGGACCGTTGCACCAGGGAGCATGAAAGCAGGAACCACCCACAGTGGTCATTTTGAAAAACATAATTTGTGCCAGAGTACTTTAAGCAGTATTTCATACTGTTTGAAAAATCAGAAGTTTGTCCCTCAAGGAACCAACAAGTAACTTAGAAATGTTTAGAGATCCCCCTGGGTGGAAAAAAATCTTGCCATCCCACCTGTCTTGAATCTTGATAGCCATGTGTAACAAGTGTACCTCAAAATCGTACGTGCTGCTCTTCCTTCTCCTTCCAACTGATATTGTTAAATGTTGCTTCATAATCATTCAAGAGCTTTTATCAAATTTCACTTCTTTAAAATTTTCATAGCCAGTTTCCTAAGAGAGGTATAAATATTCAACAACAGGTTCTCTGGGAGAAAAACATCCATATTCGCAGAGTTTGCCTATTTCTGTGGTGTAAATATTCCCACCACCATGGCCAATTTCAGGCTACCTACATGATGTTCCTGATCACAGAGTAGGGAAGAGATGAACACAACCAGCCATGTGAGCCAGCTCCCGCACACTCTGGCTGTAAGCCTACAATTTCCATCATTCACTACTCATACACCTTAGTAATGGTTCCAGAATTTTTATATAAAAGAGAGTTGCAGGACCAACATAATTAGAAAAATGGAGGCTGGATATTAAGTGCACTATTTTTATTGGATTAAATGTTTATTGGGAGTGAGTTGGACACAGAGAGAGAGAGAGATGGCAGTGGCAGGAGTAGCTACAGCTCCTCATCCATGCCATTGCCCCACCCTCAGCACAGACACCCACTAGGAATCTAGTCCAGCTTTGTTTCCCATTCTTGTTCTTGAGTCATCTTGACAGCCTCCCCCAAAAAATCACTCTGATTTGAAATCTTGGAATCGTCCTTGATTTTTTCCCCCAGCCTTGCTCCCTACATTGGAGCACATTAGACGCTCCAGTACCACCTCAGCCATAGTTTTCATGTCCCTTTTTTCTTTATATTCTTTATACTGACAACATCGATGGATTCCTCCTTACCTGCTATGTAGCAGTAGCCTCATAACTGATCTACCTACCTGTGGATTCTTCCCTGCTAGTCAGTACAGATTAAAACCTGCTTCCTTTATAAACTTCTTAATTGTTTCACTGGCTTGTTGGAAATCAGGTAGTAGCTTCCTACTGCCTACCAGAAAGCCCAAATTTGTTAACAACACCATTAAGACTTTCCTTTCTCAGCCAGTGTACCATCTCAGCTTTTGGTTCCCAGTAGCCACTTTTATGTAACTACATACCAGAATCAGTTGTTTTACAAGTAGCATCCAAACTGATAAAGTCAAGCACATCCAGGTGTGTACTAGCTGATAAACATTTTCAGTGATACCCCTGCTTATGAGTACACTATGTGTAAACTTCCAGGACAACCCACCCTTCCCTGAGTGAATAGTATATTCTCCCTATATCTTCACCTTTCTCTTTGTGAGTTTCTCTGAATTCCTTCCCCCTGTACAGCTGAAATATTCCCAGTCATTCAAGGTCAAAGCTTGTAGCATTTATAGGCATTAAAAAAGCAGAAAGAAAAGATAATACTTCTTAAAGCCAGAAGTAGAAAAGAAATGACTGTGGCATTTAAATGGCTTAAACCAGATGCCAGAGACTGACTGGGGCCCAGATAGAAAAGAATGTCAAGGACCAATGAGAAGCAATGATAAGCAACTCCCAGAAAAGGCATGTTAATGCTCTTGAATCAGAGCCATCATGTGCTTCTAGGTCAGGGTGATTGTTGACCTTCTAAATCTGGTTGAGTACTCTAAAGCAGCACCATATAGGACTACCTCAGCTGGGCAAGCTTAACCCCAGATTTCTTCCCACATACCTGGTGGAGTCTAATCATGTACTTGGGACTCACTGTGCAGAGCTGATTTAGGCAAAGAACTGGTGTAATATCTGAAAACTGAGACAGAGCATTGAGATAAAACAAAATCTAGAAGTGCAGCTTCATAGAGAAACACCCTTCCCACTTTCTGCACTATAAATATGCTTAGCATGGGGAAATGCAGAGATTTAACATGAATTATAAAATGGGAAACCTTGGAGCTTTGGGGTTCAATTTGGTAGGAATCTTGTTTCCCCATTCTTAATCTTCCTCACATTTTTTTTGCTACATTTTACATTGTTAAAATAAGCCTACATTTACAAGGTTTTAAAAATAAAAAAGAATAGGAGGGCACCTTTTGGGAAGAGCACTGGGTGTTGTATGGAAACCAACTTGACAATAAACTTCATATATTGAAAAAAAACTAAAAACCACTCAAAAGAGAACTTTAAAAAATAATAAAAATAAAAAAATAAAAAAGAATAAAGAATAAAATTTTTAAAATCACCCATAATCCCACCATATATCGACCCTGTATATTTTAGTACATTTCCTTCTAATATTTTTTTTCTACGTATATATTTCCTACATACTATGTTAGATGTATATTTCTTGCAGCCTATAGCATCATAATTTGTTGAATCAATTGATAAAAAGTTAGAGAAAACAAGGAATTATAAAATGATACATATATTCTTAAGATTTTTCTTCCAACTGAAAACATTTGAATTTGCATCGTTCACTAGCCTTGTGATACAGGGCAGGTGTTTTCTTTGAGAATGGAACCCCTGGTTGAACTTTTGCATCCTCTTTCTTACATAAATTCATCACGGACCCTCAATATTTTCCTACTTCACTTTTGTTACACTGAAGCAAAGCATCCCTAATTAAGAATAAGAATGTTGGGGCGCCTGGGTGGCTCAGTCGGTTAAGCGTCCAACTTCAGCCAGGTCACGATCTCGCAGTCTGTGAGTTCGAGCCCCGCGTCGGGCTCTGGGCTGATGGCTCAGAGCCTGGAGCCTGTTTCCTATTCTGTGTCTCCCTCTCTCTCTGCCCCTCGCCCATTCATGCTCTCTCTCTGTCCCAAAAATAAATAAACGTTGAAAAAAAAAATTTTTTTTAAATAAAAAAATAAAAAAAAAGAATAAGAATGTTAAGTGTTTATAATTATTTTCCTCTTTGACAGCTGTCTCACACACTTCTCATTCAATAACTACATTTTTTTAGGGACCCACCTTCGTCAGGGCTTATCAAAGCATTCAACTTAGTTTCAAAGAAACAAAAACACGTTTGCACTCAAGTTTCATCTTTTTTTATGTAATATAGTTAAATTATGCAGTGACAAGAACAAAGACAACTGGCGTGAACAAGTTCAGAAGGAGCCACTGACTCTTGGTTTTCGTACTGCGTGAGTAACAGGAGCAAACCAGGCAGGCTTACCAGCTGCCAAGGTTCCATGAGTCATGGGTTCCATCAGTAAATCTTACACTGGGAGTGGAAAGCTCATCAGCTAGGTGGAGGTTATGTAGAGAGCTTACAACCCTATGATGAAACCCACTGGTCATAAACCCTTACCAGTTATTTTGTTTGCTTTCTTAGGCTCAGTTCCCAGAAGTAGAATTATTGGTTCAAAAGGTATAGATATTTATAGTTTTCTTCATCAATTTGTGCACCTATAACATGACCGAGAATGCCATTCTCACCCCACCCTTGCAAATGTTGACCATTATTTTTAATCTCTGCCACAGAAATAAGCAAATATGGTGTTTTATTAATTTATCTGAAGATGGTTTTATATAATATGGTGGTTCTCAACTCTGTGGACTTGTCAGCTTCACCTAGGAAACTTCTGAAAACTTTTCATATCTTATAATTTTAGCTGCAAAGTATATAAAATGGTTACAATATAAGTAATGAAAAGCAGCATATCAATTTATGTTCATGCTTTACAATTTATTATGAAGTATTGGCAAATAAATCATATTAGGCTTATACCAACTAAAAAAAGGTGGGAGGGGGAAGAAGAGGAGAGAAAAAGGGAAGGAAGGAAGGAAGGAAGGAAGGAAGGAAGGAAGGAAGGAAGGAAGGTTCAACGAAAGTATAGTAAATAAACATCAGCTGAAATGTTATTGGAAATCAAACAACATTTTAATGTTTAGACTCGTACCAAATCATAGTAATCTGGGATTTTAGTGTTAGTGTATGTTCCTAGCCACTATTACCTTGATGAATTCATCGCTTCTCGGCCTTTTGGCTAAGATCAAGTGTAGTACCTTGATGAATTCATCACAAAGTTTTAAAATGTTTTAAATGTTCCAAAAAAGATAGTAAGAGCAGAGAGAAGAATTTCCTAGGTTGGAAAGACATATCTGAAACAATTTTGTTTAATGCTTGGTATTTTTCTATAAATTTATTTATATATTATAAGTTCTCCTAAGTATTTTAAGCAAAAAGAGACATTGCAATCAGTTATTTACAAGCCGCTGGATAAGATGAACCCCTTCTAGGGATGGAATTAGAAGTTGCCCATCTCCATACATAGCAGATGTCTTTGGAGGAATAGAATCTGTTGTCTAAATTAGCCAATAGGAAAAAAGAACAAAAGACATATACGTGTGTGTGTGTGTGTGTGTGTGTGTGTGTGTCCCTTTCTGTTAGGACCACATCTTAAATGAAAATTGAGGCATGTATGGAATATTTATGGTGGAAATATAACTCAGTATCTTTAAAATATACTCCTCCCCAAAACATCCAGAATATATGGTTACCTTGGCTATATATGTATGTCCTCAAGGAAAAATCGATCTTCAAATGCCAGTAAAAACTAAATGAAAATCATAGAAACTATGGCATATGATGAAAGTAGGCTAAAATGCAAAAGGCAACATTCATTCATTCAACACATGGTTGCTGTGAGCTTTTTATAGGCCATTCATTTCACTAGGCACTTGGGGTATATAAATGAGTAAAAGTAGATAAAAGCTGCCCTCTTAGAGCCTGCATTCCAGCAGGGGAAGATAATCAATATCTAATACTCATAATAAGTGGGTAAATGTTGCAGTATTTTAGTCACTAAAAGGTGATCACCTTTTAATCACTAAAAGGTGATTAGTCCTATGGAAAAACAAATAAGCATAATAGAACGTTTGAAGTGACAGAGAGTAGAAGTCAGAAGACTTGCAATTTAACAGTAGCCTCGTCTAGAGGGACCTCACTCCTGCACAAAGACCTCAAGAAGCCCTGTGTGATCACCTTACTTCTCTAACCTCCCCTCCTACTCAGCTCCAGCTGTGAAGCTGAACTCTTCACTCTTCTCCCCAAGCTCCTGCCTTTGCCCGGGCTGTGCCCTCTGCCTGGAGAATCAAGAATGAGGCAAAATGTTCCAAGTGCCCTGAGGTCGGTAAAACAAAAAACAAGTTGGGGCAGGAGATGAGAGACTGCACAGTGGCTTTTGGTTAATGTTATCAGGGACGGTCTTAGGGAGGAATTACCTTTCAAAAATGCTTTTCAGATGTACTCACTAGCTGTCTTTTATCTGCATACATAATGAGTTCATCTGTACCTCCCATTCTCGTGCTCTGAGAGGCAGTAGAATTTGGGAATCAGACTCACTTGGTTTTGAATTCTAGCTCTTCCACTTATTGAACATGAACCTTGGGCATCCTGCATTTTTCTGAGTGTCAGTTTTCTCATCTGTAAAAATGAAGATAAACCTTCTTTGAGGCTTGTAAGAAAAGTGACATACAGGTGTAGCAAATGATAATGAAGACAGGACACCAGTCTTGACAGGGAAACGAATGAGATAATGAAGCACATTTTTTAAACTGTGCTAAGGAGAGTGTATCTTATTTTACAGGTAATGGAGAACCATTAAATTGTTTGGCACAGAGAAGTGTCATACCTATATGTTTGTTTTAGGAAGATAACATTAGCGGCAAGTGGAGGGTAAGTTTTTGGAATCGATGAATCAAGAGCAGGTACGGTAGTGTGATAATGCACTGCTGTGAAATACGATTAATTCAGGAAAGCCTGAAGAGGTGGCTTTGATAATTGGCAATTAAAATATGTATTCTAAATTTTATATCTTTACATTTAGCTAATTCTCATCATATAGACAAAATTAATTAATTAATCATTTTCATCGATGTTTGACCCAGTTTCATAGATTTGGCTTTGGCCACCCTTGGATTTATTGTTGGAGGGATGTATATAATATGAGGACCAGCTGGTAGAGCTACCAGGAATAGGAAAGGGGAGGGGGAGAGAAATCAGCTGATAAACAGGAGTCAGAGAGTCTGGGAAAAGAAACTTAAGTAAACTTTTTTTTTAGTGGCCCAACAGACATCACTTTAGAAAGCATTTTTCAGCTGCTGACTTTGAAAAATGATTACATTGCCTAGCTCGGAGCTTGTAGATAACCAACATGGATAAGGAAATTATGGTTTCCTTTATCTAATTTCATGGCCAGGCTAACCTCTTGCATAGCAAAGAGCAGATGGAAAGAGTGTAGAAGGATAAATCAGCATAAATCCATCATCACTGATAGAAAAGCTTCAGCACATGTGAATGTTCAGTTTTGCCTAGTTGAGGGGCACCAGCTTTTAATTTCTTGATTACTTGTGAATAGTTAATACATTTACAGAGTTTAAAATTCAGAAAGTACAAAAAGGCTATAGAGTGAAAAGTCTTCCATCCATCCAGTCCCCCAAACACCCAGTTCCCCTCCTCTGATAGTAATTTCTTATTTATTGTTGCAGAGATAGTGTATGTATATACAAGCAAAAGGCTTTTAATACAAATGCATGTTAAACATACTGCTTTGCATCTTAAGACTTTATAAATAATTGCTGACTTTTTGTTGTTTAATTGTTGTTTTACTTAATATATTTTGGAGATTGTTTCATATCAATACATAAAGATTTTCTCCTTATTAAATATGGGTGCTTAGTACACCATTATATGAAAGTACCATAAGTTTTATAACTGACCCTCTCCCTTCTAGTGGACATTTAGATTGTTTCTAATCTTTTATTTCATGCTGTGAATAACCTTGCACATATATCAATGAGTACATTTATTTATTTTACTCATAAGGTTGGTGCCTAACATGGAATTGCTGAGTCAAGGTGTATGTGACCTTATATTTTTGACAAGTATTGGCAAAGTGTTCTCTATAGACGTTGTACCAATTTGCATTTTCACAGGCAGAATATGAAGAGCACTATCTCTAACAGGAGAACAGAAAACTATATCATTAATTCCTACCTAGCTGGAGTAAGTCCAAAGTCTCTTCCATCAATTCACAGGTATTCATTCTAAAGATGTTCCCTACTATCAAAGGTGAATATGCTCATCTCCTAGATCATTGGTTCTCACCTGGCAACAGTTTTGCCTCCCAGGAGCCATTGGCAATGGAGGGTGATGATGTTGCTGACATCTTGTGGGTAGAGGCCAGAGATGCTGTGAAATATCTTACAGTGCACAAGACAGTCCACTCCCCTTTCCCTCCCCCACAAAGTTACCTGGTCTAAAAAAGTCAGTGGTGCCAAGGTAAGAAACTCTGATCTACTTCTTGTCGATCACATTAAATACGTCTTATAAACCTTAGGATTCTTCACTCTCTCTAACCTAAGGTCTATGCCAAATAAAATGATGTGCTTCCATCATGCATTTGTTTTTTATTTTTGGTTTCTGTTACATCTATTGTATTGAAATTAATGATTTTCAGGAACCTTAAGCTCCTCAAAACCATGACTATATCTTATTTATATTTGTATCCTGAATATCTGTCACAAAGAAGGCACTCAGCTTATTAAATGAGTGAATGAATTTAACAGTACTTCCTAATTATCTCAGTATGACTTAAGAGATTATTATCTTTTCAATCAAAGACCATTCTTTTTTACTCTTACTTGCTTCACCTTTCTCTTAATTTCTAAATGTCCATTTTTTTTCTTTAGACTTAACAAGCAGTATTTTCTAGCCTACAAAAAAAAAAAAAACTACCAGGAAATGTCAATTGAATAAAAAATATTGGCCTTTCCCCTGATTTGAAGCACTGTATGGTTTATTACCACAGCATTAGTCACTTAATTATATAGTATCTTGCTCATTTTTAACTTCTGACTGAATTGTCCTTATCTCCTCAAATGTATTAAAATCTCCTTAGGCCAAAATTAAAATTTTAAGTACCTCATGATACCTGAAACAGTGTTTTACAGACTGTAAAGCAGGAGAGTGACCCATTGTTTATTTCTTTTTTGTTTTTTATGTGGCTTTTTGTTTTTTGTTTTTTGTTTTTTGTTTTTTGAGAAAGTGTGTGCCTGCGCCTGTGCTTACCAGCAGGGGGCGGGGCAGAGACAGAGGGAAACCCAGAATCCCAAGCAGGTTCCAGGCTCTGAGCTGTCAGCACAGAGGCCCATGCAGGGCTGAACCTAGGAAGCTAGAGATCAAGACCTGAGCAGATGTCCCGGGGTCGTTTAAGCGACTGAGCCACCCAGGCGCCCCCAAAGAATGTGTATGATTCCTTCAGCAGAAAGGCAGCACTGTGCACAAGGTCCAGATGCCAGGCCCTGAGGAATCTATCTACTTCCTAATTTGCCTTCTCCGGGGTTTCCCTGCTCTCTAGGAGCAGAACAGCCCCAACTGACCGGCTCCACGTACGGCTTTTTTCCTGTTTCCTTCACCACAGGTACTGCCACCAGGCACGTTCCCATCGTTCAAAATGATTAAAGAAGCAAGTGTGCAAGGAGAGGTTCCTGGCCCGTGTCTGACGTGAGCTAAAAGCAGAAATCACTAAAAGCTTTCCGCCTGCAGCTTGGCAGCCAGGGTCTCCGTTTAGGCCCCCACTCGCCTTTGCCGGAGGGAAAGCAGGTGGAGCGGAGGCCTGGTTTTAATGAGCTCGACTTGGCGTGTGAGGGGAAGTGCGGCAGCCAGGGGAAAAGGCGGCCGGCTATCAGCAAGGTCAGGGAGGAACCGAGCAAGGACAAGAATACTTGTTTGTAAGGCTGAGTGGCGCTAAATATATCCTGAGAAAATTGGGATGCGGGCAGCTTAGATCATATCTCACCCAGGATTTTAAAATGCAAATGCAGAGCTCTTATTTTATTGCTAATAGGGTGTTGTTTAACCATTAGTTAGCCCAGAGATCCTGTTGCATTCTCTTTGCAATTAAAATACGCTCGCAATTGAAATCCTTCAGAGCCGAGTTGCGAAAGAAGAGGAAAACATTCAGATCAGAATATCCATCAGGCAAACAGAGTAAATGAGAAGAGCCAGCTTGATTAGACAAGGGAGGAAGTAACAAAACAATTATTTTATTCATGTTTCCCCAGAAGAGTTCAAATTAAAAAAAAAAACTTATTTTAAGCATTTTTAAATAGAAACGTTGATATTTAGCTATGAGTTATCTCCACAGGCAGGAAAATGGTGCTTTTGAGGGGTTAATTTTTCAAGGTCATTAAAACCTGAGTCTTGATTTTGCCGAGAAAGAACCCAGAAGTTCATGTGTCACCCATGACCTAAAAAGAATAGACCTCATTTTTGTGCTAATTTTTGAATTAGCTAAAAGTTTCCTCTTCAAATAATAGTCTTTAGATGGGTTGGGGAGAATATAAAAAGTAAACATTTCTGCTGGACCACTTAAGACAGAGTCATTTTGAAATATATCGCATAATGCGTGCCTCCTCGGGTAAATGATGCCAAAATAATTTTTTTAAATAATAATAATTCATGATTATCTGTTATCTTCCCAAAACTATGCTAAGTATTTAGCTTATTTCCCTTAAATGCTATAACAACAATGTGAGGCAGATAAATTTAATTTTGTGGCAATGTTGCAGGGGTTGGTTTGTTTGTTGTTGTTATCTCAATACCCGGATTCGTTGTCTAGCGCTTCAAAGAACAAAGAGGTGGACACAAAATAAAATGAGCAGCAGGCAAAAGTTTATCAGAGTATAAGATCAAAATGTAAGAAGAATAGTATGAAAGCTCTCTTTATAGAGAGGGGACATTAGAAAGTGAATGCCCACAACAATAGGCAAAGGACTTTGTTCTGTAAAATTCTGATCACCCCCACCTTCCTTTCCCGCTTGCTCCTTCTCAGGTCCTACCCTTATTGGCTGGATCACTCTGGGAGCTGGGTTGTCCATTCCCCATTGGCTCGATGCCATTGTATGAGGGGTGGTCTATGGCCATACTGAAGTTGTTTTTATGGTCTACTAATTTTTAGTTAGGTCTTTTGTCAAATTACTGAGGGGAACCTGAAGGGGAGTAGGTGGTGTCTGCTATGGTCTTAAGAGGAACCTTACTCCAAGGGGATTTGCTGTGGTCAGAAGCTCCCGGCTTTGTTCCCAAATACCTGTTTTGCCCCACCCCGGGACCTCAGGTCTTAACCTTTCCCTCTTTGCCTACTGAATCCTATCTTTTCCTATCATAAAATTTTTTTCGTAGATAAAAGGATATTAATGGATGGTCTGGGAATGGTTTCCAGGCAGGAACCCCCTAAAGTTATCTGCAAACACATGTGTGTGCAAGTTTGTGTTTCTAGAGAGAAGGTCCCTAGTTTTCATCAGCTTCCCAGAAAAGTCTGTGACCCTTAAAATGTCCAAATTGGATTAATCATTATGAAGAACAGGAATTTTTGTGTAGTCTAGTTTACCTCTGTTCATTCGAATCAGTGAGAGGGGTTTAAGGCTATGTAGGTTTTTTTTTTGTTTTTGTTTTTTGTGTTTTTTTTTAGTTTTCCATTGTTTCCTATATTGTCTGATGAGGCTTCCTGTGCAGGTCATTGAGCTTACCTCCATGAAAAGTGCCCTATTTCTCCCCTGTGTAAAACTGGTTAACAACATGGACTCTGTACTCAGAGGGTCTGGATTTAAATTGGGTCTTTAACCTTGATTGCTTGTGTGGTCTTGCCGCAGCTTCCAGATCTGCAAAGTGGAACTCATAGTAGGTTCATCCTTATGGAGTTATTCTGAGGATTAACTAAGTTCACCTGCAGAACTGTGTCTGGAATGCAGAAAGTAAAAACGTAAGCGCTCGCTGAGCCGTGTGATTCTATCTGTGGTGAATTTAGAAGCCGCCTGTTCACATTTTGTGTTTGACAAAAGATGGGGATCTGCTTGGGGTTTCATGCTTCTTAAAGCCCTTTTTTACTTCTTAAGAGATTTTTACCTGGCCCTACTTACAGTGGAAATCAATGAGATAATAAACCATGCATTTGTTTTTCTAGAATAGCATGGAACAAATGACTTGAATGGGGAGAAGGATGCGGCTTGTTTCTCCTGTGCCTTTATTAAAGTAACCATTAGGGTTAAGTCTACCGGGCACTGTCAGTGGCACTGAGCAAAACAGCCTTCTTGTCTCTTCAGCCATTCTGATTTGCTTTAGATGCAGTTCGAAGGGAAGAACCAATTTTCCAGCGAGTATCTTTGAAGTGCATTTGAGGCAGCTGTTACTGCGAAGGTATGAATTTTTAAAGAAAGAACGAACTGCTTTTCCTGGCTTGTGGGTGTTTCTTGGGATTGAATCACCTCTCCTTAAAACTGTGCACTGGCACAATCTGCTGGGCTCAGAATGCAAATATCTAGGCAAAGTTTCTCGATTAAAGGGAGCAAAAAAAAGTCAGGTTGAATAGGATGCCAGATGACATTTTTTTTTCTTTATCCTTTTCTTAAGGATTAATAGTCTCTTACCTCTTGCCTCACTGTTCTTCAAGGGTCTTTGCATCATCCATCTGAAGGCTAAAAACTGCTGTCAGATATCTGCAGATAGAGGTATCACTGAGGTCCCTGTAACACTTACCTAGAATGTCACTAAAAGAGATGCGATGACATCCTGAAGTCCTTGTTCTAGCAATGCGGCAGTTCTGAAGTAGGCAAAGGTAATTGCTGTGCACAAAATTATCGCCATGACCTGCAATGTACTAGCATCCTGCTGGTCCAGGACTGCCAAGCCTCTCTCTGTTCTTTCTGTCTAATGCTCTTCCCACCAGAGCAGCTCTGGAGCAAATCACAAAGGGCTGAGGTTCCCTGCTGCTTGTCTTATTAAGCGTGGGTGTCTGTTATGAAAATAGGCAGCGTGGCATAGTAGTGGAACCCACTATTTTCAGGATGAATGGTGGCAGTGTCAGCCTTCGGCAAGGCAGGCTTTTCATAAAGTGACCAGTTATGAATGTCATGGTAGTCTGTGTTAATGCCATGCAGGCTGCCCTTGGGTTGCAGATCACTTGCAAAAAGAAGTGTCTGTCTCTCTCCTCTAGATAGATAGATAGATAGATAGATAGATAGATAGATAGATAGATTTCTCTTGCTTTGCATTTTCTTTCCAGAGTTACAGATAATAAGGAAGCTCACAGAAAGAGCCCAGGCATTTGCACCCATAAAAATTCAGTTCAATAGGAATTATAGGTATTCAGCTGTGAGTAGGTTACTTAACCTCTGGACCTCAGTTTCCTTCCCTGTAAAAGGTGGATAATATTTACCTTGCAGGCTTGCTGCGTTGCTGCAATAAGGCCTTAAATCCTTGCTCATGATTTTAAGGGCAGAAGGACCAAAGACACCTGCTACTAAGAATCTAGTTCCTATCAAACTAAAAGACAAAATCAGAGATACCATTAGCTCCTGTGCAATTTATGGCCAATTCAGAAAGAATTCATATTGCTGCAGAGAGTATTATAAGAAAATCCATATTCACCAGTGCATATGACAAAGACTCTCTCTTTGACCAACCTTAGTCAGGCTCCTCTGAGCCCTCTTATTGACTAGGCCTCGGTCTTGGGCTTCCATGCCTGTTCTTGTAGAGTCCAGTTTTAGCAAGAATCCTGCTAAGCCAGTTTAGAGTGAATCCTCCCACCCTTAATATCTGATATCCTCAATAACAGATTAAATTTCCCACTCTCCCACCATCCCCTAGTTGGTGTCTGATCACTTGGCCTGCATTCATCAAGAGTCCCTGTACCTTTGATTTCTCCTCTTAGTAATGTTTTATCCACTGACGCCCCCCCCTTAACTGCTCTTTAGTTAAAAATCCCCACTTATTACTGCAATTGTATTTGGAGTTGAACTTGATCGTTCTCTCTTTATGCAGTAGTCTTGACACGTATCCCAATAGTCCTAAGTAAAGTCTTCCTTACCATTTTCACAAGTGTCAGAATAGTTTTTTTCTTTAACACAGATCAAAGCCTAAATATCAAGGTTTTCAAAAGAAGCTAGTACTCATAAGATGTTTAATATATGCCAAGATGTTGTTTGTTCTAAATGTTAAATCTATTCCTCACAACATCCCACTGAGGCAGTACCATGATTATTATCCTCAATTTATAGATGAAATGGCTTCCATGAGCGGTTAAGTTAACTTGCCCAAGCACACAGAGTTAGCTAGTGGAACTGATACTGTAATGCAGGAATTCTGGCCCAGGGTCCATGTTCTTAAAGACAATGCTGAACTGCTCTCAGAGGACTAAAAATTAGGTTGGGAAGTCTACTCTGTCAGTATTCTTAGACCAAAGTTCTCAAATTTGACTGCCCACACAAGCCCAGGTAAGTAATAACAAACCAGGAAAGCAAGGTCATGGGGAATGGGCCATGTGGAAAGTCCATGCTCAACAAGGTAGCCAGCCCTCATCATCACTACCTGGTGGTTGCTGCCTAGAAATGCATACCTTCTGAGTTTTTAAAAATTAACAGAAAGAGGGAAATCTGGCTTTTTATGAAAGATCTCTTCAATTCATAAAACAAAAAAAGAAAGGAAAAGGAAGGGGGAAGGACGAAAGAGAGGAGGGGGAAGAAAGGGAGAGAAGAGAAGGGGAAACCATGCAGTTCTCTCTCTCTCTCACACACACACACGCACACACATATGCATGCACACACACACACACACACACACACACACACACACACACGCCTGCAGGGATTCATTCAGTCTGTCAACTACCTGTTAGCAATTTCATTTGTAGAAGTTATTAAATCTTATCATAATGGACTCAGCTTGATTTTAAAGATATACACTCCCCACTCTAAACCACCAAGTAATTACACTTTTAAAATACCCTATCTGTCTAACCTATTGGAGACTATAGATTTCTGCTTCTAGTTGGAGAGGGGAGGGGAAAATATTCCTGGACACATGGAGATGCTGTAACAATTACTTTAGCAGATATGATTGAGAAAAGTCTTGATTTCCTATCTATCCATGAATCAAGAGTTTCAGATCACAAGTATGAGCCAAGAATCTGTTTTTTCTTCTTGATTCTTTTTTTTTTAAGTTTATTTATTTTGAGAGAGAGTGGAAAAAAAAACACAAATGGGAGGGAAAGAGGGAGAGAGAATCCCAAGCAGACTCCACACTGTCAGCACAGAGTCCTACTCGGGGCTCAGTCTGAGGAACATGGAGACCATGACCTGAGGCAAAATCAAGAATCGACTCAACCTGCTGAGCCTCCCAGGGGCCCCTTTCTTCTTGATTCTTGAATTGATGGATTTTTGCCTCTATTAACAAAGTAAACAAAAGGAAACACCTTTTAAAGTTAAACTAGTATAATCAACTAGGTATCTGTGGAAAATGGAAGTAAACACAGCGAATTCTGAGAGCTTTATTAAATGTTGTCTTTTTCTAAGTCTTTAAGCTTCAGTTGCTGAACTTTGAGCTGCTTGTATTTCACAGTCCTCTTTGCAAACCAGGTTTCTTGGCTCCAGCTATATAACACAGGAGATGTTCTATACTCCTGGCTTTATGAAACCTTCCCGCTTTTGTAGCAGGTGTCCAATGTACTTGTTTTTAATTGCCTAACACTGAATTACAGATAAAGTTTCATAAATAAGATACAACCTTTTTTTTTTACTTTTAAAAATAGCACTCTTTTAAATTGTGTGTTTTGATTAATATTCCATGTCATGGGTTAACATTTCCTATTATTTTGACGTTTGGCAAGGCTTTAATAATAGCCATTTGGGAGGGAAGTTGGGATCAATTAACACCTTTTTATGCACAAGACTTTGCACTGTCTCCTGTGGAGTGAACAGAAAAGAATCAATAAGCTTGTCCCCTTCCCTCCTGGAACTTGAAGTACTTTTGGAGAAATAAGACATTTACACGAGTAACAAAGGTACAAAAACAGCACATGAGAAGGACCCAGATGACCACAGCTGTACGATTTTTAAAAGAAAGACTTTATGACTTGAAAGCTTTAGAGGCCTTCAGAAAGGAAATGAGATTTAAGTGGAGCCTTGAAGAATGGGTAGGCTTTTTGAGGATGAGGAGGGCAGAGAGCGGGAGGAAAGGCATAATAAAGGCAGATGAGAAAGGGGCAGAGGGGAAGACAGGCTCGGTGCCCCGTAAGTGACTGCAACTGAAAACTCCAATAAGGAAGAAATGGAATATACACCTGGACAAAGGGTTTTAGCAGAAAACAGTCAAGACCAAGGATGGGAAGGGGCGCCTGGGTGGCTCAGTCTGTTGAACATCCATCTCTTGATTTCGGTTCAGGTCATGATCCTAGGGGTCATGGGGTAGAGCCCTGTGTCTGACTCCACACTGAGCATGGAGCCTGCTTAAGATTCTCTTGCTCTCCCTTTGCCCCTCCCTCCCATGCTTGCTTGCTCTCTCTCTCTCAAATAAAAATATAAGTAAATAAAGTTCAGATTTAAAAAATTAAGTTTTTTCCCACCGTTCAGTACCTCCATCTCTCTTTTACTGTCTTCTACTCCTCACATTCCCTCCATTTAAGACCTAATATGTCTCAGTCTAAATATTTTTAGAATTTATATAATCATATACAAACATGTCTGTACACATACACAGTCTGTTTTCGGTCATTGTGTGTTTAGGTCACTGTGTGTTTTAGGTCACTGTTTCACAAAAAGGAAAATGTATATATTCTTTTCTCTACCTTGTTTTTCTCACTCAGCCATACCTTGGAGAAATCCCTCCCAAGTGAAAAGTTACAGCCCAATTAACTGTTTGTTTTGATGGTTGCATTATGCTCTACAGTAGAGATATGTCTTGATCTATTCTACTACTCCCCCTTTTCATGGAAATCAGTTTGCATCCAGTTTTTCTGCCCCTACAAATAGTACTTCAGTAAACATACTTGTATCCCTATCTATATATGCTGGTATTTTACATCTGTTGATAGAGTTAGGATCACAGAGTCGAGGACATGTGTATTTTTAGCTTTAAAAACTAAACTGCTTCCCTAAGAAAGCTGTAACAATACACAATATGCACCTACAATTAATAAAAATACTTCCTTTTGGTAGGTCTCCCCAGGCCATAATGTTACAGCTCTTTTTAAAAAAAGTTTTTGCAGGTGGAAGTATTGTAAACTAAAATCTCGTTGTTACTTGATTTGCATTTTCTTTGACTACAGGTGAATTTGATCGTTTTTCCAAAAGCTTGTTGACTGTCATGTTTCCTATGTTGCAGGCTGCATTTTCATGTTCTGTGTCCATTTTTCCAAAGACCTATTTTCTTTCCCTGAAAATTTTTAAGAGCTTCTGCTATATGATAGATATTTTTGCCTGTCCTCTAGGATTTTAAACATTTGTTTTTCAAATCTATTGTATTTGTTTATGGTATCTTTTGCCATACAAAACTTTTGGGTTTTATTCAATCCCTTATGTTTTTCTTAGTTTGTGTGTTTTCTCCCTTGCCAAGAGAAGCCTACCATCTCTGCCCCTAGATTATATTTATGGTTCCTAGATTTTCTTACAGGATTTTATTTATTTAATTACTTATTTTACATTTTTAACCTTTAATCTATCTAAATCCATCTAGGATTTATTTTTGGAGTTGGTATAAGATAAAGATCTAGCTTTATTTTCTTCCAGATGCATAAACAGTTTGCCAGCTCCTTATATTAAATAATCCATCATTTTGCCACTAAATTGAAATGCCTCTCTTGTCATATATTAAATCTTCATTTATATGTGGATCTATTTCTAGATATTCTATTTCACGTATCTGTTTAGGCCTATTTCAATACTTACTGATTTGATTACAGTAGCTTTATAGGATTTTCGGATATCTGGTAAATCAGACTACACAAATGACTTTTGGGTAGTTATCAAATGCTTAGGTAAATACATTAAAAACCTATTTGCAGACAGAAATGGGATGCAAGCAGAAACTAATGTACCAAATAATACTTGTATAATTAAAATATTTTTTTCAAAGTCTTTCTTCCCAAGATCTATGTTTTATAGCAACGAATACGCAAGGAAAAGGTTTAGTGTGCTTATAAGATCTTGTACAAATTAGTTTGCTGTATTTTCAACCCCTAAATGCTGTACCGGGTTAATCATACTATTTCCTTGATTCACAGATTGATCCTTCAGAGGAATCGTCCCTGACTCCGTCCCTACACTGAGCTAAAACTGCTTCCCAGGTGGAACACTGTTCCGGGGAGAGCTCTGAGGATTTCCTGAAGAAGAATTCCATGGGGACTGTACCTGACCCTTTGAGATCAGCTAAAACTTCCTTGATCACAGCTTCTGGAAAAGAAGAGGATCTAGGAGAAGTGCAGCCTGCCTCCCCTCGGTCTCCACCAGCCGTCTTGTGTGAGAACACCAATGGCCTTTCCAGCACTCCTGCAGAGCCAGACCTCAGCCCCAGTGCAGCTGCTGAGGTCCTGATGCAGGCCTTTGAGCATGAGACCACCCAGCCAGACATGTCTTCTCCTGGTGTCTTCAATGAGGTGGAAAAAGTGTCTCCTCCATGCAGTTCTGACAATACCCAGCTGCCAGGAAGCAGTGAGCCCACAGCACCAGCCCCATGTTCTGCAGCAGGAAAGGATCTCATAGATGAAGCATTTACAATGCCAGCCAACCAACACACCCACCAGGCGACCCCAAGTGACCAGCTCAATGCCAGCCCCTTATCAGGACCTGAAGATACTCTGCTGAAAACACAGAGAACCTCGGATGGGGAGATTCTTGAAAAACCTGAAAAGTCACATTGCCCTGTGGGAAGCACCCAGAGCAACAGCCAAGACCAAGTGCCCTGTGATTTTTCTTCTCAAAAAACAATCCAGGGAATGCTGCAGACCGCAAATACAGCAGCCAAGGTGTTCAGTCACCCCTCGTCTCCTGTAGGCCAACCCAAAGGGGCAAGGCCAGGAGCCATATGCGACTCCCAGACAAGGTCCTGTGACTCTCCCGCAAAAGAAGGATGTTCAGGGAACAAACAGCCCTCAGCCACCACCTCAGACAGCCAGTCCGTGACTTCTGTGACACCCCAACCACCCCACCTCACTAGCAAAGTCTCCACACGTCCTCCAGATCAGGTGTCAAGGTTCAAAGAAGCAAGTACAATGACCAACGAAGCTGCAAGTGAGGTCACGGAAGCTCCCGACAGGGCTCGGCAAGATGCTGGGGTGCAGGCAGTGGCAAGTGTGGAGAGCAGATCGGTCTCCACCAGCCCCAGCATCCTCGCTGCATTCTTAAAGGAAACCCCAATTCCTGAGCGTTTGGAACAAGAGCAGTTGTGTGTCATTTGCAATGGCAGCGGCAGTGGGAGCCACACGCTGGAGCTATCTGACAACATCCACTCCCCCCAAGGGTCAGGTCCGTGCCCCGGCATCATGCCAGAAGTGCACATCCAGGCAGCTGTTTCCACAGCTCTCCAAGGGGAATGCAAATTGGTGAGCTTACCGAGTGAGGTCCTTAAGATCTCATCCATCACCGTGGCATCCGGTAATACTCAGGATCTGTGTAAGGAAGATACAGGGTCTGCGGGAATGACCCCAGCAAGGGAAGAGCCCACCTCTAAACAGCTTTCAGGTGTGAATTCCAGGTCCCTGAAAGCCAGCCCCACTGACCAGATTTCTTTCAGTGCGGGAAGTCAAACCGAAACAAATCATGAATTGAGGAAAGTTGAAACCAAGCCATCTGAGTTTGCAGTGAAAACCACAGATGGTCACGAAACAAACCCAGACTGCCAACTCTCTGACTCTTGTGGTCCTGCCAACAAAGCCGACCAGCCCGGGAGCCTGGATCCCACTGACAAAGGAGATGCAAGAGAGAAGCAGCCGGCATCTCCTCAGATAGTAAAACAAGAATGTAGAGGCACCGATATCCTTGATGCCAGGGCCAGGGCAGAGGCCAAAACCCTGCTGCTCAATCCTAAATCTCAAGAAAGTGGAGGCACTGGGTCAGCTGCTAGTCCTACGCCCTCCCCAGTGAGGAAGAACCAGGAGGGTACCCTGGAGGAAAATAGACAGACCAAGACAGCCACCAGCCTGAGTCTCCCATCCGATTCCATGGGTGACTCCAGTCCAGGTTCTGGCAAGAGGACCCCTTCTCGCCTGGTCAAAGCCAGCCCACGGCGGGCCAGCCGAGTCAGCGAGTTCCTCAAGGAGCAAAAGTTAAATGTGACCGCGGCTGCCGCCCAGGTGGGACTCACCCCAGGAGAGAAGAAAAAGCAGCTGGGCGCCGACTCCAAGCTGCAGTTGAAACAGTCCAAGCGTGTCAGGGACGTCGTGTGGGATGAGCAGGGCATGACCTGGGAAGTGTATGGTGCCTCCCTGGACCCAGAGTCCCTGGGTATCGCAATCCAGAACCATCTACAAAGACAAATCAGGGAACATGAGAAATTAATCAAAGCTCAAAACAGCCAGACCCGGAGATCCATTTCCTCAGATACTTCTTCAAATAAAAAGCTCAAAGGAAGGCAGCACAGTGTTTTACAGTCCATGCTGCAGAACTTTCGACGCCCCAACTGCTGTGTTCGTCCTGCCCCTTCTTCTGTGCTAGACTGAAAGAGAATGTGTATGGGAACCCTTGTGTATATTTATGGTATTCCTAAGTGTCTCTATTTGTCAAAGCTTACTTAGTTTTGGTTTTTGGTTTTTGGTTTTTTTTGGAGAGACCAGGAAGACAAGCAAGAATTAACTATTGGAAGTTGCTATTAAGAATTGTTGGGTCCTTTGGGACTCCATAAATAAAAATATCATTTCAATTTGAAAGAACAAAAGAAAAGAAGAAAGCTCCACTGAAGGTTAATGACCCTAATTAAGAGGAAATAACATTCACTGGATTTTTTAATATGATGTTACTTATAGAACTAGCACTGTCATTAAATACGTGTCACTTTGTATTACTGCCTCGACATATCACACTGTGGTGTTTCCACTAAAATCCCTGCTTAATATTAAAACTAGCAAAAATACTGTTATACTTTCTAGTCATATTGCAATAAGAATGCTATTACCACACAGAATTTAAGTAGACGATAAGAACTATAATGTAAAACTGTGAAATAAATTCGACTTGCTCTTCAGCCAGATGACATTAAGGAAAAGCATTTAAATGCATACAATACCAAATGAATTAATATTTGTCAACATCTGCAGATAACTGTTTTGGTAAACCTTGTTATATCGTCAATAAATGTAAGAAAGTTATGTTAGGAAAATTAGCTGAGCTTTTGAATATGAATACTGCCCACATAAAACTTGAATTTATATCTACAGATTTTCCTGCACTCAAGGCAAGGGGCATCTCTATGATTCTGATGAGATGAAATTCCTATTTCTTTAGAGGAAGTACATGCAACTGAATTCTTGGAAAGAGTCATCAAGTTATTAAGTATACTAAAGTTTATGTCGTACAGGTGTTCTCCAAAAACATTCTGCTGAATGTGTTAAGGTTTCTGTGTTGAAACCTTTTCTGTGTCAAAAAAAGGAAGTAACAAAAGCAATGGGTCTAATTTCAACTCCTATAAACAGGATGCAGTTTGTGTTTTCCTTTTGACTTGCTTGTGCAGTAGCTTCTAATAGAAAATGTAGTGAACACCAAATAGAACACAAACTTCCTCATGTTTTTGTAGGTAGACTAATATCATCTAGTTGCTTAAATTTCTCATCTGTAGTAAAAAGGTAGCCTCTGTCAACTTACTGATTTTAACAGAAATACCATTGTGTCTCATCCTTCAAACCCAGTTTAAAAAAAAAAAAAAAAAGAGGCCCTTACTAAAACCTGGTTTGAGCTTCCAGTGGGCTATAGATTTTGAAACCATAGGCACCTGTTTGAGCTCAGTGCTCACCTGCCTCCAGAAGAGGAGGTTTTCATTTGTACCCATGAGTGTCTTGCAGGGCACTGGGCTGGGATGACCAGTAGTGGCTTGAGAGTTGGAGGGGTGTGGAAAAGGGAGATGAGGCAGGGCCCTGGAAAAGTTTCCCCTCCTAGATTCATGCAGAGAGATTGCTCGTCTCCACCTTGCATTTAGAAAGTCAGATTATTAAACGTGGAAGGGGTGCTCCCTGGTTGCCTTCTCTGAGCTCATTCCTCTCGATGAGCCAGAAAAGAGCGTCTATCCATGTATTCTCTCTCTCTGGTGACGCATAAATGGCGTTTGTGCAGTAAACTCAAAACCTCTGTTTTGGCTTCTATTTTTGTTAATTCTCTTTTGCAGATTCTGAGCATGTAGGGAAAAATCTTTTGTGCCTGAGCTTTAACACCACATGCTAAACAGAGCACAACCCAAATTAGTAAATAGCCCCTGGTTTCTTTGAAAGCAATAGGACTGTAGATGACAACTGCATAAATGGACTGCAGCCCCAGTACTCTTAGAGCCTAAGAATGGTAAAATCACAGTGGTTACATTTGGAGCCACCCTTTGAATTTTTTAATTAGGCACATTTTCCCATTTCTTACCAACTGGCCCCTATTAAGAATACTACCTACAGTAGAAATTGCCATCAGATTATCAATCAAATTACTGTTAAGGATCAGAGATGTAGTCTAAAACTCTCTTTGGCCTCGAATACCCGTTTGTAGCAGTGTTCGTGTGGCTTCTGTTGGAGATGCTTTTGCCAGGGTGCCGTGTCCCTCCTACCCCTTCCTCACTGCCTGTCTCCCTCACACGTTGGCATACGTGCTGTGTACACACAGAGAACACCCTGTGTACACAGCAGCAGCTGTCAGCAGCGCCCGCTCCAGATGGGTGGGCCCCAGGTAATCCTCTGCTGTGTAGGGGCCAGAACAGGCTGTTCCTGCATTAAAATAGGGGGAAAGGAAGAATTTCGCATCTGGTAGTAATATTTATTCTTATGAGGTTAGAGTAACCACGTGAATTAGAAATACTGAAATTAGAAATGTATAATTATACATTTATAAATTAGAAATGTAAGCTTATAAATTGTAAATAGCTCAAGTTAAAAATGAGGCAGAGGCCTAAGAGAGTTGTAGACCTTTGTCGCACATTAAATTAAAAGAAAATCACATTAAGTTACTTAAAACTAAATGTAGTGTCGCGGTGTGCCTCTCATAGTAAAACTTAAGATCTGAGTTAGTAACTTTGGTTTTCTTTGGTACTGGAAATAGCCTTTCCTTCTTAATCTTTATTTTTTTTTTTTTTTTTTACTTTTCACCTTTACTTCTGCCACACTCTAGAGCTTGTCACAAAATAGTATAAAACTTTTCTCGTTTAGTTGTGTATTGAATCTTAAAGAAGGAACAGCTTTTCAAAACAGTAATGAAAAGACCACCGAGTGGGTAAATAATGAACCCTCCTGAAGACAAGCCATGCGTTTGCTTTATGACACTCCAAGTACTCACACCATAAAACCTTAACCTGAAAATTTTCCCTCACTTTGATCTGTGACACAACATTGACATGCAGCACATCATTCGTGACTCCTTAGGTTGATTCAACAAAATGCAAGTGGAAAACAGGTTTCATAGCAGATTCTTTGAATTTGTTGGGCTATTTCTTAGCCTGGCTGCATGACAAAGCAGGTTGAAAATTGTTTTTGGCCTTAATTTCTTTTAGATGTTCTGTTCCTTTTAAATGTTTTTTAATCAGGGGTGCCTGGGTGGCTCAGTCGGTTAAGCGTCCGACTTCGGCTCAGGTCATGATCTCGAGGTCCGTGAGTTCGAGCCCCGCTCGAACAGTCGGGCTCTGTGCTGACAGCTCAGAGCCGGGAGCCTGTTTCAGATTCTGTGTCTCCCTCTCTCTGACCCTCCCCCGTTCATGCTCTGTCTCTCTCTGTCTCAAAAATAAATAAAACGTTAAAAAGAAAATTACAAAAAATGTTTTTTAATCATTGAAATATATGGAGGAAATATAAAATATTTCTTAAGCAAGTAGTATAAGAGAGATGAATTAGAACACAGTGTCTGGAAGATAATGAAATATTTACAATGTTAAGAGGCTTTATGGCTTACCCAGTGAATACTAGAATTTTTCATTTAAATGTTGATTTTTCTATTTTAATGACCACAAGAAAAATGGCACCGCTTGAGCTGTCATATGTTTATCTTCAGTGCTTTTCTAATTATGTCCTTCTGGATTACTGGCTTTGGTGCCACAGACCAACTGCTCTATGTTTATGTTTTGGACCAATGGCATAAGTTGAACATTTTGTTAGGTCGGAGAATCCTTTTTGTTTGCGTCCAAAATGAAATATTTATAAAATATATTAGTGTGTTTTCCTATCTTGACAAGTTCAGCTATGTCAATATAATTTGATTTTTGATGACTTCTTAATCTTCAGAATTGTCTGATAATTGGTACTTTGGATACCAGTATTCTTCACGTTATAGCTTACATCTCAAAATTTAAACAAACTGTAGTGAATATGCATGTGTAACATAGAGAATTTGGGGACCAAATCTCTAATAGGAGCTTGTCATTTTCAAGTAGAAAACAGAAGAAGGAAATGACTTTTGGTTGCATCCTGAGAGCACTGAGGTTTTATCGTTCCTAGCTTATTCTAATGTTATTTCTCTCATTTCTAGGAGTTCCCATCATTCTGAGAATACCTGTATATACCACATGAAGAATATAATATCCTGTGACTTTACACTTTGTTTACAGAGGATATATATGAGTATGCTGTTAATGTAAATTGTTTGGCCTTTGCTGTATCCACTGTTACTGTTTTGCTGCCAAAATGTGAGAAATTATCTTCTATTCCTCCTACATATTGTACAAGTGTTAAAAAAGTGGTCCATTTCTAGTACCAGATAATTCATCACATCTCTTGTCTACTTTTTAAGAATCAGTATAAAGAAAAACAATACATTAGGATAAGGTTTGCATATATGTATATGTGTTTTTACTGACACTTGGGCACTTGTAGCCTTGTGTGGGCCTCTTCCTGTCTGATTTACTAATCGGCTACGATGCTGCCATGGAGATGATACTGTTTACTCTCTCCTGCTTTGTCCTAAACGGTATTTGAGAAATGAAGCCTGTGAATTTCCCTTTGTGATGATAATACAGTGAACTCAGCAGTATCTTGGATAATTGAGCTGACCATCTTGTCCCCACCCCTGTTTTGTCTACACAGTGAATCAGAAGTCTTGTCCAGGTCTGCTTCAGTGTTTGCTATTTTATATTGATATTCGAGCATTTTGTTTTCTGTGAGCAACGTTCTTTGATGCTGTGTGTGGCCCTTTTGGTTGAATCTCTCCAAATGTGGGTCAGCTGCTGCCACCTGGCAGATAACAGGTGATACGCTAAATCTCCTGTCCATTCTTGTAACTATAGCCTTCTTAATGGAATTCTGCAACTGGATGAGTAATTATAAATGTCATCTTTGCAGACACACAGGCTTAAGGATGTCTACAAAATTTTAGACATTTTTGCAAAGGGGGAAAAAGTAGTCTTGTAAATACTGAAACATTTCCATGAAATTTATCCTGCTCTTGGGAAAAAAAAATTCTCCTTGGCTGCAGAAATAAGATAAACTTTATTTGCGATGACCAAGGACATAAATGAAGATGGATTGAGGTGGAAAAATTCTGTCTCACAAGTAATCAGTGACATCTGCCAGAGGTCATTACAGCTACTCTTAACTGTGAACACTCACCAGCTAAACTACTCACTTGCCACAACCAAATAACCTCTCAAAGTAAATCCGATACATTTGTATATATGTGTAGATAGAAACAACAAAAAATCCTGAAAAATTACTGTTGACTATTAGTTAAGTCAAGGTGAAGATAATTATAAAGAACATTTAAATAACCATGGGCCTTGGTGAAATGACTATGGAGGCCAGAATGGTGCAACAAGATGTTATTCACAAGTTTGTTATTTTTTTAAGACCCAGAAATCTCAGATACTCATCATGAGAATAAAGACTGTTGAAAATGAAATTAAAGCCAAGCAATAATGTGCCAAAAAGAGGCAGTTATACCAGCAAGCGCATCTATACGAGCACACCATTATGTAATATGGCTTGCTCCGTGAAGACTGACTGTAACCCACAGGATAAAACAAGCAAAGGCATAATTTCTGCTTTCTTGCTAGAAAAACGTGTTTAGGAGCTCTATAAAGAGATACAGCGCCGGTGGACTTTAGTAGAGATAAGGTAACATCTCTGTCTTAATGCTAGCCAAGACGAAAAAGGAGTCAAAAAGTCTTGCTAGCTTAAAATTCACGATAGATCCAACCAGAAACTTTGTTGAAACAGAGGGGTTAAATATATAGTAATTACTCTTCCTGGACACTTGCACGTAGCAAAGCAATTCAGTTAATTCTGCCTAGAGGATTACCAGCCTTAGCTATGAAAAAAATGTGTTCCCAAATGTAAAATAACTAAAACATGAGTACTCATATCAAAAAGGGCCTCAAATAATGCCTTACAGAAAATGATATTCCAGATGGGCGTTTCTAAATACTAGCCCTTTTTCAGTTCAAGCTCAAAATCAATTGGCTGCAAAAAAATAAGTCACTATTTTACATTTCATAAAATGATGCAAATCATCAACCAGCATGGTGAGAATTATGATGAGAAATAACCTAGTGATTTACATGTGTTAAGGAGAAATAAGTGGGAGAGAAATGCTAACTTCTTTCTTGATCTCTTATGATGCGGGGATGTCATCCACTGATTTGCAGGGCGAAAATTATGGCTTGCTTTTTAACATTACTACTAGCATTACTCTTTGTTACTTTAAAAAATTAGATTGCCTATTTTTTAGCAAAACTTCTAAGTGGATAAATGATTTTTCTGTTTTATATCATTGCTTTAATATCACGTGAAGACTGTACAAAGCAAACTGTGTTGAATGGGTAGAAGGAGCTTACGTTTATCAGGATCTCTTAATGATTTTAGCTGAGATTCCTTAACGCTTCTTTTAGGCCACATCTTTGAGTAAATTATTTTTCATAATGTTTTCCATCACATCTTAAACTGATGTTGGTAAATCAGAAGATTACAGTATTACAGTCATGCTCCTCAATCCCTAGAGGAGAGGAGAGACTAATTTTTATTTTAAGGACATCTGGACACAGCTTTCCTGAGGCTGAGAAAGGTCAACAGGGCCTGACCTGAAAACTCAAGAAAGAAATATATTAATAATTCCTAAATTCCTCAATGTATTTATCTCTGCTGTACTAACATGTGAACAATATGTTGTGCATAATACTGTAGCCGGTTGTGGTATGTCAATACATTTTGTAAGTGTGTATAGTCTGTGAGTGGTTGGTTTTCTCTTTCTATGTGTAGGAAAAAAAAAACATGCCGTGTCCCATTTCAAAACCAAGTTCTGTCATCGGGTAGGCACATGTATGAAAATGAATAAAGCCAACAGAAGTGTACATGTGTATTCAGTAACAGAATTTGTCCTTTCATTTCTGAAGGTCAGAAAGGGCTGGTGTGTGTGTGTGTGTGTGTGTGTGTGTGTGTGTTTTATCATTTCTGAGAGTAGGTAACATAATTATCACAAAGGCTGAATACATTGGCAATACACTGGCATGTTACTAAATATGCCAGGTTAATTAACCATGCCATTAGTCACAGGTAAGGTCAGTTCTTTGACCACCGGCATGATTTACATTCCTCACACATCCTCTCCGTGGTAAGTGTGTGACTAGGATGTACATGCTATGGGTGTGATTGTGTACATACCTTGTATGAATTAACCTAAATCCTCAAAGAGTTGTACGAAAGCAGGAAAACGAAACAGTTGTTCAAAAGCCTCAAAAGGGCTAATCAATGAGTATTTTCATTTTCTACACATAAAAATGTATACATGGCATAACTGTAAATAGCTTACCCACATATATATACACACATAAATGCATTTCATTCATACTGTTAATATTTAAATAAATCACAAATTAAAACAATTGAAAACTGCATCTTTCCATGACTGTTCTGTTTTCTATACATTAACATGGGATCAAACGCTCCCCGTTAAATGGTGTTATACTCCCAGGTAGCAGATTTGGTGCTTAGGAAAGCCCTGCCTCACTATGAAAATCTAGTTATTGTCATAGACTGGTACCTGAGCACTTTCAAAGGTTTAATGCTGTTCTTTAAGCGCCTAATTTTACATCTGGAAATGACAAACACTGAGGAAAATCAATTATGTTTTGTAGGCTCCATTTGTACATTTATTCGTGTGTTTATTTGCACAGGCTGATAAAAGCCCTACCTTTTTTTTAGAGATCTATCCATAGGTTTCAAAACAGTATATGATCCCTTGAAGAGGAAAATGATTGTACGCATTCTCTTGAGATGAGCAAAATGATGTTTAGCAACACCAAAGAGAAGTCAAAGAGTAAAAGGTTTTTTTTTTTTTTAAATTACAGATGATGTTGGCAGGATAATAGAATATGAGCATTTGGGAGTTCCATCAAGTGGACTCAAGTAAATTCCTATTATTGATAACAGGTAATACTGTGTGGACTAGATAACAAGATGAGAGACATTAGCCAGCAAATGTCAACACCGGACAACACTTGTCAACTTATCACAATTCTAATCAGTGAACTGATGTTTGAGTTTCTCTCATTTCTCCTAAAAGGAAATACTCTATTAGAGATCAAAAAGTCTGATCTGGTTCCTGAAATCTAATGTAATTTGACCCTGATTCCTTGACACTAAAAATTATGTTGCCTGGGTATTAGGTTGAAGATATAAATGGACATATAAGAGTTTCCATTAATAGAGAACTCCATGTGGCAAAGTGCAAATATAACCATTTCTCAGTAGAAAGTTAATAATATTTAATATGTATTTATGTTTTGGAGAATTAATGTGCCATCTTAGATAAAAATAAAAGGCTAACCAATCATAAGAACACTGTAACTATAGCTGGCTGTGTTTTTAAACTACTAAAACCATACTTGTTTATAAGAGCAGAATATGTGAAATCTTGATGTTTGTCAATATTTACTGTTGCTTAAAAGATAAATTCATGTAACTATTTTGGACGATGTATATTAATTTAAATGCCCCCCAGAAAAATTATAGCTGTCAATGTGAAAATCATTTGTGTGTGTTAATACTCAGCTGAGAGAGACCAAAAGTGTAGTGTAATGTTAAATCTCTGAAAAAAACAGTAGTACTCAAAGTGAAATTCCATTTATGAATGTATCAATATTAGAATCTAAATTTATATCTTTTCATGATGTCTATATATGAAAGTCATAAAATGGTTTATTCAAGAAAGTCCCCATCCTCCAGAAATTGACCTACCAATAAAATTTTATTTCCTAGAAAAAAAGATGGAATATTAGGATTTAAATAAGGATAGATCAAGATTTTGGAATTATATACACTTCTCTCATTTTGAATTTGACTTTTGAATGAAGGAAGGAAGGAAATTCGACGGATGACTTTGTTTTACCCTCAAAAAATTTTAAGTATGATTTTTTGCATTTCATTTTCCATAATAAACATAATAGAGATTCAAATTTGCTTTGTTCTTTTCGTTGTTGTTGTTGCTTTTGCACTGCTGTCAAAAGTGTTATTTTAGCCCTAGACGTTTAGAATCAATTGATTTTCAACGTGACACACTTCTGCTAGAAATCTACAGTGGAGCTGAAAGTATTTACAATGAAAGGGGTTTTTTTTCCTTTGATTAAAATAGAATTCCCATAGAATCAACAACACCTGCAGATGAGAAGCAGTGATTTTTTTTCCTGCTCTTGATGATATAGCGTGTGTGTGTGTGTGTGTGTGTGTGTGTGTGTGCGTGTGCGTGTGTGTGCATACTTTTGCTCTTGGCTTGGTGAAAGTGATAAGAGCTTGACATTCACGGAAATACAGGAGGGCATGGAGGTACAGGGCGCATCAGCTCTTGTGGTGGCATAGAGCACCTGTATTCAAGCTTATATTATGTCACATCTAGGCTTAGCAGCCTCCTGCCCAGGGCCATCCAGGTGTATGCTGTGTAGTTTCAGCCCTCTGCCTACTCCTGGGTAAATAAGTTGGGATCCTGCGGTCTAAGTTCCTAGAAGAAGATGGAAAGTCCAGCCATGTCCTCCAATCTAGCTTAATTATTATAAAACTAACACTATCATTGGATTTCTTTGTGCCTCCTTGAATCTGTCTTCATCAAGAAACTGTAGAGTGGGAGAGGTGTAAGATTTATGAACCCCAACTCTCAAAAATAACTCAGTAAAATTTCTATATACTTTAAACAGTGATTCTTTCAAAACTTCCAACTACTCTAGGGTGCCTGGATGGCTCAGTTGGTTAAGCATCCGACTCTTGATTTCGGCTCCGGTGTGAACTCAACAGTTCATGAGTTCAAGCCCCATACCATGCTCTACCCTGACACTGCAGAACCTGCTTGGGACTCTCTCTCTCTCTCCCTCTCTCTCTGCCCCTCCCCTGCTCGCTCTCTCTCTCTCTCTCTCTCTCAAAAAATAAATAAACTAAAAATTTTTTAAATAAAAAAAAACTTCCAACTACTGTGTATATAAGTACACACTATTTTGGCCTAAAATAGAGCTGCCATTAAAAGTTAAACTTCATGTGTTTCCAAAGATATAAATACTATTTGTGGAAAGTTAGATCACACAAAGGTCCTCAGGGGGCTGAGATAGTTTGTCTTTTTTTTTTTTTCAACGTTTATTTATTTTTGGGACAGAGAGAGACAGAGCTTGAACGGGGGAGGGGCAGAGAGAGAGGGAGACACAGAATCGGAAGCAGGCTCCAGGCTCCGAGCCATCAGCCCAGAGCCTGATGCGGGACTCGAACTCCCGGACGGCAAGATCGTGACCCGGCTGAAGTCGGACGCTTAACCGACTGCGCCACCCAGGCGCCCCTGAGATAGTTTGTCTTATGCCTGTAGCTGTTTCTGTTCCACTAACCAGACGCTTGTCTCCTTAGATGACATTTCCAGCCACTGTTCTCACCCATCCACATCTGTAATGCTGAGTAGTAAACACAAGAGCAACCTTCATAGCTTAATCTGGCTTCACTGGACTGATTGTGGACTCAAAATATTTCTTGTTTCCTGTGAAGTCTTTCTTTGTAAACCACATAGGATCACGTTCAGTCTACCACCCGTACTTAATGAACTCATGAATTCCAACATTGTTTAATTTTCCTCAACACCACCCTAGACTATCAGTCAGCTAATTTACAGAGTTCTAAACTCTTTAGACCCTTAGAACTATGTTAATGTTCTGCAGCCGGTTTTTCTAAATATAGCATAGAGGACTAAGATAGTTGAAATTCAAATTGTCAGGATAGAAGCTGAAAGTGCTTGAAAGATTTCTGGTGGGAGTACTGGCATCTCAAGGATGATTATTTCTCTACATCTTTTTTTTTTTTTTAATTCCCACTTGACACCTCTTAATCAAACAGCACAAGAACCTTGGCCTGCCATTAAAAAAAAAAAAAAAAAAAAAAAAAAACTAAGCAGGGGCGCCTGGGTGGATCTGTCCGTTGAGCTTCTGACTTCAGTTCAGGTCATGATCTCACGGTCTGTGAGTTCAAGCCCACGTTGGGCTCTGTGCTGACAGCTCAGAGCCTGGAGCCTGCTTCAGATTTTGTGTCTCCCTCTCTCTCTGACCCTCCCCAGTTCACACTCTGTCTCTCTCTGTCTCAAAAATAAATATGCATTAAAAATTTTTTTTAATAAAATTAAAAAAAAAATAAGCAGAATGTCATTGTCAAAGATACTACAGGTGTTTAGAAGCAAGGTAAGATTTCTTAAAGGCCTGGAAAGTATTTTCCTGTTACCTATGTTCTTTTTGCCCAAAGTCAATATAAAGGATAATAGCTATGTGCCAAACATTCCGCTGGGCACTTGCACGTATGTCTTCACTCTTGGGAGGTTTTGCATATAAATGCACACTGTTTTCAGTCAATTTTTTTTCAACGGTAGATACTTGAGACATATAAATTGGATGTTCAAAGGATATAGTAGTAAATACCCAGTCTTAGAACCAAGGAAAACTGGGTTCAAATTTCAGCTTTAAAGCCAAATTCCTTGTCCAAGTCATCTAGTCTTTTTGAGACTCAGCACATTCATCTGTGAGTTGAGGATAACAGTACATACTTTACAAAATTGTGTGAATCAAATAACATAGGCAAAACAAAATGTCATTTATCTCCCCTACTCCTTTGAGATTTGCTTTCTTCTTTGCTTGAACTTTATCACTCAATTACAAAAAGGCTGGCATTTTGCCATTTTCTTCTACTTAGCAAACTTTATATGTATGTGTGTGTGTGTGTGTATATATATATATGTATATATATATATATATTTCCCTACATCTTTTATGTGTATATATATGTATTTATGTATATATAGATGTATTTATGTGTGTGTATATATATATATATATGTGTGTGTGTGTATATATATATATATATATATATATATATACACACACAAAGCCAGATAAATAGTGGGGAGCCTGGGTGGCTCTGTCAGTTGAGTATCCAGCTCTTGATTTCAGCTCAGGTCATGATTTCACAATTCGTGGGTTCAAGCCCTGTGTAGGGCTCTGCACTGACAGCATGGAGTCTGCTTGAGATTCTCTCTCTCTTTCTCTCTCTCTCTGCCCCTCACCCCCCCCAAATTAATAAACATTTTTTTTAAAAAACTAGATAAGTACTAAAAATAATTTTAAATATTACTATGAAATACCTATGTGACTTTAAACGTATTTCCCTTTTTGTTTAAAGTATGAGGATAATACGTTCAAACAGAGTTGCCAGACCTTTAAGAATTAGGAAAATATTTTTGATTCAGTTTAACTTTGTCATATCAAATATGACTTTTATTTTTTTTAATTTTTAATGTTTGTTTATTTCTGAGACAGAGAGAGACAGAGCATGAGTGGGGAGGGGCAGAGAGAGAGGGGGACACAGAATATGAAGCAGACTCCAGGCTCCAAGCTGTCAGCGGGGCTCGAACTCACAGACCGCGAGATCATGTGCTGAGCTGAAGTCGGGTGCTCAACTGACTGAGCCACCCAGGCGCCCCAAATATGATTTTTAAAATATAAAGTTAAATGCTAATAAAAATATTACCAATTCAAAAAATGAGGAAAAAGGAAAACAATCGGTAACTTTACACTAAAATTTAAAACTTAAGTAACTAAGGTTTAAAGAGAAGTCATGTGGGGCACCTGGGTGGCTCAGTTGGTTGAGCGTCTGACTTTGGCTCAAGTCATGATCTCATTGGCTGTGGGTTTGAGCTCTGCATCAGGCTCTATGCTGACAATTCATACCCTGGAGCTGCTTCAGATTCTGTGACTCTCTCTCTCTCTCTCTCTCTCTCTGCCCCTCCCCTGCTTGTGCTCTGTGTCTCTCTCTTAAAAATAAATATTAAAAATTTTTTTAATTAAAAAAAAGAAGTCATGTAACTGACAAAATATTAGAATTTAGAAAAATCGGAAGAACATCTACAAATCAGTTACAAAGGATGAACAATACAACAGAGAAATTTGTCAAACTCTATCAGCAAGCATCATAAATGTATAAAATTATGCTCAACTTCACTAATCTCTTTCCACCACAGCTGAATGCTGTTGGAGGAAACCTTCCAAATTCACAGGGACTGAATTAGGAGCTTTATGCCCAAGAGCTGGAGGACAATACTGAGATCTGTAAGTTGGAGATCCCTGGTGATGTGTGTAAGGGAGGGAGGAAGGGAGAGAGTGTACACTTGAACACCGGCACACAAACCTGTGAGCAGAACCCGTGCACATTTAAAGGAGGAGGGGAGACTGGAGGGGAAAGGTTCTGTAAAGAATCTAAACAGGACCACCTGGGTGGATCAGTGGGTTAAGCAACCAACTCCTGGTTTTAGCTCAGGTCATGATCTCACGGCTCCTGAGTTCAAGCCCAGCCCCTCGTTGGGCTCAGCTCTGACAGCACAGAGCCTGCTTGGGATTCTCTTCTCTCTCTCTCTCTCTCTCTCTCTCTCTCTCTCTCTCTCTCTCAAAAATAAATAAATAAACTTTAAAAGAAAAGAATCTACAGAAAGCCAATGAGAGCAGTTTAGACGTAAACACCTGCCTAGAGCACCAGGGCATGCAACACTTAGAAGATTATAACCTTTCCAGATGTCCTGTTTCCCTCTCTCTCTCTGGCCTTCAACCAGACTATTTGGCAGAATTAGAATCCCAAAGGGGTGGAGGGGCACCTGAGTAGTTGGTTAAGTGCCTGACCCTTGATTTCAGCTCAGGTGGTGATCTTGCGGTTCATGGGTTCGAGCCCCACCCACACTGGGCTCCATGCTGACAGTGCAGAGTCTGCTTGTTATTCTCTCTCTCTCCCTCCCTCCCTCCCTCTCTGCCCTGCCCCCACTCATGCTCTCTGTCTCTCAAAATAAATAAATAAACTTGGGGGGAAAAAAAGGAATCTCTAAGGGGTGGAAAGAAACAAGAATCCAAATCACAACCCCCTTCTTCATGTGAGTCTGTGGAGCTGATAAGACAGAACTTTCAATTATAAACAAAATAAGGATTATTGCATGAGACTGGACATTTTAAATCACAATTGGGATTGCATCTACAATTTTGAGTGGCATGTTTCTGCTGAATCGAGGGGGTGTCCCCCAGACTGAAATAAACGATGTCATTGATGATGACCTTGCCACCTGACATGAAGATTCGTGTGAATAGAAAATACTGGAAATTCATGTGACTGAGCCATGCTACCTGTTTGGTCCCTGAATGCATCCGCATTTGCAGCTCTTGCTAGTCTACAGACCCCAGATTACCATACATTTTAGACCTTGCAGAGGTTGTGGGAGGAGAGTCCCAGGTGACTCCACTTTGGTTTATTCAGGCCCACTGTGGTAGACAATATTCGAGGATGGTCCTCAAGGTTCTCTGCCTCTGATGTACACACACCTTCCTCCAGTCATTCAATCAATCACTGCCGTGAAGTGATTTTGTAAATGTAATTCAGGTCCCAAATCAGGTGACCTTAAAATAGAGCGATTGGGGCACCTGGGTGGCTCAGTCGGCTAAGGGTCAGACTCTTTCGGCTCAGGTCATGATCTCACTGTTTGTGAGTTCGAGCCACTGACAGCACAGAGCAGAGCCTGCTTGGGATTCTCTCACTCCCTCTCTCTCTGCCCCTTCCCTTCTCACTCGTGCACCCTCTCTCTCCCTCAAAATGAATGAATAAACTTAAAAAAAAAAATTATCTGCATGTACCAGACCAAATCCCGTGAGCCCATTAAAAGGAGAGTTTTCTCCAGCTGGTCCCAGAAGTCAGAGAGATACACTCCAGCAGGCCTGTAAGAAAACAATCTATGTTGTCAACTGCAAATGGAGAAGGCACGTGGCAAGGAGGTGTGGACACTCTCTAGGAGCTGAGAGAAGTCTCCAGCTGACAGCCTGAAGAGAAACAGCAGCTTGGCTCTACAAACACAAAGAAATAAATGCTGCCAACTACCAGTGTGCTCGGATAGAGGAGCCCCAAACTCAGGTGAGAACCATAGCCCTTAACCAACACCTTGATTTCTGTCAGGCAAGACCCAACGCCTGGATTTTGGAGAATCCAGAAATGCTGCACCCATAATTCTGACCACAGAAATTGTGAGATAGCAAATATGTACTGCTTAAATTTGCTGAGTTTCTGGTCATTAGTTACACAGCAAAAGAAAACTAATACAGCACTGAGTTGGGGGTTTGAAATTGCCAAAGATCAACTTTTCAGTCAGGAACTTATTTCTGTGCTCCCGCTCCCCAAACCAGCACCCGAACCTTTTCATCCTGAAGAATCACTTTTCCTGAAACATGAGATGGCAGTTTTAATGGGTAAGTACTTAAGTCGCTTTAATATTGAAGCAAATATCAAATATAAATGTATATAGATGTGCTGGAATCTTCCATGTGCTCTTGTCTATCCACCCTGTACCGTTGCATATCTTGCTCTGTGCTCTTGCAGGCTGACTTGTACAGACAGGTCCCACAGGCCCCCTGGCCATGCTGCTACCCTCTGCTTTCAGCCCTAGCAGAGGGCTGGAGATGGGTGGCAGAGAGGGGGAAGGGTAAGACGTTTATTTCCCGGATACCCCCCTTAGGGTGCTTTGTGTCGTCTGTGTCATGTTCAACAAAGCCAGAGCCCCTACCAGGCAGACGTTTCCATTCGGCTGGGTTCTGGTTGCTCCTCCTTTCCTGGACTCCTCAGGCCTAGGAGTGATATTCTTGACCCCAACCTGTCACTAGATCCCGTGGTACTGCACTCCTAATTTGTGGTCACCCTAAAACCTACCTGCACCTTTATACACAATCTCTTTATAAAATTCTTCTCAATTACCCAGGTTGAAAGTGCCAGCTGTTTCCTACCAAAATCCAATTGAAAGAAAAATCAAAAGACACATTCACCATTTTTAAATGATAAAACATGAGATTTCAGATAAATTTCTCTCTTTTGGCTGGCTTCTTCTAGCTATGCCCCTTTGGCTGCCAGTATTATTAGTTTATTGTTCTCACCTACCATTAGGGACAGTGCTCTATAATTTGAAAAACATTTCCTGGAGTACATAATGTAGATGATATGCATATAAGATTTTCTTTACTGCATGATACAGGTGCCATCTTCGGTAAAGGAGAAGCCTTCTCATATGAAATAGGCACTAGGTTGTTTTGTCTCCAGGCATAAGCTCTTATCTCAAGGCTCTTAGGATAAACATTTAATGAAATTATATACCTCAGTCTCCCCATTCATAAAATGGGATCAGTAAAATTATTTGCCCCTTGTTCACAATCAAACTTATATATAAATGATTATACCTTAGTATTCGAGACTGTTACTATTAACAATAATAGCTAAGGTATATTGAATGTTTACTATATACCAGTCATTATTCTAAGTTTCTTACATACATTATCTATTGCTGTTTACAATAACCCTATGATGTAAGCATTATTGTTATTAACCTTCCCATTTTACAAATGAAAGTTGAAACGCAGAAGGCTAATTACATATAGCTTGTTGAGGTGGCACCATGGCCAAAGCCCACTCAAGCCTGTCATCGTCTACTTACCTAACTAGTTCACTCCGGCTGCTTTACTGCACATGAAATGCTAATGACAGGATGTCAGATACTGCTTCAATAAAACATAATGGTTTTCTCATTATGACCTGACTCATTCTTCCATTAGCCCTTACTAAGTTTTATTAACTCCAGCTACTAGAGTATTTTTTGCTGCATCACAAATAAAGTAACAAATCTTCCCAAATCGAGGGTGGAGTAAAAAAAAAAAAAAAGGAAACAATTACTTCTAGAAGAAAATGAAGTTTTCTCAAATATATTTCCTCTAAATAGTATGTATGATGGGAGGAAGGAAGAAAAAAACAAGTTATGCTATCAAAATATCCATTTTCTATGCAAATCTCATGTTCATGATAACCACAATTAGTTGTATGCCAAGGATGCAAAACAATAAGACTACTTATGGAAACTATAAAATTACTTGCCCTTTTCAGGGGAAAAGAAAAAAAAGATCTTGATGTATTAAGACATTGTTTTATGTGTCACCTGAAATACTGTTGCACAAATTGAGTAAAAGCTGTTTCTTGTTTGGAGGGAGTTTGTTTGTTTGTTTGTTTGTTTGTTTGTTTGTTTGTTTTGCTGGCCAATATTCTTTATTCTGCAAAATGCTTGGCAATGCTTCATCCTTCTCCAGTATTTTATTAATAATATACTTATTAACTTAATTTATTGTTTGTTATAAAGATACTACCTTGCAAATTAGCCATTACATCTGTCAATATCTGTAACCAGTTATTAAACCACTTCACAGAGGAAAAATATGAGATTCATATGGAGGAAATGTTTACACATAAACAGAATTATATGTCATAGGCAATGAATATTGCTTGCTTTGTTTTGAGCCTGTGATTTGCTTGAAATTGATATTCTCAAGTTCAAAACTTCTGTACTCCTATCTGGAAGTGAGAATTACCACTTTATTACAGAGTCCTATGTTTCCTTATTGATCTTTGTTCTAGTTTTTCTATTCATTATTGAAAGTGGGATATTGAAGTTTCTAAATATTATTATGGAACTGTCTATCAATTGTATAATTTTTCTTCATATATTTTGGACTGCTTTACTACACACATATAAATTTACAATTGTGGGGTGCCTGGGTGGCTCAGTTGGTTAAGCGTTCACCTTCAGCTCAGGTAGTGATCTCACAGTTCATGGGTTCAAGTCCCACATTGGGCTCTGTGCTGACAGCTCAGAGCCTGGAGCCTGCTTCAGATTCTGTGTCTCCTTCTCTGCCCCCCGTCCCCACCCCCCACTTGTGCTCTGCCTCACTCTCTCTTTATCTCTCAAAAATAAATGTTTTTAAAATTTTTTTAATTAAAATTTACAATTGCTATATCTTTGTGAGTTTTTTTTTAATATATTTTTATTTATTTTTGAGAGAGAGACTGACAGAGTGAGAGCAGGGGAGGGGCAGAGAGAGGGAGACACAGAATGTGAAGCAGGTTCCAGGCTCTGAGCTGTCGGCACAGAGCCCAATGCGGGGCTCAAACTCACAAACTGTGAGATCATGACCTGAGCCGAAGTTAGGCATTCAACCAAATGAGCCACCCAGGTACCCCAAATTGCTGTATCTTCTTGATGAATTTTCCAGTTTCTCAGAATACAATGTCCTTTTTTATCACTTTAATTTCTTTTTGATGTATAGTTGACACACAACGACACACAATTTGTTTCATGTGTACAACATAGTGAATAACGCTATGCTCACAAGTGTAGCTACAATCTCCTCATAACACTATTACAATACCATTGACTATATCCCCTATGCTGTACTTTTTATCCCATAACTTATATATTCCATAACTGGAAGCCTGTACCCCCCACTACTCTTTACCCATTTTGCCCATCCCCCACCCTCTGGCCTCTGACAAATACCAGTTTGTTCTTTTTGTTTATGAGTCTGTTTCTACTTTTTTTGTTTGGTTTGTTTTTTTAGATTCCACATATAAGTGAAATCATACAGCATTTGCCTCCGTCTGACTTATTTCACTTAGCATAATACCCTGTAGGCTCAGTCACGTTGTCACAAGTGACAAGATTTCACTCTTTTTTATGGCTGAGTAATAGTCTATTGTATATGTACACCACATCTTCTTTATCCTTTTATCTCATTAGACCCTTGGTTGGCTTCCACGTGTTGGCTACTGTAAATAATGCTGCAATGAATGTAACGGTGCAAATATCTCTTTGAACTAGTGTTTTCATTTTCTTCAGATAAATACCCAGAAGTGGAATTGCTAGATCATGTGGTATTTCTATTTTTAATTTGAGGGGGAACCTCCATCGTGGTTGCACCAATTTACATTTCCACCAACAGTGTACAATGTTTCTTAACATTCTAGCAAACACCTGTTATTTTTTGTCTTTTGGGTAAAAGTCAATCTGATCAATGTGGGGTGATATCTCATTGTGGCTTTGATTTGTATTTTCAAGATGATTAGTGAAGTTTAGCACCTTTTCATATACCTGTTGGCCATCTGTATGTGTCCTTTGGGAAAATGTCTATTCAAGCCTTTTTTTATTATTTTGTTTTTTTTATTTTTTTTTTTAATTTTTATAGGGTTGTTTGGATTTTTATATTAATTTGCGTGAGTTCTTTATATATTTTGGATATTAACCCCTTACTGGACATATGATTTACAAATATATTCTCCCATTCAATAGATTGCCTTTTAATTTTGTCGATGGTTTCTATCACAAGGCAAAAGCTTTTCACTTTTAAACCCCATTCAATTCCATTTGTTTATCTTTGTTTTTGCTGCCCTTGCCTGAGGAGATTGATCCAGAAAAATATTGCTAAAGCTATATTGTCAGAGTTTACTGCCTATTTTCCCAGAAGTTTTATGGTTTCATGTCTTACATTCAAGTCCTTAACCATTTGAATTTATTTTTGTGTATGGTGTAAGTGTCCAGTTTTATTCTTCATGTAGCATCCAGTTTTCCCATTACAATTTGTTGAAGGGACTGTCTTCTCCCATCTGTATATTGTTGCCTCCTTTGTCATAGATTAATTGACCATTATATGCATGGGTTTATTTCTAGGCTCTCTATTCTATTCCACATCCAAGTGTCTGCTTTGCTACCAGTACCATACTAGTTTGATTACTATAGCTTTGTAGTATAATTTGAAATCAAGGAACATGATACCTCTAGCTTTGTTTTTTTCTCAAGATTGCTTTGGCTATTCAGGGTCTTTTGTGGTCCCATAGAAATTTTAGGATTCTTTTCTCTAGAGTTGGTATTATGATGGGGATTTCATTGAACCTGTAGGTTGCTTTGGGTAGTATGGACATGTTAACAATATTAATTCTTCCAATCTATGGGCATGATATATCTTTCCACTTATTTGTGTCATTTCAGTTTCTTTCACCAATAACATAGTTTTCAGAGTACAAGTCTTTTACCTCCTTAGTTAAATTTTTTCCTAGGTATTTTATGCTTTTTGATGCAGTTGTAAATGGGATTTTTTTCTTTATTTCTCTTCTCTTAATGCTCCTTATTAGTGTATAGAAATGCAACAGATTTCTGTTTGTTAATTTTGTATCCTGTAACTTTACTGAATTCATTTATTAGTTTTAACACTTTTCTGGTGGAGTCATTAGGGTTTTCTGTATATAGTATCATGTTTTTGCAAATAGTAACAGTTTTACTTCTTTCTTTTCAATTTGGATGCACTTTATTTTTCTTGCCTAATTTCTGTGGCCAGGACTTCCAATACTATGTTGCATGAAAGTGGCAAGAGTGGGATCCATGTCTTTATCCTTTGGTTAATGTGATGTACCACACTGATTGATTTGCAGGTGTTGAACTCTACCTGCATCCCTGGAATAAATCCTATTTGGTCATGGTGAATGATCCTTTTAATTTGTTTTTCAAAAGAATTTGATAATATTTTATTGAGAATTTCTGCATGTATGTTCATTAGGGATTTGGGCCTGTAATTTTCTTTTTTGGTGGTACCTTCATCTGGTTTTGGTATCAAGGTAGTGCTGGTGTCCTAAAATGACCTTGGAAGCATTCCTTTCTCATCATTTTTTTTTTTTGGGTGGGGGGAATAATTTGAGAAGGATATGCACTAACTCTTAATGTTTGATATAATTCAACTGTGAAACTGTCTGCTCTTAGACTTTTTTGGGGATGAGTTTTTAAATTACTGATTTAATTTCACTACTTATAATCAATATTCATATTTTCTACTTCTTCATGATTCAGTCTTAGAAGATTATATATTCCTAGCAATTTTTCCATTTCTCCTAGGTTTTCTGATTTGTTGACATATAATTGTTTGTAGTAGACTCTTATCATCCTTTGTATTTTTGTGATGTCAGTTATAACTTCTCTTTCATTCTAATCTTATTTCTTTGGGCCCTCTCTCTATTTTCTTGATGTGTCTAGCTGAAGGTTTACCAATTTCTTATCTAATTCATCAATTATCTTTTCAAGGAACTAGCTTCTAATTCAGTAATCTTTTGTTTTGAGGGTTATTTGTTTTTGTTTTTGTTTTTTGTTTTTAGGGGTTTTTTTAGTTCTTATTTCATTTAGTCTCTATATCATTTCATTTTGACCCTGATCTTTATTATTTCCTTCCTTCTACTAACTTTGGGCTTTGTGCTTCTTCTTCTAGTTCCTTTAGGTGTAAAGTTGGATTATTTTTTTAGATTTTTGTCATTTTTGAGGTAGGTCTGTATCACTATCAACTTCCTTCTTAGAGCTGCTTTTCTTGTATCCCAAAGATTTTGAAAAGTTGTGTTTTTGTTTTTGTCTCATGGTATTTTTTTTATTTCCTCTTTGATTTCTTTGACTTTTGAACTATTGGTTGTTTAGTGGCATGTTGTTTAGTCTCCACATTTGTGAGGGGGTTTTTTCCAGTTTTCTTTTGGTAATTGATTTCTGGTTTCATATCATTATGGTCAGAAAAGATGCCTTATATAATCTCCATCTTCTTAAATTTATTGGTACTTGTTTTGCGGCCTAACGTGTGATCTGTCCTGGAGAATGTTTTATGTGCATTTGAAAAGAATTTGTATTCTGCAGTTTTGGATAGCATGTCCTGTATGTATCTCTTAAGTTCATCTGGTCTAATATGTCATTTAAGGCCAATATTTTCTTGTTGATTATCTGTCTGGATGACCAATCCATTGATATAAGTAGGGTTGTAAAGTCCCCTACTATTATTGTGTTACTGTCAATTTCTCATTTTATATCTGTTAACTTTTTAGTATATATTTAGGTGTTTTCATGTTGGGTGCATAAATATTTATAAATGTTATAGCTTTTTATTGTATTGACTCCTTTATAAATATGTAATGCCCATTCTCTTTTGTTACAGACTCTGTTCTAAAGTCTGTTTTGTCAGATAAGAATATTGCTATTCCAGCTTTCTTTTCATTTCCATTTTCGTGGAATGTCTTTTCCCATCCCTTCACTTTCAGTCTGTGTGTGTTTAGATCTGAAGTGAGTCTCTTGGTCTTGTTTTGTGGTGTGCTTGGGTTGTTGCTTTTTGTTTTTGTTTTGTTTTTTTATCCATTTAGTCATCCTATGTCTTTTGATTGGAGCATTTAGTTCATTTACACTTAAAGTAGTTATTTATAGGTCATTTAGTTCATTTACACTTAAAGTAGGTATTTATAGGTATGTATTTATTGCCATTTTGTTCATTGTTTCCAGTTGCTTTTATAGTTCTTCTCTGTTCATTTCTTCTCTGTCACTTCCCTTGTGGTTTGATGATTGTCTTTAGTGTTATGTTTGGATTTCTTTTTCTTTATTTTATGTGTGTCTGTTGTAGGTTTGGGGCTGTGGCTATCATGAGGTTCATATATGTATCCATATATATTGAAATTAAACATATATAATATATAATAATGTATAATAAAGTAAAATAATATATAACAATATAATATGTAATAAGGTATTATGTATTATAATAATATATATAGTATTATATTTTAAATGTGATAATATATGTAGCACTATATAAATATATTTAATATATAAATATATAATATATTTAATATATTTACTTACATATGATATAAATACATATAAAATATTTAATATATATAAATAAATAATATATGTAACACTATATTTATAGTTACTTAAGGTCAAATGAATTCCAAAAGCAGTACCTTTTTACTCCCCCACCAATGTTTTATGTTATGGACATCATATTTTACATCTTTTTTACTTTGTGTATCCCTTAAGTACTTATGTTAATTATAGCTGATTTTATTATTGTTTGGCTTTTAACCTACATACTAGCTTCTTAAGTGGCCGACCCATTGCCTTTACTATGTGTTTGCCTTTACCAGTGAGATTTTTTTCTTCCATATATTTTCTTATTTCTAGTTAAGGCCTTTTCTTTTTCTGCTTAAAGAAGTCCCTTTAATATTTCCTATAGAGCTGATTTAGTGGTGATAAACTCCTTTAGCTTCTTCTTGTCTGGGAAATCCTTTATCTCTCCAATTCTGAATGATAATTTTGTTGGGTACAGTATTCTTTGTTGTAAGTTTCTCCCTTTCATTACTTTAAATATATCATGTCCCTCTCTTCTGGCCTGCAAAGTTTCTGTTGAAAAAAATAGCTGATAGTTTTATAGAGTTTCCCTTATATATGATTATTTATTTTTCCCTTGCTGCCTTTAAGATTCTCTCTTTCACTTTGTTATTTTAATTGTGACATGTCTCCATGTAGATCTCTTTAGATTCATCTTGTTTGGGACTCTCAGTACTTCCTGGACCTGGATGTCTGTTTCCTTCTCCAACTTAGGGAAGTTTTCAGCCTATTACTTGTTCAAATAAGTTTTTTTCTTCTTTCTCTCTCTAGTCTCTTTTGGGGACCTCTAAATGAGAATTTTAGTGCACTTAATGTTGTTCTAGAGGTCCTTTAAACTATCTTCACTTTATTAATTAATTTTCTCATTGCTGTTCTAATTGGGTGATTTTTACTGTTCTGTCTCCAGATCATGGATTTATTCTTTTATTCCTCTAATGTGCTGTTGATTCCCTCTAGTGTATTTTTCTTTTCATTTATTGTATTCTTCAGCTCTGAGTGGTTCTTTTTAATATTTTATATCCCTTTATTGAAGTTCTCACTATATTCCTCCCCTATTCTCCCAAGTTCAGTGAGCATCCTTATGACTATTACTCTGATAAGTAAATCACTTATCTCCATTTCATTATGGTGTTTTTTCTGGCATTTTATCTTATTCTTTCACATGGCACATATTCTTTGTCTCCTCATTGTGTTGACTTCCTGTGTTTGTTTCCATGAATTAGGCAGAACAGCTACTTCTCCCAGTCTTGAAGGAGCAGCCTTGTGTAGCCTGCCTGTGTCTGGCAGCTTTGGCAAGCCAACTGGAGCTGGAATGGGCCCAGGTCAGGGGGCCCCCAGGTGTGCTGTACTGGGGCTGCCCTGGCAAAGTGGCTGGAGTCAAAGAAGATGTGGTCTGGAGGGGTCCTAGAACCTATCACCACTGCCTTAGTAAGACAACTGGGTCCAGAGCAGGTGTGGACTGGAAGTGTCCCAAGGCAACTCCAGGGGTCACCTGGCAAGAGGACTGGAGCTGAAGGGGGCTTGGGCAGGGTAGACCAGGACATGTGTGCTATCATGGTGGAGGGAGAATATAAAAACGATACTGAACAAAACCCAGAGAGAATTCCAACAGTTCTCCATTCATTTGGCAGACACTGTAGGGTTAATAAATGGATTTCCTTCACTTATAATCTAGTTGCCCTTTAGGCTGCTGTGTTTTCAGTGTTCCTTAGGGAAAACAAGTATGTGTGTAGACCCCCAGTGATATTCCTCCCTGCCACAGGTCATAGCATTAGGGTTGGGGTTCCAGTCATTACTCCATTTCTCCTCCTTTCTATGTGGGCCCTCTGTTGTTTGTTATGCAGAAGTTGTTGAATCAGCCTTCGGTTCTTTTTTAGGAAAATTTGCTCTATATGCAGGTGTAGATTCAGTGTCTGTGGGAGGAGGTGAGTTCCGTCTTTCTATACCACCATATTGGACCCACCTTCCTAAAAGTTATTTGTAGAAATGAGATTGTTTTCTACCCTCAAAAGTATTTTAATAAATAATTATTACATTTTTTGAACTTTCTAAATGTAACTATGAAATACATGAATAAGCCTCGAGCATGTTTTAAGATAATTAATAAAATTGGAAGGTATACATTTTTAATTATAGCTTCCTTTATGAAAGAACCAAAGCTTGGTATAACATTTTTCCCCCTTAAGGTGAAATGCTCATCTAAAGACACTAATCCTCATACTAATGGCCAAATGTATGGACTGAGATATTTAAAAAAAAATTTTTTTTTTCAACGTTTATTTATTTTTGGGAGAGAGCGAGACAGAGCATGAACGGGGGAGGGGCAGAGAGAGAGGGAGACACAGAATCAGAAACAGGCTCCAGGCTCTGAGCCATCAGCCCTGAGCCTGACGCGGGGCTCGAACTCCCGGACCGCGAGATCGTGACCTGGCTGAAGTCGGACGCTTAACCGACTGCGCCACCCAGGCGCCCCTGGACTGAGATATTTAAAGTAATTATGAATTTACACATGATATAATCATTTAATTTCAATAAGGTTTTAGATTTATCTTCCAAGGAGTTACATTGTAATAAAACAGGAACTGTCAACATGTTTGTGGATAAATAAGGAAAGGAAGCCACCGACAATGTATTAATACTTCCTCTCTGAGAAAAATAATAGAAATACTGAAGAAATAAGCACAGACACAGATGACCTGGCAGATAAATTCTCAATTTTGTAAAAGTAGAAACAGTGTATATCTATTTCTGAGAACTTTACAGGACATACCAACTCTGCCTGTAATTGGGAGAAGTTTTCTACACTAGGTTAAATCTCAACCAGAATCTTAATCCAAGAACCCAAAATAGATTTAAACATAATGACACCTAAAGAACCATGCTTTCATTTGGTAGACCTAAATTAAGCATCTGCACCAAGCACATATGTGACATGTAGGTGTTAGAAACATGAATGATCCATAGACCTTACCTTTCAGAGGTTCCCAGATATGTAAACCATAAAACACAGCAGTATCAAAACACACACACACACACACACACACACACACACACACACAAGCAATTATCAGTTACTATAGGAGCTCAGAAGATGAACTGCTGACCCTTGCTTATAGAGTTCAGTCAAGAAGATAAAAAATGGAATTAGGAAAACACAGTGTATAGAATGTGAGAGTGTATATTTGCACTACTGTGTACTTAGAGTATCTTGTTTTAACATGTCACAAATTATTTGTCACTAGATATACAATATCACCATATCAGTAAATTTTAATGTACATTAATTGGTGAGCCATAATAGTTTCAAGCGATAGTACCACAAAAAATCATTGTGTGAATGCTGAGAAGAAAAATAGTATAATATATATACTGTGTAAAATATGTGGGGCCTATTGTTTTCTTTCGCTCTTACCTATTATGTTTGTAATCACTGGAACATAAGCATAACAAAGAATGCCAGATGTCAGTGCAGGATTACAAAACTACAAAATTACCAGTGTTCAGTGTTATTAATACAAAAACAATGAATCACATGATGTTCTTGAGCAGAGAAGCCATGTGGGTCAGCACAAAATTAGTGTGAAACAGAAATGTTTACTTCTCATTGTGCTCAGCTTTAGGGTTCTCTAGTATAATATACGCCAAGGTGCTCAGTATTCCCCCTAGGAATTACAATATATTGTGGACCTCCTCAGTATACCTCCTGTCCACATATAGCCATCAGGAATTTGGTACGTGACGACTTAAGGCATAAGCAATTTAATGACTGTACTCATGTAATAAAAGACACCAGTACATGTTAGCAGCCTGTTCAGATGACAGGACTCCTCATTTTCTGTGTCTTGCCTGTCAATAACCCTCAAAATGAATTTCCAAGAAGCAACAGGAATAAATAAAAAAGTATGCCGTTAATCAAAACCTCTCTAGCATGTCCTTTCAAATTCTTAGGAGACATCACAGTTGTTTTCTGACCTTGAACTAAATGGTCAATGGTTGGGCAATTCTCTCTCATGAAGCTTATCTCCTGTGTATCAAATGTTTTAGTCCCTGAGAAAGATAAGGTTATTGTGGTCTGGGTTTTTTTTCTCAGTCTCTACTTCCACTCTTGGGATACTAGAAAGTCTTCTAAGTGAAAACTCTCTCAGTTTAACTTAAAAGGGAGAAGCAAACCTCCTCCTTTCACTATTTGACTAACCTGTAGATTTCAGAGAGTTTTTGCCCTCATAATATGAATAGGATTAATATCAAATTTCTTTGAGCCCATATGATACCTACAGTATAAATTGGTACCTCAAAGTGTTGGAATTTTTAGCTATCAATACCACTCCTTTCTCAACCACCTATACCTGAGCATACAACTCCTATATTCCTCCAGGAGAGAGAGAGAAAGAAACTGCATCCTTTTTATAACTTAGCATTAGAAATCGCATAGCATCCCTTCTGAGATATTCCATTAGTCAAGGTAATCATAGCCCTGCCTGGATTCAAGGGGAGGGAGCATAAACCCCATTGAGATTAGTGTTAATCACCTTGTAAGAAAAGCCTCAGATTGAATATAATCTGTAATCTGCCACACACTACCTCCAAGGTAAGGAGGACCCAGTCCCTAGAAGTATAATGGCCTTTCTCCCCTACTCAAGGGTAGGAAATTTAATCATATTCATCCTCTTACAAGAATGAACAAAATGTTTCCTCTAAAAAAAAAAAAAATAGAAACTGTATATTTATATCCAGCTGGAGGAATATGAACTTATTTCTGACAAATAAATCCATCAATGGGAATCTTTAAACCAAAGTTAATGCTAGGAATTGCCAGAGTTAGGACATAGATTGTGGACTCAAATTTCTAACTGGGTTATTGTGGTATTATGATTTATAATAAGGAATATATACAGTTGAGCTTTAAACAACATGGGATTGAGCTGCTTGGATCCACTTATACATGGATTTTTTTTCAATAAATACAGTACTGTAAATGTATTTTCTTTTATGAATTTTAATAGCATTTTCTTTTCTCCAGCCTACTTTATCGTAAGAATACAGTATATGATACATATAACATGCAAAATATATGTCAGTTGACTGTTTATATTATCAGTAAACCTTCTAGCCAATAGTAGGTCATTGGTAGTTAATTTTCTGGGGAGTCAAAAGTTGTATGCAGATTTTTAACTGTGCAGGGGATGGACACCCCTAACCCCCAGTGTTATACAAGGGTCAACTGTATTTTTCCCTCATCCTATTTCTGACACAGAGCTCCTAAAACTCTCAAATATTTCCTAAGTGATGAGAGCTGTAGGGTGTCTTTTATTATGTTAATGAGGACTTTTGGACTCAACAGTTTAGGGTAGGGACTGGTTACCAGGGGAGCCAATCATGTAATTAGGGGGTTGAAATTTTCAGACCAACTCCCTGACCACTCAAGAAGGAAGGGGGTCTGGAATTTGGATCAATCAATGGCCAATGATTTAATCAATCATCCCTAAGTAATGAAGCCTTCATAAAAACCCAAAAGGACCCTTCAGAGAGCTTTCTGGTTGGTGAACACATGAAGTTCTAAGGAGAGATGTACACTTGGAAAGGAATGAAATCTCTCCACCCTTTCCCCTTTCTTTTCCCCATATATCTCTAGCATCTGGTTGTTCCTGAATTGTATCCATTTATAATAAACTGGCATAGTAAGTAAAATGTTTCTGTGAGCCACTCTACTAAATTAATCAAACCCAAGGAGAGGGTATTTGGAACCTCTGATGTACAGTCACTTGGTCAGAAGCACAGGTGGCAACCTGGACTTGCAATTGGTGCCTGAAAGGTGAGGGAGCAGTCTTGTAGGGCTGAGCCCCTAAACCTGTGGGATCTGATGCTATCTGCAGGTGGATAGTGTCAGAATTGTGTTGAGTTACAGAACACCCAGCTGGAATCCCTGTTGCTTGGTGGTTTGGAGAACACACATTGTAACTGGATGTAGAACCCCTGAGATATATTACAACTTGGAACCAAAGAGTTATTCTACTCTGTTGCAAAATCAGTAACTAGTAACTTTATATACATCATGTAAGTATGGCAAGAATAAGATGCAATAGTTAAGACTTGATGATAAACTGATTGGCAGTTTATCGGGAGATGAGTCTCTTGAATTAATTTCCCTTTAGAATCAGAAAAAGGAGATTGAATAATTTGGCTAAAATACACACTGAATCCTAAATTCAAATTTTTTAAAAAAGGAAGTAATTGAAACATTTTATTCTTCATAATAACCTAAAACCCAGTTAGTGCTAAGAATAGTGTAACATTTCATTTTCTTATGTTTAAATGCAAAGTTAATTAACAAAGTTGTAGAGTGTAGACTTAAATAAATTATTGTAGGGAAGGAAACATAATATTCCCTCTATGTTTCTGAATTCTTAGCTGAGACTCCTTTAGCAGTAGATCAACAAGAAAAAAACAGAAAGTTATTAACACATATACCTCATGTGTACATGAGAGAAACCCAGGAAAAAATGAGTAACTCTCTGAAGTGACCTAAAATTCAGGCTTATATCATCTTAATAAGAAAAGAAAAAGGTAGAAGTAGACTTTTTAGGGGAGAGTATATAAATAACTTACAGGAAATATGGATGATCCCTTAGAAGAACAGATGGGAGATCTGATAGTTTGTGAGAAAGTTGGTTTGGGAATGGTATGGACTTCTAGCCTCCTCTCATGTGATGAGACTCCTGGGGAGGTGATGTATGATAATTGAGTTCCTTTTAGAGGATCTGTCTTCAGGCAAATAAGGGGAGTGCAGAGACTGCCTTTCCCTGCATTTGTTATTTTTCAAGTGTCTACAGCTCAAAATAACCAATATACTAAAAGTGACATGTTTTGAAATAGCATTTTCTGCTACCCTTCATTATCAAGAATAATAAGCAAAATAGTTATTTAAATAAATGCCTTCTGGGTGTTTTTGTAAATAGGTAGGTTCCCCCCCACCCCATACATTTCTTAAATCTGTTAAATACCTTAAAATTTCCACCTTCAAACATCTCTGTATTTTTCTCCATTGCAAGAAACTTTTAGTTAAGCAATCATACCTTTGGTCAGGCCTTTGTCTAAAACATACCGTATTCTGAATGGACATATTCCCAATAGAGAGCTGATCAAACTCGAAGCAGACAAGCAAAAAGAAAATCTATATGGATTGACTCTCAGTTCTATGCCCTGCACAAGACAGTGTAGCTGCATTTCCACCCAGGTCCTCTCTGGAATTTGAGACCTCAATAAAAATCTTTTTCCCTCTCTATAGACAAGGGAAGCTATCCTCCATCATGAGCTAGGACTCCAGAGTTCGCTCAGAGTTGGCAGTAAAAGCCAAGGAATGAAACCAGGAACTGCCTGAGAAAAACCAAGCTGTGACTGCCCTCTGCTGGAATGGCCTGGATGACCAGCCTCTGAGACTGGTAGACCCAGATGCCAGTTCCCCTCCACTCTCCCTCAACCAACTGAACCTGTAAACATTCTCTCTAGCCTAGTTACTATAGGTTCTACTCTCTCTGCTCCAACACCGTGCTGGTTCTTTGTTCTCCCAAGATCTGTACTTGGCTTCTTAAGTAGTACTAAGTAAGTAAATCTTGGATTTTTGCTTTACCCAATTACTAATCTTGGTGACATTCTGCCATAAGCCGACACATCTCTCCCTCCCCTAGATCCATCCACAGCAACAAAACACTCATCTGAGATGAGTGAAATGGGCTACCTGCATATCTGACTGTTGTACAATTCACTAATTCCTCTATACATTTGCTGAGTTACTTACTTGAAACATGGCTATGGGTTATGGGTATTAAAATATTAGAAGAGGGGGTACCTGGGTGTCTCAGTCAGTTGAGTGTTGGACTCTTTGTTTTGGCTCAGGTCATGGTCTCACAATTTATGAGATAGAGGCCTAAGTCAGTATCTGTGCTGACAGTGCAGAGCTTGCTTGGGATTCCTCTCTCTCCCTCCCTCTCTCTCTCTCTCTCTCTCTCTCTCTCTCATTGCCCCTCCCTCATGTATGCTCTCTTTTTTCCCCAAAATAAATAAACTTCTAAAAAAAGGATTAGAAAAAACAAAGTGCAAGACTAAAAAAAAAAAAAAAAAAAACACTAACTTAGAAAAAGAAACCTTAGTTCTAATATCAGCTTTATCACTTCCTCATTTATCCATCTGAATAGAAAGAGATGACCTATATCACCATTCCCAATTTAAAGTCCTTAGACCCCTAGAGATTCTAGAATGTGATTAAAAGATCTATGAAATACAGGGGCCTATGCCTGAATGACAATGCATATGCTAACTAATACATTATAATTCTAAAGACTTTAATTATAATTATATAATTTTTAGTAAAAAATATATAATTAAAATAATTTTGTCCTAGATTAATACATTTGGTTATTTTTGTTTTAATTTGTGAATTATTATTTAAATGACTCAAAAATCTTGGAACTTCATCTCCCTGGGGATTTAAATAATTTTACATTATCATTTAAGCCAAAAATTATCTGATTCATCACCCTCATCTGTATAGCTATCAGCTACCTCCTTAACCATCTCTCCCATAGTTACTTCTGAGAATACCTGGGGAGTTACCCTAATGCCCACAAGCGAGTGAAATTCTTGTCTTCCTGTCAACTGTATGGTGTCTGTGGTCTGCAAATCCATCTGTAATTGCAAAAACCACCACCCTGGTTGCAGACACCTTCTAGGGATGCCTGCCAAGCCCATGAAGTTATCTCCTTGACATTCCAGTGCTACAGATCCTTGAATTGCTGACAAGCTCATATGCCCTGTAGATTTTACTGTACCTAGGCTAAGCCAGATTCAGTACAAAAGGAGGAAGAATGGCTTCTCTGAATAAATCTCAGGTGGAGCCATGGACCCTAGCCAAGATGAGATCTAGAGAAGAGTCCACATGCTTTCCGTAGTCTCTGAGTAGTCTCTGAGTCCCTACCCCACCCCTTCTTCATTCTCTGGAGAGGAGAAAGGGGAAAAAATCCTTCTTCTCTCTAGACTCTGTTCACTCACACAAATTAGTTAATTCACTAGCACATCAGATCTCTTGGCGAACAGATTTCCTCAGTGGAGTCTGGGGGCGGGGGGAGGAAAGCAATAAAAGATAATCTTGGTAAGGTGATAAAATTTGATATTTCTGAGCTAGATAATGCTTAAGCCCCTTCCAGGACCTTCTTGATGGTACAGTCCTTCTGATCAACTTGTCCTCACCAGGAAGTGGGAGTTTTCCTGATCTGGCTTTCCTGAAATACTTCTTCCCTATCACCATTCCTACCACCACCACCTCCCACCATCTAATAGTTGTTCTCAATTCTTCCCTCTCTTGTCCTAACAAGCATTACATATCTTATCTATGAAGTGCAGTCTTTCTTGTCTACACTGTATTTATTTTTCCTACTCTCCAATGTCACCAAAGAACAATTTGAGGGCTTGATATTGTTGATAAGCTTCTTTAATATTATAAAATGATACTATCCACAAATTTACTGATGCTTATACTAGGTGTTGAGAAATATCTTTTTATGTCATACAGTGATACCCTCTTATTTTGTGTCATGCTATGATAAACACATTCCTATCCCCATTTACAGGATAAAGAAAATAGATTTATTTGTTCATGGCCAATAAAATGGCAGTGCAAGAATTCAAAACCAAATTCAACTTCAAACCTATACTCTGAAATCTGTCAGAAAAAAAGCTAAGAACAAAGAAGGAAACAAAAAGAGACCTCAGCAATGAAAATATTTCACATAATCCATGCACTAAAGCTCCTTAACTCATCTTCAAAGGAATCCCCCAGGCTCTTAATCAGAGCCTAAATATTGAATCTAAATCTAGATTATCTGTTTTTTAAATCTGTTAGATAAGAAACAGCATGTTGAAAGCGTGAGAGAAATGAAAGATGCAATGATCAGATTCCGAGAAAAAAAAAAGAGACAAGAAAACTAGAAAAAATTAGTCTCACAAGCTCAAAAGTTCCCAGGAGGATAGGACAATTTAGAAGCAACTAGCTCTACATTCTAATAACAATTAGAATTAGTGCAATAGTTGATGTTCATAAATTCTGGGGGCATCTTTTTGTCACTCTTATACCTCACTTATAATAACTCAGTTAAATCTTCTAGAAACAAGAATCAGCTGCTACATGTTCTCATTCATACTATTTTTTCACTTAAGAATAATTTTCTGTGTTAACTATTCTAGTACCACTGTTGGGAAAACAATTGGTTTTACCCAACAAGAAAATCGAATTATGAGAATATTCAAGTTTCTATTCACGAAGACTATACACAATATAAATCCATTTTTTAAGACTTAAGAAGAAGCCAAACAATGTTTTGTTTAGGATTACCTAATAAAACAATTTTTTAAGTGCAATGAATTATGAAAACAATTTTTTAGATGCAAAGAAATAATGGCCCTAAAATTTGAAATAGGGCCTTCCTCCAGAAGGAGGCAGGAAGGTGGAATAAGCAAATAACCCAACTGTAAAATAGAAAAAGGGTTTGAATAGACACAGAACCAAAGAAGCTATACTTGATAAGCCAATAGGAACATGAGAAGATGCTCAACATGATTACTCATTAGGGAAGTGAATATCAAAACTATAATGAGATACCATTTCTCACCCAATAGGATGAGTATACAAAAAACCCAAACAGGGGCACCTGGGTGGCTCAGCTGGTTGAACGTCTGACTTCAGCTCAGGTCATGATCTCACAGTCCATGAGTTTGAGCCCCGCGTTGGGCTCTGTGCTGACAGCTTAGAGCCTGGAGCCTGCTTTGGATTCTGTGTCACCCTCTCTCTGCTCCTCCCCTGCTCATGCTCTGTCTCTCTCTGTCTCAAAAATAAATAAAAACACTAAAAAATTAAAAACAAAAACAAAAAACAAGAACCCAAACAACAAGAAGTGTTGCCAGAGATGTACAGAAACTAAAATCCTCACACATTGCTACTAAGAATGTAAAACGAGGTAGCCACTTTGGAAAACAGCTTGATAGGTTCCTCAAAAAGTTAGACTTGCCATTTAACTAACCTAGCAAATCCACTCTTATATGCCTACCCAAAAGAAATAAAAACATGTCCACACAAAAAAACGTGTACATAAATATTCATAACAGCATGATGTACAATAGAGAAAAAGTGGAAAGAGCTCAGATATCCATCAAGTTGGTGAATAGATAAACAAAATCCTGTAAATCATAGAATGGAAAACTATTCAGAAATAAAAAGAAACAAAGTTTTGATGTGTGCTACAACAGGCATGGAACTCAAAAAACACTCAGCAATAGAAGCCAGACACACAAGAATATCAATATGTATGATTCTATATATATAAAATGTCCTAGAAAGGCAAATATATAGAGAAAGTAAACTGGTAGTTTGCTAAGGGCTGAAGGTGGCAAAATGGAGTCACTAAATGAGCACAAAGTGTTTTTTTAGAGTGATGGAAATGTTCCAAATTTAGGTTCTGGAATATGATTGTATAATACCATAAACATATTAATATTCATTGGATTATGTACTTAAAAAGGGTGAATTCTATGATATGTAAATTATATCTCAATAAAACTCTTTTTGAAAGCATAACAGATTTCAACTCTTTCCTCTTTAACATTCTAATGGACTACCCACATTATTCCGTCTTCATGAAATTTTTAATTGAAGCAATACATGACTATGCTGTTCATGTCCTTGTAGTTTGCATAACTGACAGGTGGAAAAGAGAGGCTTAATTACCCACAAATTACTCTCATTATCATTCCTTCCAATTTAAACAACCATAGTGTGGTTATGAGTAATGTCACTAAAAATGTCCCAGTTTGCAATTTCACCAAGAACGGCAAGTAGGGATGTCTGGTGACCTTGAATCATTATCCATGATAACGTGGACACATCTAGCTTACAGCCCTGCCTCTGTATTGGATCATGTCAGGTATATCACACATTTTAAAGTCAAAGAAGGGAAGTTGACAGTACCCTTTTATTTAAAAAATAAAATTTTCTTGATTCATTATATAAATCAATGATCCATCTACAGGGCGAGATGGAAAAATAGGTAAACATGGCTGAAATACATCAAATCCATTAAGAAAAAAGGAAGTCAACTTGGAGACATATTTGCTATCTCTCTGAGAAAGTACTCTTTTGGTTCTTCACCTAGAACTTGGCAAAGTTAAAAGGTCCTATCATGCATATATTCCCAGAAACTTAGGTGACTGTTTCTGTCATAGTTGTTTTCAATGGAAACATTCTCTTTAAATTTATGTCCAGGATATTACTGTTCTATGGAGCTTGTAGTTGTTTTTTTAATATGCCTGTTTTTGAAAGCCTTTTAGAAGACCTACAATGAACTTAATAGCTTTGTTTATCCTTTTTTGTAGAGTAGGTTCTTTCTACTCTGCAAAATGAAAAAGTTATTTGGGGAAACACAGCATACACTGGCATATTTTTCTCAGATCTGTGGTATGTTGTGATGAAGCCAGAACTGTCAGACCGAGACAGAAAAGCCATTGAGAGTGCATTAGCACTGAAATGTGCACAGCCTAATTTTCTATTACTGGTGATGCAAAAGGAAAATACAACAGAGCAGCAAGGGAATAACACAAATTATTTTCCTCTTTATTTATCACTTTAGGTTCAGCCAGGCAGAGCTGATGGACAGGAAGAAAAACAGCAATGGGGAATTCTCCACTTCCTAGTATAGTCATTTAGATTTAATAAATGTTACTGATCATCTTAGAGGAAGTACCCTTAGTTTTCATTATTCCTGGGACTTCTCTTTTCCTGGAATATTTTCCTCTTCCATCTTCTCCGGATACAATTCTATTCCTTGGAGCCTGGAACAGAAAGAGGACATTAGTGGGAAAAATCTGAATGAAGTATGTAGTTTAGTAATTAGTATTGTATCAGTATTAACTGTGGGGAATAAGCTTAGGAATTCCCTGAGCTTACACCCATGGGTTAACAAGGCATAAAGAATTAGAAAGCCACAGGATGAACACACACAAGTTTGGGTAAACAAGATTAGGTAAACAGCAAAGACCCCCTGTATAGGACAAATGTACAGGAATAGAAAAGCTTCAGGATAAAAACATCAAAATGAGGTAAACAAGATTAGATATTCAGGGCAGAAACACCCCCCAACTTAGTACAATAGCAGAAAGTTGCTTTCACAAGAAGGAAGGACAAAAACAGGAAAACAGGACTTCAGACAGCAGCAGGGCAAAGTTGCCCAGAGTGGAGCTAATTAGCAAAAGAAAGGTACCTTGTTGACCCTGAGGAAGCATGCTCTGTCTTTCTTGTCCCCAGGGCCAGTTTAGGTAAACAGATGTGGAGCCTCATGCCTGTTGTAAACAACCTTCCTTCCAGTCAGGATTTTGTTTTGTATTAACCCAAACCCCTAACACAGCATATCTTCAAAACTCCTTTTCCCCACACCCATGAGTTAATGTTCATGGTTTCATTGTCTCTTTGTGCATGCCCATCACGTTTGTAAGACTTCTAATCTTAATAAAAACAGAACAGGGACACTTATTTGTGGCTCTTGTCTCTTCCTGGACATTAGCCTCTCTCCCATTTTAATCCTATGTCCCTCTCTCTTGCTGGACAAGAGAGAACTCCAGACCCAGACTCTACGACAATTAACTTACTAGTTTTGATCATTGTTTCAAGGATTTGTAAGATGTTAACATGGCAGAAAATTGAGTAAATTGTACCGGGGAACTTTCTGTACTATCTTTGTAACTCTTCTGTAAATTCAAATATATTTCATAATAAAACCACAAAAGAAAAAAAAATCTTGAGTACAGTTACTAAACAACAACAAAATTCTACTCCTCATGTAGAAAGTGAAGCAGATATCTTCCCCCTGGTGTCTACTTTTATCCCCTCCTTGGCTCCCAACACCTGACCCACAGTGAGAGGTAAAACTTGACACTATATATTCTTGTAGCCTTTGTTTCCTTAAAGCACATATCACTTTCTAATTTTTATCACTGATGTACATTTTAATATACCCTATTAGGAAGGCAGAATGGGTTAGAACAACAATAATAACAAAAATAGAAATTTAGTTCTACCAAACTTGGGCAAATGACTTAATCTCCCTGAGCCTTAGTTTCTTCATCTAAAAGAGTGAAAATAATTAGTTAACCATAGATTAGATGCCATATATGAATAAAGATCTTTGGACAAAACCTATCACATAGTAGATGCTCAAAATAGCTATATATGCTATTGTTCCCATTACCATTATTACTAGGCTAAGTTTCTTGGTATCAGGGACTTTCTTGTTCAAGTTCACAGAAACTTGAAATGCAGATGCTCAGATATGGGCTAGTGAATTGTAATGGCCTCAGAATGTGTTTTTTTCAGATTGATATATTTGTCATTCTGGTTTTAATTAATTTTATTTTCTAAATTGTTATTGTCTTCTTTACATTGTTTTCAATTCTCAAAAGTACACGTTTATGGTCTATTATATCTAGCCAACTCACTGAAGTTTCTCATCAAACTACAGTAAGTAGGAGAAAATGGATTTTTTTTGTACAAAGTTCTTGAGTAAACCTTAAACGTTTCCCTTTTCTATTTCTGTCTTTGAAGAAACTTTACCTCACTGCCACCTAACTAGCTTGTGTATTCTTGGGCTTGTCAGTGACCTCTTTGAAGAGACCCAAAATCTGCTGTGTTTGCATTGGTTTCTGAATACTTTCATTCCAAATTATAAAGCAAATTTTATGAACTCTAACCCTAGTCATGCCTATGTGCTTTGAGATTTAACAAAAAAAAAAAAAAATGGAGAGTACTGGAATAAAATAGGATGAGATTTTCCCTTTAATGTGAATATTATTCTGAAAATGTTTGTTAACATTAGTTGTTTTCTCATTCGTTCGTTCATAAAGAGTGATTGATTGTTTAGTACCTACCAGCCATTAAGCTGAATACTGAAAATATAAATCTGAAAAAAAATACAGTCCCTACCCTAAAGGAGCTCATATTCTTTAGGGAGACAAACTTGTAAACAGCTCATTATAATGCATTGTGAAATGTGCAATAATAGAGATGTTACAGAACATTATGAGATCGTAAAAGAGCATTTCAATCTGGGGAAAACAGAAGCATCCTGACTCTAAATCATTTTTCTCAGCCTTAGCTGCCACAGAAATTACATGGGGAACTTTTAAAAATATACGTTCCTGGGAGCCATCACATAAATTCTATTGTAATTGGTCTGGGGTATTGCCTAGGCATTAGGACTTTTTCAAGTGCTACTGTTCTAAAGAATAAGGAGAAATTAACCAGGATGAAAACAAAGATGGTGGAGAAAGCCATGGAGACAAGGTATGTTGAGCAGAGAACAGCACAAGCAAAGGCACTGAGGCAAGAAAGAGTTTGGTATGTGATGTGTAAGTAAGATACATGTTGCTGTTTTGTGAGAGAGCAGTGTCAAAAGAATGATTTTAGTGTTCTGAGTGCAGTGGTGGGAAATGAAGCAAGAGGGGAGAGTAAGGAGGCCATGCTGCTATCAGGATAACAGATTTGACAAAGAAATGACACGGTCAGATTTACATCATGGATAGCTTTCTCTGCTAGCTGAGTAGAGGAAGTGTTTGAAGTAGACAATAGTGGAGGCAGGGAGATAAATCAGATCTAAATGAGACATGATTAAGACCACAACCTTGAAACATTAGGAAGAGATTCCTAAAAACTTAAGAAAGTTATATTAGCCATTCTCAGATACTGTTTGGATGTCACAAGAGTGGTAGAAGGAGAAATCTGGTGAACAGGTGGATGGAGATTAATATCTACTGAGACAGAGAAGATAGTAATGGCAGTAGGTTTAGGAGGAAATGTGATATGCTCAGTTTGGAACACAATGTGTTTGAGATGCCTGTGGTGTGTTCAGGTGGAGATATTATACTAGGCCACCTGGTCAAAGTTTAAGGATGAATGAGAATACTGACTTGGACACATTCAAGACTGCTTTTGCTTTGGCTTGCTCTTAAAGGAGCCAATAAGCAATGCAAAAGTAAAGATTGAAATGGCTGATACAATTCCTCAATGTCTCCTTTTTAACTCAAGGAGATGCAATGTAAATGCAGTGTCTTAGTCTATATGGACACTTTGTGCATAAGAACAGAAGAATTCTAGATCTCTGGGCTTACTGACGTTTTTACTCCCAGCCATGTCAGCACCCCATAACTCAAGGTAACATTTGAAGCTATAATTCTGCTATTCCACAAATTATATTGCACAGGCCTGATTAGGTTCTGAGCCTTGAAATTCTTGCTCTGTTAGCACTGATGAAAATGTCTTATCTCCCCAAGTCTATTTGGTCACATGTAACACTTAGGTTCTTTTTGTTATATCTCAATAGCCAACAATAGTTGGAGGTAGGTGGATAAGGGCTAAGTTTCCCCACTACTTCAACACAAGTTTATAAAGAAAACAAGTCTCAGACCAAATTCTGATGTAAACATAGACGTTAATCTTAGTCTCTCAATTCTCATAATGTCTCTAAAACTTAGTGGGCTGAAAAACAATTTTACTATTAATCTCTCACTGTCCTGAGGTATGAATGATCTCAATTGGGTGGTTTTTTCTTCCAGTCTCTCAGGAGTAATGTCTTCTGGGTTTCTGGAGACAGATAGATTGAACATCCAAGATGGCTCTTCACAGGGCTGGTTTTAATGCTGGCTTTGGGTGGGAGCTCAGCCAGGACCAGAACATCTGTGCATATCCTCTTTATGTGGTGTGGGCTTCCCACACCATGGAGTCTAAAAGAAGAGCAACTAAGGGCTGTACTCATAACTGACAGTCATTTCTGCCATAGTCTGCCACCAGTGCTGCCACTGGGCCTATCCATATTGAAGGGGGTGAAGAAACAAACTCCTATAACCAGACAGGAGAGTGACAAGGTCACATTAGAGGTCATTTAGTCTTCCATGGAAAACACAATCTACCACTAATGAGCAAGCCAGCACAGCACAGTCATGCAACCTGTTCTTTAAGAATTATGAAGTGTCAGCTCTATGTCTTTTTTGTTGCTCCAAAAATACTTTTCATAAATAGCTTCACCTGAGGCAAGAGAAGTACCATTCCAGAGATAGGTTTTGGCTAATTATTATTTTTTTTTAATATGTGGTGTCAAAGAATCTGGACTACCTGAGATACTTTAGAGATTAAACTTAGAACACCATCCCAAAGTTTACAGTTTATAGGGCTCATTAAACTCATATGCTCTGTTTATGAAAGTCTGATGATCTCTAAAATATTCGGTATGTTTAGGCTTTCAGAGTATCCATGACATAGTATTTTAAAGTAATATGCAAATATCATCATAAGGCACTAGGAATGTGCCACATAGAGGTTTGGATATTTTAATTTAAAAGACATTAGATATAAATTTTTAAACCATCTTTTACCTATTTCAAAAAATATATATGAGGATGGATGAAATCACCCAGGAAGAGTGAGTACAATGAGAAAAGCCGTGATTCTTGGCCAATTCCTGGGACTCACCACCATGTTAGGGTCCCCAGAGGAAGACAAGCTGGCAATGTGGTCAAAGAAAGATTATGGGTATAAGTAGAAACAGTACAGGCAATTTCCAGAAAAAGTGCTAATCCACAATTTCCATTGCAGTGAAGTAGTATAATCAAATCGGGATTAAAATATTTTCACTGGCATTGGAAACTGGAAGTCACAAGTGACCTTAGCAACTGCACCATCAGTGAATTGTGGTCAGAAGACACCTGGTATTAAGGAGTGAATGCAAATGCAAGGAAGTGAAGACTGACTCTTTGAGGATGTTTTGATATAAGAAGTGGACAATGCTCAAAAGGGACATGCAGCTGAAGGGCAATTTTTAGATAGGCTGAGATTTAGGCATGTTTCTAGGTTGAACAAAGAAGAATCATTCCTGATCAAGCTTTTCTGAGAGAGAAAAAGAAATAAGATAAAAGTCAGGGTTAATAAATTACCTAAACCTAAACCCTGAAGAAAGGAAAGCAGGATGGATGTAGATGCAATTAAGAGTGGCAAAACAAACAACTAAGTTATAAATTTGTGCCTTGTTCTTACTAGATTTTTCTTCTTTCCAAAGAGGTGGCCTCATTTTTATATTTCTTTTCCTTTTTAAATATAATATATTCTGTTCCTGAAATAAAAGAATCATAATGGAATACAAATATATAGCCTCAAAATGAATTTGCAACAAAGAGTAGAGAACAATGTATTTTTCTAATACTTATAAGTAAAACTTTTACAATAATTTGAAAAATAATTCATACAAATGAATGGCATGCATTAGAGTATGGGCTAAATTGTGATAATAAAGAAGCCCTAATGTGAAGCAGCTCAAACCAGACAGCATGTTAATTCTCTCTGGTTTTTTTTTTTTTAAGATAAAACTAACCTATAACATTACAGTAGTTTCAGATACACAACAAAATGATTCAATATTTGTATTTGTACTTGTTAAGTGATCACCACAATAAGTCTGGTTTATATCCATCACCACACAGAGTTACAAATTTTTTCTCGTGAAGGAACTTTTAAGATCTACTCTTGTAGCAACTTTCAAATACAGTCAACAGTATTATTAACTACACCATGTTGTATGTTACATCCCCGTGATTTTATAACTAAAAATTTGTACCTTTTGATTCTCTTGGCCATTCTGCCTCACGCTACTCCTGTCTCCAGCAACACCAGTCTGTTCTATCTATGAGTTCTACGTATGTATGTATGTATGTATGGGAGTGGGTGGCAGTTTGATTCCACATACAAGTGAGAACATACGGTATTTTTTTTTTCTCTGATTTATTTCACTTAACATAATGCCCTCAAGGTCTATCCATATTGTGCAAATGGAAAGATTCTTTTTTATGGCTTTATATTATATATATGTAGCACTTTCTCTTTACCCATTTATTCACTAGTGGATATTTTGGTTGCTTCTATATCTGGGCTACTGTAAATAATGTGGCAGTGAACATGGGAGTTCCTGTATCTTTTTGAAGTGGTGATTTTTTTTCTTCAAATAAATATCCAGAAGTGGAATTGCTGATCATATGGTGGCTCTATTTTTAATTTTTTGTGGAACTCTATATTGTTTTCAATAGTGGCTTCACCAATTAACACTTCCCCAATGGTGCACAATGGTTCCCTATGCAACATCCCTGTCAAGACCTACTATTTCTTATATTTATAACAATAGCCATTCTAACAGGTGTGGAGTTATGTCATTGTGGTTTTGATTTACATTGTCCTGATGATTAGTATCATTGAGCACATTTTCATGTGCCTATTAGCCATCTGTATATCTTCTTTGGAAAAATGTTTATTCGTATACTCTGCCCATTTGTTACTTGAATTATTTGATTCCTTTGCTATGAATTGTATGAGTTTTGGGTTTGTTTTTTGTTTTTTGTTTTTTGTTTTGAGAGAGAGAGAGAGAGAGTGCACAAGAGGGGAGAGGGACAAAGGAAAGAGGGAAAGAGAGAAATAATCTTAAGCAGGTTCCATAGTCAATGTGAAGCCCGATGCAGGGCTCAACCCCATGACCCTGGCATCATCATGATCTGAGCCAAAGTCAGGAGTTGTATGCTCCATTGACTGAGCTACCCAGGTGCCCCAGTTGTATGAATTCTTTACATATTTTGCATATTAACCCCTTCTCAGATATATGATTTACAAATATTTTCTTTCATTCAGTAGGTTGCCTTTTTTTTCTCAATTTCTATATTTATTACTTGAGCTGACGATTGAATTCTAAGCAAGGCAGGAGGGAAAAAACTCAAATGCCAAGTCATTCTTTTTTATTATTTTTAAATTCCAGTATATTTAATATACAGTATTATCTTAGTTTCATGTGTATAATATTACAATGCAACAATTCCTTACATTACTCAGTGCTCATCAAAATTAGTGTACTTTTAATTCCCTTCACCTATTTCACCCATCCTCTACCCACCTCCTCTAGTAACAATCAGACATTTGGACAGCTTCTATGTTATGGGTATTATAAATAATTCTATAAAAAAAACAGGAGTACCTGTATCTTTTTGAAGTAGTTAGTGGTTTTGTTTTCTTCAGATACAAGTGGAACTGCTGGATCATATTGTTTTATTTTCAAATTTTTTAGGGACTTTCATACTATTTTCCAAAGTGGCTGTACCAGTATGCATTCATGTCAACAGTACACAATCTCCACATCCTTGCCAATACCTGTTGTTTCTTGTGTTATTGATATTAGCCATTCTGACAGGTGTGAGGTGATATCTCATTGTGGCTTTGATTTGAATTTCCCTGATGATGAGTGATATTGAACATCTTTTCATGTGTCTGTTGATCATTTGGATGTCTTCTTTGGAGAAATGTCTATTCATGTCTTCTGCCCATTTTTTAATTGGATTATTTGTTTTTTGTGTGTTCAGTTGTATAAGTTCTTTATATATTTTGGATACTAATCCTTTATCATATATGTCATTTATAAATATCTTCTCCCACTCAGTAGGTTGTCTATTAGAATAATTTGTTGTTTCCTTTGCTGTACAGAAGCTTTATGTTTTGATGTAGTCCCAATAGTTTATTTTTGCTTTTGTTTACCTTGCCTTGAGAGACATATCTAGAAAAATGTTGCTATGACCAATGTCAGAAAAATTATTGCCTGTGCTCTCTTTTAGGATTTTATGGTTTCAGGTCTCACATTTAGGTCTTTAATCCATTTGAGTTTATTTTTGTGTATGGTGTAAGAAAGTGATTCAGTTTCACTATTTGGTATGTTGCTGTCCAGTTTTCCCAACACCAGGGAAACAGGCTCCATTTGTTTGTTGAAGAGATTGTCTTTTTCCCTTTGTATGTTCTTTCCTCTTTGTCATGAATTAATTGATCATATAAATGTGGGTTTATTTCTGGGCTCTCTATTCTGTTGATCTAAGTGTCTTTTTTGTGCCAGTACCATACTGTTTTGATTACTAAAGCTTTATAGCATATCTTGAAATCTGAAATTATGATACCTCCAGTTTTGTTCTTTTTCAAGATTGCTTTGGCTATTCAGGGTTTTTTTTATGGGTACATACAAATTTTAGTACTAGTTGTTCTAGATCTGTAAAAAATGCTGTTGGTATTTCTATTTCATTGTTGCAGTTATGTTTGGGTGATCTGTCCATTGATTTAAGTGGGTATCAAAGTCCCCTAATATTATTGTATTATTATCAATTATTTCCTTTATGTGTGTTAAATAGCTGCTTTTTGTGTTTGGGTACTTCCATTTTGGGTACATAAATGTTTATAATTGTTATATCTTATTTCTGGATTGTTCCCCTCTGGTTATGTAGTGTTCTTGTCTCTTGTGTCAGTCTTTGTTTTAATGTCCATTTTGTCAGATGTAAGTATTGCTACTTCAGCTTTCTTTTCACTTCCATTTGCATGATAAATACTTTTTTTTTAATTTTCTTTTTAATTTTTTAAAATTTACATCCAAATTAATTAGCATATAGTGAAACAATGATTTTAGGAGTAGATTCATTAATGCCCCTTACCCATTTAGCCCATCCCCCCCTCCCACAACCCCTCCAGTAACCCTCAGTTTATTCTCCATATTTAGGAGTCTCCTCTGTTTTGTCCTCCTCCCTGTTTTTATATTATTTTTGTTTCCCCTCCCTTATGTTCATCTGTTTTGTCTCTTAAAGTCCTCATATGAGTGAAGTCATATGATTTTTGTCTTTCTCTCACTGACTAATTTCACTTAACATAATACCCTCTACTTCCATCCACGTAGTTGCAAATGGCAGGATTTCATTCTTTTTGATTGCTGAGTAATACTCCATTGTGTATGTATGTATATATATATATATATATATATATATATATACACATACATATATGTATATATATATGTATGTGTGTATATATATATATATATATATATATATACACACACCACATCTTCTTTATCCATTCATCCATCGATGGACATTTGGGCTCTTGCCATACTTTGGCTATTGTTGATAGTGCTACTATAAACATGGGGATACATGTGTCCCTTCGAAACAGCATACCTGTATCCTGTGGATAAATGCCTAGTAGTGCAATTGCTGGGTCGTAGGGTAGTTCTATTTTTAGCTTTTTGAGGAACCTCCATACTGTTTTCCAGAGTGACTGCACCAGCTTGCATTGCCACCAACAATGCAAAAGAGATCCTCTTTCTCCACATCCTTGCCAACGTCTGTTGTTGCCTGGGTTATTAATGTTTGCCATTCTGACAGGTATAAGGTAGTATCTCACTGTGGTTTTGATTTGTATTTCCCTGATGATGAGTGATGTTGAGTATTTTTTCATGTGTCGGTTGGCCATCTGGATGTCTTCCTGGGAGAAGTGTCTATTCATGTCTTTTCCCCATTTCTTCACTGGATTCTTTGTTTTTTGGGTGTTGAGTTTGAGAAGTTCTTTATTGATTTTGGATACTAACCCTTTATCTGATATGTCATTTGTAAATATCTTCTCCCATTCTGTCGGTTGCCTTTTAGTTTTGTTGATTGTTCCTTTGCTGTGCAGAAGCTTTTTATTTTGATAAGTTCCCAGTAGTTCATTTTTGGTTTTCTTTCCCTCACCTCAGGAGACGTGTTGAGTATGAAGTTGCTGCAAGCAAGATCAAAGAGGTTTTTGCCTGCTTTTTCCTTGAGGATTTTAATGGCTTCCTGTCTTACATTTAGGTCTTTCATCCATTTTGAGTTTATTTTGGTGTATGGTGTAAGAAAGTGGTCCAGGTTCATTCTTCTGCATGTTGCTGTCCAGTTTTCCCAGCACCACTTGCTGAAGAGACTGTCTTTATTCCATTGGATATTCTTTCCTGCTTTGTCAAGACTAGTTGGCCATACGTTTGTGGGTTCATTTGTGGGCTCTCTATTCTGTTCCATGGATCTGCATGTCTGTTCTTGTGCCAGTACCATACTGTCTTGATGATTACAGCTTTATAGTATAGCTTGAAGTCTGGGATTGTGATGCCTCCTGCTTCGGTTTTCTTTTTCAGGATCGCTTTGGCTATTCAGAGTCATTCCTGATTCCATACAAATTTTAGGATTATTTGGTCTAGCTCTGTGAAGAATGCTGGTGTTACTTTGATAGGGATTGCATTGAGTATGTAGATTGCTTTGGGTAGTATCGACATTTTAACAATATTTGTTCTTCCTATCCAGGAGCATGGAATCTTTTTCATTTCTTTATGTCTTCTTCAATTTCTTTCATAAGCTTTCTATAGTTTTCAGTGTATAGATTTTTCACCTCTTTGGTTAGATTTATTCCTAGGTATTTTATGGTTTTTGGTGCAACTGTAAATGGGATCGATTCCTTGATTTCTCTTTCTGTCACTTTATTGTTGGTATATAGGAATGCAACCGATTTCTGTGCATTGATTTTATATCCTGCAACTTTGCTGAATTCATGGATCAGTTCTAGCAGTTTTTTGATGGAATCTTTTTGGTTTTCCATATAGAGTATCATGTCATCTGCGAAGAGTAAAAGTTTGACCTATTCCTGGACAATTTGGATGCCTTTTATTTCTTTGTGTTGTCTGATTGCAGAGGCTAAGACTTCCAATACTATGTTGAATAACAGTGGTGAGAGTGGACATCCCTGTCTTGTTCCTGACCTTAGGGGGAAAGCTCTCAGTTGTTCCCCATTGAGGATGATATTAGCGTCGGGTAGTTCATATATGGCTTTTATGATCTCGAGTTATGCTCCTTCTATCCCTACTTTCTTGAGGTTTTTATCAAGAAACGTTGCTGTATTTTGTCAAATGCTTTCTCTGCATCTATTGAGAGCATCATATGGTTCTTATCCTTTCTTTTATTGATGTGATGAATCATGTTAAATGTTTTGCAGATATTAAACCAGCCCTGCATCCCAGGTATAAATCCCACTTGGTCGTGGTGAATAAATTTTTTAACGTATTGTTAGATCCAGTTGGCTAATATCTTGTTGAAGATTTTTGCATCCATGTTCATCAGGGAAATTGGTCTATGGTTCTCCTTTTTACTGGGGTCTCTGTCTGGTTTTGGAATCAAGGTAATTTTGGCTTCATAGAAAAAAATTGGAAGTTTTCCTTCCATTTCTATTTTTTGGAACAGTTTCAAGAGAATAGGTGTTAACTCTTCCTTAAATGTTTGGTAGAATTCTCTTGGAAAGCCATCTGACCCTGGACTTTTGTTTTTTGGCAGATTTTTGATTACTAATTCTATTTCCTTACTGGTTATGGGTCTGTTCAAATTTTCTAAACTTCCTGTTTTGGTTTTGGTAGTGTATATGTTTCTAGAAATTTGTCCATGTCTTCCAGATTGCCCATTTTATTGGCATATAATTGCTCATAATATTCTCTTATTATTGTTTTTATTTCTGTTGTGTTGGTTGTGATCTCTCCTCTTTTATTCTTGATTTTATTTATTTGTGTCCTTTTCTTTTTCTTCTTAATCAAACTGGCTAGTGGTTTATCAATTTTGTTCATTCTTTCAAAGAATTGGCTTCTGGTTTCATTGATCTGCTCTAGTGTTTTTTGTTTTGTTTTTTGGTTTTTGTTTTTGGTGTTTTTTTTTTTTTGTTTCGATAGCATTAATTTCTGCTCTAATCTTTATTATTTCCTGTCTTCTGCTGGTTTTGGGTTTTATTTGCTGTTCTTTTTCCAGCTCCTTATGGTGTAAGGTTAGGTCGTGTATCTAAGATCTTTCTTCCTTCTTTAGGAAGGCCTGGATTGCTATATACTTTCCTCTTATGACCGCCTTTGCTGCGTCCCAGAGGTTTTGGGTTGTGGTCCTATCATCTTGATTGACTTCCATATATTTTTTGATTTCCTCTTTAACTACTTGGTTAGCCCATTAATTCCTTAGTAGGATGTTATTGAGTCCCCAAGTATTTGTTACATTTCCAAATTTTTTCTTGTGGTTGATGTAGAGTTTCATAGTGTTTTGGTCTCAAAATAAGCACGGTATGATCTTGATCTTTTTGTACTTACCTAGGGCTGATTTGTGTCCCAGTATATGGTCTATTCTGGAGAACATTCCATGTGCACTGGAGAAGAATGTATATTCTGCTTTAGGATGAGATGTTCTGAATGTATCTGTTAAGTCCATCTGGTCCAATGTGTCATTCAAAGCCATTGTTTCCTTGTTGATTTTTTGATTAGATGATCTGTCCATTGTTGTGAGTGGGGTGTTGAGGTCTCCTACTATTAAGGTATTACTATCGATGAATTTCTTTATGTTTGTGATTAATTAATTTATATATTTGGGTGCTCCACATTTGGCACATAAATGTTTACAATTGTTAGGTCTTCTTGGTCCATAGACCCCTTGATTATGATATAATGCCTTTCTGCATCCCTTGATACAGTCTTTATTTTAAAGTCTAGATTGTCTGATATAAGTATGGATACTCTGGCTTTCTTTTGTTGACCATTAGCATGATAGATGGTTCTCCATCCCCTTACTTTCAATCTGAAGGTGTCTTTAGGTCTAAAGTGGGTCTCTTGTAAACAGTATATAGATGGACTTGTTATTTTATCCATTCTGTTACCCTATGTCTTTTGATTGGAGCATTGAGTCCATTGACATTTAGAGTGAGTACTGAAAGATATGAATTTTTGCCATTATGATGCTTGTAGAGTTGGAGTTTCTGGTGATGTTCTCTGGTCCTTTCTAATTTTTTGTTGCTTTTGGTATATATATATATATATATATATATATATATATATATATATATAATCATTTCTGCCCTCAGAAAGTTCCCCTTAATATTTCTTGCAGGACTGGTGTAGTGGTCACAAACTCTTTTAATTTTTGTTTCTCTGGGAAACTTTTTATCTCTCCTTCTATTTTGAATGACGGCCTTGCTGGATAAAGAATTCTTGGCTGCATATTTTTCTGATTCAGCACACTGAATATATCCTGCCACTCCCTTCTGGCCTGCCAAGTATCTGTGGATAGGTCTGCTGCAAACCTGATCTGTCTTCCCTTGTAAGTTAGGGACTTTTTTTCCCTTGCTACTTTCATGATTCTCTCCTTGCCTGATTATTTTGTGAATTTGACTATGATATGCCTTGTTGATGGTAGGTTTTTGTTGAATCTAATGGGGGTCCTCTGTGCTTCCTAGATTTTGATGTCTGTGTCTTTCCCCAGGTTAGGAAAATTTTCTGCTATGATTTGCTCACATAATCCTTCTACCTGTTTTTCTCTCTCTTCCTCTTCTGGGACCCCTATGATTCTGATGTTGTTCCTTTTTAATGAGTCACTGATTTCTCTAATTCTTAAATCATGCTCTTTTGCCTTAATCTCCCTCTTTTTTTCTGCTTTGTTATTCTCTATAAGTTTGTCCTCTATATAGCTGATTCTCTGTTCTGCCTCGTCCATCCTTGCTGCCACTGCATCCATCCATGATTGCAGCTCAGTTATAGCATTTTAAATTTCATTCTGGTTATTTTTTACTTCTTTTATTTCTGCAGAAAGGGATTCTAATCTGTTTTCGACTCCAGCTAGTATTCTTATTATCGTGGTTCTAAATTCTGGTTCAGACATCTTGCTTGTATCTGTGCTGGTTAAGTCTCTGGCTGGCATTTCTTCGTGCTCTTCCTTTTGGGGTGGATTCCTTTGTTTTGTCATTTTGAAGGGAGAAAAGGAATTAATGAGGTAGAAAAATTGAAATTTAAAAAAAATTAAAATTAAGAAACATATTAAAATTAAAAATTAAACACACACACACACATAAAAAATCAAATAGATGATGCTAGATCCTAGGTGTGTTTTGGTCTGGGTGTTGAAAGTGGTTTGACAGATTAGAGAAAAAAAAGTTGGGGGGAGAGAAAAAAAAGGAAATCATTTGAAAATTTGAAAAAATGAATACACTGAAGTAGACTAAAATAAGATGATGGGGGTAAAATAGAATTTGAAAAAATATACATAAAAGTAAAGAATATAGTAGAAAAAATTAAAGAAAAATATTTTAATAGAAATTAAAAATAAATTAATTTTTTTCATTTTCTGTATTTAAGAATAAAGGGAAAAAACTAAAAAGAGAAAAAAAAAAGAATAAAAGAAAAAAATCGTTTGAAAATTTGAAAAAGTGAATACACTGTAGTAGACTAAAATAAAATGATGGAAGTAGAATAGAATTTGAAAAAAATTACATAACAGCAAAAAATATAGTAATAAAAATTAAATAAAAATATTTTTAATAGAAATTGAAAGTAGAAATGACGTTTTTCTCTTTCTGCATTCAAGAAAAAGAAAATAAATGAAAAAGAGGAAAAAAGAAAAAGAAAGGAAAAGAAATTGTTCAAAAATTTGAAAAGGTGAGTACACTGAAGTAGACTAAAATAAAATGATGGAAGTAAAGTACAATTTGAAAAAATTTACAGAAAAGTAAAAAATATAGTAATAAAAATTAAAGAAAGGTATTTTTAATAAAAATTGAAAATAAAAATGGGTTATCTTTCTGTATTCAAGAAAAAGGAAAGAATTGTAAAAGAGAAAAAGGAAAAAGAAAAAAAAAAGAAAGAAAATTGAACAGATGAACCTACCAACAGATTGAAGTAGGACTGAAATTGTTTCATTTTCCCCTAGAAGTCAGTCTATGTAGCTCTCTATAGTCCATAAACCAAGCCAGAAGTAAGACTTGTGTTCCTGAAGAGCAATGTTGGCCCAGTTGGGGCCAGTGTAACCGCTCCGCTCTCCACTAGATGGCGCTGCTAGCCTACTGGGGTGGATTGTTGCAGGGTTTATAGGTGCGTATGCGCATGCACGGGAGCGGTGAAAATGGCACCACCCAGCCACCCAGTCTGTTCTCCCAGATCAGCAATCATGCACCTGTTCTCCATCTTCAGCTCTCATCCACTCCCGCTTCTTCGCTCTCCGTGACCAGGCCCCAGGCAGTACCTCTCTCCCAAGTTTTGTCTCAGATGCGGCTGTTTTCCCTATCCCCTTACTTCCAAAGGACTGTGGCTTTGACTCGATCCACCCCTCTGTGGGAGGGTCTCACTGAGCAATGGCCAAATGAGCAATGGCCAAATATCAGCTGTATCCAGGTACTCCCACTGGCCCCTGTTGTTGCCGGTACCCCGAGACTGCAGCCAGGTGCCAGCCTGTCCCAAAAAAGTTCGTGAGACAGTGTAGCAGCAGTGTCTCCGGGATTATGGAAAATCACAACACACATCTGGCACCAGGCTTCACCCTTAACGACCTTGCCCCAGCACCAGAGAATGTGGCTGCCTTCTGGGGTCTGCTGGGACCAGGTTGCTTCAACAATCTCTACCAAATGTCCTTCCAGCAGTGGAACCACTTTTCCCCTTGTGGCCCGAGAACCTCCCAGACCCCACTCTGTTCCTGGGGATTCACCCTTCCCACCAGAGCACCACCAGGTATCGAGCTGCGGAGTTGCAGCCTTTGCACTCCCCTTGTTTACAGTCTTAATGGAATTTAAACCCTCTCCTTTCTCCTTTCTCCCCTTTTAGTTTAGTCCCTGCAGCTGTTTCCAATTTTCCACTTTCTCTCCAGCTGCTTTTGGGGAGGGGTGATTTCCCCATATTCTTCCCACCTCCCCAGTCTCTGTCCTCTCTCCTCCCTCAAAAGCGGTTCCCTACCTTTTGTGGCTTCTTGCTCACCAAGTTCACCTCTCCGTGCCGCATACCTGTTGAATTCTGTGGTTCAGATTGTGCAGATTGTTGTGTTAATCCTCCAATCAGTTTTCTAGGTGTGTAGGATGGTTTAGTGTTGGTCTGGCTGTATTTCATGGACATGAGACACACAAAAAGCTTCCATGCTGTTCCGCCATCTTGGATCCTCCTCTGATAAATGCTTTTCTAATCCCTTCACTCTCAATCTGCATGTGTCTTTAGGTCTGATATGGTGTCTTGTAGGCAACATATAGATGAGTCTTGCTTTTTTATCCATTCTGTCGCCCTAGGTCTTCTAATTCAGGCATTTAGTCCACTACATTCAAAGTAATTATTGATAGGTATTATACTTATTGATTTGATTTGTGGTTACCATTCAGTTTATATATAACATTTTATGTATACATCAGTCTATATTAAGTTGATGGTCACTTAAGTTTGAACCCATTCTTTACTTTTCTCTCCTCCATGTTTTAGATATATGATGTCATACTTTACATCCTTTTGTTTTGTGATCCCTTGACTGATTTTTTTTTAAGTTTATTTATTTGAGGGAGAGAAAGAGAAAGAATAAGTGGGGGAGGGACAGAGAAAGAGGGAGAGAGAATCTCAAGCAGGCTCCATGCTGTCACGCAGAGCCCAACATGGGGCTTGATCCCAAAACCATGAGATCATGATCTGTGCTGAAATCAAGAGTTGGATGCTTAACTGACCGAGCCACCCAGGCACCCCTCCTTGACTGAGTTTTATAGATATACTTAGTTTTGCTGCTTTTGTGCTTCCTACTTTCCTTACTCCTACTTATGGTCTTTCTTTTCCACTCAGAGTCCCCTTTAACATTTCCTGTAGGACTGGTTTAGTGGTGATGAATTCTTTTAATCTGTGTTTCTCTAAGAAACTGTATCTCTCCTTATGCTCTGAATAATAGCCTTGCTGGATAGAATAGTCTTGGTTGCAATTTTTTTTTTCTTTCGGCATGCTGCCTATGTCATGCCATTCCTTTCTGGCCTGCAAAGTCTGCTGAAAAATCAGTTGATAGCCAGATAGGGTTTTCCTTGTATGTGACTGTTTTCTTTCTCTTTCTGCTTTTAAAATTCTCTCTTTATGATTATTTTTTGCCATTTTAATTATTATGTGTCTTGGTGTGGACCTCTTTGGGTTGATTCTGTTGGGGACACTGTTCTTCCTGGATCTGGATTTCTATTTCCTTCCCCAGGTTCAAGAAGTTTTCAGCTATTATTTTTTCAAATAAACTTTCTGTTCCATTTTTTCTCTCTTCTCCTTCTGGGGTCTCTATAATGTGACTGTTATTATACTTGATGGTGTTGCTGAGTTCCCAAAGTCTATTTTTATTTTGTATTGGTTTTTCCTCTCTCTCTTTTCAACTTGATTACTTTTCATTATTCTATCTTCCAGATGACTGATTCATTCTTCTGCTTCCTCTAGTCTACTATTTTTTCATCCTAATGTATTTTTAATTTCATTTATTGTGTCCATGTCTGATTACTTCTTTTTTATGTTTTGTATCTCTTTATTGAGGGTCTCACTGATGTCCTCCACTCTTTTCTCAATTCCAGTGAATATCTTTATAACCATTACTTTCAATTTTCTATCAGGCATATTTCTTATCTCTATTTTGTTTAGCTCTCTTACTATGATTTTTGTCATGTCCTTTCATTCAAGACATATTCCTGTGTCTCCTCATTTTAACTCTCTGTGTCTGTTTCTATGTGTTAGGAAAGTCAGCTACATCTCCTGCTCTTAAAAGTCGTGACCTCGATCTCGCGGTCCGTGAGTTCGAGCCCCGCGTCAGGCTCTGGGCTGTTGGCTCGGAGCCTGGAGCCTGTTTCCGATTCTGTGTCTCCCTCTCTCTCTGCCCCTCCCCCGTTCATGCTCTGTCTTTCTCTGTCCCAAAAATAAATAAACGTTGAAAAAAAAATTAAAAAAAAAAAAGTCGTGACCTTATGAAGAAGAGTTCCTGTAGTGTCCTACAGTGCAATGTCCCCTTTGATTACAGCCTGGTGCTTTAATGGTGTCTCCTATGTGTGTTGCATGCACCCTACTGTTGTGGCTAGGCTGCTTTCTCCTTCAGTCACCTGCAAAGGCTTTCTTTGCTTTATGTGGGCAAGATTTAGTCCCTGTGTTATTAGTGGGCCAGTCGGTGGCTATCTTGGGCTTGAGATGAGTCAAACTAAACATTTGTCAGAGGTGCAGAAGCATGGAACTCCAGGGCACTCTCCCTATGTTGTCCCCTGAGAGACTTTCATTGGTGTGTGGGGACTGCAGTCAGACCAGATTCTTCCCTCAGCCTATTGCTGAGACTTCATTCAGACTGAGGTGTATGATATCTTCCCTCTCTCCAGGGAAGGAGTTACTTTAGAGTCCTCCTGGCCTGTTAGGGTTGCTTGCGCACTCCTAGGCTTTTGGCAGCTCTTTGGATGGGGTCTGGTTGAGGGCATATTGGAATTGGAAGAAGCAAGTCTACAGGAGAACACAGGGCTGGGAATGTGGTGTTAGCAAGGTGTGCATAGGTCTGCTGTGTGAGGGTAATTGGACCCACTTTAGAAGACATCCACCACAGGGCTGGAGGGAGTGAGTCAACAAGAGAGTGTGGGGATGGGGCCTGCAGTGCCATAGTGAGAGGGGAACTGCAGTTATGTGGGAAAACTTCTCCCCAGGCCACCGGGTTGGAGGGGGCAGATCTGCAGAAGCATGTGAGAGTGGGACAGGCTGTGAGCAAGCTAGGTGGACAGTGTTGGTGCTGTGCTAAGATTGTTCCCACAGGTGTCCCTGTATCTAGGCTGGTGGTCAGGGAGAGAAACAGTGCCTGCCAGCTCTTTTATTCTTAGGGAATTCTCCCAAAGATTCCTGCCCATCCAGCACATGCTCTGATATTAGTAAATAAATCCCCTTCCTCATATACCCCAGGCATTTTTCAAACTGCTGCTTTTATGCTGTATCTCTGCACAGCTGCCTGTTGTGCTATCTCTTTAAACATAGGGACTCGGTTTCCTCTCACCCTCTGTATATCCCAGAGTCAAGCCCATTAATTTTTAAAGCTTCAGATGTTAAGCCCTGATGATTGTAAGAACTCATGAAATTCATCTCCTCTGGCTTTCAAAGACAAATGTTATAAGGATTTGTCTTCCCAGTGCTGGTCCACCTGCCTGGGGTGCCTGGGGTGAATGCCTATTTCTCTTTTCTCTCCATGCCTACAGCATCCCTCCCTCCTTCAGTCTCAAGGGTGTGTTTACCTCCTGAGCATGTCTCTGTCCTTTCAAACTTCCTTGGTGTGGGCTCTTCTCTATATTTAGCTGTGGAGAATCTATGCTGCCAATCTTTGGGCACTTTTTTGGGTTATTTACACTAATGTCTGTGTTATTTAATTGTATCCATGGGACAAGGTGAGCTTAGGATCCTGCTGCTCTGCCATATTCCCTGGATGTCCATTACCTTTCCTTTTTGTTGATTGTTCTTTTTGCTGTGCAGAGGATTTTTGTTTAATGTAGTCCCACTTGTTTATTGTTATTTCTGTTGCCTTTCTTTCAGAGTCAAGTTCAAAATGTCATCATCAATACCAATATCAAGGAGATTACCACCTATGTTTTCTTCTAGAAGTTTTATGGCTTTAGGCCTTACATTTCACTGTTTAGTCTATTTTGAGTTTATTTCTGTGTATGGTGTGATAAAGTAGTCCAGTTTCATTCTTTTGCATGTGGCTGTCCAGTTTTTCCCACCACCATATTAAGCAGACTCTTTTCCCCAGTGTATATTCTGTCTCTTTTATCATATGTCAATTGACCATATAAATGTGAATTTATTTCTGTGCTCTCTATTCTGTTCTATTTATCTATGTGTCTGTCTTTGTGCCAATACCATGCTGTTTTGATTACTAGAGCTTTGTAATATAGTTTGAAATTAAGGAGCATGATAGCAATGCTTTGTCCTTTCTCAAGGTAGCTTTCGCTATCTGGAATATTTTGTGGTTCCATAGAAATTTTAGGGCTCTTTGCTCTTGTTCTGTGAAAAATACCACTGGTATTTTGGTAGGAGTTGCATTGAGTCCATAGGTTGCTTTGAGCAGTATGGACATTTTAACAATGTTAATTATGCCAGTCCATGAGTATGGCACACCTTTTCCTTTATTTGTGTCATCTCAGTTCTTTTCATCAGTGTCATAGTTTTCAGGGTATAGGTGTTTCACCTTCCTTGATTTAAGTTATCCCTTGGTATTTTATTATTTTTGATGCAGTCCTAAATGGGATTGTTTTCTTATTTTTTCTTTCTGATAGTTCTTTATTAGTGTATAAAAACACAACAGATTTTTGTATATTGATTTTGTATCCTGCATACATACTGAATTAATTTATTCTAACACTTTTTTGGTGGAGTTGTTAGGATTTTCTATATGTAATATCATGTCATCTGCAAATAATGAAAGTTTTATTTCTTCCTTTATGATTTAGATATCTTTTATTTCTTTTTTTTCCCTAATTGTTCAGGCTAAGACTTCCAATACTTTGTTAAACAAAAGTGGCAAGAGTAGACATCCTTGTTTTGTTCTTGATATTAAAGAAAAAGCTTTCAGCTCTTCATCATTGAGTATACAGTTAGCTGTGGGTCATATATAATCTTTATGATGTTGAGGTACATTCCCCTCTATACCTGTTTTGTTGAGAATTTTTATCACAAGTGTTTGTTGAATTTTGTCAAGTGCTTCTTCTGCATCTATTGAGATGATCATGTGATTTTTGTTCTTCATTTTGTTAATGTGGTGTATTACAGAGTTTAATTTGTAATGTTGAACAATTCTTGCATCCCTGGAATAAATCCCACTTGATTATTGTGTATGGTCCTTTTAATCCATTGTTGAATTAGCTTTGCTAAAATTGTGGAGGATCTTACATGTATGTTCATCAGGGATATTGGCCTATAATATTTTTTTCTTGTGGTGTCCATGTCTGGTTTTCATATCAGGATAAAATGCTGGCTTCATAAAATAAATTTGGAAGTGTTCTTCATTCTTCTATTTTTTGGAAAAGTTTGAGAAAGATTAGTATTATTTTTTCTTTAAATGTGTGATAACATTCACCAGTGAAGGCATCTGGTCCTAAACTTTTGTTTGTTAAGAGGTGTTTGATTACTGATTGAATCTTCTCACCAGTAATTAATCTGTTCACATTTTCTCTTTCTTCATCATTCAGTCTTGGCAGAATGTATGTTTCTAAAAATTTATCCATTTCTTCTAGGTTGTCAAGCACAAATTTCTTGAAGACAGAATGCCCCCAGGTTTTTGTGTTTGAAAACTGAAAGACATTGAAGTGATTATGCTAGATCATCCTATTGGGGAATGGAGTGAGAGCTGAGTAACTTTAAGAAGAGATACTGAAGTAGTCAGAGAATCAAAGACATAGAATTTTCTTCAATTAAAAATAAATGAAGGTCTTGATATGTTTTGAGAGACACTGTGACAAGGGTCCCCAGTCTCTGAAAGCATCTCAGGGGACGGCCAAAACTCAGAGGGAAATTAGATATGGTCATATACAAATGCTGGACACTAGGCACAGAAATGCCTCACCTCTGAGAGAACAAGTGGAAAATAGGCACTCATTCTTTAGGTGGGCCCACAGGTTTGGACTCTGAAATATCACCATGATTCCCATAAGAGATGGGTCCCAGAGGCCTTTTCCCCGTGTACCAGACCCCACACAAGCCCCCAGGATCCTTGTAGACTTCAGGATAAGCTGGAAATTGAATGTCTCACAACCTGCTAAGTTGGGACTCAAAGGCAGGCTTAATTTGTAATTTAGCTTAGAAAAACAAAGGGGAAAATGTGGGGGGGAAATCATCCCTTCTATCTCATGTCTCTCTTGAGTACTATCCAAAATTTTATAGTTAAAGGAAGTTACAGGGAGATCTGTCTAGAGATTTATTTCATTTAAAGAAATAAGGTTTCTGCTATTTGACATAAGGACTGAGTAGAGGGTATATGGAAACTGGTGAATTTGGGAAAGGTTTTTGAAGTGACCAAGTAGAGTTGGATCCAGGACTTCTAGGAGATGCTAAAGGCCTAGTTGAGAATGGAAATTATGACTCTTTGGTGGTATTACTCAGACAAATGGTGTGTTGTTCAGCAGTGCCTAGCCATTCTACTATAAGAGTAGAAAAAATGGATTGCTGAATTTCTCCAAAGTTGAGGTTTTGCTGAGAAGGCACAGCAGAAGAGTACACAAAGCAAATAAAGGTGTAGAAAAGAGCGTGTTTCTAATGATCAGCTGTAAGTTGCAAACTGGCTTGGGAATGAAAATGGCTAAGAGGGGCTCATAGCCTGGTGGGGATAAAAGCAGAAATTAAAAGCCTGGACTTTTGTTGATGTTTTTTGTTTGTTTTGTTTTGTTTAAGTGGAAGAGCAGTGTTTCAGTCACTGTTATCACAGTCCAGTGTGATAGAAACAACAGTCCTTTAAGAGCTTCTTCCAAAAGTGACTTAGGGGCTGGAAATGCTTCTATCTTGTATCTTTGCCATCCTGTGGATCTTTATATCCAACCAACAGAAGAAAAGAGAGAGAGTGTGTGTGCAGAACCCACCCGACCTTTAACTGTCTCAGATGGAGGTGGCATATTATGTCCATTCATATTTCTGTTGACAAGGACTCAATTTCAACCTAAATACAAGGGAAAGGTAACTTTGTCCCAAGAAAGAGAAAATTGTGTTACAAACATATATTAACTCAGCCACAGCAGTGAGAATGAGGACATAAAGATTTCTAAAATGAAGCAAGTCCACACAGTAAAAAAAGTACCCCAGAATGTTTTGAAGCTATTAAAAGAATAATGTTTGAAGAACTAAGGGCTAAATGGTTGGATAGATATTGGTAAGAGATGCTATAGTGTGCCACCTAGATTCCCCTAGCTGCTGATAGATAGCTCTCAGCTGTAGACTGTCTTTGGAATTTCCTTGGCTGGAGAGAGTCAGCCTCCCAAGGCTGTGCTGCCCTCTTGGGGAATCTCACATCTGGTGACAGTTAACAGTTAAATAGAAGCCTGGCTCCCTTGCCTCAAGTTAGGACGACCCTAAAAGCCACTCTAGTATCAGAGTTGCCTGTGGGGTTGAAGAGGTCTTCATCTAGACTGCATCAGAACCAAGCTTCTTCCCCTGCCCAGTGGTGACACCAACAGCAATCCCCATAAACCTCTCTGCTAATCTGCATCTCCGAATCTGCTTCCTGGGAAACCTAGGTTGTAACAGAAGTCAGTCCTGCCTATAAAGTTTGCAAGGCCGAGGACAAAATGAAACTTGTTCAAAACTTAAGAGCTTTAAGGTAGCAGTAGCAGATCATTTAACCAAGTGTTGGGCCCTTCTAAGTGTGGAGCTCTATGTAACAACACAGGCTGAACATCCATGAAGCTGGTCGTACAATGGTCTAAATACTGTTTGAGTATTGGGGATCCCAAGGTCCCTAGGTAGGTCCCAAGATGTTGAATAAATAAGAGGAAGAGGTAAGGAGGTCAGATCATTGACAGAAAGGGGACTATGAAGGCTTTTTAGATGCCTAAGCTTCACAAATGTAGAATTGCCAAAGACTGGAAGCAGTGGATAGCCAGAAGAGTGTCAGCCCTACTCATGACCCTTTGGAACATGAGATCTGGAAAAACAAATTGTTGCATAGAAAGCAGTTTCCTCCATCAAGAATCAAATTCTAGTTAAGGCAATGAATAGTTGAGTGAGTTAGGTGCCTTTTTAAAAAAATGTATAGACCTTACCTCGGAAGATAACTGGCTAAAACATGGTTAATTTTGTTCAACCACATGGTGTCTATTTTCTACAGATTCCTCTGTAATAATTGCAATGTACCTCCTCAACCCCGCAACAAAGCTTTGACACTTGGGACTGAGATTCTCTCCTCTGATAGACCTTGGCCCATTCATCTTATAAACTACTCTTGTACTAAAGACTCATTAATTTTTCTTAATAAAAAAAGGGGGGGCTTCATCTTAATTACAGGAGTATATTTAAGATGGTAAATTTTTAATTGTAGGAGAGATTTTGGAGATAAGTGTTTTATTTTCTCTTGAGGATATGCTTGCTCCAGTCTCATCTGTTGCTTACTTTTTTAGTAAATGTACAATATATTGAAATTGCAGTTTCCAAGGAATACTAATTATGGAAACAGTCTGTATAATACTAGAGTGTTGCTTCTCTGTATGTCTTTCATTTCAATTACAAAATTGGTAGCCCCTTTAATACCTTTTCTTGGCCCAGAACCCCAGAACCTTTGTGAGAGAGATTAGGTAAGCAGCAAGCATGATTTTCCCTCCTTTTGAAAATCAGAAAGGTGACCAACAGCTAAATAAGTTGTCCAAGAACAATAATGACAGGAACTGTTGCAGTGCTCAGAATCTCAGATTTATAATTCTCTTAGCTAACATTTGCAGTGTCTGCCTGGTAAATTTTTCCATTTTCTGCCACCAGAGGAGACAGGAAACAATTGACCTTACCTCTTCCAAAAGAAAAGATCTACTTGTTAATATGCTACCTAAAATGCATGCAAGTTTTTTTAAGAACTGACATCATCAGTGAGATTAATGCACAGCAGTATATGAATCCCTATTAACTGCACTCTTGCTAAGCCTGGAGTTAGTTGCTATTTACTTTGGGACAGACTGACATTATGTACCCCTCATATCATGCACTCAGGATGCAATACCAATTAGATAATATTTCTGCAAAAAGCATTGCAATTGACTGAATGTGACCCCTAGAATTCATATGTTGAAATCCTAAACACAATGTGATGATCCTTGGAGGTAGGGCCTTTGGGACATGAGTAGGTCATGAGGACAGAGCCCTGATAAATGAGATTAGGCCCCTTCTAAAAGAGGCCCCAGAGAGCTACTTTGTTCCTTCTGCCATGTGAGGACACAATGAGAGGACAGCTCTATATGAACCAGGAAGCAGGTCCTCACTAGATTTGAATCTGCCAGCACCTTAATCTTGGACTTAGAGCCTCCAGATCTATGAGAAACTAGAAGAAAGGTTTTGCCGTTCATAAGCTACCCAGTCTATGGCACTTTTGTTATAGTAGCCTGAACAGACTAAGACATTGATCAACCTGAATATAACAATAAAGAAGCATTCAGACAAATCCTAATAGAGAGACATCATACAAAGCAATTCACCTGGACTTTCAAAAATGTCAGTGTCATGAAAGAGATAAAAAAGGGGTGGGAGACTGCTTTAGATGAAAGGAGACTGGAGAGGTATGACAAGTATAAGCAATCTATAATCCTTGATTACATCTTCAGTTAAGAGAGATACTGATAAAGGGTGTGGTTGGGATGGGGGTGCCTGGGTGGCTCAGTCAGTTAAACATCCAGCTCTTGACTTTGTCTCGGGTCATGATCTCACGGTTCATGGGTCTGAGCCCAACATTGAGCTCTGCATTGATGGTGTAGTGCCTGCTTGGGATTCTCTCTCTCTCTCTCCCTCCCTCTCTCTGCCCCTGCTGGCGCTCTCTCTCTCTCTCTCTCTCTCTCTCTCTCTCAAAATAAATAAACAAAAAAAAAGAACATAGTTGGTACAACTAGTGAAGTTTGAATATGGGCCATATGTTACATAACAGCATCATATTAATGATAAATTATCTGAGTGTGGGTTTGAATAAGGATTATATAGAATTTCCTTCTTCTTATAAGATATGGACCAAAGTGTTTAAGGGTAAAGTATCATGATGTCTGCAACAAAGTCAAGTGGTATGGTAAAATTGTTTGTTTGTTTGTTTGTGTTTATTTACAACACACACATAGAAAGAGAAAGAAAAAAGGCAAATTTTTCATACTTCTAACACAGGCAAATCCAGCTGAAGGGTATGAATGCTCACTGTACTGTTCTTGAAACTTTTAAGTTTGAAGTTTAAAATACATGCTTGAAAAAGTGCTAATTTGATAGATCAACATGATGCTGTTGAAATTTGATTACTAGTGAGGATGACTACTTTTTGATATTTTTCTTGGCAATTGGTATTTATTCCTCAAGCATCTTTCCATGTCAAGACCTTAATTAATTCATTTAAAAAATATTTGTTGAGAACCTACCACAAGCCAAGAGCTGTTCTAAGCATTGGGGTCACACTGTGGTGAAAAAAAAAACAAAAAAAAAAAACAAAAAAAACAGTGATCCTGTTCTTAGAGAGCTTGCATTCTAGTAGAGGCAGGCAGCACATAAATTAAAATAATAATATTAATTTGATTTTCAACAGGTATGTGTTCAGTGCCTATCTGTCCCGGGCACTGGGGATATAGTGGTTAATAAAAGAGTATTCCTACCTTGTTGGGGCTCACATTCTATTAGGAGAAACATAATAGATATTTTAAAAGTCCAATCCCAGTTCTGGGTACATATCTAAAAGAATTCAAAGCCAGATCCTAAAGAGATATTTACACATTCATGTACATTGGGGCATTATTCACATTAGCCAAGAAGTGGAAATAATCCAAATATCAATTGACAGATGAATGAATAAAACATATGTGTGTGTGTGTATATGTGTGTGTGTACACATAGAACAGGAGATTATGTAGCCTTAAAAAAAAAAAAGAAGGAAGTCCCATCACATGTAACAATACACATGCACCTCAAAGATATTATGCCAAGCATAATAATCCAATAACAAAGGACAATGCTGTATAATTTCATTCATACAAAGTATCTAAAGTAGTCAAAATCATAAAAAAAAAAAAAAGGCAAGTAGAAATGTGGTTGCCAAGGTCTGGGGGGGAGGGGAAGTTAATGTTTAATGAGGATATTTTTAGTTTTGCAAGATGAAAGAGTTCTAAAGAAACTTTCTGTTTATCTGTGTCTGTTGTACAACAATGTGAATATATTTAGCACTACTGAACTGTATGCTTGAAAATGGTTAAGATGGTAAAAAAAAAATACAAACATAAGAATATCAGATGGGAATAAGTGTTACAGAGGAAAATAAAACAAGTAGAGAGAGCTAGGAAGCACCCACTGGCACGGTGGATGGAAGTGAGGGCTCCAGAGGATAGGGTGATGAGGAAAGGATTTGCTAGATTTCAGGTGGTCAGGGAAGCCTCACCAATAAAGGGACTTTTGAGTGACATTTAATCCACATGGAGAATGACAGAAGAGTGTTCTAAATAGAGGGAACAGCAAATACAAGGCCCTGAGGTGTATAGGTCATGTCTGGTATATTCTAGAAAGATCAAGGAAGTCAGCATGGCTGGAACAAAGTGAGTGCCAGGGCAAGGGATCAGTGATGAGGTAGAAAAGGCTTAGGGGGAGAGAAGGGCACAGACGAGGTAAAACCTGGAAGCCATTGTTAAAAATGCATTGTTAATGCATTGGCTTTATCTAAGTGACATGGAAGAAACCATGAGCAAGGTAGAAACAGGCAGAACAGTCTGGAAGCTATTGAGATAATCCAGGAAAGAAATAGTGGTAGGGATAGTTGAGAAAGGGTTGGATTTAGGATATATTTTAAAAGAAGGACCACAGAATATCCTGACAGACTAGATGGGAAGGGACAAAGAAAGAGTCAAGAGTGATGCTGAGTTGGATGGAGTGGCCTTTACCAGTATGGGGGAGGGGGAACCAAATTTCATGTTTGAACATGTCAGTGTTGAGATGACTCTTAGGCATCGTGAGTAGGTGCTGGGGAGGCAGCTGGATATGTAAGTCATGGCTTCACTGTGTGGAGGATACTATTATCTTCCCACACACAGTCAGTCCTTTCTGGTCTCAGGGGACCTACGCTGCACTCAGTATCAAACTTCGGTGTGATTTGCTTAGATCTGTCCTTAAAACTTCACTATATCTCAAATCTTGTCACCTCACTTGAAAAGTAATAGCCCACCCATATAAATATAACTTAAATCCCAACTCTTAGTCACAACTATAATCCAAGATTAAATACTGGTAAAATCTAAGAAGTCAGATCAGTGAGAATGTATTTGGCTGAGCTACCAGGGCTACAAGGAGCTGGCTCCGACCCTTGCATGTTGCAGGAAATCATTTGCACAGAACACATCAAAGGAAACTGGAAGTTTATACTAATATCAAACGTTGACGTGTGTACAGCAGAATTCAAAAATCAAGTTTCCTCCAAAATAGTTCAGATTGGCTCCTTTGTCCAGTCCTCTTCCAGAGGTACTCTCTAGAAATCGAACGAAGAAGGAGAGGTCACAAGTGAAAGATTGAATCCCCTCTAGTGCCGGAAAATTTAGCCAAAAGAAATGCAACAGCTTCGTACAGGTTCTCTTTTCTTATAAATAAAATTTCCCGTGTATTCTAAAGAATGTATACTAACATTCACGTGCATCAGGTTATACTTTTGGTTGTTTTTGCTGCTTACTTCTATATAAATAGAAAATATAGGGGCGCCTGGGTGGCGCAGTCGGTTGAGCGTCCGACTTCAGCCAGGTCACGATCTCGCGGTCCTTGAGTTCGAGCCCCGCGTCAGGCTCTGGGCTGATGGCTCAGAGCCTGGAGCCTGTTTCCGATTCTGTGTCTCCCTCTCTCTCTGCCCCTCCCCCGTTCATGCTCTGTCTCTCTCTGTCCCAAAAATAAATAAACGTTGAAAAAAAAAATTCTTTAAATAGAAAATATATATTTGAAAAAAAAGTCTAGTTTCATCTCCAGCTTTTATATCACTTCTTCATAAAGCATGTCCAATTCCCACATTGTCTCTCCTCTAGAGAGACCATGCCAAGAGGAAAACAGATTGAGTCATTTCAAAATCCTTTATTTCAATGTCTAGCTAATAGTAAAATAATCCCAAGTTAGCTGATAGCTGTCCTGACACATTTGTTGTTTTGGTTTTTTGGGGTTTTTTTTAAGTTTATTTATTTATTTTGAAAGAGACAGGGAGCGAGAACAAGCAAGGGAGGGGCAGAGAGAGTGAGAGAATCCCAGGCAGGCTCCGCACTGTCAGCACAGAGCCAGACATGGGGCTCCATCTCACAGATCATGACCTGTGCCAAAATCCAGATCAGATGCTTAACTGACTGAACCACCCAGCCTCCCCATGTTAAGGCACATTTGAAGAGCTTCCTTCAATGATATAAATGAGACATTTAAGAAACTATATCTTACTGTAAGAAATTGATTGGGTAAGTCAAAATAGGCTAATTTCTGCGACAGCCCCCAGTATCTCAGCAGCTTAACACAATAAAGATGCACTTCCTCATACACACCCAGTACCAGTGCAGGTGTCCCCAGGTGTCTTGCTTTCCTGGGTGGCTCTACTCCAAGCAGTGACTGAACGATCCAGATTTATTTCATGTGTTTGTTCCACCGTCTCACAGTCCTTAATTTTCAGACATACGGACAGGGAGAAATAGGGTAGAAGATGGGCAGGTCTAGTAGGTCTGCACCTACTTTGTTTTAACCAGAACTCAGACACGTGCCCACAAGTAATTAGCAAGAAGGGAGTAAATATAGTCTCCTATGTACACAAAAGGAAAAGAAAATGATTTGGTGAAAAAATAGTGTTCACTATGCAATAAACTCCTATGAGGTCTTTAATATATTTTCATTTAACATCTCACTTAAGCCCAAAGCAGATACTTGATAAGTCTGCCCTTTTTCTTCAGAATCATGAAGACATGCAAGCCACCATAAAATGCCTAACTTTCTCTTTTGAATTTCACAGAAAACAAGAAAACATTTTGTCTCCTACTGGGAACTTCCTTCCATTTGTAGCGCCTTCAACTTTAGCCTTAGAACCCAGCTCATTACAAAATGCCTGGAACCCAAAATACTAGTGCCTTAAAGGAATTCCAGTGAGAGCATTTTGTGAGAGTATATCCTGCCCGAGATCTAGAATATCAGGTTTCTCGCATGACCTGATACAAGGCCAAAAGAAACAAGTGGTTAACACAGAGCCAGATGGAGACCCATGGGCACTGTGGGAACCCCTTCAGATCAATTTATTTTTTCAAATCCGTTTACACTGAAATGTTTCACAACCCCCAAATTTTAGAGAATAACATAATGAACTTCTGTGTATCCTAATATTGCCAGCTTTAACTTTGGTCATATAATGAATACAAAACAACATCTCTGTGGTTTTAGTTAACATTTATTTAATGACCAGTGAAGTTGAGCATCTTTTCATGTGTTTTTTGCTGTTTGGGTTCCCTGTGCTTGGATCTAACAATTCAATATCCTTTCTCCATACTTCGATCAGGCCTACATATTTTTTTATATTCATTGATCGTCATACTGAAGTGACACTAAAAGCTTCATGGAGAGCAGGTGGCCTTTCTCTTATTATCTCTAACAATTTCATTCTGGCCCCAAAGTAATACCTCAGTCAGCAAAATAAAATCCTGCATCCAACCAGGGCCACCCTTAGGAAAGACAGCCTGGCAATTCCAAGTGTGCATTTCTACCGGAGAATGCAGCATCAACACATTTTTTCCAACTGCATACAGAACCCTCCCTAGGAAGAATTCTCATGATATCATTTTCTCCATTTCATTATATTTTCCAGGAAATTGTAATGCACCAGTAGTATTTCGGTATTTATTATAAGCTGGCCGGCCTTATAATAAATTAGTCAAAACTAATCCCAGCTTGGGTTACTGTAATCCAAGTTTGTGTCAGGAAGCACAAAAAATAGTGCAAGAAACCAGACAATATGTGGACAAAGAAGTGGTGTCACAGGCTGCCAGTTACTGTTGTGCTGCCTGGTAAGTTTGTTTAAAAGGGGGCTACTGTTGGGGCACCTGGGTGGCTCAGTCAGTTGAGCATCACTCTTGGTTTCAGCTCAGGTCATGATCTCCCTGTTTGCGGGTTCGAGCCCCACATGGGGCTCCATGCTGACAGCACAGATTGGGATTCTCTCTCTCTCTCTCTCTCTCTCTCTCTCTCTCTCTCTGTCCCTCCCCTGCTTGCTCTCTCTGTCTCTCTGTCTCAAAATAAGTAAATAAACTTTAAAAGTAAAAAAAAAAATAAAAGGGGACTACTGTTTGTGAAAGTGTTAGTAAAACCTAAATAAAAGGATCCCTTTCTCCAACGTGCTTTAAGAAAGTATGCATAAACACTTACATTTTATTCTAAGCAAACATGGATCGACAACTTACATTTTATTAACACTATCAGAAGCCCTGGAAACCCAGATTTCTGCACCTAAAAATGCAGAAAAGGTAGGTAGCGCAGAATGCTTAATAAAGTAGTTGCCTTGTCAAAGCCTCCTTTTATTCTTTTTTCATATGCACAGACACCCATTTTATATTTGCTTTTCAACATGAGCAGATAATACTGTAACATATTTGCCTTCAGGCCAACTAACCTGCCTAATGAGACAGACGTCTACTTGGCAGATCATTGAAGGTCACACCAGCTTAGCCATATTGCAAGAATCCTGTTTTTACAAGGACAAGCTTCACTCTTGACAGGAAAAGATTTAAGAAGATGCATAGCAGGGTCAGAGGAAAAACTTTTTTTCTACAGATACCACTCCAATTTAGTTCCTTAAGTCAGTACAACAAAACACACCCTCTTACCCCAACCCAGTTACCTTCAATGGTGTCTTTGGAAAGAGCGGAGGAACAGGGAGGAAGTCAGTGCTCTTATTGCTCACTTGTGTGCAGCACTGTTTCTTGATAAGGAGAGATGAGAAAGCAGTTTCTCTTAGAGGAGGTTTAAGATCAAAAAGCTCTACTTAGATGTGAAGGATATCAAGGTGTAGAAGAGAGGAGACGTTTTCCTCAATGCTTTTAGGGTCTCCAGCTGGGTCTAAAAATTAAACTGTCAAGGACAGATTACCAGGACAAAAGCATACCCACTTATTTAATATAAGTTTCACATGATGCAGGAGGCTTCATGAGGAAATGAAGACACAAAGAAACAGACCTGTTTTATGTTAGGTTTGATGAAATAGGAAGAATATGATAGGTTAAGGAGTATGAGCTAAGAGTAGTAAGTGGGGGAAACTTAGCAGTGCCTGTTCATTCAGATTCTTCTTGGCATCCCTTCATCTTGAGAGGTGAAAAGCTCCTTCCCTCTGGGTATAGGGAGGGCACTTCTCACATGAGGGTTTTATGATCTGATTCAGGTCAGAGTGACCTTCCTGTTTCTGCCATTTTCTCAAATTCCTTCAGCTTAAAATGCTTCATATTCCAAGGTGCCATATTTTGACGTAGTTAGTGTGTCCCAAGCTCCATCAGATGAAACCATATAATTTGAACTAACATGCAAGCCACCAAGCTGCTGATACACCTCTGAGACTTCTCAAGATCTTCCTAAGATTGGGTTTCTTTCTTCAAAGTACTATGTCCACAGCATCATCCTCTGTCCACTGAGCAATGACTATTTGAACTCAATCAGGTGGAGCCCTGGAAATTCTGACCTAGGGCCGCAGTCATCCTGGGCTTGTGAGGAGTCTATCATAATGGTGTAATTGTCCCCTGCTTGCCCATGACATTCGGTGCTTGACCAACTCAGACTTGTCAACAACGATCAACCAAAAGTGAACTTTCATTGGAAGAAAAAAGTAGAATTTGATTGAAATCAGAATAGAGACAAGGCTGCTTATTTATGGTGGACTTGGAAATGCTAATCAATAAAATTATTAAAAAAAAAACCCACAAACCTATATAAGCAGCAAAGCAACATTATTGCAGGTAATATAGTTATTACCTGAAAACACAAGAAACACAAGAAAAGCTACTGAAAGATTATTGGGAATAAAAAAAGAGGGTTCAGTAACACAGATAAAATATAAATATACAAAAAATAAAAATCTTGACTTTGGACAAACAACGATGAATTAGAAAATGCAAAGAAACTATTCACAACAACTACACAAGATAAAATCTATGAATAAATTGAGAAGTTGTAACACATGATTTAAAACTATCAAAAGAGTTGAGTGGATGGAGACACCCACAAAACTGAATAATTGGAAAATTTCAGTTTCACCAAGTTAATTTACAAAATGGATACAATCTCTATAAAAATTCCAGCGGAATTTTGGGAGTTGGAAGAGATTATTAATAAAGCTATTCTTGAATTCCCTTGAAATAATAAACTTGCAGAAAAGGCAGCTATTTCTGAAAAAGGATAATAAAGTCAGGACTTTTCATACTGGATATTACAGTGTATAAAAATAAAATATAAAATAGCACAGTATTGGTACAGGTTTAGTTGGAGAGACAGTATTAAAACAGACCCAATTATATATGAAGATTAAATCTACAATACGAGTTATAGCTTAAATCAGTGTTAAAAGATTTATTAACAATACTTATTTTTGGATAACTGCATAGCCATTTGGGGGAAAAAATCAGTTGGAGTTTTGCTTTTTATCAGAATGAATTCCAGAGAGATTAGAGAATTAAAGTAGAAAGCAAGAAAGAAGTGTACAAAAGCAAAAAGCAAATAATAGTTTTTAAATCCTAAGAATAATTAAAATGCTTTCTAAATGTGTAAAAAGACTGATGTTGACTTTAAAAAAATTTTAAATTGCAGAGTATTTTTAAAACTCTCAAAACACAAACACTTTCATAAAAGATAAAGAACAATCTGGAGTAAATGTTTGCAACAAGTATTTGGCAAAAGTTTAACATAGCAAGACCTTCACATATATCTGGGGATATGAGGATGTGAGAACAATAAGCAAAGGACACAAACAAGCAACTCAGGGAAGTGAAATACGAGTCACAAACAGATGTATAGCACAGTGATTGTGCGCAGAGCTCTGAAGACATACTGTCCCAACGTGCTTTGCCAATGTTTAACCATGTGACCTTGGGCAAGTTACTTGCCTCTTTGTGCCTCCACTTTCTCACATCTTCGTTCAGGTCGGATTTGCCCATGCTGGACTTTCTTAAATTAAGGTTCAGTTCTACAGAATAAATAAAAGATTTTTGGTTAACATAATGCTTTTCAAACGTTCATTTCAGAGCATTTACTAACTTTGAAATACTGGACACAATCACATTTCTTACTTTAATCAGGTCCAATAGAGATGAAAGTGTTCAAAGGTAATCATTTGAGTAGTAATGGAAATAGAGTTCTTAAATTTCTTTTTGAGAATTTTGACGTGTGAACTGTTGGTGATTCTATGTTAGCAGTGCCAGAGCCATTTGATTTCACTTCAGCGTTTCTCTGTTCCTTGGGTACCTGTCAGAGTGTCATTCCCTGGTTGAGGGTGAGGGATGAATGCTAACAATACACTCCTCAGGAAGAAGGTAGCTTGTCAGAAGCCAATGCGAAGATCTTCAAGTTAAGCGAGCTTTCCTGCTGCTGGCTCAGACTTGGAGTTGGTAAGAACCCTGGGGGATTTATTCCATTCTCCCCAGATAATAGCGTCTGTTCCAGCATGGGCTTCAAAGTTCAAGAATATGGCCAGGAAGACCAGAAAAGATCTCTTCATTACCTTCCCTGCAACCTTCAGAAGAACTCTGACTCATTAACATCAGCACATGAATTGGACTCTTAGCTGACAGTGGAGTGAGTGATAACTTCAGATATTTGACAATTCCCATCCCATACCTTCATGTACGTAAAATACCCTATTTAAACTCAACATAATACTTTTTGCATTCGTGCTATTCTATGACCCGGATGTTATGTCCATTCCACAATATGTTGAAGCACGTGAACTGCTCTGATATTGGTGGCTAATGCTGCACAGAAAATTTTCGAGCTTTCCAAACAGCTAATACTTAGAAAGATTAAAGTAATAAAAATGTTTTTCCACACAAATTAAAGATGCCATAATAGTAGATGTCATTGATTAAGTGCTTTACCATTTGCCAGGCACTGTGTTGAATGTTCTATATACATGAGCCTGGTATTTAAAGAAAAGTTATATGTCTATAGTCTTCATATCAAATTACATGCCAAACCCAATCCTGCCAAACTGATTAGGAAATCCAATTTCAGTCATTAGTGAGGTACACTTCTTCTTCCCTGTGTGTGTGTGTGGGGGGGGGGTCACCCAACAATGAGTACAGTTTATGTGACTTCCAGAAAATGGGGAACAGCTTCTCTGTTCTTTGGCCCATTTTTATTGCTGCTATTATAAACTATAATAAAATTGCTCAAACCCTTTGGTCTTTTGTAAACAGGCAGCCCTCACATGTCTGTGCCAAGCCCACTTGTGGGGACGGTTCACAGCTAGGAGTCTGAGTGTATGGGTCCAGCCTATGAGGAGGAGTGCCCTGGAAGGGCCTACCAAGTTCATGCCGCCTCCAGCCACAGCCACCACCGTGGACCTGGGCTCAGTTTCCTGCTCCTCTTGGGTCCCAAAGATCTAGAGTCCCTTCCCACCATGGGGAAAAAAATCTCTCTCCTTGTTACTTCTGCTTTCCCTTCCTAATGTATTTCCCACAACGAGTTCCAGTTTACACACATAAAAAAGGCCAACAAAGTTTTCCTCAAATCTGTTAGGTTCCCTGCCTGGGCCTAAAAATAAACTGCTAAAGACAGATTAGCCAGAGAAAAGCATATGCATACACTAAGTTTTACCTGACAGGGAACCTTTGTGAGGAAGTGACGTCCCAAAGAAACAGACCTGATTGTTTTATGCTAGGTTTGAGGAAGAATGCATGGTTCTGAAGAAATAGAAGAGATAAAGTGTAGTAACTGGGGGGAAACTTAGCAAGTCCTGTTTGTTCAGATTTTTCATGGCGTCCCTTTGTCCTTGGAGATAAGGATCTCCTTCTTTCTGGGAATAGGGAGGGTACTTCCCACAAGAGGGTTTTATGACCTGTTTAAGGGGGACAGGGTCAAGAGAGAACAGAATGACCTTCTACCATTATTCCCAACTCCTTCAGCCTAAAATATTCAGTATGCAAAGGTGCCATATTTGGGGGCAGCATGTCCTGAGCCCCATCACCATAAAAAAATTGTCTTCATACCTATCCCACCCTCTCCACAGAAATAGAGGAATTTGATTGAAGCCACCTAGGAGAGGAAGAAGGATGGAGGGGGGAGGAGGAAGAAGGGAAGGAAATAAAACTGTAACAGTCCCATTCTTGCTGATTTCTATACAATAAGGAAAATGAAATATAAAATTAGTGTCACATATATTATCTCGTTTAAATCTCATAATAACCCTGTGGTTAAACTGAGGTTTAAACAATTTAAGTATCCTGCTCAAGGACAGATAGCTAGTAAATGATGAACCCTAAATTAAAACAGATCCACTTGATTCTAGACCCCATATTATTAACTACCACAAATACAGCCTCTTTAACAGATATATTATATAATTCTTGGAATAAAATTTTGCTCCTAAAAACATGCTTGGCTTATAAAAGATGCTCAAAAAACACCAATTCAGTAATAAGTAAACAATGCCTTCTTAACACAATTTTATTTTTCCTAAAATGTCCTCAAAGATTCCCAAAAAGAGTGTACAAAAAATATTTTGTCAGAGAACAACCTGACAATATAAAGTTTATATAACACAACATTTCATGGAATTTGAGCACCTTTGCAATCATCAACCAAGTGTGAAAAGATTGTCTGTAAATTCATTTTAGCTGCTAAGAGGAGTACAAAAAGGAATCATTTTCCAAAGGTCACTGCAAAGACCGGTCAGAATGGAAACAGAACTGAGTGCAAAGCTATATTTACCTGCACACTATACAATAAAGTGAGGATTTTGTTTATTCACAGAGAGAAAAAAGACATGAAGTGACTCCCTGCTAGTGGTAGCTCTTTTTTTATTCCCCTTTTTGATTATTAAGGACTCATCTTTTGACAAGACTAAAACAAAACTTGATAATTTTATATATTAAAAAAAGGTAAAGGGGCCTCTGGCTGGGTCAATCAGTAGAGCATGCAACTCTTGGTCTTCGGGTTGTGAGTTCGAGCCACACGTTAGAGGTAGAGTTTACATTAAAAAAATAGGTAATTTCTTTTTTAAAGTTAGAGACTAAAAAGAAAAGCAGACACTTGCTCTTTTAGTTTTCTATTCATTTGTACTCTCTTGGGAGAAGGCCTGTAAATTATACAAGTTAATGCTGTTCATTAACTTTTCATAAATTGGGTTCCAGTCTGGGTGGGAAAATCCTTCTTCCTTGGCTCCGTGGAGACCTCTAGAGTTCCAGGTAGCACTGACAGCATTCTCCATTTCAGTGCCTGCATCTGATTGGTCAGCAAAGACTGAAATTGTTAATGTAGATAATTTGCAAGGCATTTCTCAAAAAGATTCTCTGTACATATTCCAAGATTTGCTGTGTCAAACACATCAAATGTGTCAAACACATCCAGAAGATCAAATTGGTTCCTGCTGGTACCATGCAGCACTTATACCAAAGTGCCTGGAAACTTCTGTAGCACCTTTTTTATTTTAAACTTGCTTTCAGCATTCTCACAGATGGAGACCAAGTACAAAATGTTAGTCAGCGTTTACTAGCTTTCAAGACTTCTCATGGGCCGTCTAAATTTATGCTAAGAAAGGAATTAGTAATAATCTACTCTTTGAGAAAGGATTTTTGGAGTTTTGTGCTGTTGCTGTTTGTTGTGTTGAAAACCTAGATTAGGAGAATTCACGCTAAATCTTTTCTTTTTTTATTCTGCCTTACTTTTTCTTTTATCCACTTGTTATCTTCTAATGTACTGTGTAATTTAGTTCTTTATTATACTTACTGTATGTTGTCTCCCCCTGCTAGAATGCAAGCTGCAATAGGGCAGTGATTTTTTTTTCCTTCACCAATGCATCACTGGAGTCTGGGACTCTGCTTGCGGATTATAGGTGGTCAATAAAGAGTCATTGAATGATTGGATAAGTGAATGCTTTGTGATTTTAATTAGATGATATATATAATGTATGTATGATACATTAACTGCCCAACATGTATCATAAGCCTTATATGATTCCATATCATAAAACCAGCTTATAGCCTGTTGAGATCATCTCTGAAATTAGAAAACTGGGGAAAACAGTATCAGAAGTATAAAAATTAAATGTATATATTTGAAGAGAAAGTCCCCATTGTTCACATATTAAGTGGAATCTTAATATGGAATTTAAGTAACAGCAAATTTGACTTAGGTAACTAAATTAATTTTAATGTGAATAAAACTAGGCATCCATTGCTTTTGATAGTAAAAATCATCCTATGAAATAATTAATCAGTTGGTACTTTAAAGATTTTAAGTTGTTCATTAAAATATTGTACTGGGACGCCTGGTTGGCTCGGTCAGTTGAGTGTCCGACTTCAGCTCAGGTCATGATCTCATAGTTCGTGAGCTTGAGCTCCCCATCAGGCTCCACACTGACAGCTCAGAGCCTAGGGCCTGCTTCCAGTTCTGTGCCTCTCTCTCTCTCTCTCTCTCTCTCTCTCTCTCTGTCTCTGCCCCTCTCCTGCTTGTGCTCTGTCTCTGTCTCTTTCTCTCTCAAAAATAAATAAATAAACATTAAATAAATAAATAAATAAATAAATAAATAAATAAAATCTTGTACCTTGGAGTTTCTCTTTTAACGACATTTTTGGATTATCAAATTTTAGAGTTACTACTTAGCCTGAGATGTTTGTAACTTGACCAAATTTCTCAGAAGTCATACGTCTAAATCATATATCGCATATTACTCTTTAAAGATACTACCAACCTGAATAGGTTTAATCAGCTTTGAATTAAGATTCTATATATAAGGTAGTAGATTGGTTTTGTGCAGTTTTTGTTTTGTTGTTCCTTTTGGTCATTTTTGTTATCTATCTATCATCTATCATCTATCTATCTATCTATCTACCTGTTTATCTTATCATTTTGATCCCTTTAGTCCTTTTTTTCCACAGACACCTACCCCCCCATCCCACCTCTGTGACCATCAGTCTCTTCCCTGTATCTATGAGCTGGCTTTATTGTTTGAGTTGTTTTTTTGTTTTTGTTTTCGTTTTAATTTCACACTATAAGAGAGATCACATGGTGTTTGTCCTACTCTGTCTCGTTTTTTTTCACTTATCAACCAGCTCTTGAAGTTCTATCCATGTTGTCATAAATGGCAAGATTTCATTCTTTTTGAAGACTGAACTTGGTTCATTATCCATTCATGTACCAACAAACACTAGGTTGTTTCCCCATCTTGGCTATTGTAAATCATGCTGCAGTGAAGTGGAGGCAGCGTGCAGATATCTTTTTGAGTTAGTGTTTTCATTTTCTTTGTATAAATACCCAGAAGCAGAATTGCTAAATCGTATGGTAGTTCCATTTTTTTTTTTTTTTTTTGAGGGACCTCCACATTTTCCTTAGTTCCCTTTTCTCCACATCCTTGCTATTTCTGGTCTTTTTGATTGTTTTGATTTCTTTTCCCTTTTGTAAGGAAAATTATTTTAAAAATAACTCTTGGTAGAAGAAGTAGTATGACCAAATAGAGTCATTTTGGGAATTGTCAACTTTCATGTGCTGAAGAATCCATGACAGAGATTATTTCAAACGCAGCTTCCCAGGCACCATTCCCATGTCATAGCCCTGGGTCTAGAGCTTTTTCTTGTCTAGCAAGAAAGTGGGACACAGGATTAAAATGCAAGAGATGGCTAATGTCCGGTAGGAGACAAGAGCCCCGATTAAGGGTCCTTGCTCCATATTTATTAGGATCAGAAGGCTTACAAACATGGTGATAGATGTGCACAAAGAGACAATAAAGCTGTGAATATTAACTCATGGGCATGAGGAAAAGGGGGTTTTGAAGATATATGGTGTTAGGGGTTTGGCGTCAATATAAAACAAAATCCTGGCACAGGGCAGATGGTTGTTAACAGCAGACATCAGGTGCCAAGTCTGTTTATTTTAGGTAGCCTAGGGGATAGGACAGATAAAGCATGCTACCTCAGGGTCAACAAGGCACCTTTCTTTTGATAATTAGCTCCACTCTGGGCAACTTCACCCTGCAGAGGCCTATAGCCCTATTTACCTGTTTACCTAATTTGGTCCTTCCTTCCTGTGAAAGCAGCTTTCTACTATAGTACTAAATTGGGGGTGGGGGGGTGGCGAATCCATCCTGAATACCTAATCTTATTTACGTCATATACCCTTGTATTGGGACCTTTGCCCCACCCTCTCTATACTGGGACTTTGGCCCCACCCTCTCTATATCTATTTAGTTAATCTTGTTTACCCAAATTTGGGTGTGAGCATCCTATGGCTTTGTAATTCTTTATGCCTTGTTAACCCATCAGTGCAGGCTCAGAGAATTCCTAAGCTTATTCCCCACACTCCCAGAGAATCTTATTCAGTGAGCCTCTGAAATCTAAATTTATAACAAGCCTTCCAGATGATTCAGAGAACATATTGAGAAATACTGGTTTAGCAAAAAAACACGAATCTGAGACCAAATATAAATTTACATCAGTTTTGTCTAGTTTAGATTAAGTGAATTATAATTTTTTAGGTGATAAACCCCAAATTCTCAGTATGTATGTATGTATGTATGTATATACATATGTATATGTATGTATGTATATATATATATATATATATATATATATATATATACATATATAAAATGTTGATTGGCACATTTCATTTGTTTAGTGGTTACCTAATTATGTTTATATCATGATCTAGTGGAAATGGTATGGGGATCGAGCAGTGCTTGGTTCAAACCTCAGTTTTCTTGCTTAATTAAGTAATTTTGGGAAAATTATTTAATCTCTCTGAGCCTTACTATTTCTGTTTTATATGAATAATAGTGCCTAAATCCTTGCTGAAGATTAAAGGATTTAGCAGATGCAAAGTAATTAATTCAATATGTAATGCAGTAAAATCCTGAAAAATACTCAATTGGGCTATGAGAATTGTATTTTTTGAAGTATTCTGTTGAATACTCCTACTTTGGCTTAATAAGCACTTTTTGTTTTCATTTATAACAACTATTTTGGGTTTTTTTTTCAGCCTCATGGAGGTATAACTGAGTAAAATTATAAGATATTTAAAGCGCACATTGTGGTAATTTGATATGCATACATATTGTGAAAGGATCCCCTCCAGCTAGTTAATTAGCACATCCATCACCTCACATATTTATCTCTTTTTTTGCAGGGCAGAAAGGGTGAAAACATTTAAGTTCTACTTTCTTAGCAAATTTCAATTATATACTACAGTGTCATCAACTGTAGTCATCATGTATTACATGAGCTCCTCAGACCTTATTCATCTTAGAGCTGAAAGTTGGTACCCTTTTACGAACCTGTTCCTATTTCCTTCCTGTTACTTCATGACCCAGCAGTCTCACTTCCTGGTAGACATTCAGAGGAAATGCTAACTGGGTATTGACGAGATACCTGCACCTCCATGTTCATTGCAGAATTATCCACAATAGCCAAGATATGATAACAACCTAAGTGTCATCAATGGATAACAAAGTACACACACACGCACACACACACACACACAGAATGGGATATTATTCCACAACAAAAAGGAAGAAAATTCTGCCATTTGTGATTTGTGACACAGGTGGACCTTGAGGGCATTCTGCTAAGTAAAATAGGGCAGACAAACAAAGACAACACTGTGTGGTACCAGTTACATGTGAAATCTTTAAAGAAAAAAATCAGGGGTGCCTGGGTGGCTCAGTCGGTTAAGCGCCAGACTTTGGCTCAGGTCATGATCTCACGGTCCGTGAGTTCGAGCCCCACATTGGACTCTGTGCTGACAGCTCAGAGCCTGGAGCCTGCTTCAGATTCTCTGTCTCCCTCTCTCTCTTCCCCTCCCCTGCTCATGTTCTCTCTCTCCTTCAAAAGAAATAAACATTAAAAAATAAATAAATAAATAAATAAAATAAATCAAACTCATGGAAACAGACTATTTTGTACTTTATGTGTTTCAGTTGGGGAACTGGTTTGTTACATGACTATGCCAGTCACCCACCTATTTGTTCTCAGATAAATTACCTTCTCTCCCTGGCTCTGCTTCATATCACAGAGAACTAATCCCGACAAACTGTTTCCCAGATTCCCATGCCAACGGGCTTCTGGGTATTTTCAGACTCGGAGAGGCGCAGAGAGAGGATTAAAAGGTGACAGGAGGAGAGAAGGGAGGTTGCCATTCCAGTAAGATCTTCTCTGGGTCCCAGTCGCTGAGGCTGCTGCCTGGGCTCTGGTAAAATTTAAAAAAATAATAATAATAAAAATAAGTAAATACCTTTTCTCAGTGTCTTCCAGTCCTCCTACATTTGTAATTCTCAGGGTTATCTCACCTTCCCCCATGAGCTCTTTCCATTTTAATGGAATATAGTGTCTTTAATACAAATAGTTTTGGTTTTGAGATTCAGAAGTACTTTTTAAAAATTATATAATATTTTTAATAATAATTAAGGTTTAACCTTCTAATATCTTGTCCTGTGAAGGGGCTTTCAAACCCAAGTTACTCTCTTAAGGCAGAGACAGTCCATATAAAGTGAGAATTTAGGAAATATTAATTTCTTCCCTTTCTCCAAAAGAACAGAACAGTGGCATAAAATTATATCACCTCCTAAAATCAAACTTTATTTTTCCATCACATGATATGCTGTATTTTTTGTTTTAATGTAGAGATGGGAAACTAAAGATTTTTCTAACTTTGTATTGAATAATATTTTATGAATATGTGGGGTGTAAAGAAGACATGAAATTGGGTAGATACCATCATAATGTTAACTTAGTTAGATGATGTGGATTTTTCCAAATTTCACTATCTGTGCAAACTTATAAAAATTTTAAAGTCATTTGCTGACTGCTGGACTTAGCATATGAACTGTGTTTTGAACCACGGCCAAGGCTGCTATCTTCTGGGGCACTTTACATTGTGGCGTCCAACCATTCACAGTTTCAACCTCAGCTTAACTGAAATTGCTACTATATAAGTTTGAGGGTAGAACATTTTGAAAAGTAACCCAACACATTGAGGAAGTACTGAATTTCCCTTGGAATTCTCTTGCAAAAAGCAATATACATTCCATACCAAGATTTCTGATAAATTTTCCATAATTTTTAACTAACAATAATAAAAATATCAAAGTTGATGGCCACTTAAGTTTGAACACATTCTTCGCTCCTCTTCCCACCATGTTTTAGGTATACGGTGTCATACTTTATATCCTTTATTTCATGAGTCCATTCACTGATTTATGTATTTATTACATGTACATAAATATACATATGTATATGCACACACATACAATACATATGTATACATACATACATATACTTAATTTTACTACTTTTGTGCTTCCTACCTTTGTTACTACTACTTATGGTCTCTCCTTTCCACTCAGAGTCCCCTTTAACATTTCTTGTAGGGCTGGTTTACTGGTGATAAATGCCTTAAATCTGTGTTTGTCTGGGAAACTCTTTATCTCTCCTTCTGTTCTGAATGATAGACTTGCTAGGTAGAGTATTCTTGGTTACAGATTTTTTTTTTTTCTCAACATTTTGACTATATCATGCCACTTCCTTCTGGCCTGCAATATTTCTGCTGATAAATCAGCTGATAGCCATATGGGGTTTTCCTTGTATGTAACTGTTTTTTTTTTTCTCTTGCTACTTTTAAAATTCTCACTTTATGACTAATTTTTGCCATTTTAATTACTGTGTGTCTTGGTGCGGACCTCCTTGGGTTGATTCTGCTGGAGGCGCTCTGCTTCCAGGATCTGGATTCTGTTTCTTTACCCAGATTTGGGAAGTTTTCAGCTATTGTTTCTTCAAATAAACTTTCTGTCCCATTTTTTCTCTCTTCTTCTGGAATCTGTATAATGTGAATGTTATTCGTTTTGATGGTGTCGCTGAGTTCCCAAAGTCTATTTTCATTTTGTATTTTTTTTCTCTCACCTGTTCAGCATGATTGCTTTCCATTACTCTGTCCTCGAGGTGGCCAATTTGTTTTTCTGCTTCTGCTAGTCTATTTATTCCATCCAGTGTATTTTTTAAATGCTTTATTTATTTTAGGGGCGGCTGGGTGGCTCAGTCGGTTAAGCGGCCGACTTCGGCTCAGGTCATGATCTCGCGGTTCGTGGGTTCAAGCCCCGCGTCGGGCTCTGTGCTGACAGCTCAGAGCCTGGAGCCTGCTTCAGATTCTGTGTCTCCCTCTCTCTCTGTCCCTCCCCTGTTCATGCTCTGTCTCTGTCTCAAAAATAAATAAACATTAAAAAAAATATTTAAAAAAATAAAAAATGTTTTATTTATTTTGAGAGAGACAGAGACAGAGAGAGAGAGTGCAGGGGAAGGGCAGAGAAAGAGGGAAAGAGAGAATCTCAAGTAGGCTACCCACTGTCAGCTCAGAGCCCAACACAGGGCTTGATCTCATGAACTGTGAGATCATGACCTGAGCTGAAATCAGAGTCAGATGTTTAACTGATTGAGCCACCCAGGCTCCCCCATCTAGTGTTTTTTAATTTCATTATTGAGTTCTTCTCTGATTCATCCTTTTTTATGTTTTCTATCTCTTTGTTGAGAATCTCACTCATGTCCTCCACTCTTTTCTCAAGTCCAGTGAGTATCTTTATGACCATTACTTTAAATTCTCTATCAGCCATATTACTTATCTCCATTTTGTTTAGGTCTCTTATGATTTTTGTCCTTTTCTTTCATTTAGGACATATTCATCTGTCTCCTCACTTTATCCAACTCTCTGTATCTGTTTCTATGTCTCAGGAAAGGCAGGTATGTCTTCTGCTCTTGAAAGTAGTGGCCTTATGAAGAAGAGCTCCTGTAGTGCCCTGTGGTGAATTGTTCCCTGTTCACCAGACCCTGGCACTTCAGCGGTGTCTCCGATGTGTGTTGTTTGCACCCTCCTGTTGTGGCTGAGCCACTGTTGCCTTTAGTTCAGTAATCTGCAATGGCTCTCTTGGCCTTATGTGGGCCTTACGTGGGCTCTCTTTGCCTCTTATGTGGGCAGGGTTTGGTCCCCTGTGTTGTTTGTGGGCCAGTCTGGGGCCATCTTGGACTTGAGTTGAGTCAGACCAGGCATTTGCCAGAGAGGCAGTAGCACTGAACTGCTGGTAGTAGCTTTCCCTGTTTTGTACCCTGAACTTTCACTGGTGGGTGGAGCCTGCAGTCAGACCAGCTGTCTGAGCCCAGCCCACTGCTGGGGCTGCGGTCTAACTGGTATGTGGTTATCTTTCCCTCTCCTTGGAGTAGGGGTCACTTTGGAGTGGTGCTGGCTCCTATGGGGGCTACTTGCACACTGCCAGGCTTCTGGTACTTCTTTGATGGGCTCCATCCAAGAGTATATTGAAGAGGGTGAATCTGCAGAAGCATGTGGGAGCAGACCTGCAGTGTTAGCAAGGTTCGTGCTGGTCCATGTCTCTTTCCAACCACATGCTATGAAACTAGAAATCAGCCATTAAAAATCTGGAAAGAGCACAAACACATGAAGGTTAAATAATATGCTCCTAAACAATGAATGGGTCAACCAAGAAATCAAACAGGAAACTTAAAAAATACATAGAGACAAATGAAAATTAAAACACAATGGTCTAAGATCTTTGGAACGCAGCAAAACTGTTCTTTCTCCTTAATGATTTTCCAAGTGAGTCTGGGAACTCATCGGCTGCCTCCTGGTGGGCAGAAGCTCCTTCTCTTGTTATCATTTGTAAGCCAAACTTCTTTCTAAAACTATCAAACCATCTTTGCTGGCATTAAATTCTCCAGCTTTAGATCCTTCACCTTCCTTTTGTTTTACATTGTCATATAATGATTTTGCTTTTTCTTGAATCATATTTGAGTCTGTAAGTATGCCTTTCTTATGTACCCACACTAGGCTGAAGTTTTGGTGGAAGGAGACTCCACCAAAATGATGTTCACTGTGGATCTAGTTTTCTTGGCCAGCAGAAGCTGATATTCAAGTGACTCTGCTGGGTAACATAATTTTTTTTTTTCCTTTCAGAGAAAGACAGACAGAGCATGAGCAGGGGAGGGACAGTTAGAGGGGGAGATACCGAATCTGAAGCAGGCTCTGGGCTCTGAGCTGTCAGCACAGAGATCGATGTAGGGCTCGAATTCGAAATCATGAACCCCGAGATCATGACCTGAGCTGAAGTCGGACGCTTAACCAACAACTCTATACAAGTCACCCAGGCACACCATTGAGTCATATAAATTGAAACTTCAATCCCCTCTTCATTTATGAATTTGATACATAGACTTATACACGTGTCTCTTAGAGAAAAAGACTTTAACTCTAACCTCCCAAACAGTTCAAGCACCTAAACAATATATGTTTAGAACAACAGTGAGACACCACTATATACCTATGAGAGTGTTGACAATCCAAAACTCTGGCAGCACCAAATGCTGGTAAAGATGGGGAGCAACAAGAATTCTCCTCCATTGCTAATAGAAATGCAAAATGGGACACACACTTTGGAAGACATTTTGGCAGATTCTTACAAAACTAAGCATTCTCTTACCACATGATCCAGCAATCACTTTTATTGTTATTTACTCAAATGAGTTGAAAACGTTTAACTCTAAAAAGCTTGCATTTGGACGTCTCTAGCAGCTTTATTCATATTTGCCACAAATTGGAAGCAACCAAGATGTCCTTTGGTAGGTGAATGGATAAATAAACTACTGTATATTCATACAATGGAATATTTTTCAGGGCTAAAGAGAAATGAAAACCCATGAAAATAAATGGAAGAAATGTAAATGCATCTTAATAAGTGAAAAAAAGTCAATCTGAAAAGACTGCATACTGTGTGATCATAGTTGTATGGCATCCTGAAGAGGCAAAACTATGGAGACAGGAAAAGGATCAATGGTTTCCAGGGAGTAGGGAGGGGGTAGGATAGATAGGTGGAGCACAGAGGATTTTTAGGGCAGTGAACCTGCATGATACTGTATGCTACTGTAGTGGTGGGTACATATGAAAACCCACAGAATGTACAACACCAAGAGTTAACCCTGATATAAACTTTGGACTTTGGGTGATAGTGATGTGTCAGTATAGATTGATCAATTGTAACAAATGTACCACTCTGATGGGGGATGTTAATAATTGAGGAGGCTATGCACGTGTGGGAATAGGGAGTATAATGGGAATGCCCTGTACTTTCTACTCAATTTTGCTATCAACCTAAAACTGCTCTAAAAAATAAAGTCTACTGAAAAAAAATATGTAAATATTTGATTACCAGCGAGGTCAAATCAAAGGGAAGGAAAGATTTGAAGCTCTTCCTTTGTTTTTGAAATAGAAACATGTAGACCGAATTTACATTGCACAGGAAGAGAAGGAAATAGTAACATTCATTAAAAACCTACTTATATAGTAACACTTTGTACTACTTTTGCAGCTTTTCTAGAAGTATAAATTATTTCAAAATAAAAAGTTTAAAAAATCTATCTATCTTAGGAAATATACTCAATGGTATTACAATAACATTGTATGATGACAGATGGTAGCCACACTTGTAATGAGCATAGCATAATATACAGACTTCTCAAATCACTGTGCTCTACACTTGGCAGTAATGTAACATTGTGTGTAAACTATACTTCAATTGAAAAAAATATATGCTAGGCAATGTGTGTGCCAAATGGTATAAATATTATTTCCATTTCACAAAAACAGAAATGCAGGCCCGAGATGGTTAAGTAACATGTCTGAGGTCTGCTAGAAAATGGCTTGGCCAGAATTCCAGGTATTTTGTCAGCTGCCAAAGCTCCTATTCTTTCTCCTAGGCCACAGTGTCCTCAGAGCAGCATTATAGACACAGCACTGGTGCAAGAGCCTAGGAAAGCAACACTGGGATTTCTATTTTCATGTTTACCTTTTTCATTCAGATAGCTAATCAATAGAAATGAAAAGGTTCTTGACGTATTCCTAGAATTTTATCCTCCATTGAGCAGATATCATTCGAATATGGCCAATGCACCTTGAATCCCAGAAAGTACAATATCATGGGCAAAAAAAAAAAAATTGAGATGTTCTCTAAAGATAAAACATATTTATGTTTCTTGCCAAAAACATTGAATCTGGGGCGCCTGAGCAGCTCAGTCGGTTGAACCACTGACTCTTGATTTCGACCCAGGTCATGATCTCAAGGTCATGAAGCCCCACATTGAGCTCTGCACTGATAGTGTGGAGCCTGCTTGGGATTCTCTCTCTCTCTTTGCCCCTCCCCCACTAGTGCTCATTCTCTCTGTGTCTCTCTCCCTCTCTCCCTCCCTCCCTCTCAAAATAAATGGATAAACTTTAAAAAATTGAATCCAAAGATTTTTACGTGAAAGATAGAAAATTAATATGAAAATCTCCCACTTACTTTATCTGTAAAGCAAAAGCAGATACTTTCACTTTTGACACTTTCTATCTACTTATGCCAAATTAGGTTGTACATTAATTATAGCCTTTTCATTAAAATGCACTCAGTTTGAAGAGTTTCTTTCCTGGCAACCATTAACTATGAATGCTCCTCCTTTAGTATCTCAAATGGTACTTGTGACTTATTCCAGTAATGTTTTCTTTTATTACATTTAATATATTCTCTAGATCTACAAAACTTTATTTTACCCATTAATTATTCAAATCCTATTGACTGAGCATTTACTGAGTACCAAGCACAAGGCTTTTCATATTTCTGAAAATAACCATCAAGCTACTTCCTGTATATGGTAGTTTGCATGATGTCAAGACCCTCTTAAGTTTTAGATGGTTTATAATAAAATGGATACAAGATACAGCAAAAGAGACTTTTCCAAGACTTGTGAATGTTAAAAGGATTGGCAGTGAGTGTTTCAATAAATTTTTATTTCAGTAGCAACTTCATAATGAAAAGTCATTTGTCTTTGAAGATACATGGTTACTTGGGGAACACTGCAGTGATTGGAGAGAACATGCATTCTTGTGTGGAGGAAGATCTCTGGGGAGATTCTGGAGCCTGTTTCAACATTTGGAATAAAAGCCAACATTGGATAAAGTGCTCACATAGTGTGGGTGTTCAATAAGTCAGAGTCAAAATCTTACAGATGAAAGGGACCTTTGAGATCAAAGTAACTGATGATGATTGACATTATTCCCTTCTGAAAACACATGGAGAGCATACATTAGCAAAGAGAATTTTCATACATTTATTACCATCAGAGGAAAATGTGCCTTCTGGGGCACAAAGCAGGAGTTTTTAGGAAACTTCTATAATTTGCGAAATAATGCCTCATCATTTCACTATCCATTAACTGGAAACTATTTTGCACAAGCCTGACATCACCTTCTACAACTTTAGATAAGTGCATTCAATAAGTTTATCACAAAAGACTTTTGACTTTTTAATCCATATTATGAATCTCCATCTTCTGAAATCACAGCTGTTGAAATTATTTCACTAATCAGTGATACTTGAATTTAATGTTCTTCCCCAAAAGTCTTACTGTATACCAGATACAGCTGACCTACTGTTCTATCTCAACCATAAAACAGGATCAGATAATGAGGTTTAGAGCTCTGCTGGCTTGTGTGAGTCATGTGTGTTTTCAGGTAAATGGAAAATCAAGAGCATCTCCAAAGAGACGCGAGAGGGAAAAGACAGAGTTTCATTTGAAAAAAGCCCTGACCCGAAGACTGTATGTGAAATGACACAAAATTTATTTGGTTTATTTAATTTATTATTTTAGTAACACAAAGGCAGCTAATTTCATCTCATAGTTTCTACTGTCATGCTGGAAAAATGCATACTTAGGAGACAAAATTTGCCAGCCAGGGGTTAGAGCCAGTTACCTCGGACTCAATTAGAGGAAGAACTTTCTACAGATACACCTTGTTCCCACCTGTAATCCTGATGGTATTCAATTGCCCTCTAAAAGACAATACTTATTTGAAATGTTTTAAGCAGGAGGTGGCCAAAGTGAATACAAGTAATTACACTTTAAGCTGCTAATTAAAAAAAAAAAAAAAAAGTTTGCTTAAATATGTTCTGGGCATCAGCCTTTAATTAAAAGGTGATCTGAGTATTTTAATTAATAGCGTCTCCCCTGAGCTAGACACTGTTCTAAGAGTTTTCATACTGATTCATTTACACCTCACAACAACCCAACTTGGTAAATACTATCACGATCCCTAATGTACAAATGAGGAAATGGAGAATTTAAGTAATCTGCCCAAGCCCACATGGCTAAGAAATGACAGAGGAGAATTCAAACCTAAGAAATCCGGCTCCAGAGCCCAGAGCCCATGTACTTACCGGTTATGTTATGCTGATTCTATCACACACTTTGCATATTATAGATGCACCATACAGTTTATAATACATCACTTGTCGTGTGCTCACTGGGTGGCAGGTGCTGTGCTGAGCTCTTTATGTGACTTATGTCATTTTATTTCTAACAAACCTATAAGTACTACATTTAACTGAGGAGGAAACAGGTCCAGAGAGGCACAGTCCTTTGTTCATTGTCACATTGCCAGTAAGACCCATCCCAGGTCTGGCCGTGCCCAAAGGCCACAGTGTAACAGCTTTACTAAAGAGTTTTGCAACTAATTGTTAAGAAAGGGGTCAGTGAACCCCATAGTGAAATATGAAGGGACAGGGGAAAAAATGCCCAGACTACAGGCTGATTGTGTTTCTTAGGACATTCTTTCTATAAATCTTGATAGTGAAGTTAATTCCAAAGCAGGAAGGACCTTGATGCAACTTAAGTCCCAGCCCTCTCTTTTTATTGATGAGGATATGAGGCCCAGAGTAGCTCCAGAACTCTCTCAAAGTCATGGAAATACAAAGTCAGAACCATCCAAGCTCAAGCTTTGTTCCAAAATCCCAGGGCACTTTTTCGGCATGGTGCATCTCAATTCATACAGCAATTTGTATTTTAAGTGGATACAATTGTATCTATTTCTAAGATACTTTTGTTATCTGTGTGGAACTCAGTCTCCCTCCTTTGCTGAATGATCTATTTTGGCTGTATTATGGTAGCTTAAAGGTCACTTTATTCATGCTTGCTGAAACATTTTCAATGACTAGATAAAAATACTTATGTTTACACTGTTTCCTGCTTTTTAATGTCTCATCCTGGATTAAAAAAAAAATGCATTTGCAGTCCTATTCATCTCTCAAGATATTGTTTTATTGAAGGAAAAAAAGATATGCGCCTTAGACAAAGCCTATAAATCCTCTAAGCTTTTAGTTGTGATTTTTAATTCAACAAAAGGAAGAAAAGAGATTTAACTTAAAACAATCACCCTTTTCTTCCGCTCATTGTGTGACCTAAGTTCACTTCTATGCCAGTTCTCTGCATACCTCTCAACTCCAACTCCTCCCTTTAGCCTTTGTGACTCTGAGGTTGTTGCTTCCCTGTTCCCAATCATTTCTGGGCCAACTGCCATGTTCTTCTGTACCTTGACCCAGTGTTCTTGTCTGGGTGGAGAGACTGGATGCGGGAAGCAGCCTGTTCCTTTGCTGGGCCTGGAGATTTCTCTAATCCTTGTCAGTAAACAAAGATGTGAAACAACAATGGCAGATACGTGGCGGCTGTGACAAGGAGAGACTGATTTCTCCCAGGGCAACTGCCTGATTGATCACTTACCTGATTTTCTTTCTTAAGATTTAAGAATATAGACTGGTGCTCCTTTTGTGGCATTTTGGTTTATTATAACTGGAACAATGGAGCTTATAGCTTGGGAGAATCATCGTTTGAACTTAGGTGGCATTTCACCATTTGAATCCCCAGAGTTTAGACTGACAGAGAGACAAATTATTTATGGTTCAGGGTCTAGATGGAAGGAGAGAGGTTGGGAGAAAGGGTGAGTGGATAACCAGGAAGAATTTCTTAGGCAAGGGACTCAGTTATTAAGGCCTCCAGAAGTTTTGTGGGTAGACAGTGAGAGATGGAAAAGAAAGTGAAGGAGTGGTTGATCAAGGAGGTGGGGTAGAGACAGAAGACATCTTGTGTCTACTTGAGGCTGATGAAGATCCTATATGCTTCTGTGTCTGGGTTGAACCTGGGATGTTTGCTGGTCCCCTTAGTCTCTCATCCCGGGGCTCGTCTCCATGAGTCTCCAGCCTCTGAGAGCACCAGGGTGGGAGGGGATCTGGAGGGCATGAGAGGTTCTGTTCCCTTTGGTATTTTATAAATGAACTTGGATTTAGAGGACTCTCTGTCTTCAGTATGTGTCTGACTGCCTTAAGTGGGATGGGTGGGGCCATCAATCAGATGGCATTTGTCAGAGACACAAATTATCAGCACAGTGCCTCACAAGTGGGGCCTCGTGTTCCCTCCACAGAGGTGTCCCCGTTTAGGAAATGTGAACTGAAGTAACCTTGCAAGATAAAGTTCTCACATCTAATAGGTATTTGATCCTTTTGTTTTCTTTTTATAACTTCAGGGATTTTTTTTTTCCTCCTTCTTCACATGTTCTTGCCTATTACTAAGGAATCGAGACTTTTGAAATGTCACTGTCAGCATTTTCAGGCTATGATTTTCCTGTCTGATTAACAAAGGCCTCTTGTGCTTTCTCTGTTTTCAGAAAGGTGAGTGCACTTGATTTATTCTTGATGCTCACATGTAGCTTCCAACCTCAACCTCCCACTGCTGACTTTCTGAACTTGACCTTGGGATGGTCTGGAAATTTAATTTGTCTATTTAGATAAGCGAGGGATAAGTGCCTTTTTGTTGTGTCAGTCCTATCAAGAGAAATCATATGCAAGCTGGATCATTTCTCCTGCACCTCTCATTTTTATTTTAAAAGTACCTCTCCTTCACCTTTCAGACTTGGCACATAGTATTCACCAAACGGTCTTCTTGTTCTAGTATGGACCTGAAAAACTGGCAAAGAAAAGCCAACAGCTGGAAATTTTGACTAAAACTAATGTCTGGAATACTTCAGAATAGTAACATCTTGCTTCCTTAAGTACTTACCATGCCAAAGTCAATGAGATGGCAATTTTACACATATCATCTCATTTCATCCTCACAACACCGCGAGGTGGGCAGCCCATTTTCTGGATGAAAACCTAAGGCTCACAAACTGATGATCGCTCACAAGGGTCACGTAGATAATATGCGGGCAAATAAGATTCAAATATCAAACTTTGATTCCAATGCTTTTCACTGCAGAACACATAGTCTGCCCTAAGCCAAATGTAGTCCTTTCCTCCACAGCAATGCCCTCTTTCAAAGGAGAGAAATTAAAATATGAGTTGGTGAAATTTCACAATTTGCTGAATAACATGATCAAACTAAAGAACTACATAAGATACATACTCATTCTCTTCTTGGTATTACATAGATATCCCAGAGTGGCTTTAGTGCCATGGGCACTAAAGACGTTTCTGTTGAGTTAAATACTTACTCTTTCTAGACTTTCAGACGTAGCTAATAGCAAATTTGCTATAGAGATTGCAGAAGCTGAAGGAAAGTTACTTGCTCCATTTAGGCACTCTGTTTTCTTCGCCAAGTCTCTTGGCTTCTTTTTTTTTAATTATTATTTATTTTATTATTATTTTTTTTTATATTCAAGTTAGTTAACATAAGTGTAGTCTTGGCTTCCGGAGTAGAACCCAGTGATTCATCGCTTACATATAACACCCATTGCTCATCCCAACAAGTGCCCTCCTTCATGCCCATCATCCATTTAGCCCATCCCTCCAACCACACCCCCCCCCCAACAACCAATCTCACAACCCTCAGTTTGTTCTTTAGAATATCTGGGTTGGTGTGTCTGTCGAGGGAGAGTGTGCCATTGCCAGAAGAGAAAGGGCAAGTAGGATTCACCAGCTCCTACCATGGACTGGGCCCTAAGGGTTATATGCTGTTGACTGAATACATAAGTAAGTCAATAGGGTGTATAACATGATTTATATGTTCTATAATCATATAACATGATTTTAAGTTAGTATTTTCACAAGATTTTCAGAAGGCAAGACTGATACCAGGCAACACTTTGTATATTTTTATTTATTTGGCATAAGGAGGCCATACTCAATTAATTTTTCAGAAGTGCATTACCTTGCTTTCAAATGTAATGCTTTGCTATTAAAGCTCTAGAGACCCTTGTTGAAGCTTTAATTAAACAGTTTGCTTAAAACAGGAGCAGAATACTTGATGCTGGGCACCGAATGTTACAAAGTGAATACATAATCAAATATGTTGTTAGAAACCAGGCTGTTTGGGGAGGGGGGGGGCGGCTGTCGACATTTATAAACCACTTGTTGATAAAAAGAAACACTGCTTTATATGACAACATTGAAATATGTGCAATAGAGGTTTCCACTGTTGCTATCTATTTCCTGTAAATGAAGGCCTCTGCTCATTCATGTTGTGCTTGATAGTTGTGAAAAAAAAAAAATCACTCCCATCCAAACCTCAAGCACTCAGGGACAAAATAATTGCCAGTTTCAAGAACGAAAGAGCAGTTCGAAACCATCTTTTTGAGAGTGGACTTGTTATGCCAGAGTTCTTACTGGACAAATTTCTAGATGAGACAAAGGCCCCACAAGGAGATAGAAAGTCTGTATTTGGTATCACCACGTCATTCCAAAATGTGTTATTAGGCTTCTGAAGGTAACGAAAACTGATTTTCTGCTCCATTTCTTGTTATATATGTTCTGTTATAAAAAGGAAGCAATTTTGCTGTTTCTAGGGTTATTTCTTTTGAATTCCTTTCAGCTGAATTGTACCTGTATTTAATAGTAAATGTGGCAAGAAAAAAAACTCAGGTCTTAAGACTTGAGGACAGAATTCTAACCCTAATTTCCTGTGAAATGCCAAAGTCAGATAGAACTGTGACTCTCAGATGTCATGTGCATGACCATAATATACAGTCCCTCGGCAGCTTCTAGCTTCTTTCTCTATTAACATGAGTGAGCCACTATGAATTCAGTTCAATTTTTTAAGCCTATATATTTTTAAATCAGAGGTTCTGTCTGATAAACTCAGGAACTGAGCCTGAGAAGTAGAGTTGATAAACAGTGATATTTTCCACGGGCATTTCTATTGTTCTCTTGGAATTTGCTCACTGGATGTCTACACTACAAGTCCCGTCCCATTTAATTCTACAGATTCTAGGAGATTCATGTAGATTACATCTTGCAGTAAAATTAATTTAGAAAATAAGAAAACCTTGGATTAGCACTTGGATTATATACATATATATTTTTTAAATTATAAATAATAAAGAGTGAAAAATCTTCCTCTCTTTCTTGTCCCCAGGCACCCAATTAACCACCTGTACAAATAATTTCTTGTTTATGCTTTCAGAACTTCTTTATTCGTAAATAAGAAAATACAAACATATATTCATATGTCTATCTTTTTATACAAAAGGAAACATTGGGGCACCTGGGTAGCCCAGTCGGTTAAGTGTCTCACTTCAGCTTAGGTCATGATCTTCTGGTCCGTGAGTTCGAGCTCTGCATCAGGCTCTTTGCTGCAGCTTGGAGTCTGGAGTTCACTTTGGATTCTGCGTCTCCCTCTCTCACTGCCCCTCCCCACTCATGTTCTGTCTTTGTCTCTCAAAAGTGAATAAATGTTAGGGGTGCCTGGGTGGTGCAGTCGGTTAAGCGTCCGATTTCAGCCAGGTCACGATCTCGCGGTCTGTGAGTTCGAGCCCCGCGTCAGGCTCTGGGCTGATGGCTCGGAGCCTGGAGCCTGTTTCCGATTCTGTGTCTCCCTCTCTCTCTGCCCCCTCTGCCATTCATGCTCTGTCTCTCTCTGTCCCAAAAATAAATAAAAAACGAAGAAAAAAAATTAAAAAAAAAAGTGAATAAATGTTGAAAAATTACAAAAAAAAAAAAAAAAAAAAGACAACATACAATACACGGTGCTCTAACCCTATCTTAGAAAGACCTTGTCCTTTAAACATTCAAGAGGCTGGGGCATTCATTTTTGAAGCTTCATAACATTGTATTATATGAGTTACCATAATTTATTTAACCAGTGTTTTAGTGATGGACATTTAAGTTATTCCCAATCTTTTTCTTTTACAAAATTCTGCAATGAATAATCTTGTACTTCTTTTTTAATGTGTGCAAATATGTGTGAAATTTATAGTGCTACATATAGAATCCATGGGTCAAAGGATTACATTTCCAATTTAGATACAATCTCCAAGTTGCCCTCCATCAACGCACACACTGTGTTATGGAACTTTCAGATATGTAACAATATAGTAAATGGGAAATGGTGTTCATTCTGGTTAATTTGCATTTCTCTATTATGAATGAACAAAGCTGAGCATATTTTCATATGCTTAAAAGCTGCTTACATTTATTTTTCTGTAAACACTATCTTGAAATCTTTTGTCCATTTTTTTACTGGATTGTTTTTGTCTTATCTATTTCTATGAGTTCTGTATATATTAAGGAAATTAATACTCTGTAATATGAATTACAAATGTTTTTCTTTCTTTTATTCCAACATTTAGCTTTTGTTTCTGCTAATGCTGTTCTGCCATACATATTTATTTTTATGCAGTTAATTTTCTGAATCTTTTATTTTATGGGTCTAAATTATGAATCATAGTTAGAAAGACCCTCCCTCCTCCAAGGCAACAAAATAACTTTTCCATGATCAGGCATATTTAGTTATAGGTTTTTAGTGAAATTACATACCAGATGGCATAAAAGACCCATTTAGAAGTATAACAATATGAATTAGACTTTGCACAATAAAAACATTAGTGTAGTATATAGTATATGCTATGTGAAGTACTATCTGCAATTTCCTTTGTTTTCAAAATTCAGTTTTATTCATAATTGAGTGCTGTGTGAGTGATAAGGCATATATAAACACAAAAGAGAAAAAGAAAATCTTACACATAATTATATTCAGTAGAGATTTGGTAGTTTAATAATTTATTGAATAACAATGATGTCCCCAAGATAAATGTTCAATTATCAAACTTCATAACAAAATTCAAAAGAGAAAAAAATAATGAAATTATTGGCCTATTATCCTTTTTTCAGATGGATTGGAATTTACTAGCTTCTTTTAACGTTTAGTTTCCAGTCATTATCCATTTTCACAGATTATTATTTCTTAAAGTTTTGTTTCCTTTGGCATGAGCTAGAAATATTCAAGACAATAGGATGCACACTTCTCTAGCAGCCACTTACTAGAGTCAGAACTTGCTAATGTTGGTTTTCTTTGGCAATCTTACATTCTCTGAAAAAAGATCACCTGGTTTAAAAAGGTCAGATGTAAACTTAATATTAAAAAAAAAATTTTTTTTAAGGGGGTGGGGGACGCCTAGGTGGCTCAGTCAGTTTAGCCTCCGACTTCAGCTCAGGTTCATGAGTTCGAGCCCTATGTGGGGCTATGGGCTGACAGCTCAGAGCCTGGAGCCTGCTTCAGATTCTGGGTCTCCCTCTCTCTCTGTCCCTCCCCACCACACACACTCTGTGTTTTCTCTCTCTCTCTCTCAAAATAAATAAACTTAATAATAATTTTATTTAAATAAAAGCATTAGATGTAAATTTCTTGATGCTTGATTCCTAGATGATGATTCCTTGATGTTAATGCTCATGAACCATTGAGATCTTCACAGGCCAGACTATCTTGGTCTTTCACTCCCAGGGACTCTGAATCAGTCCGTGATTTCATTCCTAGTGGTCAGTACACATGCCATGCTGGAATATGAATGTGAATATCACTTCTGCTCACAGGGGGAAGAAAGTACTTTAATAACCATGGGTCTAGATGTGGCCTTTGGCTTTACAGGACCAAAAAATTCAATTTTGAGAACGATAGTAGATTGATTCTATGCTATATACACTTGCTGAGTACTTATTGTTAATCTAGAAATCTGAAGCGTTGATATTTACTACAAGAGTTAGTCTTGTAAAGGAGCCCAAGGCATATGTCCACTGGTCAAGAATACTGCCTCTTGAATAGCACTGGTAAACTACTAGCATATTTTTAAGCTGTAACTCATTTCTTCCTGAACATGAACAAAATGTTAACACAATTCTGTGGATGCTTGGTTATAAATTGCTCTATTAGGTTTGAGGTTTGGTTTGTCCCTTTTTATAATGTTCGTTTTTATATATATATATGTCTGTGTCCTGGTGCAGTCTTAAGGTTTCCTTAAACAGGACTATTTATCTCCAAATGTTTCAATAATGTAGAGATCATCTCTTAGGATAGGGCCTCTCTATGCATAGCTAAACAAAAAAAATTAATTTTTAAAAACCAATTTCAATCTTAATTTTGAGCCCCACAAAAATCACTTTTGGTAGCCCCACAGAGAATATATAAAGACTTGTTCTCAAATCTGTTTTATCAGTATAAATTTTTGTATCATAACACAATCTATAATAATCATATGTAATTATAAATCTTTTAATATAGTATAGGAGCTCAATTGGTTAAGCTACCAACTCTCGATCTCAGCTCAGGTCTTGATCTCAGGGTCATGAGTTCAAGCAAGCTCTGCACTGGACTCCATGCTGGGCATAGAGATAAATAAATAGATAGATAAATAGATAAATGTCGTAATCATTCCAGAACTTTACTCATTATAATACATCCTTAGCAATAGATATTTAGTAAGTTAAATTAAGTGCATTTTAAATTTGTGATTAATGTAGTGTGAATTAGGGGCACCCGGGTGGCTCAGTTGGTTAAGCTCCAACTTCAGCTCAGGTCATGATCTCACTGCTCTTGAGTTTGAGCACACCCTTCCCACCCCTCCACCCCAATCAGGCTCTGTGCTAACAGCTCAGAGCCTGGAGCCTGCTTCAGATTCTCTCTCTCTGTCCCTCCCCCCTTCACACTCTGTCTCTCTCTGTTTCTCTCTCTCTCTCTCTCTCTCAAAAATAAATATATATGTAAAAAATTAGTGTGAATTAACGTTGTTATTGGGTTATTGGAACCAGTGGAGAGATAGATACAGGAATCATGCAGATAGAGGTGAATAATCTGCTCTGATGTGCAACTTAAATGGCTTAAGTAACACTCTCTGCCTGGATCTACCCTTGTCTAGATCTCAGTAAAGATCCCCTAAGGAAAAAGTTTCAGCATCCTGAAGAGACTTTTAGTAGATTATTGCCCCCTCAAAGTCTAAGATGTAGAGGAAGAAGGGGACAGGTGTTTTTCTGTAATGTTATTGATCATAAATATGTGCAATTAACACATGAGTAACTTTACAGGTCACAATTCACCATTATATACATTAGCCCATTGCCTTCTCAAAACAGTCTCCCTTTGAAGTAATTTTTTTCATCCCCAGTTGAAACAATGTAGAAACAGAATCACTGGGCCAAAGTCATATTACAGAGTACAGAGTGATGTTAAAGAACGTCAAACACAAATCTTCAGGTTCCAAACTTGGTAGCCTTTTCAAGGTCATTTTACAAATTCATTTTCTAATAATTAGTTGACCTTCCTATGTGGAGGCTGGGAGAGTGTCAAAATAAAAAATACAAAAGAAAATATGGTTTACAATATTATCTTAAAACCTAGAAATTCAATTAATCAATTCATAAATAATGTCTTTCATTAGACTAAGATGAGATTTTAAAAATTTTGGCTGTATCAACCAAACTTACTACTCTTTTTCCTTAGCTTTCTTCCTCACAAGGAACCAGAAAAGTTAACTAGAATAAAGGTCAGTAGCTATTTAAAGAAAAATAGGGAAGAACCTCTAACCTGAAATGAATTAAGTACATACTTTACTTATTTATTAGAACATAAGAAGTGCCTAGTGGAATTGGACCATCAGTATTCCATCTGGCCTTTAATTTTGCCTGTAACAATAGTTCCAAAAGATATTTATGATAAACTACAGTGCCTCTGTTTTATGACACTCTCCTCAGAGACTGGAGGTTTTACAACCTATTAAAACTCTTATCATCATTGAGTCTGTATAAATCTTTCCAAAAATCTTTTTTATAATACATCTTATTTCTACTATTTATAAGATTTGGTGGTAGTAAGTTCTATCATATATATATATATATATATATATATATATATATATATATTATATACATATGTATAATATATACATAATTTATTTTATCTGTATTTAAGCTATCTTCTTCACCATTAAGGAACTCCAGATTTCTACATTCTAGAATTTTTCAAAAAAGTAAAGATTTTCCACTATCTCCTCTTTCATGGTTTTATATGTGTGATCATATTTTCCTTTGCCTTTGTCTTTCCTTACTGAAACATCCTGGTCTTTTAAGGAGCCAAAATATTAATTTGGACCATGAAGTGGACACCAGCAGCAACCGTCCCTGAATGTAAAATTTAGTGGGATATAGTCCTGATTCTTCTAAAACTAATAGCTATTATTTTAACTTTTTATTTGAGCTTCTTTCCCTGGATACATTTTATAAGTATTGACTTTGGTGTGGTGATTTCCTACCTACTTCTACATCTTCCATTCTTTTATATTTCACTGTTTATAACTTTTAATATCATTTGAAATTTGGCATTTTTCCTTTATTCTCTCTCCCAAAGTATTTGTTTAAATGTTAAATAAAAAGGACATAATCAAGAAAGTGAAAAGATAATCCAAAGAATGGGAGAAAATATTTCTAAAACATGTCAAATAAGGTACTTCAATCTGGAATACATAAAGAACACTTACAACTCAATATTGAAAAGACAAATAATCAAATCAGAAAATGGGCTAAGAAAAAAAAAAAAGGAATAGACATCTCCAGAGAAGATATAAAATGGCCAATGAGCACATCAAAAGAGGATTAACAGCATTAGCCTTTGGGGAAATGCAAATCAAAACCGCAATGAGATACCATTTCCCATTCACTAAGGTGGCTAAAATAAAGATAAACAATAGTGAGTCTTGGTAAGGATAAAAAGCAATTGGAACTCACACTTGGTGAGATTATAAAATGGTACAGCCATTTTGGAAGAGTTTAACAGTGTTAAACATAGGATTACTGTATGACCCAGCAGTTCTACTGTTAGGTATATATGCAAGATAATTTAAATGTACGTCCATACAAAATACAAAATCTGTACACAATTATTCAGAATAGCATTTTTTAATGATATCCAGAAAATAAAAGCTACCCAAATGTCCATCAAGAGATGAATGGATAAATACAATGGAATATCATTCAACCACAAAAAAAAAAAAAAATGTAGTTAAATAAATAAATAAATAAATAAATAAATAATAAAACAATTTGTAGAGAAAGAAAGAAAGAAAGAAAGAAAGAAAGAAAGAAAGAAAGACACTGATCCACAATATGAGTGGACCTTGAAAACATTATGCTAAGTGAACATTATGCCAGTTTGAAACCACATAATGTATTATTTCACTTATAGGAAAGATCTATAATAGGCAAATCCATAGAGACAGAGAATAGTTAGTGGTTTCCAGGGGCTAGCAGGGTAAAGGAAAGAGTGATTGCTAAATAGTGTGCAGTTTTGGGGGTGATAATGTAAATGTTCTAAAATTAAGTAGTGGTGATGGTTGCACAAATCTATGAATATACTAAAAACACTGAGTGGTGCATTTTTAAAGTTATTTTAAGGTATGTGAACAATATCTTAATAAAATTTTTATACATTATATATTAAATAAATTACATATTAATTAAATATATATACTATATATACATATGATACACACACACACACACACACACACACACACACACCCCACACACACACACACACACACACACACACAAGCTATTCTCGGTACCAGTTTCTGAAATACTGTTAATGGTTCTCCGTGTGTTTCCTATTGTCAATCCAATAATGTATCTGATAAAAAAAAGTTTCCTAAGCTAACACTAATTTGGAATTTTCCATGAGGCATAGTTTCCCCTAAGTTTAGCATCAACAACAAGAACATCATGTTACAGGAATATCTGAAGCTAAACATGAGGCACATACCTGCCTATAAAAGTTTGCACTCTGGTCCAAAGCTAATGAAACTCTTTCTGACTCAAATACCCTAGATTTCTTACCTCTAGTTAAAAACTTGGCTTAGATAAATTTAGTAGCAATGATAATAGTAAAATAAAATAGGGGGGAAAAAGTGAATTAAATGTAAAGGGAAAAAGCCAAAGCAAGTGGCAAATACAGGTGTTGAGTTCACAATTCAAGGGTAGAAAGGGACATACGTTGCTTTTAGGGTTGTGTCTGGTCTCTTTTTCGCTACAAGAGAAAATTAGTCACAGAGAATGTAAAGTTCTTCCCAAGTTCCACAGTTAATTAGTAACAAAGGGATCTAGAACCCAAGTTTTCTGATCCCTAGTCCAATACTTTTTCTGTTCCATCTTCATTTTGGATCTTCTGCTTTTTCATATAACATGAGGATAAAAATCATTTCCCATGGCCTTCCTAAAGGAATCAAACGAAGTAACATGTGAAAGCGGATAACACAGTGGCTGGCACATTATTAGAGCTCTATAAATGTCTGTCAAATGAGTAAGTAAATTAATCAATGTTTGGATTTTCTTTCCTGTCCCTTAGGTGTCAACTCTAACTTCCTCCTTCCCCAGTTTCAAATAAAGAAGAAACAAGAAAATGTATTTATAGGTGGGAAGAAAAGCCAGGTACTATATATTCTTCTTTTCCAACATATTAAATGATTTATTTAAAGTCTCTTAGTTGTCAAGTGGTTAAGGAAGATTTTACCTGATTTCATTATCACTAGATTTCCCCTTCATTAAACTACCCTGCCTTTTAAGATTTTAGCATATGGGAAGTATAAATTATGCCACTTTTTAGTCAAAGACTGAATTTATTGCAAATCAAATATTTTAGAGCTGCAATGATTCGTATTGTAAATCTGAGCTGGTAAGAAGCCAGTAGAATCTGGGATCGACCTTGGATACCCATTTCTTCGTCGAAGACATAGCTGGAAAAGCATTGATGCTGAGACTTTGCTTCTCCAATACTTAAGCAAATGTAGTTGTGCTTTAGCCACACTTTGTTTTTCCAAACTATTTGGATTTCTCCCATTTTAAAACCAAAAAGTTTATCTGACTGATGTGACCACTCAATGCAACGCAAAGAAGAGAGGCTTTGGGAGTTACATGAGCCTGGGTCTGAAATCTGACCCCCATCTCTTGTCCAATGTGCAACATCAGTAAGCTATCTAAACTGTTAAGGGATATTAACACCAACCTCACACAGTCATTGCAAGGATGAAGTGACATACTATATATAAATAATCTAGTAGAGTGCTGGGGCATTCTAGGCAGACTTCAGTTATTAATTTCCTTTCTTACCTCTCAAGTATGAGATGAATATAGCATTTTACCCATTTATATTTGTTTGTCTCTCTCTCTCAGTGTTCTTAAGCCTTCCTTCACATGTGAGCATCCAATATTTCATCTTATTGAGAACCCCCACCCTTCAAGGGTAGGAACCATTACTCTCCCATTGAGTCACAAGGTCTCGGAAGATGAGGGCTGTGTCAAAGACAGGGTGGTACTTGTAGCACTATCAGATGATAAATATCTGAATGTTTCAATCTTATCCCTTGCAAAACTCTTTTTTGGGAGTAGTTGCTGTGAGTGGTATATTAAAAAGGATTTTGAAGTCATTGGAAGGAGCCCGATGGTCCAGTGTTGCCATGAGCATGAAGGGTTAAGGCAAAGGTGGCACTCTTGCCACAAATGGGCCATCCTTGTTATGAACCTGTGAGGGAAGAGAATTATGCTAAATTAATCTTTGAAGCCCTGACCCTGCACCAGTAGCTAATGTCATTCTGCATAGGTATTAGGTCATCATTCTGCATAGGTATTAGGTCTTCATTCTGTGTTTCGTGAGTGGATGAATGAATAATGTACAAAGGAAATAATCTGTGCCTGAAAATGATGAATCAACAAGAAAAAAATACTGTACAAAAGTGAAATATAAACTTTTTAAAACTATGATCTGTTAAGTGGATCAGCAAAATTCAAGGCAGTAGAGAGGAGGGACTACCTATGAAGTTTTCTTTAAAGTGTGCCAGAAACATGGGGCACCTGGGTGACTCAGTTGGTTAAGCATCTGACTTTGACTCAGGTCATGATCTCATGGTTTGTGAGTTCAAGCCCGTGTTGGGCTCTGTGCTGACAGCTCAGAGCCTGGAGCCTGCTTCAGTTTCTGTGTCTCCATCTCTCTCTGCCCCTTTCCCACTCAGCCTGTGTGTATGTGTGTGTGTCTCTCTCAAAAATAAATATTAAAAAAAAAAAATTTTATGGGCGTCTGGGTGGCTCAGTTGATTAAACATCCGACTTCGGCTCAGGTCATGATCTCCGGTCTGTGAGCTCAAGCCCCGTGTCAGCCTCTGTGCTGACAGCTCAGAGCCTGGAGCCTGCTTCAGATTCTGTGTCTCCCTCAATCACTGCCCCTCTCTCACTCACACACTCTGTCTTTCTCTCTCAAAAATAAATAAACATTAGAAAAATTATATATTTTTAAAATTTTTTTAAATGTGCCAGAAACATGTAGGGCTATAGGAAGATGGTGGGGTAGGAAGATCCTAGGCTCACCTCCTCCCACAGATACAACTAGATAACACCCACATCAGTGTAAGTAAACCAGAAAATGACCCAAAGACAGGCAGAACAGACTCTCCACAGCTAAATGCAGAGAAGAGGCCACTTTGAAGAGGGTAGGAAGGGCAGAGACATAGTCAAGCCAAACTGCCCCAAGAGACTGTCTGTGGGACACCATGAATGCAGAGAGGAGACAGGAGCAAACCCCACACCAGGCACCCAAGGGATGGGCGGCCCACACTAGGAAGACAGATCCACATAACATTCGGCTTTGAAACATTCAGCCTAACTTTGGAGTTCTTACAATCAATTGGGCTTAACACCTAAAACTCTAAAATGTGCCGGATAAGGTACCCCACCCCTCCTAGTAACACAGAAGCCCAGGGTTAAATGATACATTGTTTAATAATGTCCTTTATATGCAGCATTGCATCCATGACGCACATCATGTTTACTTGTTGTGTTCAAGTTGAAGTAGTTAACTCTGGGCACACTTTCCTTGATAACAATCCTTCCAGGATACCTCCAACTACATACCCTGAGTCATATGATACTACTTTAGAGATGGGATAATGTATGAGGATATAATAGGGTCATTGAAAATTAAAACAACTCTCCAGACATGATCTACTAATGAACTATTCAAAACAATCAATTAAGAAGATATGAGTATTTGTTATGGAAAAGACTCTAGACATAAATAGGAAGAAAGGAAAGTGGGTGGGAGGGGGGAAGGATAGTAGAAATGATTCTCTTTCCCTTGGATAGAAATTTGGTATTTCACAAAATGGACTTTTCTAAATATTTGGTAAATTGAGGGTATGCCTAAGTATAAAGGTTCTTTTTTATGTTGTCTCAGTGGGTGGATTATATGACTAGATAAGAATTCACTTAGAAAATCTTTACATGAGGCTACTTCCTTCCTTTTACTTTGCTATAGTCACGACAATGGTGTGCTATTTAAATGTGTGAGTACTGGGATGTCTGGGTGGCTCAGCCAGTTGAGCATCTGACTTCAGCTCAGGTCATGATCTCACAGTTTGTGGGTTCTGGCCTGCATGGGGCTCTATGCTGACAGCTCAGAGCCTGCAGCCTGCTTCGAATTCTGTGTCTCCCTCTCTCTCTCTGCCCTTCCCCTGCTCATACTCTGCCTCTCTCTGTCTCTCAAAAATAAATAAATGTTAAAAAAAAAAATTAAAAATAAATAAATAAATAAATGTGTGAGGACTTAATTTTCTGATATGCTTGTCTCTGGCATAAGTTTGGAAATTGAGCTTCTACATGCACGTTGAACTTCTGCTTATACAAAAGTGCCATCTGTAGGTTGATAATAAATTGCATGAATTGGTGTGATTCTTGACTCTTTCAGGGCTACCCAGTTAAGGATTCTGTAGTCCAAGTAATGACAATAAGAAAAGCTTGGTCATGAGCATCCTTATATAGGATCATGGACAGTTAGCAGCAAAGAGGGACTGGCACCCACGTATCCTAATATTTACCAAACTAGACTCAAACCCACTTAGTTCTGAGTGATTTGTTACATAGCAATAGATGACTGTATGAATAGATTAAACATAATGTAAGTATACTGATATCTTTTCAAATGCTGACTTTGACATGACTATTTTCATACTCCTTTTCCTCTTACCGGAATCTATGTCAGTATTGTGTATTGTGAACAGCAGAGGAAATTTATAACAACAGAGAAATGTTGCAGCACTTATACATGATGCTAATGTGTAGCACACCAAATTCTTGGTAGGCAAGCAACTTGTGTTTTGGACACATAGCAGCTTTATTGTTTATAGTCACAAGTCGCTAGGGAAGAAATTTCTTTGATCTATAATGAAGTTCAATTTGTCCACATGTTCCTTATTTCACTCGAATGGGCATTAGGAGGGGATGTGGGAAATGAGAACATCGACACTTAGCCAAATAAAAGCAATGTAATCACCTCTTGGCTACCTCCTAGTTCTTGAGAATGCAGTCCGTCCATTCAAGCTCCAAACATCATTTCTGGACAGCAGCCCCTCTACATGTCCTCCCCTCCCTCATTTTTCCCAGAATGGCGTCTAGATCCAGAAAGAAGTTTACATGATGACTTCAAATGGTGGTAGGGCACACATCTGATCTGCGCATTGGCCTCTCATCTTTATTAACTTTGCTCTTGTCTGACCTCATCTTGGGATGCTGTCTGCACTGCATTAGCTACTGAGGCATCTGAGGTTGGTGTGACCCAAGGAAACCATTCTCTTGTTAGTCAGTTCATGGTCTTCTCACTTTCCACACTGTGCTGTTCCCAGTTTGCTCTTCCTTTTGACTCAGGCTGGTGATCCACTGAAACCCTGCCATACTGTCAGGTGACCCTGCAGCCTTACAACAGCATCCCTTCTCTTCCTAAAAATAGGGACCTTCTGGACAATTATTAGTTGTCATTATTTTCCCTCTTTGTTGTCTTTCCATTCTGTAAGTAGTGGCTCTCAATTCTCAGACCTTCCTCACACATCTCACTGAGTATGAAAATTATCTTGCTTCTCTTCTATGTGCTCTGGGGCTGAAGGGCCCTTGGGGAGGTGGAGGCTAATTTGCTCAGTGAGTCGTCTCTTCTCCAGCCAGCCTGACAGAGTGCTAAAGAATTTTCAATACCTTCTTGCTTATATGAAGACAGTAGCAGCTGCTCTGGCCAGGAGGAGTCCTAGTCATATTCCAGATGTTTCCCTTAGCAAATTAAGTATTGGAAACCTAATCATCATCAAGTTTATCTTCCACCTTATAGGTAGAATTAATAACATGAGCAATTTGCAGATTCATCCTCTATGTATTCAATATGGAGCAATGCTAGATAAATGCTTTTAAATACCATTTTATTCATGCCTATAAGTGTACATAGAATTTTGCTTTGTTATATTAAACATGCCTATCCATATTTTCAACAAATAGAATGCCATATGTGGCAGTGTATCATGTACCGGACCACACAGAATTTATCATCAAGTCTGGTGGTGCTGACTTGATTGTCTTTCTACCCAAAACCAGCTTCAGGGTTGGGGGCCTATGGGGTCCTGAAAAGCTTTTGCAATTTTGTCTGTGAGAATGGTGGAAGAAAAAATTGAGAACATGTTTTAAAGTCCTGTGCAGATCTCCATAGCCAAGCTTTCTAACTGAGCTGGGGCCCTAGAGACCCCCCTGCTTCGAGATGTATCTCTCACGAGTAAACCCTCAGAGTCAGGAAAATCTTCCCTGAGAAAAAACAACAGGTTGTGAAGACCAGCCCTGGGCTCACCCTGTACATCATTTTCACCTCCCTCTTTCTCTTCCTGCCTTCATTTGCCACGCTCATTCTTCCTAGCAGTATAAAGTAGCCATTTAGAGCACAGCTTCTAGAGACGTCTTTGATTCAGATTCTACCTCTGCCACTTATTAGAATGTGAGTGGGGGAGGGGCAGAGAGACAGGGAGACACAGATCAGAGGCAGGCTCCAAGGCTCTGAGCTGTCAGCACAGAGCCCCACTCAGGGCTCAAACCCACGAACCGCGAGATCATGACTTGAGCTGAAGTCGTACACTTAATCAACTGAGCCACCCAGGCGCCCCTCAAAAGCTATTTTTAAAAAATGTATTACATTCTAATTATCTTAGAGCTGCCACTTAACGCTCAGATATGGCCAAGAATGAGGCAAGTTGATTTGGGAAAAATAAGCTATGATGTGCTGCCACCTTGTGTACTATGCCTGTAAGCACCATTAGTTTCCATCAGCTTCTCTAGAATACTAATTAGAAAAAAGTACTGCAATGAAGGGAGACATTTTGTCCTTGCAAAATGTAGGTTTCTTAATGCTTTTTGTGTCCATGAGATTCTGGAAAACTATGGACATATTTTAATATAATATTTTAAAGTGAAAGTAAAGTGAAAGAAATGGTAAATTACAGCTAGAAATTAGTGGAAAATGGTTAAATTTTTTCATCTCTAAGTTCATGGACCACCTGATTCTAGCCATGGGCTCTTTGGGATCCAGAGACTCAAAACTGATCATTCCTGACCCCTAATGTAGTTTATATTTGAGCACTAAACAAAGAAGTAGTACACATCAAAATTTTCAAAAATAAATCTTCACTAAGACCCTACAGATCCATGGACATGTTCTTTGAATAGGTATTTTTGAAGAACAAAACACTAATTTTAGCAACACAAACATTACTTTTCTACACTATGTTGTAATGAACATTTACATGATAAAGGATATTGCTAATATTTTTATAATCGTAAATTTCCAAGTTTAAGCCTGCAAAATACATGTATAGTTTTATTTATTTATCTGGATTCTAGTCTAAGTTTTTGTCCTTTTTAAAAATGTTTATTAATTTATTTTTGAGAGAGAGAGAGATGGAAAGCAAGTGGGGGAAGGACAGAGAGGGAGACAGAGAATTCCAAGCAGGATGCAGGGCTTGAAACCACAAACCATGAGATCATGACCTGAGCTGAAATCAATAATCGGGCGCTTAACAGACTGAACCACCCAGGTGCCCCTAAGATTTGTCTTTGATTAACTCAGTTACCCAGTACATTTCTCTCTTTCACTTTCCTCACTTTCTCCTCCTACTTTCCTTCCTTTCTTTGGTCTCTTCCTTCCTTCTTTCTTCCCACCTGCCATTCCCCTTCTCTCTCTCCCATCCCCCTTCCCCTCTCTCTCCTTCATTTTATTCTCTCCTCAACATACATTTAATAAGACTTGAAAATGTGCTCACAACTGAGCTAAGCAGTGCGGGCAGTGATCTCAGGGACCTCACAGTCAATCATAATTAAGCACGGCCCACAGGCAGATTTACCACACACACCTAAAGAAGCTTAAGTTTCTGTATACTTCACTTTCGTGATTCTAAAAAGGCTTGGCAATGGTTTCACACGTTTATATGATTCTGCGGAGTTTGCAAAATAAGAAATTTAAATCACAACCATTTCAGACCACTGTCTCTTTCAATTCCTACTTCCTATCATGTATTGCTTTTAGGGTACCTAGGCGTTTCCAAATCCTGCTAAGCAGAAACGAGTAGAGGATATGTGTAGTTTGGGTTTAGTGAGATATATTTATGTGGTTCTTACTCATTTTCACTCATAGAGGAGTTTCTCAGACTCATGGTTACACAGCCAAAAAACTTAAGAATTTTATCTAATCATTTTTACCTCCCTAGTTAATTTTTGTACACTTCTGAAAAAAATCTACATTTGATTCTTGGGTTTAACTCCCAGGAAGGTAGTAACCAAGTGTATGTGGCTGTGAAAGTTGACATTACATAGGCATATCTTCACCAAGATAAAATTCTCTAAGAAGTCATACTTGTTTGGTTTTGCCCACTTGGCTAAAACTCTAAAGCGGAATAGCCAGAATCCACTCCATTTGAGTATCTCTCTACATAAATACCTAAAGCAATCATTGTTTGTTTTAACACATGGTTCTAGAAAGCTAAAAAAAAAAAAAAAAGATCATTGGGTATGACAGAACCTGTATTCTGCAATGAAGCTGTGGTAGTTTTGCAATGTGGTGGCGTGGCCAGGCTGAACTACATTTCCCAGAACTCTCCTGGTATGTTTCTGGTTGGGATGAGACCCAAGAGAGACTCTGTGAGATTTGGATGGTGAAAGTGAAGTGGCAGTCATTTTTGTAGCTCACATACGTTCTCATTTATCCTCACCCCACTGGTGTGAAGCAGCGGCCAGGCCTGCAAACCCTCCTCTCCACCCTCCTTCAGCTCCTCCAGTTCCTGACCCTGGTGTGTATTTAGCCACAGGACAAAGGGTCCCAACTTCTGTAGGAGATCCATACCCTCAAGGTCACAGAACTGACAGAGGTTTGACTCTCCTTGTGGGATCCAGCTCATGCTTCCGGGTCTAGCTTGTTTGGGGGCTCCCCTGCTTACCATCCATCTTCTCTCCCCAACTGCCTGCCCTGTGGACTTTAAATTCCAGCATCTGGGGGGCGCCTGGGTGACTCAGTACCTTGAGTGTCCGACTTCAGCTCAGGTCATGATCTCACAGTTTGTTGGTTTGAACCCCACATCAGGCTCTGTGCTGACAGCTCAGAGCCTGGAGCCTGCTTTGTATTCTGTGTCTCCCTCTTGCTCTCTGGCCCCATCCCTGCTCAGGCTCTGTCTCTGTCTCAAAAATAAATAAACATTAAAAAAAAATTAAATTCCAGCATCAGATGCCAAGACATCTTTAGAGAGGCTATTTTACCAGTTCCCAGAATTGCATAGAATCAAATTCCAGTAACAAATATCTGATGGTTACAGATGTATCCTAATGGTGCCCTGATTGACCCCTGACTTATATGAAGACTTATACAGATTTATTAATATACTGCAATGTCTCTATAATTAACTTCCTATCTTTTTCACTTAAGGAAGTCATGATTGTGCTTACAGCATAGTTACAGGCTAGTCTCCGCTCTGATCCTATCTGGACCGCTCAACCCCACTCCAGGATTCCCCATGTGCTCTATTGCTCCTCTCCTACCATGTCCACACCAGAATGTCTTCAGAGACAGTAATCTTCAGTGTTCTCAACCTGGGCCTTCCATTCTTTTATTGTCCTAGTCCAGTTTTCTCTTAGGCATTAATTACCAGTTTTCTCCAGCTGTGGTGTTGGGAGGCATTTAAAAACCCAAAAGAGGGGCGCCTGAGTGGCTCAGTCAGTTAAGTGCCTGACTTTGGCTCACAGTTCATGAGTTCGAGCCCCGTGTCAGCTCTGTGCTGACAGCTCGGAGCCTGGAGCCTGCTTCAGATTCTGTGTCTCCTCTCTCTCTGCCTACTTCCTCTCTCTCTCCCTCTCTCCCTCTCTCCCTCTCTCTCCAAAATAAATAAACATTAAAAAATATTTGAAAAAAATTAAAACCCAAAAGAGTCACCCTGAGGGTGGAGCCACCCACTCTGCAGCCCTTCGTGCCATTCTTGTGTTACGTGTTACACCATTAATCATGGCCTGGTGGCAGAAGCAAGGGAATGCTTGGGCTCTTCACTATTTAATCCCTTCCTACCTATCATCCTGTTGGTTATAGCAGCTCTTGTTTTTAGTCCTGCATTTCCAAAAAGTATACACAGTAGGCCAAGTTACAGACATAAAATACAGTATATGCCTTTAGAATAGTATGCAGTGGACAGATATCCCCAAGGGAATGCTACAGAACGTTGATGAGGTATACTGCCTCAGAGTTAGGGCCATGCCCAAACTTACTTATACAGGCAACAAGAAAGAGTGAGCTTTTTATTTCATATTCCTATTGTATGTCCTTACCAAACAGATTCGTTAATGTAATAATTCAACTATCACTTCCTGTTTAAGGTCCTCCTCAATTCCTCTAGACAGGGCTAATGTCTTCTTTGTTTAGCACCTAATATCATTATGGCAAAACCCACATTTTCAAAGTTTCTAGTGATTGGATGTTCGTCCAGCCATCCACAGACTATAATTATCTCAAGGTCAGAAATAATACTTTATTCAGCTTTGCCTGAATACTACCTCACATATTGATGAGTTTTATTCAACTTTTGTTGAATAAATTTTTAACTTATTTTTATCTTTTCTAAATGTGCCACGCTTAGGAGAAATAAGTCTCTATTACTTTTGTGTGTTACTGACTATCTGGATCAATATTGCGAATCTATCTGACCCTCAATATGTTTACTACAATTTCTGACTCTGAATCAGTGCTGTCCAGTAGAACTTTCTGCAGTTGTGGCTATTATGAACTTGAAATGTGGTCAGCATAGTTCTGGATGTTTGCCAATATGCAGACACTTCCACAGGGTTAATCTATATTATGACTTTGGGTCTTTTAAAAATGTCATGGATAAAGCTCTATCAGCTTCTTCCCTCTGAAAGGCATCTTTCTGAACCTGAACTGACTCTAGAAATAGAGGAAAAATAATTTCACCAAGAATAGATATTGATAAGATAATCTTTTCCCCCCCAAAAATGGCCTTGGAGTTCAGTAGTATCATTGATTCTTGGCTGTTACTAATAACCTTTAAAATGTTTCCCATTCCCTTATTGTATGGTCTGTTCCATTTTTAAGGTATCTTAAGAAATTCATGGGGCACCTGGGTGGTTCTGTCAGTTAAGCATCCAACTTTGGCTCTGGTCACGATTTTGTGGTTCATGAGTTGGAGCCCCTTGTTGGACTCTGGTGCTACCAGCTCAGAGCCTGGATCCTGCTTCAGATTCTGTATCTCCCTCTCTCTGCCTCTCCCCTGCACATGCTCTCTCTCTCTCTCTCTCTCTCTCTCTCTCTCTCTCTCTCTCTGTCTCTGTCTCTCTCTCAAAAATAAATAAACATTTAAAAATATTAACAAAAAGAAATTCCTTAAAGGATTAATAAAGTGAGATAAAATATAAGCTTACCTGCATCATAAGCTCATAGGAGTTCTGTCAGGAAAGTTTATGACTACAAATGGGGAGACATTTTAAGAGTATAATGTGCATTTACTATAAAGTGACCATACTATTGTTAGATAAATAATCTTTGTTTTAATCTTTTCTTTAAAAAAATTTTTTTTTCTGAGATTACAGAACCATTCTGTTAAAATAACTATGCATGATTTACTAAACACATTCATATTAAACTGTCTATTAAACACAAATAATTGGGTTTTGAAGTCAATGCCAGCTTTTGGGGGGGGGGCGGTTTACTAGGGAAGGGTATTTTTATTTTTGCTCTTTCCCTCAAAAAGAGACAACAGAAAAAACCAAATCCCATAGAAACTATTAATTCACTCAGAATGCTTGATGTCTTTTAAGAGTTTAATACATAAAAAACAAAAACAAAACCACTTAATTGTAGAAAGAAGGTTTCAGCTGGTAAAGCTTACAAGAACGGGACTGTGAAATTGATGGTGTAACTAAGGCTTTATTATATGTAAATTACATACTTATATTTATCAAGGAATTCAGAGGACAAATGGCAAATGTAAGTTTTTAAGAGTTTAAATTTAGAGAAACTAATTTAAACCAAGGACCTCAAAAGAATTACCAACTAGCCTCACAAAGACTAAATTATAAAATTCACACTTAACAAAACATTTCATCTATTACTTAACCTTAAACTTTTCAGAATAAAAAGAGATGCATTTTTCAAAAGCATCAAGCAATACTACAAATATGAAAACAAATGAAGATTCAAGGGAACTATAGGATAAGAAATGTAGAAAATGAAATGTGTTCTTTACTCATGATTTGTGTTCCTACACTACATTTGTGAGAAGCCACTTAATGTATCTCTTTATACAGACCTAGGTTTCAAGCTTAGGTTCATCACTTATTAGTATTCTTAGCTAGATTCTGTGCTTCAATTTCTTCATCAGTAAAATGTGGATAATCATCATCATAGAATTTGCATATGGAAAGCATTTAGAACATTAAATAATATCAGCCTCAATAAAGGCAAGATTGGCTAATATGAGAGCTTTTTCTGAAATGCCTAATATTCAGGTCTCTCCTCTCAACTTCTTTCTTAAAATGCAAATCTTGAGACATGTGATGTTCAATATCTTTTATTATCTTTCAAGTATAAGCCCTAGCAAGATAAATCAGGGCAGTTGCAAGTCTGCAGAAAGGGCAAGGGTTAAGAAATTATAAATATGAGTCAAATTGAAACTCTACTCATTGCCATGGAAGTGTCTAAAAACATATACAAAAATAATTACAAACAGTAAGTTTAACAGCAATAGCAAAAGTAAGCTTATATTAGTGAAACACAGCAGCAATTACTAATATTAGTACATTACAACTTGAAGTTGCTAGTGAGATTCCCATTAGGAGGGTTGTTTTTTTAATCAGGAATAACAGGAAGAGGAAAAGAGGGGATCTGTATTCTACTCCAGAATTCTAGTAGAAGATGAATCACAGGAGGGAGAATCAGTAGTGACAGCTGGAAAAAAGAAAAGTAAGCAGACCAAATCTCTGGGGCCTGCAGGAAGAAAGGATTATACTGAAAGCTGACCCCAGATGAAGAGAATGACCCAAGTGCTTAACCAGCAGGAGGGCCCATATGTCACCTAACAGAAGGGAGATGGGAAATACGCCCAGTCAGGGATTCTATCAACCCTGTGATTAGATAATGAATGGAAATGCCCATTGGAGTTACAGCTAAGTCTAAATCTTGGCCACGGTTTGCTAGCAATGCAACATTAAGCAAGTTGTTTAAACTCTCTGAACTTCATTTTCATTACTGTAAAATGAAGATATTAATGGTAGTTTCATGTTGTTTTGTTGCATTAAAAAAGGCAACATCTGTAAAGTGATTAGCATGATTTCTTGCAGAAAGTAAATTTGATATTACTTGCAGTGAATACTATTTGAAGATGAAGAGAGATCTCTAAGTAACTGTAGATAAGTAAGTATTAATGAAACTATTAACTATAGGGAGAATCTGTAAACTATTAACTGACTGATAGCTCTAGACAAAGTCATTTATTAAAGATGTTATGCCTTTTCTCTTTTTTAAATCTTGGCAATTTACCCTAGATTCTTTTTTGTTTTGGTTTGTTGATTTTTCTCATTACCTCCTCACTCTGTACCTCCAAAGTTAGCTATGGTGGGATATGAGGACATACAAAAAATGCCCATGTGCTTCCAAACCTCAGGAACAGTTTCGACTTGGTGCCTCATTTAGAAATATCTCTTCTCCCTCACCCACCCTAAGGAAGGCTTTTGCCTTTAGAAAACAATATAGAGTTCACAAGCACTGGCTGTAAGACATTATGCCTATAACAAGGACAGGTCAACCATGGACAACCACATTCTATATAACCATTAGTAGCAAGTTTTTTTATACTTCAAGATAAGTGATAAATAAGCATTGTCCCCACTAAACAGTTCTCTCTTTAGTAGCCCACTATGCTTGAAGCCATGAAGAGAATACAGAAAGTTCCAGAAAATCTGACCTTTTAAATGTGATCTAAATTATGTTTAAATCCTCAGTGATATGATGCAGAAAAGAAAGCTAGAAGTCGAAATTACTTAACCTCCCTTGACCTCAGTTTCTTCTTCTGAGAAATAAATTAGTTGAACTACCCGATCTGTTAATTTCTTGCTAATTCAACCACTGTGTGGGTCTACAACTGTGGTGGGCACTTAAAAAGCTAAGGAAAACTTAATTTACAGGTTCATTTGTCTCTCAGAATATAAAAACAGGTAATTTTTTTATAGCAATGTGAGTTTAAAAAAAAAAAACATCGGGGCGCCTGGGTGGCTCAGTCGGTTAAGCGGTCGACTTCGGCTCAGGTCATGATCTCACGGTCCGTGAGTTCGAGCCCTGCGTCGGGCTCTGTGCTGACAGCTCAGAGCCTGGAGCCTGTTTCGGATTCTGTGTCTCCCTCTCTCTCTGACCCTCCCCAGTTCATGCTCTGTCTCTCTCTGTCTCAAAAATAAATAAACATTTAAAAAAAAAATTTTTTTTTAAATCAACAAATATAGTCCTTGAAAAGTTTATTAATAAGAAGATACAAAATGCCCAAGCACCTTGTGGCATTGCTTGTGACTCATCACTGAATGTTTTATTTTTTTTTTCTTTTCAACGTTTTTATTTATTTTTGGGACAGAGAGAGACAGAGCATGAACGGGGGAGGGGCAGAGAGAGAGAGGGAGACACAGAATCGGAAACAGGCTCCAGGCTCTGAGCCATCAGCCCAGAGCCCCACGTGGGGCTCGAACTCCGGGACCGCGAGATCGTGACCTGGCTGAAGTCAGACGCTTAACCGACTGCGCCACCCAGGCGCCCCTGAATGTTTTATTTTTAAATAATTTACTCTCACCAAGAGGACTAGACAGAAATTTTTGGTCAAATGAATTATGTTCTGTAGACTAATACAGTGAATTAATGAAAGGAATGAAATGAATGTTTTTCATTCACTGATCAAAAATAATTTCATTAATTCATTTACATCTAGAAATTAGGTATTCATTTCTTCAAATCCAGAGTGTATGATCCTCAAGAAAAAAAAAGGTGGGGGACAATGATTAATTGTAGTCACCTCAGTTTTTCATTAGATGTGTAGATAAATCTCTGTCACTTGTATTCAGTTCCTTGGGCTGCTATAACAAAGAACCAAAAGCTGGGTGGCTTAAAACAACAGGTGATTGTCTCACAGTTCTGGAAGCTACAAGTCCAAAATCAAGCTAACCTAGGGCCATGTTCTCTAATGGCTTCAGAAGAGAAACCTTCCTTGCCACTTCCTAGCTTCTAGTCTTTGCCAACAATCCTTGGCATTCCTTGGCTTCTAGATGCATGACTCCAGTCACACAGCCATCTTCACACTTCTTCCTTCTATGTCTGTGTCCAAATTTCCCCTTTTTATAAGGACATCAGTCATATTAGGGTAGGGGCCTCCATAATGACCTCATCTTAACCCGGTTAAATCTCCAAAGACCCTATTTCCAAATAAGATAATGTTCTGACGTACTGGGGTTAGAACTTCAATGGATCTTTTTAGGGGGACAGAATTTAACCAATAACATTATGTCTCCCCTTGCAAAAAAAAAAAAAAATCAGTGAGTACACAAGATACAGAGTTTTTTCACTTGTATGAAAAAGATACAGCTTACTGGAACCATCAGGAAATTTAGAGATATTGATTAAGATTCATTTTTGCCTAGCTGGCAGAGTCAGTATCTTGGGAAATAAAATATTGTAGAAATAAATATTCATGTTCATAATGGCTCAGAGTTTTTTTTCAACCTCACTAGTGTCCAGATGCTGTTCTAAATGTTTGACCCGTATTAATACATTTAATACCTTCAATAACCCTTCAAGATAAGAATTATTATTATTCCGGGGTACCTGAGTGGCTCAGTCGGTTAAGCATCCAACTTCGGCTCAGGTCATGATCTTGCAGTTAGTGAGTTTGAGCCCCGTGCCAGCTCTGTGCTGACGGCTCAGAGCCTGGAGTCTGCTTTGGATTCTGTGTCTTCCTCTCTGTCTGCCCCTCCCCCACTCATTCTCTGTCTCTCTCTGTCTCTCAAAAATTAATAAACACATTAAAAAATTTTATTAAAAAAAGAGGTATTATTATTCCCATGTCATAGTTGGGGAATCTGGGACACAAAGAGATGAAGTCACTTGATCAAAGCCTCACAACCAGTATTAAGTGGCAAAACTGGTATTTGAAGCCAAGGAGTCTGAGTCTCACAGCGATGCTCCTATTCATTATGAATAGCCCCCGCGTTTACACTTCAGTGATGGAGCAAGACACATCGCTATGAAATCACTTACAAGCAAATAGTCTTTGTGAAGATCAGAGATCAATTGTTAGATAGAAAAAAACGAAGGACTCTACAAGTTATTTTGTAAAAGTCTGGATTGTTACATTTGGTAATAGATTTTATTCCTTATGGGTCTTTAAGCAAATTTTATCAAGAAAGTAAGTCTGACAAGCTTTTTTTTTTATATCAAAGACATTAAAAGACCATTATGTTTTGAAAAAACACTAATTAGAAATAAGGATGTTAAGCACCCGAGAAGCAAAGCAATAAGCTATTGGCATATTAATATAAGGTTACCTTATATTTAATTGCCATAGAATCTTTGTTTAACTATAAATATAAACTATACTTTTTGATTAGAAAAACTCAACATGCATTTCCTAAAAATATTAAATAATTTTTTTTTCTTTAGTGGATTTGTATTATCCTAGAGGATTTTGGCCAAAAATTTCTGTCTAGTCCTTCTGGTGAAAGTAAATTATTTAAAAATATATACTTTTGACATATAGATACAATAAAACATAAGCATTAATATTTATTGATTTAAATATTCCTTTTAAATGGTCCTGATAAATGAATGCATCATTATAACCTTAATGCTTTAAAAATATCATCAAATCTTAAAATTGCAATCACAACTCTGTTGAGCTTTTAGCTTGTATAGAATTTCTGATTGGGCCTTTATTTTTGAGAGAGAGAGAGAGAGAGAGAAAGAGAAAGAGAGCATGTGCATGAGCAGGGAAAGGGCAAAAGGAGAGGGAGAGAGAATCTTAAGCTCAGCATGGAGCCCAGCGTGGGGCTCAATCCCATGACCCTGGGATCATGACCCAACCCAAAATCAAGAGTCTAACACTGAACCGACTGAGCCACACAGGCACCTCTGATTGGGCCATTATTTTTAAATGAAACAAAAATATGTTGAGACATAAAAAGCCTTAGCATTGATAATGTTGGAGTCAACCTTAAGCCAATATCCTTACAGGTCATATCCATCACTTGAAGTTGAGAGTCCCAAATGCACTGAATTGCATGTATTCTCCTTGTAATCACCAGTTTATGCCTGGTTTCTTGATTCTGTTTTGTAAGGTACATTGCCGAACTGCTGTGTCTTAAGATCCTCCTAGATTAAATTTAATTGTACTAATCTTTAACTTCATTGCTTATTTTATGGTAAATAGGATATTGCTTTTCATTATAATGCTATTATTTTTTTTCAGAAATGTTTTATAAGCAATTATAATTCATGTCCAAAAAGTAATGTTCCTAAATGGAAGGCAGTGAAATTTTGCATGCACTGGTAATGTTATAGGCAAAGACAGAAATCTTTCAGTGACCATTGTTTTTGAAGGAACTAAAATATTACTGGAAGATATTATTTTTAGGAACTGGAACTTGTCAAAGTCACCAAACTGTTCATAACATTTTTCTAACAGAATGCACATAATAAGAAATATTTTTAGAGAAGCCATATTTTAAGCCCACAAGTGATTTCCAAATCCAATTTTAAAGGAAATACTTACTACTGTACTTTGCAGATTTCTTTCAATAAGCTCCACCAATTGTTACATTGGCAACTTTTTAAAACATGTCTACATGTCAAGAAAGTATTATAAATTTTTTTAATGTTTATTTTATTTTTGAGAGAGAGGGACAGAGCATGTGTGGGGGAGGGGCAGAGAGAGAGGGAGACACAGAATCGAAAGCAGGCTCCAGGCTCTGAGATGTCAGCACAGAGCCTGATGCAGAGCTCGAACCCATGAACCGTGTGAGATCATGACCTGAGCTGAAGTATGTCACTTAACCAACTGAGCCACCAGGCGCCCCTGTCAAGAAAGTATTATAAAAAGAAACTGATCATTATAACTTTACTGCATACCTAGTTAAGGCAGTTAGTGATCTCCTGAGTAAAAGAGCTTCATTACTTGATCCCAAATAAATGCCATTTTCTTTTATTTCAGGAAAAAACTTTGTTTTATTAACATTAAAGGCATTAGGTAATCACATTAAAGGCTTATTATGAAAGTCTTTGTGTAGATATATATTTTCAATAAATGATGCCCTTGTTCATAAAACAATTTTATTCAACTATAAATATAAAAAGGTCAGCTTATAAAATATGTTCATTAGATGTAATAGCTGGTCCAGATATCATTTGAGGTTTGGGGTCTATCATTTTTCTATGGATGAAAGCAGATGTAGTCTGAAAATACGAACTAAAATAAATCGTAAAAGTAATGCTGTATCATAAGGGAGGGAGGCTATTTTTTTTTAAGTTACAAAATTGATTACAGACGATATTGTCATCATTGGCAGACGTAACATTTTCAGATAAGCAGTTTTAGAATAGATTGCCAGTGTGCAGAAAGGCTTTCATTAGCACAAGTAAATTAGCACAGATTTACTTTAAAGTTAAAATAAAACTTTTACAGTTGCAATATAAAGTTGAAATAAAACTGGACACTTTTTAAAAGATAATTCTAATAACTACTTCTCCAAGTTTCAGTGTAGAAAACAGTAATATTAGATCAGCATGATCCTTGAATCCAGATATGTTTTGAAACAAACTCTTACCTAGATGTCCAGAAAACTTTGAGTTCACGGTTATCATAATCAATCACCTTTTTATGGTGAGTGAGTGGCAAGTACAAAATATTTTTCTCTCCAGTTCCTCTCCTTGTTACTTCTAAAATTTTGTTTATTCTAAGAGCTAGGAACTGACTTTTAGAGGCAATACAGAGATTTTTTAAGTGTTGGCCCTTGTGATCATGTTCCCTTAAGTGTCTGAATTAAATAAACAGAGACTCCCTCCCCACCCCCCCCACCCCCCTCCTCCCACCACCACCACTCAGGGTACCATGGTAAAAAAATAAATAAATAAATAAAATCACAGAATCTTGGCCTGCCACCGTAGGAACTGAAGGAGTTACTCAACTCCCTTAAGCCTTAGTTTACTAATCAGTAAAATTAGGGTAATAACAGTATCTATTTTACTGAATTGCTGTGAAGATTAACTGAGGTAAAGAAACTGAATTAATCAAAGCGTAAAGTGCTTACACAATACATTATCTCATTTTAAATGTGTTTTTATTTCAAATTATATGAATAAAAATGAAAAGTACAATTCATTAGTAGATATGCAGTGGAAAGCCAAACCAACCCTCGCTCAAAGCCTTTCCACAATTTTAATTTGATTCCAAGTGTGCTGAAGTGGGGTCTGCAGCCCGGGACGAACAAAGAGTAAGAGTGCAAAGAGCAGGGGTGCCTGGGTGGCTCAGTCGGTTGAGTGTCCGACTTCGGCCCAGGTCATGACCTCACGGTTCGTGAGTTCCAGCCGCGCATCAGGCTCCGGGCTGACAGCTCGGAGCCCGGAGCCCGCTTCGGATTCTGTGTCTCCCTCTGTCTGCCCCTCTGCTGCTTGCACTCTATCTCTCCCATTGTCTCAAAAATAAATAAACCTTAAGGAGAAAAAAAAAAGTGCAAAGAGCAAAGTGGGAAGAGAGTGTTTCTGGTTCAGGTGCTGTCAGATTAGCCATTGTCCCGGCCTTAGTCAGTACCTACCAACTCCTCCTCCCTCTGTCACGACTTCCTAACCTTGCCTACGTGTTCAGCTTAGATTCCTTTATACCAAACTCTCTACCGAGGGATTTCAGAAACTACCAGAGCTACACGTAGCATCTTGTACACATTTTATTTATGCAAAGACTTAGAAGTAAAAACAAAACAAAGCAAAAAATAATTGCTTTTTATTATTTTTATATCTGTATATTATATATTTCCACAAAAGTTATGTATTTTATATTTATATACATTTATATTTTATATTTCTGTAATTTTCATAATAGCATAGGACTAAATAACAAACTCCACTTGTGGTGTCAGCAGAGGAGGTCATGTTCAGAGGAGAGCATTAGGTGGGCAATGGGAGTCGTCCTCCCGCGCCAAAGGTCCCATGTGCCTCTCACAGAGTATCTCACCAAGCTGACTGGAACTCTAATGTTTAAAGATAATTTTCTTTCCATATTACATGGGTTCAAGGTAAATTTTGTCCAAATGCAATTTTCGTCATATGGGCTGGTGTTAGTATCTGACATCCGCTTCAGGTTTAAAAACAGTAATTGACCACATGTGTTTGTCTTCTTTCCCAATCCTCCAAATCTTTCTGAAATGATATGAAAGGGATTTTTAAAAGTATTAACTCACAAGGACAAAAGGATTGTAGGGGGATGTTAGAAGGTGGGGAAGGGATCCCCAAAACTGAGAAGGCACTTTGAGATTGAAAAATAGAGCCAGCTGCTCCATACAGTTTACACAGAGTTTTACTCAGGGTAACCTAATGATGGGGGATCAGATGGGCTACACCCCAGCTGCGCAGTTATTCTCCACAAAGCCTGGATGTTAATCTACAGATTTTATAGGACGAGGGGACCTGCAGAGCTCACTGTAGTCAGATCAAAGTGTTCACACACACCTAATTGACATCTAACATTTAGATCTTGTGGCACCACCTGTGTGTTAAGAAGGGGAGAGACTGTGTTATCCTTAAATTTACAGAAGGCCGAAGTCAAGCCTCCTCCATCCCAGCCTTGGTGGGTATGTTAACCTCCAAGGGGCCTAGAACACGTAGCCCCAGGGCGTCAATGAGTTGATGGAGGTAAACAAAGCCCTAGAAAGAGGGCTAAAGATGGTCAGTATTGTGGGCTGTCCTACAAGGAGAACCACAGGAAACATATTTCAACAAATTCTCAGAAGACAGAAAGTAGATGGAGGAGTGGTAGCAAATTTACCAGAGTGACAACCTCAAGAGGTAACAACCTGGAAACTGCAGACAGGTCACCCCACATGGGAGGCGAGGGCATCTGCCTTGTGCAAGCAGAGGCACCAACAAATTCAGGATCTTGTGAGGCCAGGGTCTAAAAATGGAGGACTTGCTGGAACATTCCATACAAAATACCTGCATGGCCAGGGCCCCTCTCTTACCCCTGGTTGGTCCCACAACGTCCTATCCCTTCCTCTCCCCTCAAGCATTTATTCTCTGGAAAGGATGAATAGAGAGGCTCCAGACTTAAAGACACCATGGAGAGCGGGAGTGAGATGAGGACCTTCAAGTAGGGACATACAAGGGGAGTGTACATGCTGGACTATGGGAGCCTCAGTATCCTTGAGGTTTTTAAAATTTGTTCCTATGTTTTGTGATAATAAAAATTAACATATGAAAAGAATGTGATCTCAGTGTGAGGTGCAAAATGACTACATAGTGTAGTACTCAGATAAAAAATTATATTAAATCATCCTTGCTAATGATAAGAGCTACCCTTTATTGGGGCTCCTGGGTGGCTCAGTCAGTTAAACATCCAACTCTTGCTTCCAGCTCAGGTCACGATCTCATGGTTCATGGGTTCGAACCCCACATTGGGCTCTGTGCTGAAGGTGCCCAGCCTGGTTGGGATTCTCTCTCCCTCTCTCTCTCTCTCTCTCTCTCTCTCTCTCTCTCTGTCCCTTCCTGCTCATTCTCTATCCCTCTCTCTCAAAATACATAAGTAAACATTAAAAAAAAAGAGCTATCCTTTAACAAAGATTACACTGTGCTAGCACTTTACATATATTTTTGTATTTAATTCTTCTAAGTATGCATTGTAATTCCTATTTCTGTAGATAAGAAAACTAGAAAACTAATGTAACTTGCCAAATGTGATACAGTTAGTCAGTGAAGGAGACAGGTTTCAAGAAGATTGATTCCAATGCAGAATGTTCTTATACTAGACTTTGCCCCTTTCCTGATTGTGATTGTGACAGCCTGTTGTAGCAATTGGGATTTTTGCCGTGTTTAATACCAAAATGCTGATTTTTCTCCCCTAAATCTGTGAACAGTTAGCCTCATATTATCACTGTACACAAATTATGTCTTAAAAATCTTGCAAAAATTTGCAATCCCTCCAGGACTAGCATCTGGCCTTTTAACTGCAGTCCAGTTAGACTCTATTAAAGAAACCACAACTCACAAAAGGAAGAGGTAAAAGGAAAACAGGCAGGAAATGGCTTTTAGGGTGGGCTTCTGTGTTGACAGGAATTGGACTCAGCTACTTTGAGCTGCAGAGTGGGAGCAGAATATTTCAGCTTCAACACAAAATATAACACCCAGAGGATCATGGAATGAGATGAGATTGAGTTGAAGCAGGTCATGAACAGCCTTGAATATTGGTTTTCAATCTTTTAACTGTGGAGGGATTCTTGAAATAATTGTCAAGTCTCAGGGTGCTCCTATATAAATATTCTTATATCTACAAGTCATAGGACATTAATGTGCTTGGTAAATTATAAATATAATAATCCAACAACAATTGTCAATGGTTGTGGATAACTTATTATTAGTCTAATCTTTTTGTGATTCTTTCTCCCCACAAAAGATAACAACTCTAACATACGCTGGCAAAGAAAATTTAGGTTTCCTTTTCATTTTTATTTCCTACTTGATTTTTTAACCAGATCCAGGATGTTAGCCCTAGTCCTAAAACAGGATTACATATGGAAAGATTTTACTAGGGATTACATACGCAAAGATAGGATTACATATGCAAAGACAGGATTACATATGCAAAGATTCTACTAGGGAAGCACCTTTGAGAGAAAGAGACAGGGAAGACTGGTAAAACCATCAGACAGCCAAGCACGAATGACCTATGTGAAGGAGAGAGAAGGATGGTTGGGTGACAGTGTCCTAGATTGCCATGAAGCCCCAGGAAGGGTCAGCCAGGGTGTCATGGAGTCTCTGAGCCCAACTCAGCCATCAGAAGAGACTAAGGACATCCAGGAATGGGTCTGCCTCAGTATTCCTGCCACACTCAGTCCCCAGCTGAGAGCAGTTCACGGGAGTTGTGGCCTCAGCACCAGCACAGGGATGGAGTTCAGTGCCCGGCACCGTTGGTCAGTCACATCCCCTGTAGCTAGGGGTCTGCAAGGCATATTCTTGTGGTTGCCACACCTAAGAAGGCCAAAATGTGTATCATAAACTTCTACTCTACAAGTGGCTAACAAGGTAAGCTGTGATATTTTCCCTATTGAAAACTAAAATGATTTTTTACCCAAATTTTCTTGAAAAAAGAAATTAGACTTACTTGTCTTGAAATTAATGTCTTGCTTTCCTCTTCATAAATATCAAAACAACCTAAGGCAACCTAACAAATTTCCGTTAAATAGTGGCTGAAGCCAAAAAAGAAAAAAAATAATTTACTTTTTCTGAAAATAGACTTGGCTGATTTAATTTAAATAAGTTTCAAATTGATTTAATTAAAAGTTACAACATAAAAAATTATTGATAATGCAGTTAGTGCAGCTACTAAACCATAAGCCATTAGAATATGAATAAAAATAGATCTTAAGATGTAGTTTTATACAAAGCTTTGAAAAAATCATTTTCTTCCTGAGTAACATGATTAGGCTCAACTATAGGCCTAGCAGTTGTGAAATTATTATAGGTTAGCTTTTTAAAATCTCTTTTATATCCCTACTCATGCATAAAAACTGTTATTTTTGAAACTAGAAATAAAGAACAAAATAACATAAAACTTGTGCTTGTTTTGCTATTCCACAATTATCCACTTCTAGATCAAACTTGAGATAAGCATGCAAGAACTTCATTTTCAATGAAAATGAGATGATTTTCATTCCTGCTCATGATTCTTAAGCAAGTCACAGCTTGCTCACATATGTAATGAGTAGAAGAAAGTGTCAGTGAAATGTTTGCTGCTTTCCTATGATTAGCAAGGTACTCTTCTTTCACAGAAATCACAACTTGTCCAGAGACAGATCAGTAAACCTCCTCTTGACTGCATGATCAGACTGCAGCTGTCAGTCTTGGCTCTTCTGCTTCAGGCTGAGCAGAAGATTCAGAGAAAGGGTCTCTCGACCTTGTGTTGAAAGAAAGAGGCAATACTCTTCCATTTTATGTGGTGGTTTCTTCCAGGTGGTTTTCAATAAGCTTAACTCGTGCTACCTTCCTCACTCCCAAGCAGGGAAATACCAAGATTTCTGACTGCAATATAATTTCTCCTAAAGGGCCAGATTGTTATAAATTGAAGACTCTTGTAACTTGAAGTCAAACTACTTTCTCTGGGGTCTTGTGAATACTCGGTAAACTGGTTCATGTGATGAAAAATAAGCCTTAGTAGCTAGTAGTTGCAGCCTTCCTCTTCAAAACACTCAACAGAATGTGGCCTATACTACTTTCTTGCAAATCCTCCTGTTATTCACCTTCTAGCCTAAAACATACTATTGCAACTCTGTCTGCTAAGCCAAGCCACAAGATTTCTACGTGTAACAGAAGATTTACATGATCCTTATCCAAATGACAACACAATTTTAAACATTCTAAAATGAACTGGTCTTTATTTAATAAAGTTAACAATTTTGTAGTGTCATTCAGAGCTTTTTTCATTTCATCTATATGAATTTTTGACATTAGTACCTCTTCTGAATAAAGCACTATGTTGTAATAGCTTTAGATCAAAGAAGCTGAACAAACTCGAGCACAAGAAACATGAAGAAGATTATATCAAAGCACATTACAATCAAACTTCTCCAAACCAGTGAGAAACAGATCCTAGCAACGGGAGAAAAAGCCTCATTACATACAAAAGAACAAAGGAAAGGATGACATCAGATTTCTCATCAGAAACAATGCAAGCGAGAAGAGTAGAGCAAAATCTTTAAAGTAGTGAAAGGAAAAACTGTCAACCCAGAACACTATAGCTCCCAAAGTATCTTTCAAAAATGAAGACAAAACACTTTTCAGACATGTAAAAGCCAACCAATTTCATCAGCAGCAAGCCCACATTACAAGAAATGGTACAGGAAATTTTTCAGTCAGAAGGAAAATGATGCTAGGTGGGAATATGATCTACAGAAAGAAGTAAGAGTATTAGAAATGGTAACTCGATGGTTATCATAAACATATATAATTTTTTTCTTTTTATTTAAGTTTCTTAGTATTAATATCTGTAATTAAACAAAACTAATGACAGTGTAGCCTGTGGTTTATAACATATGAGAAAGTAAAATGTATTATAAAAATACCTGCAAAAGTAAGGAGGGGAAAAATGGAAGTAAACTATTGAAATATTATCCTGTATATGAAGTGGTATGATAATTTGAAGATAGACTATAATAAATTAAAATATATATATACTATACACCCTAAAGTGACAACTAAACTAAAAAGCAAGTAGTTATAGCTAATAAGCAAACAATGAGATAAAATAGAATCAGAACATATCTAACTAATCAAAACAAGTTAGGAAAAGCAAAAAGGTAAGCAAAACACAGTAGACAAGTAGTAAACAAATAGTACAATCATATATTCAAATCCAACTATATTGGAAAATTATATGCATACTCCAATTAAAAGAGATGGTAAGATTGGATTAAAAATAAGATCCAATTATAGGCTGTATATAAGAAGCCCACTTCAGGTATAAAGACAAAAACAAGTTAAAAGTATGGAAAAAATATACTATGCTAACACTAATGACAAGGATGTTGGTGTGGCTATATTAATAACAAAGAAAACAAACTTAACAAGTAAACTATTACCAGGGATAAAATAAGGTGTTTTCCTATGGATAATGGGACCAATTCATCAAAATAAGATAACAATGCTAAACATTTATGTACCTAGTACAGAATTTCAATACACATGAGGCAAAAATGGGTAGAAGTGAAAAAATAAATTGACAAATCCAGAAGTATTGTTGCAGATTTCAATATGTCTATCTCAATTTTTGATAGAATAAGTGGACAGAAAATGAGTAAAGATACAGAAAATGCAAATAATACTTTCAAACAACTTAACTGACATTTATAAAACATTCCACCCAACAGCAGAATATACATTATTTTCAGGTACACACAGAATATTTGCCAAGATAGACCATATTCTGGGCCAGAAAACAATTTTCAATAAGGTTAAGATGATTTGATTCATACAAAGTAAGTTCTTTGAAAAAAATAGAATCAGATTAGAAATCAGAAGGATCTCTGCAAAATTCCCAAATATTTGAAAACTAGAACACTTCTAAATAACTCATAAAGCAAAGAAAAACAAGTCAAAATGAAATAAGAAAGTATTTTAAATGGAATGAAAATTGAAAACATACCAAAACTTCTGGGATGCCACTAAAGCAGTGGCTAGGGGGAAATTTACAGCCTATATTAGAAAAAAAAGTTCCCAAATCAGTAACCTCAGCCTCCACATTAAGGAAATGGAAAAGAAGAGCAAATTAAACCCCAAGTAAACAGGAGAAAAAAATAATAAAGTGGAAATCAATGAAGTAGAAAATAGAAAAAAATCAATAAAACTAAAAGCCAGTTCTTTGAGATCGATAAAATTGACAAACCTCTAGCCAGACTAATAAGGACAAAAAAAAAAGAAAGCACAAATTATCAATATGAGAAATGGAAGGGTTACATCTTTAGAGATTTTACAGATATTAAAAGGGAAAGAAGAGATATTATTAACTTTATGCCAATAAATTCAACAAATAGATAAAATTTCTTGCAGGACACAAATTGCCAAAGCTCACTCAAAAAGAAATAGATAAGGCAAATAGTCATATATCTATTTTAAAATTAAATTTCCACAAAGAAAACTCCAGCCCAAAATGGTTTCACCAGTGAATTCTACCAAATGTTTAAGGAAGAAATAACACCAAGTCTACAGAAAATTGAAAAATAGGGACAATTTCCCAATTCATTCTATGAGATCAGCATTAAAGACATTTAAAACAAGAGAAAAATACAGACTAACATCCCTCTTTGACATAGATGCAAAAATTCCAAACAAAATGTTAGCAAATCAAACACAACTATATATAAAAAAGGGTAATATTTCATGACCAAATGGGATTTATCTCAGGAATGCAATGTTGTTTTAATATTTGCAATCCTTCAATATAAAGCACCATATAAACAGACTAGAAAAAGAAAAACTATACAATAATCTCAACAGACTCAGTAAAACCATTTGACAAAACCTAACATTCATTCCTGATTAAAAAAAAAAAAAAAAAACTAGAAAAGAAGGGAAATTTCTCAGCCTGATAAAGGGCATAGGTATAAAACCCTACGTCTGGGGCACCTGGGTGGCTCAGTCAGTTAAATGTCCAACTTAGGCTCAGGTCTTGATCTCACAGTTTGTGGGTTTGAGCCTTGTGTGGGGCTCTGCTGACAGCTCAAAGCCCTGAGCCTACTTCAGATTCTCTTTCTCTCTCTGCCCCTCCCCTGCTCGCTCTCTCTCTCTCTCTCCCTCTCTCAAAAATAAATAAACATTTAAAAAAATTAAAACTTTACAGCTAATACTTTAATGGTAACAGACAGAATTCTTTCCATCTAAACTCACAGATAATAAGACAAGAATGTTTGCTCTTACCCTTTCTATTCAACAGTGTACTGGAAGTTTTAGCCAGTATGATCAGTTAAGGGAAAGAAATAAGTGGCATCCAGATTAGAAGCAAAGAAGTAAAACTGTCTTTATTCACAAATGACATGATTGTCTATATGGGAAATCCAATGGAACTTACAATAAGCTACTAGCACTAATACAGGAGTTTAGCAAGGTTGTAGGATACAGATCAATATACAAAAGTCAATTGTATTTTCCATATACTAGTAATGAACAATTGGAAATTGAAATTAAAGATCAATACTATTTACAATAGCATAAAAATATGAAAAACTTAAGGATAAATCTAGTGGAAGATGTGAAAGACCTAGACCTGAAAAAGAACAAAATATTGCAGACTGAAATTAAAGAGGACTTAAATTAGTGGAGACATATACCATGATCAAGGGCGAGAGGACTCAATATTGTTAAGATGTTAATCCTCCCCAAGCTGGTCTATAGATTTAATGCAATCAGAATCAAAATCTCAGAAGCATCCCCCTTTTTTTTAGAAGTTGGCAAACTGATTCTAAAATTCATATGAAAGTACGAAGGACCTAAAATAGCCAAATCAAACTTTGAAAAATAAGAACGAATTTGGAGAAATAACACCACCTGATTTCAAGATTTACTACAAAACTATAGTGTTGGTGTCAAGATAGACAAATAGATTGATGGAACAGAATAAATAATTAATCTCCAAAATCTGCACACTTCTCCAATTGCATGGTGGGATCTATATCCAGTTCCCCTAAACCTGGGTGAGCATATGACTGCTTCAACCCATAGAATGAAGAGGAATAACACTGTGTGACTTCTATAGGTTGGTCAGAAAAGATCAAGAAGCATCTACCTTGTTCTCTTGGGCTGCTTGCTCTGGGATTGACAGGAGTTTGACTACCTGGGACTGCTATATTCTAAAGGCCACATGTAGGCGATACAGTTTATTATCCATCCAAGCAGGCAGTCAATAGCCAGCATCAACTGCCAGCCGGGTGAGTGAGCTATCTTGGACTCCAGCTCTGATGAGTCTGTCAGCCTCGGCTGACATCTGACTGCAAATACATGAGACACCCCATCTGAGAACTGCCCAGCTGAACCTCTTGAATTCTTGACCCACCAAAGGATCAAGCAAAATGAAATAATTATGTTAGGCCACAAAACTTTAGGGTAACTTATTATGAAGCACAGGAACAGAAACAGGGAGATTTCAGTGAAATAGCCATATGCCCATCAATTACCCTCTACATTCTAGGGATAAATCTATCCACTTAGACAATGCTTCCTCACAGCTTTTCAGGGTTTCACTGTTAAAATATAAATAGCTATCCAAAATAATAAAACAATAGAATGAGAAAAACCAGAAAAGAGGATCTCCAAAAATCAAGCAATGTACAAGAATAAAAGGAAACGTAATTTATTAAAAAAAAAAATCATAGTTTCAGAGAAATGAAAAAGTAATCTGCACATTGGAAAAAAGTAAGAACAGGATTCTATAAAAATGTAACAGGATGTTATAAAAATTATCATAAATTTAGTGGCTTAAAACAACACAAAATGTATTTTCTTATAGCTAGTGTAGAGAAGTCTGAGATCAATTAGAATGGGTGAAAGTCAAGGTCAGCAGGGCTAGTTTCTTCTGGAGGCTGTGCAAGGAGAATCCATTTCCTTGTCTTTGTCACCTTCCAGAGGCCACCTGCATTATTTGGCTTGCAGGGCTAAAGTCTAAGACAGCTCACTCACTTGGCTGGCAGAGGATGTTGCCTGTTTGCTAGGTGTTCAGATGGACTGTTAACTGGACTTCCTTGCATCACTCCAACCTCCTGCTTCTATCATTATACTTCCTACTATTGATTCCAATCCTCCTGCCTCTTTCTTATAAGGACCCTTGGGATCACATCAGTCCTACCCAGATAACCCAGGACAATTTTCCCATCTCAAGAGGGCTTAACTTCATCACATCAGCAAAATCCCTTTTACCAAGTAAGGTAACATATTCCCAGGTTCTGGAGATCAGGATGTGGATATCTTTTGATGTGGAGACAATATTGGAATCCACACAAACTACTGAAAATAATTGTTGAATTTGGGGATAGAGGCTCAGGGGTAGGAAAGGGAGGGGATTACCGTTATAAATCTTACAGTACTCTGATTTTAAACTATGCCTATGTTTTACTTTGCATAAATATGTTAATTCATTTAATCAGCATGAATTATAATTTAATTTAAAAACATTAATGTATTTAATTAACATGTAATGTATCTAATGTAACATTAGATGTATATATACCAAAATGCTAACTATAATTTTCTTTGACTGTGATATATATTTTTCTTAATTTTTACCTTCATTACTATTATCCATAATTCATAATAAGCGCACAATCATTTTATAATGGAAAAAATTAACTATCATCAAAATATAGAATTTTTAACTTTTCAGGGCACCTGTATGGCTCCTTCAGTTAAGTGTCCAACTTCAACTCAGGTCATGACCTTACAGTTTGTGGGTTCGAGCTCCATGTCAGGCTCTGTGCTGACAGCTCAGAGCCTGGACCCTGCTTCAGATTCAGTGTCTCCCTCTCTCTCTGCCCCTCCCCCACTCGTGCTCTGTCTCTCTCAAAAATGCATAAACATTAAAAAAATTGTTTTAAAGAATTTTTAACTTTTCAAAATGAATTCTGTTCACAACATGAATGAATGGCCATGTGTTCATATCTTCTGTATAAAAAGTACTTTAAAAGCTAAGGTAGCTTCATACCACTAGAATAGTAACCCTACTATTCTACTAGAATATATTACTAGAATATATTTTTATGTTTCCCAAGAAAATAGTTTAAAAATATCATTTAGCCTTTCCAGCCAAGGATATGACTGATATTATCAGTTGTTAGCAATAACTATTGATATAAGACATAAGCAATTATTTAGAAATTGGAGTTTTAAAGATTTGTAAAGAAGAGACATTTTATTTCAAATAAAAAGTAATTTATTTTCCTACAAATTAAACAAAACAAACAGAAAAATCCTCCCACATGTCTTTTTATCTCCTACGATAAGGGTATATTTAAACAATTACATGGATAAAAAAGGCTCTTGGAAGGTGAAGAAGTGATTTTACTTATTTTAGCTCATGTGTCACAAAAACTCACTTTGTTGTTGTTGTTGTTGTTGTTGTTCTTGTGTTCCCATCAGGAGCTCAGAGATTTAGGGAGTTTTTGTTTTTAGAAATCTATTTTGGATCTGGAGTTTGCCAATGCTATCCAGTAATGGCTTTTATGTATTTTATCCCAGGTCTCAAAATGAAGCTGCACAGCTTAGAGCAGATCCATGAATCAGTCAGAATGGACTGAATGCCCACGTGCAGAACACAATTAAATAGCACCTCTCCTGACTCAAAATGGCTAAAATATTTTCACAAGGAAGGTGGTCTCTGCTACTCTCAGTGGCACGCATCAACTTCATTTTCACACAGGGGCTTGCGTGATATTGACAACAAACTGCTTTCCTTAGGAGGAAAAATGTTATGTGAGAAACTTTCCATCCTTGGGTTTTAGCAAAGCAAAGGCAGAATATATTGGATTGGATTTCTTTGTCAATCCTTTAACATCAATATTTAATAGTGTTCACTTTATATAGAATAAGAGTCTAGTCATAGGATAAAATTAAGTAATTATATAATAAAAATGAAAGAACTAAACTTTAGGTGCTCACCATGTAAATGTAAAAAATATGCTCTGCATCAGTTAACCCTATTATAAATTGCAAATTTAATATAACAATTTTGGGTGAGTTACAGTTATTATTAAGTTCAAGAGACAAACACTGAAATTGGCCAACTCTAAATATGGTCAGAATTTGCTGATAAACTGTCTCTTTAAGGGAGATCATTAGCTCTGTTGGTCAGATAGGCCTTTTCTCATTATGTGTATTATTTGATATTTATTTCTGAGAAGGAGAACTATGATGATATTATTCATAAGTGAATTTTTACGTACTCTCATTTTTTTAGATGCAGCTTTCTAGAGTGGACTAGGAATAAATTGAATAGGAATAAATTGAAATATAATACAGATATATTAAATTAGAAAATAATAATTTCACATTAAAATTGAATTCAAGTTTGTTCAATTTTTTTTTACTCCAATTAAAACTAAATATTTTTGTTAAAGACTTATTAGAATATTTTTAGGACAATATTTGTGCAAGGTTGTGGCTTCAAATAGATTCTCACGTCACTTGGAAAGGATATTGCTGAAAAGTTATTGTTAAAAAAGCAAAGTAACCATCTTTAGACTTTTAACTCAACAAGTAGTGATGAAAGGGACTTTTTCCATTATGTTTATAAGTGAGGAAACTGAAATCCAGAGCGATTCCAGGACTCCCTCAAGGTCAGAGAGCTAGTTGGGGAGTCAAGCAGGTCCACAGCACAGGTCTCCCATGTTCCAGGCCAGTTGTTTGTCTTACAGCATTCTTTGTGATCATCAGTGCAGGAATACCAGGTGCCATTGGCATTTTGAGCATCTCGATTTTTCATTTTGCAGGACTCTCCCCCTCTTTACAAGACATTTAGCATTCCTATTCCAAGCCCATTAAATGCTGGTAGCACCTGCACATTCCTTCCCGCCACCCCCCCCTCACAGATTTATTGAGAGATGACAAATAATATTATGTAAGTATAAGGTATCTGCACATTCTTGAATGCCTTTTAGAAGCACAGTACTTCCCTGGTTAAGAAATACCACATATTTCACAAATGATGAAGAACAAGTGTCCCAGATGCCTCATTACAGTTTTCCTGCATTCATTCCCGAGTTCCTTAAGTATGCTGTGGCTTTTCTTTGACACTAAGTGGAAAAGCTTCCTTTTGGTCTTTACATTCCCATTGCCAATATATGTTCAGAAATGCAAAATTGGGACGCCCAGGTGTCTCAGTCGGTTAAGCAACCAACTCTTGATTTCAACTCAGGTCATGATCTCACAATCATGATCTCAAGGTCATGAGATTGAGCCCCGTATTGGACTCCATGCTGGGTGTGGAGCCTGCTTAAGATTCTCTCCCTTCTTCTCTCTCTGCCCCTCCCCCCTCTTTCTCTTGAAAGAAAGAAAGAAAGAAAGAAAGAAATGAAAAATGAACACCACTGAGAAGCTATAACTAGAAAATGAGACCTTTTTCCCCCTTTATTTTCATGATACTTGTGAATTTTTATACCCATTGCGGACTTGTTGTGGAACACATACAACTATGACACTATAAAACACGTATTAAATACAAGTACTTGTGATAGCCATCTTCAATGGAAGAGTTAGAAAGTTCATGTGTATGCAAGATATCCAATCTAATCCTTCAAGTTTTAATAGTCTTCAGTGAATAAGCCAAGTCGAATAATAAAATACTCCTTTATAGTTATATAAGGGAATTATAAAATCATAATTCCAGTTTGACTATCCAACATGTGTGAAATTACTCTGTGTGTGTTTGTGTGGTGTGTGTGCACATGGGGTGTGTGTGTTTAGTGTGTATTTAACCAAACACATAGCCTTTACTATGTTCCAAGCATTCTAAGCACTTTACATATATTAATCCATGTAACCCTCATACCCATCCTCTGAGGTAGGTCCTGTTATTATCTTCATCTTATAGATGAGGAAAGAGAAACAGAGAGAAAAAATCACACAGTTAGGATAAGGCAGAGCAAGAATTCCAACCCAGGCAGTCAGAATCCAGTCAGCCCACCTCACAGTCCCACCTCTCTACAGCATAAGGATTACACAGGGACAGAACATTGTGAAAATTAATTTTAGGATTCTGGCTAAGTGGGAGAAAACTCAAAGTGGCCACTTGCCAATCAGATATTGTTTTGCTACATCTGAAGCAACAAGCCTTCTAGACATCTTTTTGTAGGAATTTCATTAAAATCTGGTTCTCCCAGGCCCTGGTTTTGTGACCTCAAATATCCCAGGGTGGGGAAATAGATTAACCAAAAGAACTATATATTTGCCTTCTCATTTGTATTAATATAGGATGGTTTCACATATGTTAATTTTTATTTTAATGGTTAAGCTTGAATAATAAATAATAGAAGGGATAGAATTCTTTTTTCTTTAAATTACAAACTTGTTCCACATTTTAGGAAAACCCTGTTTAGATGCTGCATATCCTCTTTCTATCAACTAACAGTTTGAGCAATTTCCATTAGGGGTAAAGGACAGTGATGGGGAAAACCTCGAACACAATTCTAGTTCCAGAGAAACTTTTCTTTCAGAAAAGTTCTTCCTCCTGGAAGCCAGAGTATTATCCTTGCCACACCAGAAATAATCATAATTTTATATTGATTTACATATATATGTTCCACTCTATAATTTATCAAAACAATATTGTATTGCAAGTATATGATTGGGTTTCCATTTTGGGTGATATAATAAAGCATTAATCTTATATTTCCAACTCCTAAAACAGTGCCTGAGATATAGAAGATACTCAATAATTGTTAAATAAATACGTAACAAGAGAGTGGCAAAGGGAAGGGAGAAATTGGCCATAGTGTCTTGATCAAAATCCACAAATAAGTAAAATCTGCTTGTATACTTTAATTCCAGTTTTATTTGGACACCACCCCTCTCTCATTCTCAGCAATGCTGCTTAGAAGGGACAATTCCCTGCTCTAACCCTAACAGCTTTGGGCCCTGATTCAGTTAAGCCAGGCAGTCAGACCCATCCCACTGTCTATAGCTCCAGCCTAATGGCATACATTAGTTATCAGAGCCACGAAGGAATGAGGAGACATTTGCTGGAGGTGGATTTGATGGTATGAGTAGAAAATGGGGCTTAGAGCTCAACAATACCCTTATGTGATGGGAGGAGCCAGCCTGGCTGACACCAGAGATGGATCCTAAAAACATAGCTAGGTCCTCAATCAAGCCACACCTAATGCCAGGTTTCCCTCTGAACTGTGGAGTCCAGTGCTCAATGAACTTTGACATTCCTCCTTTAAACCAGTATAGGTTGGATTATAACATTTGCATTATAATGAGTCATAATGAATACAACATCCCAATGTCAGGTTACTTTTCAAATAGAAGCATGATGTGGAGAAAATGTAATGGTCATTCTAAAGTACTTTGTAAAATAAGATGAGAGAACAATGACTAGAATTGAGAAATGTTTCTAATTATATAATTATGCTATTATTTTGTATTTGAAATAAAATATGCTTTGACTTGCCATTTTGAAAAGAACTAAAATGGACATACTGTTCTATTTGTCTGAAAATCATATTGTGCTTTTTTAATATTACCTGACTTTTAACTTCATTCAAAGGAGTTGGATAGATGTTTAATCCTTAGTACTACAAAATCAAGAAGATGAATTACATTTCTGTAGATCTATGAAATCCAATAGTGGGTGGGCTTCATGCCCTTCCCCTTGCCCTAGGCCTGGTTCTCGGAGAGGATTTAACCATGTTTATAAAAAAAGGGAAATTCAAGCTGACAACTGAATGTCCTACTTTACACTTTTTGTTTTTAAGAAGCAATGATGTTTCAAGGTTTGCAGAATGGAGTTTGTAGGTTTTGGTTAGGTTCAAATCCAGTTCTTCTGGTTGAAAATGAAATTAGAGAGGATTAGGTTAGCATTAAGTTTTTAATTGTAATTAATGACTGACAGTCAAAAAGTTAATATAATGTTCATTTTCAAGCTGATCGACCTAGAATGTGCTTCACATGGCCCCCATTTCTCTCCCACCTTCGTATTTTTCTCCATTGCCACAAAGTCCAGCAGAGGAACCAGGGGATCCCTCGATGTAGTTATATGGGTTTTCCCCTCCCTCCTTTCCCCTTTTACTTTGCCTTTTCTTCTTATTCCTAATCTTCTTTCCCCCTCTCCCTCATCTTCCCACCCTCCCTCTTTATGCCATCTCCCATTTTCCTTTAGTTAAAGAGAAGGAAGTAGGATTGTTATCTGGAAGTAGGATTGTTATCCACTGAAGGAGGAAGGGATTCCCTGTCTTTCCTCATCACCATCAGTTTTGTCACCACTAAAAGGTACTAGAAAGTCTGTGCTTACCTTTCTTATTTTTTCATCACTTATTAACTTCTATTTAATATTGTAAAATTGTAAAATATCACACACAATACAGGAAAAGCACAAAAAATATAAGTATAGTTTATTTACTGTTATTAACGCTTCAACTGACTATTAACTTCATTCTGCTCCCATCCCTCAAATCACTGTGCTCTGACAGAGGTCACAGTGACCCATTTGTAATGACTATATTCATAACTATATTTTATTGTCGAACTTCTATTTACTTTTCAAATCTTCTTGATCTTTTTTTTTTAAGTCTCCTATTCCTTGCTCATATTTTGATGTCTCTGTATACAAACTAAACTGCTATGTTTGCATTCTATACCTAATAATTCCAATAGGTAGAGTCTAAGTGGAGTCTGGTACTGTTCTCAGTTGTTTCTGCTGGCTCTTACCAGGGTGCCTTGTGAGCTCTTGTTCTCTGTGAGCTGTCTTTGGAACTTTATCCATGGAAGTTTTTTTCTGAGGCCTGCACTGAAGTTGTATTCTTTCAGAGAGGATTTGTGTTATTCCTACCAAGGTCCTACAAGCTTAGCCACCTTAAATTAAACCCTCAGTTTGATGGTCTGGGGACCCCACAGATAGAGTAAATTCATATTGCAAACCTATGAAGTCAAGCTTGTGTTTATAAATTCTCTGGGGTGCCTGGGTGGCTCAGTCGGTTAAGCGTCTGACTTCAGCTCAGGTCATGATCTCGCGGTCTGTGAGTTCGAGCCCCACTCTGGGCTGACAGCTCAGAGCCTGGAGCCTGCTTCAGATTCTGTGTCTCCCTCTCTCTCTGCCCCTCCCCCATTCATACTCTGTCTCTCTCTGTCTCAAAAATAAATAAACATTAAAATATATAATAAATAAATAAATTCTCAAGAAAAATGTTTCTATTCCTCCCACTCACAGCCAAGGTCTGGACAATAAAGTTTTCTTACTGCCCCTCCTGTAAGGTTATTTCCAATTCCCTTTCACTAAAGATGTAGTCTTTTGTGGTCCAAAACATATGGGAGATTTTCTCCTTTCTGACTTTCATTAAACAATTGTTTACTGTAATCATTTGAAGAAATTATGTTCTCCCACTCTTTTGTGTTTTTTAAATGTTTACTTATTTATTTCTGAGAGAGAGTGAGAGAGCATGAGAAGGAGAGGGGCAGAGAGAGAGGGAGACAGAGAATCCCAAGCAGGCTCTGCATTGTGAGCACAGAGCCCAATATGGGGCTCAAACTCATGAACCATGAGATCATGACCTAAGCCAAAACCAAGAATCAGATGCTTAACTGACTGAGCCACATAGATGCCCCATTCCCCCCCCCCCTCTTTTATTATAAAATCCTTGAGAACAGAATTTTTATCTTAACTATGTATATAGTGCTCAATATAATACCGATTCATTCTGTCAACTAATATTTATTGACATTTGTACCAGAACTATTCAGGGACTGGATTGTCCTGGATTGCCCAGGCATTTAATGTCCCTGCTCTCCTGAAGCTTAAATTTATGAAAGTACATTGTAGGTGTTTAAAAAAGTATTAGTGAAATAGATGAATGATCCAGTGCTAAGTAGCAAGAGGAAAGAAGACAATTGTCAGCCACAAAAGAGAGTAAGATTATATTTATAGAAATAGCAAAAAGGACCAAAAGAGTTAAAATTAGCTGCTTAAGGGGGGCATTTTAGAACCAAATCTAGGTTCAGAGTATCAGATGGAGCCCAAGATGAGAATAAATTGGCTTAACTGGGGTAGAGAAGTCTAGAAATAGGAAGCTAAACAATCCTCCACCAAGACTTGCAGTGTTCTGGAATATCTTGCTTTTTATGACAGCTGTGTGTACATATGTCATTTAAGAACATTGGCAGATAAGATGATGACAGTGACTCTGAGGAGCACATTCTCCTTCTCCAACTTCTCCCTCAAAGGATAGGGACCTGCTCATCTCTTTCTGCACCTCAATCTCCCTCTTTATTCTTTCTCCTTCAAACATTTACACTTTTGTTCCTCCACTTATGTGTGTCTTCTCATTCTCCACTTTTTCCTCTAGGTTAACTTGGAATTGATGGTGGTAGTTGTTCTAATGACATGACTCTTGATGGGCCATTAGATAGCTTCAGGATAGAGGCTGGTTGCTTTGATTAGAAGCTTGAAAGCTTTGGCCCCACCCCAACCTCTGGAGAGGGGAGAGGGCTGGAAATTGAATGAATCATCAATGGCCAATGAGTTAGTCAATCATACTTACATGCTTAAACCTTCATAAAACATTTTAAAGAAGAGAAATTAGAAAGCTCCCACAAATGTGTATCTATGTGCTAGGAGGTTGGCACACCAAACTCCTCAGGGAAAGAGGCCCCTGTGGATCTCACCTTATGTATCCCTACATCTGGGAGTCCGTCACATCCTTTATAATAAACTATAATTGTAATGGTGTGGGTGTGAAAAACCCTAGCTTTGTAACCGTCAGACAGAAGTGTGGGTAAACTTAGTGGGGACCTGGTACCAGCAACTAGCATCTAAAGTGAGGACAGTCTTGTGGAATGGAGCCCTTAAACTTGTAGAATCTAACTCTGGGTAGTTAGTGTCGGGGGCGGGGGGGAACCTTCAGCCAGCTACCAAACTTTACACTGTTACTTCTAACTACACCTTTAATAAACATGTTGAAATCATATCAGTTTGTCACTACAATATGACTTGCATCGTTCATATTCATTCCCCCTATCCCACCATAACACAACTAATTTCTTCAAGAGCAAGCTTGTGCTTTACCTGTGATGAGAAGCCTTCCCTGATCCTCATCAAAATTTATTTCTCTTTCTCTCTCTCTCTCATACTTGTATAATGTATTTCTAATCATAGCACTTTCACAATCTCCTTTATGTTAGGGTAGGCAAGGAATGCACAAAGAAAAACAACAAAAAGTATGATATAGGGACATCCTACAAAATATCTGATCAGTACTCCTCGAAACTGTCAAGGTCATCAAAAACAGGTAAATTCTAAGTAGCTGTTACAGCTCAGATGAGTCTAAGGAGATATGAAAACTAAACGTAATGTGTCTTCCTGAATAGGATCCTGGAACAGAAAAAGGATGTTGGGCTAAAACTAAGGAAATGTTGGGGTGTCTGGCTGGCTCAGTCAGTAGAGCATGTGTCTCTTGATCTCAGGTTTATAAGTTCAAGCTCACATTGAGTATAGAGCTTACTTTAAAAAAACAAAAAACACAAAAAACACAAAAAACTAAGGAAACCTAAATAAATGTATTTAAAAAACTATTATGTATGTTATATGGATAGAACATATAAACAAGAAAACATGCTATTCTTGAACAATCTAGAAACTTCTTACCAAGTTTAATTCACATACGAATCATTAAAATGTATCATTAGAATGGATCAAATAATGTATCATTATTTGGCCATAAAACCACTACTTAGCTACACTTATTTAGTTCTACAATTTATCTTATATATTTAAATAAAGATACACATCTTTTAAAAACATTCTGTAATTAAAAGGAATACCCTACCTTTTCTCCCAAATTAGAAGTGTGTGTGTAAAACAGAAGTGTGTGTGTGAGCAATTGATGGTATTACAAAATAGGACTTCTGAAGCTGGATTATCTTAATATCTAACTTTTGCATATTCATATATAGTATATATAGTATATAGTATATATATATATATAGTATATATATATAATTATTTTATAAATATAAATCTAAATGAAAAATTTTTATGTACACCATTATTCTATTTTAAAAAGGAAGGCAAGATTAACACACAAAAAAAAGTTTTTATCATATTTCATGAAATCTAAACAATATTAGGTATCATCTAAAAACACAAAAATGCTGTCAACTATAATTATAAAATGCTATTGATTGTAAGAATTACTCCAATTTCATAAACAGTAAAATGTGTATCTTAGGATCAATGAAAATAGTCTTTTTTCTCACGGTAGAAATGAATTTATTATATATGTGCCCATTTAGCTGACATGAGCCTAATCTATAGTACTGAATATTTGTACAGTGCAGGATAAAACCCTGCATTCTCTATTAGTTTTTACAGAAAAGTAATTAGGTATTTTATGTGCTATAAGTGAAATATTTTATTAATACACAGAGGAGACACAAGCTCTAGTTTGTGTCTGCATTCTCTAGTTTTTACAGAAAAGTAATTAAGTATTTTATGTGCTATCAGTGAAATATTATTAATACACAGGGGAGACACAAACTCCCTAAATGTTAAAGTCAATCAGTAAATGGCCCCAAAAGCTGATTAACAGAAAATGGAAATACTATCTCTTATTGTCCCCAAATTACAATTATTTTAAAAATACGACTATACTTTGTGAGACAGCTTTGTGTTGTGATTATTCTGAAAGAGCTTAAAGTATATTAGTTTGTATTAGATCACACAGATTATTAAAGTTCCTATTGAATTGAACTTTGAAGCTAATTTTTTAAAACCAAAAAGGGAATTAAACAAAATATCTATGCTCTCTATCATCTCAAATTAACACACTAAGTTTACAGGCATAACCTCAGACATTTCTCATTAAGAAAAAGGTTATCTTTAAAACTTTATGACAAGAAAAAGTTGCTTCAGTAAATGAGAAAAACTATTTGCCTTAAGTTTACTTTGTCTTTTTTTAGGCTCAAAGGTAGTTGTGTTTTCTTTGTAAATAAACTCCAGAAGATCAACATATTCTGAAATGGAGCAAAGAATTAGGTATCAATTTTAATTAGAAGAAATTAGATGTGATTTGGTTAAGATTCCCCATGAGAACAAAAGCACTTTGATAGAGGTTACCTCATAGGTTAATGAGACTACTTTACAGTCAGTTTTTCTCTATTAAAAAAAAAAAGTTAAGAGTTCCAAAATCTCACGGATTTTCTTTGATATCTGTACAGTAACTCTACTATATCCCTCAGTGATTTAATTAGTTATTACTGGTAATAGCTGATAATCTCATTATAGGGTCACTATGAAAATAAAAATCCCCATGAAATTTTTATTCTGGTCTATGTTCAAAATTGTAGGGATATTCATAAATCACATGTAAAGCTCCATAAAGGAACTACACTAAGTATGTTCATATTCATCTTTAGGTTGGCTACAAATGTAAATGACAGTTATTTCTTATATACTTTATTATGCATTTATAATACTTCTTGTTTCTGGCTTTCCAAATTATACTAAACAAGTACATTCTTGACCTGAGCATGAGAGGTAGGTAGGCTTGGGGCTTGGGGTCATGTGAACAAGAAGAAAGAGAAGCTGCAAACAGCAATGGGCTCCAGCACCCCCCAAGTGATTTCCATCCATCCAAGTGATGTTGGCCACCCTGGTGACATGTAGAGATATGGCTAGACCCACCCTCCAGCCCCAGGCCTGATCTTTTGATCAGAAGGGGATTGAAAAGGGGCCCTCATGACGATTGCACCTGTCAGTTGCGTGGAGCTTCATTCAAGGATTTTCTGAGCCCGATGGATTTACAATGATACTCAACCACCTGGGGAATAATACTGGTGGAAGCTTTCTCTGGAATTATGCACAGCCAGCACATTTCTGGGTGCTAAATGTGGTTTTACAAAAGGCTTTGGCTGGTGCCTCATGGATTCCTGTAGCATGGATGCCCAAGAGGGAACCAAGGACCACAGCTTCCCTCAAGGGCTGAGATCTCTGGCCCTGTCTCAGACAGGAATGTTTGGTTGGGTCTCTGCCAGCTCCCTTTGGGGGCTCCCTCTGAAACAGGTGTATTATTACACTTCACAGGATTTGTGTTGAGGATCACAAAGCATATGTTGATTTGTGGAACACTCAGCATTGTGCCTGGCACATAGCAGACATTCAGCACGTGACCTGGGAGCACTCTTTGTCCTCCAGGAGAGACAGAATTTCAATAAGAGACTTCCTGCCTGTGTCAAGAAGGCAGGTGCAGTGCTGGGATCCAGGATGAAGTGTGAAAGAGATTACAATCCAGCTCTTGGAGGCTTGTTGTCTAGACAGAGCCTATATCCTTGGCTACTAGGCCACATTGTCTGGAGTTGAGAGAAGCAACTTCTACTTCCTTCTTGGTCACTGTGTGACTTTGGGCGAATCAATTCCTTTCTCTGGGTCATCGGTAGGGAAATCGTCTGATTTCTCACCTAAACTGGGACACTTGAGATTAAAAGGAGCACTACAACACTTACTCTGAGAGAACTAGTATAAACCAGGATGGTGCAGGGCAAACTGGGCCCAGTGACCCCTGGACTCGTCATTTTGAGGGAGACAGTGCTATTGGTGCTGTTACTAGTAATGCTAGTGCTGCTTTGTGACTGGGTCCAAATCTACCCTTGCTTCCCCACTGAATCTGCACAGGCAGTTTGCATTTCTGCTTTTAGCATACAAGCTTATCATCTCACGAGTATGCCTTCAGCTGCTTGGAAGAACACATTTCTCTTTGAGCCCTGTTATCTGAGACTGCAGCTAGAGCAAGCCCCACCTGTGTTTTTTTGGTTTTTGCTAATGGGCCCCCGTGGTGATTGACAGCACACTCTGTGGTCCCCGGAGCCTGGCGACTCCGCAATGCCCTCTGATTCATGCAGACACCCCAGCCAGCATTCCCAGTGGTGAGGCAGTCTCTTAGACCTCAACAGGGGTGTCCAGGTCCCCTGCAAGTCTGCAGGGTCACTGTGAGAGAACAGCTGTGACTCATTCCCTGGGCCGAGCCTGGAGACCAGGTGTTTGTGCAACCTTGGAGTGTACCTGTATAACCCACCAACCTTTTACGTATGAAGAAACAGGTTCAGAGAGGTCCAGAAAGCTGCCAAGGTTATCTAAGGAGAAAGTAGAGAAGCTGGTGTTTGCATTCCAGTCTGTTCACCTTTAGCAACCCTGTTTGGCCAGTGTTTCTCAGTGTGCCAATGAGGTATGCAAGATGATTTTAGGTTACAGATGGTCAAATTATTTTAAAAAAAATTGTTTTGTATTTACTTTAAACTAGAAAAAAGACCACAACTGGCACACAAGACCTGTGATTTTACAGGTATCATTGCTTAGGATGTAGATAAAGTATATATTTAAATCAGGAAAGGTCAACTTTGCAAAAATATCCAGGTAATAAGTAGACATAGCCTTCCTGAAGAGTTCCAAACTAGGAGTACAGGTTCTAAATTTGATTTAGGTGGGTTTTAGTCATATCACTGGAGGGTTAGTGTCTCTGAGCCTGTGACTTAAGTAGCTGTGTCCTGCTTCAAGTCAGCTGTGCCATTTAGTCCACTGTGATCCTCCCTAAATCCAGAAAATTCATGATGAAGTGACTGTACAGCTCAGCCAGAAGCTAGAGTGAAAACAAAATGAATACCAGAAGAAGACTGCCATTATAATCCTATAATTCTGCTTAAATTGACTGTGGCTATTGATCTGGGCCCTACCAATTCTTCTATATTGATTGAGCACTCAAAGTTTTCCAATCAACCTCTGTATTATTATTCTCTGAGATTGAATTATGAAATAATAAATATCCCAACTATACTTTTTCTTTTTAAAAAGTATACTCTTGGGGGGCCTGGGTGGCTCAGTCGGTTAAGCGTCTGACTTCAGCTCAGGTCATGATCTCGCAGTTCATGAGTTCAAGCCCTGCGGCAGACTTTGTGCTGACAGCTCAGAGCCTGGAGCTGTTTTGGATTCTCTCTCTCTCTCTCTCTCTCTTTCTCTCTCTCTCTCTCTCTCTCTCCTGGAGCTGTTTTGGATTCTCTCTCTCTCTCTCTCTCTCTGCGCTTCCCTGTTCATGCTCTGCCTCTCTCTCAAAAATAAATAAGAAAACATTTAAAAAATTTTTAAATAAATAAATAGTACACTCTTAATTGCCAAACACTTTCCATTTGGTGTGAATTTTGTTAGTCTTTCAAATCCTCTAAAAAAATATGTACTTGTGTAAATGGTGACCAAGTTAGAATTTGTGACTATTTTCTTTAAAGTGCACAAAGTCAGAGGTGCCTGGGTGGCTCAGTTGGTTGAGTGGCTGACTCTTGATTTTGAATCAAGTCATGATCACACAGTTGGGGAGTTCGAGTCCCGCACTGGGCTCTGTGCTGGCAGTGCAGAGCCTGCTTGGGACTCTCTCTCTCCCCTCTCTCTGCCCCAACCCCGCTCATGTGCTCTCTGTCTCAAAATAAATAAATAAACTTAAAATTTTTTAAACAAATAAAGTGCACAAAGTCAAACGAGAGCACATTAGTTCTGTGCTTCTCAAACTAGAAAATATAATTACCATATAACTTGGAAAAGGGAAAAGATTTTTGTATTACAATTAAATATGGAATTAGAATTCACAGTTTATATTAGCATCTATGATAAAACACAGGATTAAACAAACCATTTCAATATCGTAATTGAAAGGAGTTTGAAGAGTTGTTAGCAAAAGACTGTGAAAAATGCAAAGCAACAAATATGTCTTTACCATTATCAGGTTTGAATCTCTTAGTCTCCAAGAAGCCAAATAGCCTCAGGACTTATTCCATGTACAGTCTTCATTTCCTCAGGCCCATCCAGTAATTGAAACTGTGTAAACTGAGGAAGGTGTGTTAATAGGTGAATTCTCCCAAAGAAAGTGGATTCTTAGTGGTTTTCTGAAATAGGCTTTCCTGAACCAAAACCTCAGCTCAAAAGGCAGAGCCCTGCACTCTAATGATAGCCTCATGAAGAATTGTCAGGGTCTCTAAAATCTCAAATCAATCACAACAAAGCTCCCTATATATGGCTGGGCTTAACTGCTATAACCAGAGTTTTTTGTCATGTTTCTTTTGCTTTGAATCTTTCTACCGATTCTGTTACTGTAATTTAATAAAATATTTCAAATGTCCTGCTTATTATCTTATCTACTTTTAAGGTATTTTATTATTTCAGTAAATTATGCCAATACTAGTAATATAGATTCTCTTCTATGAATAATGGTAACATCTATTTATTTTATTAGCAGGCCAGGGAGCAAAGAAATTACAATTCCATTCCCATTTATTTTATAATTCAATCTAAGATGTCTTAAATGTGCCCACAGACCTCACTGTGCCTAGCAATAGATGGTCAGGAAATGATTTCTAAATTGGATTAACCTTTCAGTTTTCACTGAAATAAATTATTATTCTATTTCAACTGAAGCTAGTTACTTGTTTTTTATCTCACTTCCCTTTAAAGGGTTTTCCTAACACAGCAACCTCACAGTTGAGTCACACACCAGGTCTGTTCAGCATAACTTTTGAAACTCATAGTTTCAGGAACTCAGTAACAGTAGCTAACATTCAAAGAGGACTTAAGCTGAGTCAGGTACTCTTCTAAGCCCATAATACTTAAAATCCATACGTTAAATCATATGCTGCTCACAAAAACTCTCTAAGGCAGGTATTACTCCTAATTCACATATGGGTTAAATAACTTGCCCATGGTCACACAGCAGCCCATACTCTTCTATAATCATCTTTCTCATGTTCTACTTAATGTTAGTCCACTGCTCATGTGGTGGATGGTTCCACAAATTTTATGCATGCTTATGTTCTCAATTATCCTCAGAAAAAAATATGCTATAAGAAAGTAAACAACATAATTTGTAAGCTTTAAGTGTTATATAAATATCAAACAGCTTATTAAAAACAAGAACTATTGATATATCTATTCTAATGAAGAATTGAAATGAAAGACAACAAAGTATAACTCTTACCTCTTCTGATTACGATGGTTTGGGAACTGAAAACTATTTTTTCTGAAATGGGGATGGCATTCTTTTTACAACTCTGAAGGAACTCTCTCTGCTGTCAGTTGGAATAAAAGTGAAGCACAAGCCCTCTCCCTGGAGACATTTTATATTTCTTCTTCCTTCATTATACTCAGAGATGGCCAATCTGAATTGCTGACTACCCAAATACTGTTGATATAGAATCCCATATTTCAGGTTTGAGACTATTTTCCTTCAGTGCTCTCGTTGCACAGACAAATTTTTGCTAAGTTCTAAAAATTTCACCAGGTGGAAACATCATGGAAATGGAAACTTACCCCCAACATATTTCATTTGGAAACTGGAGTTCAGAGCAAGTCATAAAAATTTAATTTAAGTAAGATTTATTGATTGCCTATAGTGTGCACGGTCCTCTATTAGACACATTGAAATTCAGGCACAAAACAGACACAAGATATCTGGCCTCAGGTACCTTATGATCTAACTAGTATAATACAGATTAGAAAGAGTAAACAAACAAGTTACATGGATGGCAATGGTCACATACTAGAATCAACATTAAAGAGCAGTAATTTAAGTAATCCAAAATGGCATCTAATCCTAAAATCATTTATAAAATGTATTTAGCTTTAAAATCCACAGCACTTCAAAGAAGATAATGAAGTTCCACTGCAGATAAAGTCACAAAGATACAAATACACTTAAGAGTATTATTAATGACTTTTGTTATTTTGGATCTTCTGTTTTCTTCTTATTATTGTTCGAAGCCTCCGTAATACCAGTTTATCAGACAGAAGCATGTCCTCTTGTTGTTCTAGATAATCCAGTAAATTTTCGGTCCATTCAAGTGCAGCTTTATGGCTAATATGCTTCTCTGGATTCAGTTCTGCTTTTCTAGTCTTATTGGAATGTTTTTGTTCAGCAGGCTTGGCCTGGTCCTCAGCACTTTCACTGTCTGTTAGCACCTGACAGCTTGAGTCATTGCTCCGAGAGTCAAACCACTGATCAATATTCTCAATGTCAACGTGTTCACAGTCTTCTGTATTCTGTAAAACTGTTGCTAAGTTAGCTGCTAAAATGGCTCCTTCATCAATGTTCATGCCTGAATTCTCTTCATTGCTAGGGAACAGTTTTTTCCATGCTTTGGTTATGGTACTAGATTTTACCATGTTCCAAGCTCTTGATACTTCATAAATTGCATCCAACACTGTCAAATTTTTCCAAAACATTTTTGGGTCAATTCCTTCACCCATGTATTTCTGAAGAAGTCCCGCTCGGTAGTATCTTTTTACTGTGGCTAGAACCCCCTGACTCATAGGTTGAATTAGACTTGTGACATTTGGTGGCAAATATTTCACAATTATTCTGCCATCATCTGAACTCAATAATTCTTCATTTGGATGTGCTGGGGGAAAATCCAAAAGAAGCACTGCTTTTTCTAGAAGCCCCTGGGATTTCAAATGCTTCTGTACCTGTGGCACAAAGTACTTTTCAAACCACTGTCTGAAAACAGAATGTTCTATCCACGCACTTTTTTGACTGAAGTAAGTGACAGGAAGGTTTGAAAGGTCAGCTCCTTTGAACGCACGGGGTTTTTTTGCTTTTCCCACAACACAAAGATTAAGTTTGTGTAAACCAGTGGCATTTGCACAACACATAATAATGATTCTCTCTCTGCTTGACCTATAACCAGAAGTAGTTTGTTCAGTTTCAAGAGCTAATGTCCTTGATGGTAGACATTTCCAGAACAATCCAGTTTGATCAGCACCATAAATTTGCTCCGGTTGTAGATTCTCTCTCTCGACAAATTCCTGAAAGTTACCGCAAAATTCACTGGCAGCAGTTTCATCTCCTTTTAATTTTGTTCCTTTACCAGCAGCCTTTGGAATACCATGGCGCTGCTTAAATCGAGTTAGCCAGCCAGATGATGCATTAAAATCACCTTCCATTCCCAGAGCATCAAAAAAGAATTTGGCTTGTTTTGCACAAATTGTTCCGGACACTGGAATCCCATCTGTTTTCTGTTGGTTAAACCACTCTATCATAACCCTATCAAGTTCCTCGTATGTCGATGACTTCATTGATTTACGTTTGGACACCCCACTTGTAGGATCTGAACTGTTTGCATAGTTTATTATCCTTTCTTTGTTCTTTTTAATATCACGAACTGTGGATTCACCAATTCCATACACTACAGAAAGCTTTTTGAAAGATATGCCTTCCTCAAGTTTCTTAATAATGTCAAGCTTGTCCTTAATTGTCAACACCACACGCTTACGTTTCCCCAACATTTTAAATGTCCAATATTTTAAGCAATTACTAGAACAAGATATTTAACAACTTAGATTTGAATACAATGAGACTAGAAAATGGGGTTTTAAGATCCCTTCCCTTCTCCGCAGGACCTAGATGGATGGTATGCTGGCCAATTTCCAGGCCAGGCCTATGTGACTCTCTTCACTTTGTTGTTTAAAGCCTACAAAGTTCTTTCAACAAGGACTAGTTTTAACTAAACCTATCTTCTTTCTTCCTCCTTACTTAGTTTAAGGTCTTTTCATGAACTGCAATCTCAAAGGAGACTGCAACCAATCTGTACCAGTAAGGTCTCTAAAACAGTCCTATTGTGTATTTAATTCTTCTTTCATTACAGGTAGAGACTCTTTGCTAAAGGAACTAAGACTCAGGTGGGAGTACTTTGAGAAATGTGCCAGGGATAAATAGTTTGAGAGGACTTGTAGACATGACATATGGGAAAATATAATGGAAAAACTCATCCGCTGACGCTGTCTTTGTCAGGCAATGTACTGTATGGAATCCAGCCTCTTCTAGGCAAGGACTGCTAGAGATTAATTATTCAAGTGAGTGGTTATGGAAATCATAGGCAGGCGAGATAAGGCAAGCTGGACAGAAGTGAGCAGTGCAAATAAGGTGAAAATGGACAGGCAGAAAACTTTGTACTTTCACATGACACAAACTTATACCTAATGTATTTGGCAACTGGAAAGGCAAAAGGCGGACAAGAGGTGGTGTCACATGATTAAAGCAAGCATCAAAAACTTCATTGGTAGAAATCAGAACTCATGGTAGAAGGTATGGAGTGGAAGGCTCAGTGAAGATGTTAAAATAATCCTGGTGAAAGATGATCCTCGATGGGCCAACAGAAGTAGTTCCTGTGGGGAGCTGTATAAGCACTCGGTGCCTCCGAAACCTAAAGGAAAATACCAAAAACATTTTTTTTTTCAATATCAGGGTCTGTGGCATTACTCGTATCTATCCTGCAACTATATTGAGAAAATTAACGCCTCCTATCAGTGTGATGGCAAAATCCGACAAATAATGCTTTTAGGCATTATCTGGAGTGACAGCGGGACCTGAATTGCCTACCTCCTGAAATTAAGAGGTCAGAGACAAGCCGCGTTAGCGAGGGCCTCTCCCCGCAGGGCGAGCTCCGGAGCGCGGGACGTCTTTGCTCACGCGGAGGGAGCCCGGATTCCTCCGTGGACGCCGGCGACCAGGGTGTCACCGCCGCAGCGAGCGAGCGCTTGGCCCAGGGGACGCCAGTCAGCGGGCCGGGGGCATCGCTCTCCGCCAGCCCGCGCGGGGGCCAGACCGCCCTGAAAGCAAATGGAGTCTCTAGAGGGTGGCTGACACTGGTGGCGCGGCGGCAGCGGCAAGCGGCGAGCGTCGCCGCCGGAGCCGGAAGGCGGGGGATTAGGGTGCACGCGCGCGCCCCCGCAAGAACGCTGTGTCGGCAAGGGGGTGGGGCCTGCGCGGGCGAGTGCGCGCGGCCCGGGGGCGGGGTCTTCGGCGAGAGGGCGGGGGCGGGGCCGGCCGCTGCGGCTTCTTTAGGCGCGGCGTGGGTTTGGCTAAAGCCCTGCCTGCTCTAGCCTGCAGACTATTTAGTCGGCCAGCAGGGGGCGTTCCAAGTCCACCCTGTCTTGGCCCTTCTTTCAGTGGCTCTCCTCTGGGGGCGAGGCTTCCTCCTCTCTCAGGTGGAATAAAAATCGTACCCTCTGAGGGCTCTGGAGAAAGCTACTCATCCTCAGGTGCCACGAGCGGCTTGCGAATGGGGCTGGGCGAGCGCACGTGGAGCGTGTTTACAAATAGCGGCCGCTGCACCCGTGCGTTCCAGCGCCCGTCACCTGGGACTGGAGGAGTCGGAGCGAGGATCATGAGCAAAGGTAGAAGCGAGCAGACGCGGTTGCTGGCCGAGGGCAGGAAGGCTAGCTCCGTTTGGGGACCGGGTTCAGGAGAGGAGTTGGGCTTACATTCTGCATAATCTACCTGAGCAAGCCCGGGGTTCCTGAGGTGCAGCAGGGGTTGGTCAAACTGGGTATCGAGTATTCCCTCCCTGGTTGCGATGCTCCAGGGTTGAAGTCACAGTCACCATAGAAGCGGACCCTGTGCAAGACGGACTGCACCTGGGAGACGCGTGAGCCTGTGGGAGACTCCCTCGTGAGTTTCCTGCCGCCCCTTTTCTCCTTCTGCTTCTCGGTAGTAATGAGGAAATTTGCAGTTTGACAAATAGTCCCTTGGTTTATTTTAAGTGGAGGTAGCATTAGTTTCTATTTTGGAATTCTAAATGGACCGAATGCCAGCACTTGTGTACTAATAACCTCTGCGTTGAACCATGCCAACTCCCCCTTCCCGGACTCGTTCCTTATGGCGGGCGGGGGGGGGGGTTGCTCAGAGCCTTCCCAGGGGAAGGGAGTGGCTGCACCTCCATCCTGCAGCACCTGTTTACCAAGGAAACGCGTTTAGCCTTCTCTCTCTCTCTCTCTCCTGTCTCTCTCTCTCTCTCTCTCTCTCTCTGCGTGTATAATACTTTGAAAAATGAAAAAGGCTAAAGTTTCTCCAATACCCTAACATAAATGTCTATTCATTTTCGTTAACATAAAGTAGCATGGTAATTCGTCATTTATTTGTAAAGGCCATATTGTTGCTAAAACGTTTCATGAGGGAACTGACCTGAGCATTCATACTGCAGCAAAGAGATGATTGGAAGGCTTCTAACTACCTGACTCCCGCGCCCAAACTGCTCAATTGCCTACCTGAAAATCGCAGCTTTCCTCTACCTGGCATGATGGAAAATCTGTGATCTCCTAGTTATGCTGCGAAGTAGTTTTAGACAAACACCTGCTTCCCCCTCCTCCCCCCACCCTTCCTCCCAACTATCAACCAAGCAGTTTCTGCAAGTTTGGTTGACTATTTGAGGTAAACTACAACTTCATGCAAGTTTTAGATCACTTTTAAAAGTTTGCCCCCCCCCCATAGTTGTAAGAAGCGTGAAAACAGTTGTATCTGATATGGTATCCATTCCTTAAGGAAAAAGAGCCGATATGTACCGACTACCAACCATTGGTGGTGGCATGTAACCAGATGTTAGCCCCCTGGCCTTCTCCCTCACCCGCCAGCCTACTGGGGTCACTGGGTCCTATTATATATTTAAATAAAGTGACCCCTGACTCTTCTCTCCCTTGCCCGATATCTCTGAGGTTTAATTTCTTTCCAGATACCCCTTGCATCATTTCTCCGTTTCTGCTGATTCTCCAGCTTCATCATGTCTTGTCTCTTAGAACTGTTCCCTTTTCATCACCTTGTGTGAGTTTAAATCTGGAACGCAGCCCATATGCCTTGGTTGCCTCAAAACACCACCTCCCACCAGGCAGTTGTATTTAGTAGACTTATTAATAAGACTTGACTTTCCCCAAGACAGCTGTGTCTTTACACAAGCTAGTTTTCTATAACAGACTTTTTCCTTTTTGTTGAGGGGAGGGGTTACTAGTTGTGGAAGATTTGTATTCAAGTACAAGAGTGGGGGGGGGACCTTAAAATAGAGCGTGTGTCCTCCTGGTTTTATTAGGAGCCAGGCTGACCACAGGCATTTCTTACTGTCCATTCTTTGGGTCACCACCTCATTCCGTCTTGACATGCCATCCTCTCCTCTCCCCAACATTCTTCTGTCTCAGCATCCCCCCAACCTTCCCTCTGAGCTGTTTGTGATCTTAGATTCTTTTTCCTTTATGACACAGGGAAGTTTTCTATTCTGTCTTTTTTCTACCTGTCCCTTACCATTCACTGTGGTTTATTCTCTAATTAGAAGACAGTTCACTCCTGAGGGAATGCTGCTACCAGGATTTCTTTCCTTCCGTATGTGGTATCCCTTAATCCTTGTATTATGAGGTCAACGGTACCTCTATTTTTTGTACAGTGAATCAAAAGCCAAAAGGTGTGTGAATCTATTAAACGTAGGTGGCAGAATAAAGAGTTGAGCCAGAACTATTTGGTTTTAAAGGCAATGTGCTCTGCCCACCATCACAATGGAAATATTTAACTCAAAGATGTAAAAAGAGGAAAAAGTACATTGTGGGTATTTATTTTTGCATAATTAAAGTGGCCATTTGTTAAAATGGAATTTTCGACATTAACCTACCAAAGTGGCATTCTGGTTGTGAGGGTACCTTAAGTCTGGAGCAGTGTTCATCAGACATGGCATTTGGTTCGTTGGAATGTGGGTGTGCTGAAGGCTACTCCAAGTCACCTGAAATGGCTTATGTCTCTCATCATTCAAAGTTCTAAATTCCCTTTTCTACTAAGATAATCTCAGTGCAAATACATTTTGCAGCCTCATTTTCCGTAGTATGTTTCATGCATGATAGTTTTGTAATAGAATAGTACATCTCTAGATAGAGTAAATTCTTGTAAAGCAACTGCTTTCTTGCTTTCTTGCTTTTTTGATTTCATTTACTTTATCACTGATCCTCATTTACTTGGAAATTTTTGGTTAAGTTACCCAAATTAGCTACTCCAGTAAGCTTAAGATGAAGACCTGATACTATTATTCCATTTGTATTAAACTGATTTAATATCAAATAGTATTTCTTAATGATTGAAAAATATTGCCAATTGATTTGCAGCAAATGGTTTCACAAAGAACATTTGTCACCTACTTTGAGTGACATAAAATATGGAGGGGATTTTTGTAGCTAAAATATAATATATTTTGGAGTGTATTAGGGCAAACAAGATATAAAACAGTTATCTTCATTTTGAAGAAAATGAAGAAATGTTATCTTCATTTTAAAGAAAATGAAAACCTATTCTTTGAAGTCTCTTTTAGCTGTAAAGTTATTTCACCTTGTATTTTAGACAAAAGCCCAAATCATTCATTTTTAGTGTTAAAAAATCCCTTTTATATAGTTAAAGGTAGAAATGCTTTTCCACTGGAAAATTTCTGGACACAAATGACAGAACAGATTACTCTTTGGAAAATCCCTTATCTTTTTTAAGAAGGTTTTTAACCTGATATTGAAAGGTAGTGATTGTTTTCATATTCTTGAGTCTTCTATAGATGCCCAGTAGGAGGCTTTTAAACTTAATTTTCTTTTTTGTGTTTCCTTGTTGGCTGGCAGTAGGTTTTCAACTGACTGGCAGCATAGGCAAAGCTAAGACAATGAGTTCCTAGGAAGATAAAAAAGATTTGATAGGGTTGAAAAAATGAAAATTACTGGTGGAAATGTTTAAGGAAAAATTAGACTTGCTTCCTAAAAAAAAAAATGTGGATATAAATTGAAGAAACCAGTGAATTGCTAATTGGTGGCCACAGTATGGGTTGGAAACTTGAGTAAAATCTAGACCCACTTTACCTTTCCAAATTGTTCTCTAAAGGAGTCCTCAGTGTCCCTTAGAGTGATGAAATCCACCTTCCTGAAAGCCACTGTGCACCAGACCACCCATGCTCCCTGTGCCCAACACATGCAGCTTCATGCTTTAAGGCTCTGCTTGCTGCTGTTTTAGCCTAAACAAGTCCAATCCTTCCTCTGTTAATCTGTACATTATTCTGTCCTAGTTTGTCCAAAAACTGCTTCTCCCAAGGTTGCTGCTCAGACTTGATGGGTCAGAATCACCTGGGGTCCAAACTGTAGCTTCTGGGGCTCACTCCAGGGATGAAACCCAGGAACCTTTCATTTTTGGCAAGCACCCCAAGAAATTCTAATATGCTAAAGTTTGAAAACCTTACATACTGACCACCATTTTTAAAAAAATTTTTTTTAACGTTTATTTATTTTTGAGACAGAGAGAGACAGAGCATGAACAGGGGAGGGGCAGAGAGAGAGGGAGACACAGAATCGGAAGCAGGCTCCAGGCTCTGAGCTGTCAGCCCAGAGCCTGATGCGGGGCTCAAACTCACGGACCACGAGATCATGACCTGAGCTGAAGTCAGACGCTTAACCGACTGAGCCACCCAGGCACCCCACTGACCACCATTTTGAATATGAAGTTTTTCGCTCATATTCTTTTGGAAGGGAGTTTTTCTTCTTCCCCGTCCCCCTCTCTTCTTAAATTATAAGCCATCTTTGAAGGAAAATATGAAATACAGGAAAGCAAAACGGAAAATAAACTAGCATTCAGACAAAATAACACTAAACATTTTAGGGTGTATCCATTGTCTTTTATCATTGTAATTATCTCCTATATAGTATAGTTTATATCACATTTTTAAATGAGAACATAAAGTCCTAATAAACATAAAAATTTATATACATACTCTTAATAGCATATTATATTTTATGATACTGCTTCTTATCAGCCAAATATTACTAGGAACACAACCTGTTGCCAAAATTGGGCTTACTGCTGCAGTAAGGGTGATCCATACCTTGAAAAACCATGGAATATCTCAAAAAGAGGGAGTCAGGTGAGCTTGGCACAAGGACTTGGGTCAGGTAATTTTAGGGAGGTTTAAAGAAAGTGAAGAGTCTATTCTGGATTAAGTGCTGCCAGAAAGCAGGAGCAATTGACTATTGGGTCTTTTAATTTTTATCCAGGAAGCTACAGGGACAGGCTAGAGTTTCACTGGAGAGGCAGTGGTAGTCAGTCCTGCAAGCCAGGAGAGGGGGATATTTGATCATTTTTGTGGTTACCCAGCTTTCCACCCCCCCCCAACACTCACTTATTACATTTCCATTTAAGCAGCATTATGCAATGTTCTTGTTTTTGTCTTATTTTACTACAATCATGGAGAGTCCTCCTCTAATGTCTGTGAAGTTATTTAGACTCCGTGGGGTAACACCATGCCTACCTTCTTCAAAGCTTTCAACACATCCTTAAAGGATCCAGGATCCAAAAAAGCTTAAATGATAATCATTGATAGATAAGCTCATTCAGCCTTGAAACTATCCCTAATTTAGCTGTGTAAATAATATCATAATGCAATTCTACCTTAGTGAGACTCTCTTATGTTTGAGGAAGATTGTTATTAATACTTGGCTTCCATGCTTCTAGATTAAAAAGTTCCCATGATAGTGCTTCTCAAGTAGCTTTGATCAATTTTAGAAGTTTTCATCACCCAGAAAGAAATCCCATACTGTTAGCAGTCACTTTCCATCCCCCCCAACCCTCTCCTGTTCCCCAGCTCCTGGCAAGCACTTATCTCTATGGATCTGCAGATTCTAGACATTCCATATAAATGGAATCATACAATATGTGTACTTTGTGACTGGCTTCTTTCACTGAACATAAAGTTTGCAAGGTTCATCATGTTAGATAGCATGCATTAGTACATCACATTCTTTTATTGCTGAATACTGTTCTGTAATATGGATGTACCACATTTCTTCATCAGTTGATGGACATTCAAGTTTCTATTGTTAGGCTCTTATGAATAATGTTGGTATGAACATCCATGCACAAGTTTTTGTACATACAGACATTTGAACATATGGTTTCATTTCTCTCAGGTACATAACTGAGATTTGGATTACTGGGTCATATGGTAGGTCTGTGTTTAAACTTTTGAGGGGCTATTTTTAAAAAAAATTTTTTTTAGTGTTTATTGAGGGAGAGAGAGGGAGAGAGAGAGAATAAGAATGAGAATGAGCAGGAGAGGGGCAGAGAGAGAAGGAGACACAGAATCTGAAACAGGCTCCAGGCTCCAAGCTGTCAGCACAGAGCTTGATGTGGGGCTCAAACCCAGGAACTGCGAGATCATGACCTGAGCCAGTCAGATGCTTAACCGACTGAGCCACCCAGGTGCTCCTTGAGGAGTTATTTCTAAAGCAGGTTACTTTTTTACAGTGTATAAGGACTCCTAGTCCTTTTGTCTTAGTCCATTTGCACTGCTACAACAAAACACCACAGACTGGGTAGCTTATAAACAACAGGAATTAATTTCTCACATTTTTTAAGGCTGGAAAGTAAAAGATCAAGGTGCCAACAGATTCAGTGTGATGGCTGGTTAGGATTCACTTCCTGGTTCATAGCTGGTACCTTCTTGCTGTGTCTCCACATAGTGGAAGGAGAAGGAATCTCTGGGTTTCCTTTGTAAGAACACTAATTCCCTAAATGAGGGTTCCGTCCACATGACCTAAGCACCATCCCCTAATGCCATCACATTGGGCATTAAGATTTCAACATGTGAATTATGGAGGGACATAAACATTCAGGCTGTAGCATGCTCCAATTTCTCCACATCCTCACCAACACTTGTTCTTATCTTTTTTCTCCTTATCCTAGTGTGTGTGAAATCGTATTGCATTGTGGTTTAGGTTTGCATTTCCCTGATGGCTATCTCCAGCATCACTTTGTGCTTATTTATCACTTATGTATCTTTTTGGGGGGAAATGGCGATTCAGATCCTTAGCCCAGTTTTTAACTGGGTTATAACAAAGTTACAGTGTTAAGTGATCCAATTTACTCTTCCTCCACTGGCTTTCTTAGAGGAGAGACATAAGAAATAACCTCCTGAGGAATATCTCCGTTCTTAGCCCCACTGATGTTGAAAGCACTGCTTGTGATACACTGTCCCTTTCTTCACTTAAGGATTCCCATGAAAAATTTGGACTATCTTTAATGTCAGGAAAAAAGGCAACTTCCAGATGAAATTTGTCTTCCTTTTATCTGACACAAGAAAGAACTAGATAGGTCCATTTTAGCACTGACTTGCAACAAATCTCTGAGTTTAAGTTTGTGCTTCATTGCCATAGCTAATTCATTTTGAATTCCCGTACTTGTCTTTTCCTTATCCGTTGATTGTGTTTTTTAAATTTTAGTGTTTTAATGCAATTGTTTTTTTATGTTACAGTAACCTCAACTATTATTCTGGAAATTTACTAAACAATAAATTTAGACCAGACAGGCAGTACATCTTAGTGATAAACTTTATGGGTTCCAGAAACAGCCTCTGTTTGGTACTTCTTCCATCTACCAGCCATGGAATCTCTAACTGGTTCTATAAAATCTTTCACATTTGGACAATTGGAATAAAAACCATACTGTTTTAATTTTGTTATAAGGATGAACTAAAAGTGTATATATAAATTGCTGTGCAGAGTACCCAACACTCTGCACTGAGCCCTAAGTAAATACTAGCTATGATGTTCTTTCCTGCATCTTTTGACTAGAAGGAAATACCCACATTCTCTTAACCTCCTAAGAAAGGAGGCTTTGAAAGGAGCTCTAGGTAGCTAAAAGACAACTATAGTGGGAAAGGCCAGATTAATTCATACACATATAATGATATTGTAGAATTTTTGTGAAGGTGGATTATATATCTATGGAAATTCAAAAAACTATCTCAGGATTATCTATTGAAAATTCTCATTTCATTAATCCAAAACAGATGCACATTTTCTTTCTTTGCTTGAATCCTAAATCGTAGCATATTACGTATATTGTGGTGTGGGCAGATTTTTAGCCTGATTTTAGGCATCCGAAGGGAATGGTAAAGATACAAAATGTGGGTAAGGTGCAACTGACAGTCTTAAAATAGTCATCCATTTAGAAAATCTTTGAGATATACGCTATTATCTTCTCCTTATATGGTTTAAAAACTACAGAAATTGGAGAAAGGGGTCTAACTCTGCCCTTATTAGTTTAGCGTATCTGTCAACCTAAACCCTGACATGGCCAATTTCAAAAGGTAGTGGTAGGTGATAGTTATCTTCTTGGTGTTTCATATTTCCCCCTCTTTTATTATATATATGTGTATGTATATAATATGATTGTGTGTATATATATACACATATATGTATATACGTATATACCTATAAATACACCTATATACCCACACCCACCAACACCCACATACGTATTTTTTCCCAACTTATTTCTCTCTACATTTAAGCTTGTAGTGTTCAAAAATTTCTGTTTTTCCCTTTCCCTTATCTTCTACATCGTGTTCTTTTCCTACGGGGTGGTAATAGTTAAACTTGCTAACAATTTGAAAAGTCCCTATCAGTGTGCTGAAATTGATGTACAATTACATGATTGCTTGTTGAGGAGAAACTTCTAGGACTATTAAATCCATATTTTGAAGCTGACTGGAATTTTAAAATTTCTCAATTCAATTTTTTTTTCCAGTACTGTTGAAAAGAAACAGACTATTTAACAATGGTATCTGTTACTACAATACAGGAGTTAACTTTGTGCTGACCTTCTTTGTTCCTCAGTTGTTGGTCTTTTTTTTTTTTTTATCAATAGGTGGTTTTAGTTTATCATTGTTACAGTCATAGAGACTTTCAAGAGAAAGTTTTTAGATGAGTTTTTTTTTATTATGTTTTTAGTATGGATAACACAGTTTTACATTACTTTCAGATGCACAGCATAGTGATTCAGCATCTCTATATGTATACTATGCTCACTACAAGTGTAGCTACCATCTGTCACCAAACGACAGTATTTTAATAACATTGATTACATTCCCTATGCTGTGCCTTTTATACCCATGACTTAATCATTCCATAACTGGAAGCCTGTATCTTCCTCTCCCCTTCATCCACTTTGCCCATTCCTCCACCCCCAGTCCATCTGGCATTCATCAGTTTTCTGTAATTATAGGTCTGATTCTGCTTTTTGTTAGTTTATTAATTTGATTCGTTTTTTAGATTCCACACATGAGTTAAATCCTAGGGCACTTGTCTTTTTCAGTCTGACGTATTTGTTGTCATAAGTGGCAAGATTTCATCCATTTTATGGCTGCATAATATTCCCGTGTGTATGTGTGTATCGTCTATGTTTTTCAGGGATACTGGCCTGTAGTTTTCTTTTTCTGTGGTTTCTTTGACTGGTTTTGGTATCAGGGTATTGCTAACCTTGTGCAATGTATATGGAAGCTTTCCTTTCTCTTCTATTTTTTCATTATACTCCCTAGCTCCATCCATATTGTTGCAAATGGAAAGATTTCATTCTTTTTTATGGTTGTATATCGTGTGTGTGTATATATATATTATATATATGGCTGTATATTTGTGTATGTGTATACACACACACACCACATTTTCTTTATCCATTCATCTATCAGTGGACACTTGGGATGCTTCTGTGGTTGAGCTGTTGTAAAAACTGCTGCAATAAACCTAGGAGTCCATATATGCCTTCAAATTACTGTTTTTGTATTCTTTGGGTAAATACCCAGTAGTGTGATTACTGGATTGTAGGGTAGTACTATTTTTAATTTTTTGAGGAACTGCAATACTGTCTTCCACAGTGGCTGCACCAGTTTGCATTCCCACCAACAGTACAAGAGGGTTCCTTTTTTCTACATCCACGCCAACACTTATTGCTTCTTGAGTTTTTTATTTTAGCCATTCTGACAGGTGTGAGGTGGTATCTCATTGTGGTTTTGATTGGCATTTCCCTGATGATGTGTGATGTCGAGCATCTTTTCATGTGTCTGTTAGCTATCTGCGTGTGTCGTCTTTGGAGAAATGACTGTTCATATTTTCTGCCCATTTTTCCATTGGATTATTTGGTTTTTAGTGTGTTAAGCTGTGTAAGTTACTCATATATTTTGGATATTAACCCTTTATCAGATGTGTCATTTGCAAATATCTTCCCCCATTCAGTAGGTTGTCTGTTAGAATTGTTGGTGGTTTCCTTTGCTGTGCAGACACTTTCTATTTTGATGCAGTCCCAATAGTTTTTTTTACTTTTGTTTCCCTTGCCCCAGGAGACATATCTAGAAAAATGTTGCTAATGGCCAATGTCAGAGAAATTACTGCTTGTAATCTCTTCTAGGATTTTTGTGGTTTCAGATGTCACATTTAGGTCCCTAATTCATTCTGAATTTTTGTGTATAGTGTAAGAAAGTGGTCCATTTCATTTGCATTTAGCTGTCCAGTTTTCCCAACACCATTTGTTGACGAGATTGTCTTTTCCCCATTGTGTAATCTTGCCTCCTTTGTAGAAGATTAACTGACCATGAAACTGTGGGTTTATTTCTGGGCTTTCTATTCTGTTCCATTGATTTATGTGTTTGTTATTGTGCCAGTACCATACTGTATTGATTACTACAGCTTTGTAATATAACTTGATGTCTGGAATTGTGATACACAAAAACCCAAAACCTGGAGGTATCTGTTGTTTTGCAGGGTTTTTTTGTCTTGTTTTAGTTTAGGGTTTTGTTTTGTTTTTTTGAGATTGCTTTGACTATTTGAGGTCTTTTGTGATTTCATACAAATTTTAGGATTGTTCTAGGTATGTGGAAAAAATACTGTTGGTATTTTGATAGGCATTACATTGAATTTGTAGACTACTTTGAATAGTATAGACATTTTAACAATATCTATTTTTTCAACCCATGAGCATGGAACTCCTTTCCATTTCTGTTCATCATCCCAAATTTCTTTCATCAATGTTTTATAGTTTTCAGAGTGAGGTTTTTCACCTCTTTGGTTAAGTTTATTCCTATTTTATTTTTTTGTGCAATTGTAAATGGAATTATTTTCTTAATTTCACTTAATGTTGCTTCATTATTAGTGTATGGGAATACAACAGATTTCTGTACATTGATTTTTGTATCCCACAACTTTTCTGAATTCATTTATCAGTTCTAGTTTTCTGGTGGAATTGTTAGGGTTTTATATATATATAGTATCATGTCATCTGCAAAAAGTGAAAATTTTATTTCCTCCTTACCAACTTGGCTTCCGTTCTTTTTGTTGTCTGATTGCTGTGGCGAGGGCTTCCAGTACTATATTGGATAAAAGTAGTGACAGTGGACATCCTTGTCTTGTTCCTGACTTTAGGAGACAAGCTCTCAGTTTTTCCCCATTGAGTATGGTGTTAGCTGTGGGTTTTCATATAAGGCCTTTATTATGTTGAGGTATGTTCCCTGGAAACCTAATTCGTTGAGGGTTTTTATCATGAGTGGATGCTATACCTGGTCAGATGCTTTTTCTACATCTATGGAAATGATCATATGGTTTTCATCCTTTCTCTTATGGATGTGATGTATCACATTGATTTGTGAATGTTGAGTCACCCTTGCATCTCAGCAACAAATCCCACTTGATTGTGGTGAATGATTTTTTTTTTTAATGTATTGTTGGATTTGGTTTGCTAATATTTTGTGGAGGATTTTTGCATTTGTGTTCATCAGAGTTTGGCCTGTAGTTCTCTTTTTTTGTGGTGTCTTTATTTGGTTTTGGTGTCAGGGTAAGTCTGGTCATAGAATGAATTTGGAAGTTTTTTTTCCTCTTCCATTGTTTGGAATAGTTTGACAATAGGTATTAACTCTTTAAATGTTCAGTAGAATTTGTCTGTGAAGCTGTGTGGTCCTGCACTTTTGTTTGTTGGGAGTTTTTGTAGTTACTCAATTTCTTCACTAGTAATCAGTCTGTTCAAATTTGTATTTCTTCCTTCTTCAGTTTTGGTAAGTTGTATGTTTTAGGAATTTATCCATTTTTTCTAGGTTGTCTAATTTGTTTATAATTTTTCATAATCTCTAACAATCACTTATATTTCTGTGGTATCAGTTTTTTCTCCTCTTCCATTTGATGACTTTGTGTGCATGTGCGCTCCTGCGTGTGTGCTCTCTAATTAATTAATGAATTAAAGATGGGTCTGGCTAGAGTTTTATCAGTTTTGTTGATCTTTTCAAAGAACCAGATCCTGGTTTCATTGGTCTTCTCTATATTTTTAAGTTTCTAAATCATTTACTTCTACTCTAATCTTTGTTATTTCCTTTCCTTTGCTGTTTTGGGGTTTTGTTGTTCTTTTTCTAGCTCCTTTGTGTGCAAGGTTAGGTTGTTTGAGGTTTTTCTTTCTTCTTGGGGTAGGCCTGTATTGCTATAAACTTCCCTCTTTGAACAACTTTTGTTGCAACCCAAAACATTTGGATGGTTGTGTTTTCATTTTCATGTAAGTGTTTATTTTTTTTCTTTGATTTCTTGGTTGACCATTCATGTCAACCATGTTTATTTAGCATGTTATTTAATCTGTCTGTATTGGTGTTCTTCCCAGATTTTTCCTTGTGGTTGATTTCTAGTTTTATAGTGTTGTGGTCAGAAAAGATGCGTGTGGGGCGCCTGGGTGGCGCAGTCGGTTAAGCGTCCGACTTCAGCCGGGTCACGATCTCGCGGTCTGTGAGTTCGAGCCCCGCGTCGGGCTCTGGGCAGATGGCTCGGAGCCTGGAGCTGTTTCCGATTCTGTGTCTCCCTCTCTCTCTGCCCCTCCCCCGTTCATGCTCTGTCTCTCTCTGTCCCAAAAATAAATAAAAAAAATAATAAAAAAAAAAAGATGCGTGATATGACTTTGATCATTTTAAATTTGTTGAGACTTGTTTTTGGCCTACTGTGTGATCTGTTCTGGAGAATGTTCCATGTGCACCTAAAAAGAATGTGTATTCTGCTGTTTTAGGATGGAATGTCCTAAATATATCTGTTAAACCCATCTGGTCCGGGGTGTCATTCAAAACCACTGTTTCCTTATTGATTTTCTGTTTTGATGATCTGTACATTGACGTAAATGAGGTGTTAAAGTCCCCTACTATAATTGTGTTACTATTGAATGGTTCCTTTTTGTTTTTATTAACCACTTTACATATTTGGGTGTATAAATATTTACAATCGTTATACCTTATTGTTGGGTTGTCCCCATTATGGTTATATAGTGTCTTTGTCCCTCATGCCAATCTTTGTTTTAAAGCCTATTTTGTCTGATCTAAGTATTGCTACTCTGGCTTTCCTTTACCTCATTGTGCTTAATAAATGTTTCTTTCATCCCCTCACTTTCAGTCTGCAGGGGTCTTTAGGTCTGAAATGAGTTTCTTGTAGGCAGCATAAAGCTAGGTCTTGTTTTGTTTTTGTTTGTTTGTTTTTAATCCATTTCATCATCCTATGTCTTTGAGTGGAGCATTTAGTCTGCTTACGTTCAAGGTAATTATTGACAGAGATGTATTTGTTGCCATTTTGTTACTTATTTTGTGGGTTGTTTTTTTTTTTTAATTTGTCCCTGCCCTTCTCTTGCTCTCTTTCCTAGTTTATTGTCTTTCTTTAGTGATATACTGGATTCCTTTCTCTTTGTTCTTTGCCTATCTATTACTGGTTTTTGACTTGTTGTTACCATTAAGTTTGTATATAATATCTTCTGCATATAGCAGTTTATATTAACTTAAATTTGAACCCCTTTACTCCTTTCCACCCTACATTTTATGTACATGGTGTCATATTTTACATCTTTTAATTTTGTGAATCTTTTGACTGATTTTTACAGATATTCTTATTTTTACTATAAGTTTTTGTGTTTCCTACTTTTCATACATATGGTGTTTCCCTTCCATTAAGAATCCCCTTTAACATTTCTTGGAGGGCTGGTTTAGTGGTCATGAACTCCTTTTGTTTTTGTTTGTCTGAGAAACTCTCTCCTTCTATTCCTAATATTGGCATTGCTGGATAGAATATTCTTTTTTTTTTTTTAATTTTTTTTTTCAACGTTTATTTATTTTTGGGACAGAGAGAGACAGAGCATGAACGGGGGAGGGGCAGAGAGAGAGGGAGACACAGAATCGGAAACAGGCTCCAGGCTCTGAGCCATCAGCCCAGAGCCCGACGCGGGGCTCGAACTCCCGGACCGCGAGATCGTGACCTGGCTGAAGTCGGACGCTTAACCGACTGCGCCACCCAGGCGCCCCTGGATAGAATATTCTTGGCTGCAGATTTTTCCCTTTCAGCACTTTGAATATATCATGCCTCTCCCTTGTGGCTTGCAAATTTTCTGCTGATAAATCAGCTGATAGCCTTATGGGGTTTTCGAAGTATCTAACTGCCTTCTTTTCTCTTGCTGCTTTAAAAATTCTGTCTTTATCACTACTTTTTACCATTTTAATTGTATGTGTCTTGGTGTGGACGTCCTAGGGTTGATTTTGTTGGGGACTCTTGGTGCCTCCTGGATCTGGGTACCTGTTTCCTTCCCCAGATTAGGAGAGTTTTCAGCTATTATTTCTTCAAATAAATTTTATGTTCCCTTCTCTCTCTTCTTCTTCTGGAATCCTGTTATGCGAATGTTTTTACACTTAATGGAGTCACTGAGTTCCCTAAATCTATTCTTATTTTGCATAATGATTTTTCTCTCACCTGCTCAGCTTGATTACTTTTCATTACTCTGTCCTCTAGGTCACTCACTGATTCATTTTTCTGCTTCCACTAGCCCACTATTTATTCCGTTTTGTATATTTTTTATTTCATTTATTGTGTTTTTCACCTCTGATTGATTCTTTTTTATCTCTTTGTTAGAGGTATTACTGACGTCCTCCACTCTTTTCTCAAGTACCGTGAGTGTCTTTAGGATCATTACTTTAAATCCTCTGACTGGCATATTACTTACCCACATTTCACTTAGGTCTCTTGCTGTGATTTTGTCCTGTCCTTTCATTTGGAACGTATTCCTTGTCTCCTCATTTTGTCTAAATCTCTGTTTCTCTGTGTTAGGGAAGTCAGCTCTGCTTCCTGCTCCTGAAAGCAGTGGCTGTATGAAGAAGAGTTCCTGTAGTGCCCTGCGGTACAGTGTTGCCTCTTCCCCAGAACCTGGTGTCTCAGGGGGTCTCTCCTATGTGTGTTACATGTGCCCTGCTGTTGTGTCCTGGCTGCCTTTGCCTTCAATCCAGTCATCTGCAGAGTCTGTCTTTGTCTGTTGCAGCAGTGTTTGGTCCCCAGCGTGGGTGAGCAGCTTTAACAACATGCGTGCCAGTCTGCTTGTGAATTGACACATGCCACCGACCAGGGCTGTGTGGTGGGGGCAGGTGCGATTTTAACAAGGTGTGCCTCAGGCTTGTGCATGACCGATGCTGCTGCCACCTCACTACCCCCAATCAGACCAAAGCCTCCAAAAGCATGCTCATCAGGAGATGTGGTATTGGCAGAGGCTTGTACTAGTCTTCTGGATGAGGAGACCCACAGCAATGGGACTGAAGCACGTGTGACTGGAAATGGCTGATCTGCTGAAGAACGTGGGGGTGGACTTGATGTAAACAAGTTAGGTGGTGAATGTCAGCATTCTGGTTCCTGCAGCTGGCTCTGTGCTTATTCTAAGAGACGATGGGTGGGTAGAGGGTAGGGAATTGGTACCTGCCAGCCTCTTTGTTCTTGGAGGAGTCTTCCTAGGATCTCTGCCCTTTTGGGACATGCTCTGAGACGAGTAAATAGCTCTTTCTCCCATATGCTCCAGGTGTTTTTCTGCTGTAACTCCAGAGGGCTTTTTGTGGTGCAGTCTCTTTAAGGGCAGGGACTAGGCTTCCTATTGCTCTCTGGGCCTTTCCAGGACCAAGTTGCTGATTTTTAAAATTCCAGGATTTAAGTCCTTCTTGCTGTAAGAACTCTTGAAATTCAGTCTTTCTCGCTTTCGAAGCCAAATGCCATGGGGATCCGTCTTACCTGTGCAGGCTTCCAGGTATGATAGCCTGTTTTGTGCCCTGGTCCATTTTGCTTCCCCCTGTGTCTCCACCCTTCCAACCCTCTTTGATGTGCCCTCTTCTCCACCTTTTGTTGTGGCTTTTGTTCTGTCAGTCCTCAGGTCAGTTTCTGGGTTATTTATACTGATGGAAGTGTTATCTAGTTGTATCTGTGGGATGAGGTGAGCTTGGGGTCCTCTTACTCTGCCATCTTCCCAGCCTCCCTAGTGTGAGGCTCTTTGATATAAATGATTAGGAAATTGATTTGTCTCAGGTTGTGGTAGTTAAGTCCTTGACCACTAAGAGCTTTGCTATAGTTCTAATGAAGAGAAACAAACATTGTTATATATAAAATAGATATTTAGTATCAATATGTGTCTGTACAAAATAAACTGTTACAGCTGTAGCCATGTGAGATGTTGTTATTAAACAGTTAACTGCCACATGAATGTACAAGAATCCTATAGCAGCACCCCTCCATCTTTCCTAAAGTCCATGGCAGCCTAGCACATTATAACTCATATGTGAATTTTAAAGCTTCCAGGAGTATAAGTTCTATCCATTAAAAGTAATCCACTGGAGAGGAACATAGTCTGCAATAGTGCATGGCACATGGTATTATCTTACTAAATATTTGATTGTTAAGGGAATAAATAAGCAAAGTATTAAATTTATATTCTCTGTGTATACATCTTACCAGCTGTGTGATTGGGCAAGTTGTTTGATTTATGAATTTCAAGTGTTTTTTTTTTGTTGTTGCAAAATGGGAATTTTGCCATTTATATCCTAGCTTGTTTTCATGTTGATTGAATGAGATAATATAGGTAAATGTGCTTATAATTAATATTTAAAAAAACTCTCAAGGTACCTCTTGTTCTAGTATTTTTCTCAGTTGAAATATTGGTTTACTGTTTATATCTTGTAATTGACAGTGATATTCATAACATGAGTACCCTTAGCCTAGTCATAATTAGAAACCAGGTGCATTCCAAATGGGGTTTTAACCTATCTTAATTTAATGCATTTGTGAGAACCTAGGTCTCAGCATAGGTTTGGCTGCTCAACCTCCCTTGAGCTGCGGTCTCATTTGACAAACATGAATAATATGTATGCTGTGGAATTGTAGTAAGTAAATGAGAACACAAGTGAAAGCCTTGGATGATAAACAATTGTTACTGACTCGTCCCTATACCCCCTCACAAAGTGAAACATCTTGTAATTCTAGTTCTGGGAATTGTTATTCAGTTAATAGGAATATTTTCTTATTTTTCATACATATATACATAATTATGATATATATATTATATATATAGCAAAGTATTGTTTTACTTGCTGGATTTTTAAAAACTATATATGCTGTATTATTTATTACAGTCTTGGAATAGGTGAGGGACTATGCCAGCCACAAGTCATATACAATCCATATATACAAGTGGATTTTTATTTAAAAAAATCAAAAGTAATTGCCTCAAGAATTTCAACTTAACCTTTATTTAGAGATGAGATTTGAAAAAAACTTAAAGGAATCTTCCTGGCAAAAAGATGTTGCAAACGAAGAACTCAAATATTAAGGACTATGAACATATCTTTGCATGAGCACTGTATTCCTACATAGTCCTTCTGTCTTACAGATTTTATATTCTTAATATAATTGTAGGTTAAAATTTTATATTCAGATTTCTTACAGAAATACAAATCTTTAGATCATTATTTTTTCTTCCAGTTTTATTAAGGTAAAATAGACATATAATATTATAATTTTAGGTATACAACATTTGATTCTATATATATATGTATAATTTTGATAAATGATCACTATAGTAAGTTTAATTAGCATCCATCACCTCACATCACTTTACATACAAATTTTTCTTATTTGTGATGAGAACTTTTAAGATCTCCGCAGATTACAAATATACAGTGAATATATAAATATTAATACATATATACAAATATACATAGTTAATAGTGACTATTAACTGTAATCACTGGGCTGAACATTACATTCACTGGACTAATTGATCCTGTAACTGGAAGTTTGTACCTTTTGACTACCTTCACCTGTTTTTCCACACTATATTCTCTCTCTCTCTCTCTCTCTCTCTCTCTTTTTCTTTTAGAACTGTGGACTTTTTTCTCCAAAATTCCTTACAAATCATGTCTATGCTCACACATTTCAATTCTTTTTCTGATGACATCCCTGTTTCTTGTCCTGAATTTTTAAATTTTTAATATTTATTTTTGAGAGAGACAGAATGTGAGTGGGGAGGGGCAGAGAGAGAGGGAGACACAGAATCCGAAGCAGGCTCCAGGCTGCCAGCATAGAGCCTGATGTGGGGCTCGAACCCATGAACTATGAAATCATGACCTGAGCCTAAGTCGGACACTTAACTGACTGAGCCACCCAGGCACCCCTTGTCCTGACTTTTAAATGAGTCCCAAAGCGTTGCCAGGAACAATCAAAGATTTATCACCACACATTTAATGCAGTAACTATATGAATATTTGTTGTGAGGCCTGAAAGGAAATGTTATGTTACTCTGTCCTCAAAGGATTTCAATCTAGAAAGATAAATTTGCAAACAATAACAATGCTGTGTGTAAATATTTTACAAGTGTTTAAAGCAGGCATATGTGTACACACGGAGCAGTGTTAGGAATGCTAGAGACCTTGGTGCTAGGCATTGAAGTATGTGTATGAGTTCCCTAAATAAGAAAAGGGAGACACATGTCTGGCAAATACAAGATCATAAAGATTCTGAAGTCAGACAATGTACCACTTAAGTAGTTTAAAGAACAACAGGGACACCTGGGTGGCCCCAGTCGGTTAAGCCGCCGACGTCGGCTCAGGTCATGATTTCGCGGTCTGTGAGTTCGAGCCCTGCGTCGAGCTCTGTGCTGACAGCTCAGAGCCTGGAGCCTGTTTCAGATTCTGTGTCTCCCTCTCTCTGAACCTCCCCCGTTCATGCTCTGTCTCTCTCTGTCTCAAAAATAAATAAACATTAAAAAAAAAAAAAGAACAACAATGTATTTGTTTCCTATTAGTACTCTGATAAATTACCAGAAACTTAGTGACTTACAACAGCACAACTTTATGATCTTACTGTTCTAGATATCAGAAATCTGAAATCAGTTTTACTGGCTAAAATCAAGCTTCTTCTTGGTACCCTCAATGAGTTCTTGCATTTTCCAGCTTCTAGAGGCCATTTTCATTCCTTGCCTTGTGACCTTCCTACATCTTCAAGCCAGCAGCTTGGGATCTCTTTGATTACAATTGGTGCTTCTATCATGACCGCTCCTCCTCCTTATAAGGACCCATATGATTAGATTGAGCCCTGATAATCCAAGATAACCTTCCCAAGATCTGTAACATAAATACATCTGAAAATCTCATTTGCCATGCAAGGAGACATATTCACAAGTCCTAGGAGCTAGGATGTGGACATCTTTGGGGGACCATTATTCAGCCTACTACCAGCAAGAAAGCTAAAATTTAAGATACATAATGGGGGTGAGGCTAGTATGAAATTAGATTTTGAAAAACTTTGAAATCTATGCTAAGGAGTTTGGAAATTTATAGGCCAGCAGTTTTTATTCCTTAAAAAAATTAAAAGTATGACAATAGATGCTTGATTCATGTGCATACACTCAAAATTCAAATATAATTACTTGCATGATCACAGATCCCTTGAAGCCAATATATGAAGCCTTTAGGCCTGAAGAGGAAGAAAATAAGCAGGAAAGTAACATAATCAAATCTGTTTCAGAAGGGTAGCTAGTGGTGTTCTTGCACCAAAGGAATGCTGATGAGGCACACATTTAACAATTTTTTAATTTTAAAGAATAGCTGCAATATCGGAGAGAAAATTGAGTTCAAAAATTTTCAGAGGTAGAATAAATAGGCTATGATGATTAAAGAAGCCAGGGGAGACTGAAGCAGGCTTTGAGATGTTTATGAAAAGGCTCCTAATGTATACTTCCTACTGAAATTTCCTCCCACTGTGTGACTGATTTCTGGAATCTGCCTGAAATCAAATGCAACTTTCTATTCAAACATGTTCTGTTCCCCAACTAATTAATTCCTTCTATTAGTAGGGTAGCCATATAATACATAGTCTAAACTGAGACAGTGATTTATTTATAACTATTTTTAAAGATATTCAAATAAATCTTACTTACAAAACTTATTTATAAAACCTGAAATTTAGATTTCTGTAAAACTTCCTTATAGGCTGTGGTGGCTCTAGAATATCCCTTGGTGGGATATTTTGACCTGGTCAACATATGCCTTCTCAGGTCCTGATGTCATAAACTGGCCCACAGGACCTTGTACCGGCATTAGAGGTAGAGGAATGAAGCCTGGTTGCCAAGGTGAAAATGTATGTGGAGGGCAGTGAAAAGATCTTTCCAATGAAGACAGACTTTTTAGTGAAGGACCATATCCAAATGTCATCTGCTGTGAGCTCTAGTTGGAAAAGTCCCTAGTGATATCATAGACTTTGATTTGTATTCTAGTGGGATTGCCCTCTTTGTAAAGCTAGAGATCAATTCATCTAGGTCTGAATATTTAGATTTTTCTTCTGTTCTTTTTCTTTAAAATGTGTTTCACCCTCAAGTACAGAATTGGACCCATTTAGCTTTTCATCTGTTGCCTCCCTTCTTGCCATTCTTGATAACTCCTTACAAAGGCCATTATCTCTTAAGGATGATTCTAGGTCCTCCAACTTTCTCTTAAGATAGTTAAACTTTAAGAATTTTATGTTTCAAATTGTTGGTAAGTTGTACACTTAGGTTTTTCTCCTTTCTGTATAGAGTTGATATTAAGTGAAAACTTCACCCTGAGATGAGAGAACAAATCCAAGGATCATTGACCATGCCATCACCCCCCAAGGAAATCGGAAGTGAAGAGGACTGGAATTCATGTTTTCAGCTCCCATAATCTTGTGTAGCTTTTTTTTAGGAGATGCTGAAGCCAAATGATGAGGCTGCCTAAAGTCCCTTCAGGACACCAAAGTCCATCAGAATCACAGCAAATCACACAAGACACCCACAGCTTCTGCTGGGAATCAAACCTGCTTCCACATATTTGCCACTTACAACATTCCTCATTCCTTTTAGTAGATCCAGTTTTTCCATCTGGTATCACTTCCCTTCCCCCAAAGAACTCCTTTTAGCATTTCTTATAGTGTGAACTCACTAACGTCAAATTCACTCAGCTTTCCTCTCTCTGAAAATGTTTTTATTTCACCTTCATCTTATGAAGAACATTTTCTCTGGATATGTAATTTTAATTTTGTAAGAGTTTCTTTGACTCACCCCACCCCCTCAAAACCCTGTGTACATATCAGTCCATTATTTTCTGGTCTCCATTATTTCTTCTGAGAACTAAGTTGTAACTCCTATTGTTCCATTAAAGGTAAGTATCTTTCAGGGCGCCTGGGTAGCTCAGTTAAGTGTCTGACTTTTGATTTCGGCTCAGGTCATGATCTCACAGTTCATGGGTTCAAGCTCCACATTGGGCTCTATGCTGACAGTGTAGAGCCTGCTTGGGATTCTCACTCTTCTCTCTGTCTCTCCCTTGCTTGCTTGCTCTCTCGCTCGCTATCTCTCTCTCTCTCTCTCTCTCTCTCTCTCTCTCTCTCTCTCTGTGTGTGTGTCTCTCTGTCTCTCAAAATAAATGAACTTTAAAAAAGTAAGCATCTTTTTCTGGTTTACTTTAAAGGCTTTTTTGGTCTTTAACTCTCATTGTTAGCACTGTTAAAAATATGAGTGGTTTTCTTTATCCTTCTAGAGGTCTGTAGAGCTAAGGGTTAATGTTTGTTATCAATTTTGAAATTTTTCAGCTTTTATTTTCAAAAATGTTTTTCTAGTCCAATCTTTCATTTCCTCCTAGGATTCTAATTAGACTATAAGATATTATCCTCCATGTTAGTGGCATTCTTTTTTTCTTTTCCTTTCCTTTCTTTTCCTTTCTTTTCCTCTTTCTTTCTTCCTTCCTTTCTTTCTTTCTTTAAGATTCCACATAGAAAGATGGAAGTCTTGAACTCTCCCTTCTTAGGATCCTGGTAGAGCGAGTCCTGATACTCTGGCAGCACCCTTCGCTGTCACCTCCCTCAGCCTCACCTTTCCAGAACACTTTTAAGAGAGAAAAGCGATGCTATTAATAACTGCATTGAATCAACAAGCATAAATTGGAACTTTGCCAGGCAGACTGGAGTTTGAGATACACTACTTGGCATAATTTCATTGTCCTGGCAAACAAATCTTAGAGTCTTCCTTCATGCTGTTCTTGACTACGTGACACCTGTTTTGCCTCGTATATAAAGTCAGTTATCAGTCTTACAAGTTCTGTCTACAAAGTTTGTGATTTATCTTTCAGTATCTAAATTCAAGAAATTATCCTCTCAACCGGGCAATTGTTAACAGGGTCCATTTATTTATAAGAAGTTTCCTTTTTATTTTAGCACATTTTAGTCAGACCTCAGATTAATCTGGCAGCACTTTTGTCAAGCTATTTATTTAAGAACATACAGTAGTTAGTTCATGACTGAGGTCCTGCCTAGATTTCTTATTCTTCTATTTAAAGTCCCTTACTTTTCATGCTAATGTCTGTCTCTTTGCCCATCACAAAGACCCACATAAGAATGCCTTCTCCCTCCCCTGCCTTCATAATCAGTGACTTCTGTAGAAGTCCGCTCAACGCCTGCCTTCTTGTGGCTCTAGCTCCAGTGACCTTCATCCATCATGGGTTGTTTTTTTGTTTTGTTTTGTTTTTGTTTTTGTTTTTGTTTTTGTTTTTTGTTTTTTTTTTTTGCTTTCTTCAAATTCTTTTCTTTTTAACATTTATTTTTGTGAAAGAGAGCAAGTGCACAAGCATGGAGATGGGGCAGAGAAAGAGAATCCCAAGCAAGCTCTGCAGGGCTCTGTCCCAGGAACCATGAGATCATGACCTGAGCTGAAATCAAAAGCTGGATGCTTAACTGACTGAGTGACCCAGGCGCCCCCTGGCTTCAAATTCTTAAGTAAAAGGGCACACATTTCAAATTTGATTATACAATTTAGTGTATTGTATTTGTTAATTGAAGGATTAAGACTCAAGTGCCTTCAGGGTCTGTGAAGTAAACTTCATAAACTGTGAAGCAGGCAGAGCAAGGAACAATGGGCATTAAAGTGTTTGTGTTGATTGCTAGTAATTCCCACCTAGGTATGTGGCCTTTCAAATCACTATGCTGGTGAGACAGAATGGCCAAATGGAATACCTTCTCAAGATTTGCAAATAGTGTCCTCAAAAAAATTCTTACGTATACTTCATAGTTCAAGTACTATACCATTATTCATACCTCCTCTTAGCCATAATTCCTCGAATACTAATAGGTACACATTGTCTATTATATAAGTGCTTATGAAATTTAGAAGTTAAATTATAGTTTTAGCAAACTTAGTGGGAAAATAAACTGTTTTCAAAAGAAAATGCAGCTCTTGTCTAGTTTTCCCGGACTGAGGAATGGAACCTCTCATTCCCATCAGTAGTCATGTCCACTTCTTACAGGACTGGGTCCTGATTCTCTCCTTCTGTGGACACTGGCAAAGTGGATCTGCTTTGGCTTCCAGGGAAGGGATAGGGAATAGTATCCAGTCTTGCCTTAGTCAAGTGACATGCCAAGCGTTGAGTGGGGCCATAAACAGAACTGGAAAGAGGGACATTAGGCAAGCAAGTGAGGAAATAATAGAAAGGCAGGTCAAACAATAAGGCTTAAATAATGTCCCACAGAATTGGGATGTCTAAACTAAGGATGTGTCAAAGAATGACGAGATCAACACTATGTACCTGACAAAAAGACAAAGCTGAACTTACTGACTGTCACAGTGGGGGAAAACTCTGATGGTCAGGCATGGTCTTTCTGAGCAGAGCAGATTGATGATAATTATACAGGTGGGTTTGCAGGAGTGTGACATCATTGGAAGGAGAGTGGTTACTCAAATGAGACAGTTATTGATTGGTTGACACTCAAAGACATACTTATTAGACTGAGCCCGTTCTTAATTGGGCTGTTACTGATAGGTTGGCTTGCAAAATTACTTGGTTTACTGAGGGAAGGTGCTGATCAATTGAACAGGTTTAAAATGAGTTATATTGGCTATTTGTTTCCATGGCTACAGAACATTCGATCTTTTCCTAGGAGTATTGTAATTTTTTTTTTTCCTCAAATGGGATGAGAATGCACCTAGACTTCAGAAATATGATCAGATTATGAACTGGACCTCTTTCTGGAAAATCCTTCAGAAAATAATTAGAAGAAGGTAAGAATAGTCCCAAGGCCAGGTAATGGAGCAGTGGTAACAAATAGACTAATAAACCCAAGAAAGACCTACGTCCCATTATTTTCCAAGGAGCCAAGGCCCATAGAAGAGTCTTTCTTTGGATATATAAGGATTTTCATGCCCAGTAATGTTACTGAATAGCCAACCAGCAAGGGTCAGCAAACTTTTTCTGTAAAGGGTCAGATGGTAAATGTTTTAGGCCTTGTGGGCCATAGGTTCAGTCTCTGTTGCAGATGCTAACCTTGGCCACTGTAGTACCAAAGCAGCCAGGCATGTTATATAAACAGATGGGTGCAACTGGAGTTGATCTAGAGTAGCTGGAAGGGGCCTGTGGTGGCCAGATGTGGCTCACAGACTGTAGTTTGCTGACTGCTGACCTAGAGCAAATAATCTTTCAGGTGCACATGCTGCTAGAGATTCAAAACCCCAAATATCTGAACCTCTCTGGTCAAGAGATAGTATATAAACAATAGATAGTTGCTGACTGACTACTGATACCCTGTCTGGTTGGATGCCATTGATTCTGGTCCAGGCTAGTGTACTCCTGGAGAAGTAGCTGGAATAGAGGTAGAGCTGGAGTATAGGCAGAGTGAGTTTGGGAGGAAAAGCCTCCAATGTCCCATTTCCAATGGGCATCAGGTGATTGATGCTGTCAGTGCCGCCACCACCACACCCCATGATACTCGCCGGTCTCTGCTACGTGGCCAGCAGTACTGTAACTGCTGACCGCTGCTGTTCTGACAACTGTTATTGCTACTCCAGCTGAAGAGATTTTGTCTTTTGAAAACTGGTAGCTCTGCCAGTTAACATCAGAGAGATCGACTTTGAAGGATTTTTGGCTTCTTTGGTGGCTAGAGAACAACTTGGCCTTTTTGGATCCCTTCATCAAACTTCCCCAGGTTACAGGGTCATTTAGATGAAGCATCCTAGGGATCTGACCATCCTTTATGAAGTCAGTTTGACTCCTTCCTCCAGGGAGCCCACAGATCTTGAAAATAGGGATCCTTTTCTGACCTGGTATTTCAGCATTTCTGGGTGTAGTCATGGAATTAGCCTACCAGAGTGAACTATTCTGAAAAATACTTGTTACAATTTCTTTATTCTTTCTGGGGAAAAAAAAGTGATAGCTCATATTTTATATAAACAACTCTCTTGGCTGGGGCTTGTATATCTTAAGATTCTTTATAAATCAATACTTAGGAATATATATGTTTGTCAGCTCAGAGAACTTTCTGGAATTAGACTCTACTATCACTTGCATCTCTTTAGGGGTGAGGAAAATTATTTCGGACTCCAATTTTAGATCTATTCCATGGAAAGACATTGTTTGATGTGAAGAATGTTTTTAGTTCTGTTTGTTAAATGGCCTATTCAGGGTATCTTTTTGCCGTGAAATATAGTCATTACCAAAAATAAGGATAAGTTTAGCACAGTACTAATTTCACTTTATAATAGTGTACAAGTACTTGTGAAAATAAGGACTAGATTTTTGTCTTCCTTATGTAGTATTATATATATGTATTAGGAACAAAAATGCAAGGTATAATATTTTGATGTTCTAACTTGTTCTAACATTACTTAATGTTTTTGAAATCCATCATGAAAAATTGGGAAGGAGCAATAACGTTTTGAAAAAATAATTAGAGAAGGCTATCTTTATCAGCTATTTAAGTCAATTATAAAGATACAGTTATTCAAATATGGATATGGAATAAAACTAGGTAAACTATGGAAGAAAGAAAAACCTAGATAGAATATATTAGTCTGAAAAAGACCCTGGTTGTGTATGTGTACGTATATGAATTTAATATATAGTAAGGATAGTATCATACATGGGAAATGAAAAACTTGCTCAATAAATGGGAGTCATTCGGTTAGTATATTAGGTTAAAGACAAACTTGTTTTACACACAGGACTTTCAAATATAGTAACATATTTGAGAGTTTGATTTCTTTCTCCAATGGGAGTCTAATTGATACAGGCATGTTAATGCAGCCATACTCCACAAGGTCATTCAGAGGTCTAGGTTCCTTCCATCTGCTCAGTCTTTCATCCCCTGGGACTCTTTGTCCTGTATGATCCAAGTGAGGTGTATTCACATTCCAACATGTGATGAAGAGGAAGGATCCTATGAATCATGCGACACAGAAGTTGTACATACCCAATCGATTCACACTCTGTTAATGAGTCATGGCCCTATCTACTGGTATGAAAGGTTGGGAAATGTAATCTGTAGATGAACAACTATGGGCTCAGCCCCAACTAAGAGGGAAAAGAAGCTCTAATAGTATCAGAAAGAGAGATTGCATCCTGGAAAGAATTAACCATGTGGGCCACAGTAGTTAAATGAAAAATAAAAATCAAATCAGTTTAGATCCTCATTTTTTGCTATATTTCAAAAAATATTCCACATAGATAAATAATCCAACCATATGATAAGCATCCAAAATTGCTTTTTTATTACTATTTGCCAGGTAATATACTAAGAGCTTTTTATAGATTATATATCATTTAATCCTTAAAATGAGCTTATAAAAGAGACTTGTTAAGTAACGATTTGATAAATGGACAATGCCACACATGGATTAGAAAATACAAATGACTAATGAGGAATTTTCTTATCTTTAATGATAAATCTGAATTTTAAGTGAGAAGTCCTTTTCGTTTATTAAGTTATGAAATATTTTACAAAATATTCAAACTTGGGTAGCGTGAATTGAGGATTATAAACTGCCAGAGTCAATGTGTGTCAACAACCTTAGCACATGTTAATATTCAACGTGATCCAACAATTTCACTTTCTGGAGTCTTGACTAGAAAATAATCAGAATGAGGATAAAGCATTACTTACAGTCACATACACACATAAAATCAGAAACCATGTAAATGCCTAAAAATAGGAGAATGACTAAAAAAACCGTTATATATACAGAACGTAATATTGTATGTGATTAAAATTGTTTATAGTGTTAACAGTATGGGAGCATGTCAGTGATATAATGGTAAGTGAAAAAAATTAGGATGGAAAACTCACAAATTAGATTTAAATTATGTTTTTCAAAAACAAAAAATAGAATCGAAATATGTTAAATGTTTTTGGGTGTCCTTTGTTATTTTTTCACTACCTCATCTCTGCTTCTTTGTTACTGCCTCTGTGCTGACTAATTAAAAAGCCTTATTGATTTTCATTCCTCTCTCCTCCCATTAAATGATCCATAAGAGAAGGTATCATGTCTTTCTGATCATTGTATATTGTTGCATAGTGCCTCAACCAGTATAGGTGATAAAAATTGACCTAATCTTTAGGCTTTTATTTTTCACCAAAGACTGGCAGTACTTGTATCCTCAGAAAAAGAAGACAAAATTTTAATGTATTGGAAAAAGTCTGTTTTATAATAATTTTCTTTAATAGTCTAGTTTTCTAATGGGTAAATGGAAAGCAGAAGTGATAAAATCTACATTAGGTGGAAGCAGAAAAAAAGTTTTATTTTTCAGTGGAGGGGTTTATGTCCATTTGCCCACTCCCATTCCATTGTTTGGCCTTGGAATTGTTTTAGTGCGCCCTGTGGAAGTGTCTTTGCAATGTTCTAAATGCATGCATTGAAATAAAATGGACTTTGTCATGTCCTCTGGCTTTGCTGTGGGCACTGTTGATTGGCTGGAAATATACATTTGAAAGGAAGTACCGAAATGGGAACTGATTTCCGCTTTCCCTGGTCTTCCCACCCTGTGCCTTTAAGATACAATTTTATTATGTTTTGTTGTTGAGGGCAATTTAAGTCTTCTAAAATTGGGTAAAGTGAAACTTCTCACGCAGTATTAGTCAGCATTCTCTTAAATGTGCCACTAAAAAGGATTTGACCAAAAAGTGGTAATAAAAAAATAGGACAGTGTCCTTCTGGCTTATGTGAAATGGATATTTTAGCTATCAGTTCAAATATTTGGAAATTGTAAAGTCTGTCACATTTTCTAATGACACAGCATGTGAAGTAGGACATTGTTGAAAGGTCAACCAGAGGCTGATTTTCCACACTATAAATCACATATGTTGAATTGTGGAAGTCTAGAAACATGTTGTTTTACGTTGATCACCAGTGTCTGTGAATAAGATAATTCAAAAGTAATGAGAAGTGGTAAGAGTTGCATGAAGTAAAGTATTTTCACTTAAAACAATTCTGATAGACTAAAGGTGGAGGGAAGAATGTTTTGATAGACTTTAGTTTCTAAGGGGCAGTGGGAGTGAAAAGTGTCTCAGAAAAGTGAGGCATGTGCCTGCAGGTTGAAACCTGAGTGTGAATATGTGAATTTTTCTTAGGAGTAGCAACTAGGAATCAGGTTTGCATATTCACTGTTTTGCACTTAGTCCTCCTATTAATGAATACCACCAGGTGATGGGTGTTTTCTGACCGGAGAAAGCCTGTGTGTGGCATCTGGCAAGTCAGGTTTAAGAAAAAGATGTCAGCAGCTTAAGGCCCCTGTCACATGACCTCCTCTACTTGCCAATACTAGACGCTCTGGATCAGATTTCAACTCCAGGCAGTCCTGCCAGCCATGTGGGTTCAGCCGAGTGAGAAGCAAAACCACGCTTCCGAAAATGTTAGGAGCTGCTCTTCGCTCCCTCTGAGGCCTCTGGATTAGGAACTGTGTTTCAAATGAAATCATATCTACTGAATGGAATTCTCGTACTTTGCTGTCATTTTGATGTTTTCATCTGGTCTTCATCACTTCTACCAGGCACTTCCTGCGAGAATGGGGGCAGGCGCTCTCGCTATCTGTGTGAGTACAGGCCGCCCCCGTCTTCTGTGGACACGGCGGGGCTGAGGAGAGGCCTGTGCCCTCCTGGTTTTGCTGCGATGTTTGTTCGATTTTGTTTTTCCTTTCTAGGAGGTGGGGGAAGGTTTGTTACTTAAATGCCTATCTATTCAAATGGACGTTAAACAGTGTTTGGGGCAGCATTCAGCATTTTTGTCTGTTTGCCTTTCCAAAAAAGATGAAGGAAGAAGTGTGCCGGAGTTTATGCGGTTAGGACAACTTGATTTAAAGTAAAGCATTCTCGAGCATTTCAGACTTCCTTATTATAGATGAGTTAAATATGAATGCTTAATTGTAGTTACTGGAAAAGTCTAGTGGCTAGACTGAGAACGAATGAAAATAACCACGAATTTGTTCCTTCTGGGTATGTGTATGACCTTTTTCTATTCACATTTTTGTTTTCTTTTAGTAATGCTAGAATTTCTGTTGAAGCATGGTTGCTGAAAGTGACAGGAAAGAGCTTGTTTGATAAATGTTTGTGAAACCTTAATGGACTGTAGAAACTTCTGGTTACAATACAGTAGCATCAATAAATACCACTGATGTAAAATCCATGAGAAAATGCATGTATTTCTGGGGCTGAATTAATAAATTTCAAAAGCAGTTCTGTCGATGCTACTTTTGCAATAACCACGTATTGTCAATTATACAATTTACAGAATGCTGTGATTTAAGTTTTTATTTCAATATATAGAAAATGCATATATATCAAGCATACTTGTATTTATAAACTGGTATTGTCTTCCAAGGGGGCATTTTGTTTGTCCCTAGAAGAGCTAAATGAGAAATATATATTCTTTATTATCAACTTTATCTGCTGACTTCTGTATCATCACAGGTCACATCTTTTTTCTTTTTTTTTTTTTTTCAAGTTTCAGAAACAGCTGCGATTTGTGGTAGGTTGTGATGGCATCCTAAAACATCTAGAGATATCTGGGCAATTTTTTATACATATGCCCCAAATGGTCACCACATGGTAAATCAGCCCCACAGATTTAATTTTCATAGTAAAACTCCCTCATTTTTGTGCTTGGAACTTTTTGGTAGTCTGTGTGCCTGTCTGTCTCTTTTCTTCTTAGCCTTGAGCCTTGTAGCATCCAGGTATCCAGGTGATTATCTTTTTATCATTCCCAAGAGTTTTCTTCAAAATCTGATTTTTTTTTTTCTATTGTAAAATACTGACCTTCTATTTCACTTCATCTTTCCAAGTTTGGAAAACAAATACTTTAGGACAGGAAATGTGTAGAGTATGAAGCAGCAGATCAACCTATTTGGCCTGAGACAGTCATCTCTGATTAGACCCTTACTTCTTGCCTGTGACCTGCATGCATTGATCTCTACCTTGATTGAAATGCACACTGACCCATGTATGAAACTGAATATTTTTCCTTAGTTTAATCCAAAGTATATGCAAAATTTCATGTAAAGTTGACATGAAAATCATACTGTATAAGAGATTATTCACTGTAGTAGAGGAGTGATTCTCATTCTTATTCTTTAACTTCAGGTTAGCCTTTTTTTTTTTTCCTATCCCAGTTCTACTTATAGGAAATGCTTATGTTTTTAGGATTTTTAGCATAGTATTTCTGGAAAAACATAGCTGAAGGAGAAAAAAATATTTTTTTTTCATGGTTGTGGCAGAAAGGTGAGAGCTATGTAAATGTAAGCATAGGGGCTGGCATACTTGTTTTTAGTTTGGGACCTCTTTACCTAGACATATCTTATATGTAGCAATGGCTCAGATATCCTGATACTGAAGATAGTTGTTTAGACAGAATAATAGAATACTAGATATTTGTAGTGTGTGTGTGTGTGTGTGTGCATATGTATGCATGTTGAAGTGGAACACTCCATTCATTGGAGTTCAAAGAGCCTCCATTTCTATGTCCATTGACTAACCACCTTTCTCTTCCTCATTCTTTTCATCTCTTCCCATATTACTAGCACTGTTAGTAAAGCCAAAGTGGGCTCAAAATTTCACTTACTACTCATATTTACAAAGAAGTTGCAGCTTCCTCACTATAACATCTGTTTTTCCTCAATAAACTACACCCAGGCGGAATGGGAACCATACCTGCCAGTTAATATTGCCTTAGTCTCTTCTAGCTTTAAATGTCACTTTGAGAGGACTCCAGCTCTCTCAGGTGAAATCTTGAGTCTTTCAGACCTCTTGCACCTCCTGCTGTTCTGTCCAAGGTGGCATCTGGGTATTTAGAGGAAGGTGGGCTTGCAAGTAGGAGTTGCCATATCCCAATGGCTGAAGAAAGAGGGGCCCAGAATACATGCGTGTCGATTTTTATATTGTGGATGTTCTGGTATCTGGTGTGTTTAGCAAACCTTCGGTGAATTTGTAGGTAAGTTCTGTTGGTATTATCCAGGCCCTACGGTCTACTCCTCCTGAGTTAACTCCAATTTTTGTTGGTGCTGGGAACAATTCTAAGGATGTCCTGGGCCTTGTAGCCTTTGTCCCTAATTTGACCCCTCCACTCCTGTAGCCTCATCACTGTGTATCCTCAGCTACCTCTATGTCTATCCCATAGTGCAAGCAGGAGCTGTGGTCCTAGTACAGAAAGGTTCACAAACCATATTATGATATTCTAGTCACAGATTTATTGAACAGCTTAAAACACAGCACAAAGCAAGGAGGGAAAGATTTGCTAGGCTTACCTACATAGAAAGGGTTTCAGTGGGATGAAAGGCCCACATTCTGAGGCCTGTGTTACGTGATATTTGTCTATTCTGTTTCTCATCTTCTCTACCACATCAACCTTTCCTGGTCACAGTGGGTTTTTTGAGGACCAGTGTTGAGTGTGTGCAGGGGGCTCAGCAGATGGAACATGACTGAGCCAACACAGCTTGCTGTATCATCAGAGACAAGTGTGCCTAGGTATAGTTCTAACTTGCTAAAATAGACTCCTGAACAGCTATGGATTTTTATCTGCATGTCTCAGGCAGATAACACATGGGGCCAGAAGGGTATAATCAATGGGTGACTCATTTAAGAGATGAATATTTGATGTCTCATAACTGTTGGGTGCTTAACTTGTTTCTTCTATCTCTACTTAATTATCTATGTCAACTGTGTCCACCACACTATCTCCTTACATATTGTTGAAACTTAGTTGTACTTCTCCTCATTGTTTTTCCCTTCTCTATTTGGCTGAACTGAATTGTCTTAAGTAATACAACAAACAAATATTTTGCAAATTCAAGTTTCAAAACCCATTGTGGTTATTTATCTTTGTTTCTAGTTTGATGTTTGGCACCAAATTCATCCCAAACAGACTACATTTACATTTCTTAAATGCCATGATGGATTTCTTCATTTTTTTTCCATCTTCTGTGTTTTCTGTCTTTGTTTTGTTTTGTTTGTTTGGAGTTTAGAATGTAGGCTCATTTTGGAAACTGGCAAACATGAGCTTAAATCTTGGTTATGTTATTTACTTTACTCTGACTTTAGACGTTATTAAACAGTATGCTTTCTTGATAATTTAAAGAACATTTGACCATCTGTTCAGCTTCCTTGACGTTACATATTTGTCTCACTAGCAGACAGTAAAGTTTGGACACAGGTGTCCTTTCTTATTTGTATCTCTTACCTATTGTTCAGGGCTAGGCAGTAGTAGTTGTTCAATAAATATTAGCACAGAAATGGTAGGTGAAACTATAAAACCTAATGCCTGACTTCAGTGTATTTTATGTTTAAATGGGTCTTTTGAAGACCCTCATAAAGCTAAAGGCATGCCTGCAAAAGCATTCAATCTTTGATGGTACTTTTTGTGAAAATGGCACAATTTGCCATTTATGAGAATGAGCAGTATAATTGTAAATATTTTGTACTTTAAAAAATCATTTGAGTCTCCAGCTGAATAACACATGAATTCTCTTACTATAAAACTGCATCGAGTCAATGCAAGTAATTCTGCACATCCATTCCATCTCAGATGATATATGGGCTGGTCAGGGCATAGCTTTCCCTCAGGTAGGCATGTAATCTGCTTTAATCAGGGTAATTAATACCAAGGGTCCCAACAGGAAATCCCTGGAATCTCAGTAGTTTTGGGGAAACAGATAAATTTGTGGATTACTCACAGTCTGATGCAGGTTGAATCTCTCCTCCATCTGGTGACTGTAGTGTCCAGACTGCCTCCATTCTGTGAGATATTTGCTGTTTCAGCATTTGACCGTGTATCCCTTAGTTTATATCAGGGATAAAAGGAAATAGAGAAGGTACACATGTTTTTATCTGCCTCATTCTGGAAGTGATCCATTTCTCTTAAAGTTCATTTCTTTGAACTAGTCGTATGTTCCCATGTGATGCAAAGGTGGTTTGGAAATGTAGAGAAGTACCTCATGGAATATTTATAAACACTATTTCTGGCGCATAACCTAAAATGCTCAAATCAAAGAGAAAGATGTATGCTCCATAATTGGGATAGAGCAGTTCTCTCTCTAATTCTCCTACTGAATGTAAACAAGGAATTACACACCCCAGGTGCTGCTGACAGATATCTAATCTATGGATCAAGAGGGAAGACAGCCTAAGGATATCTTAATACATCAGCAAATGGCAGAACAGTGGTGACATTCATGAGCCACTGAATCTACCAGCTTAGAATCTTTCCTTCCCCTGAACTCCTTTGTATTAGTATAATGGGATAATAAATGGCCTTATTATTTTAGCCAGTTTGAACTAGAATTTCAATTACATGCAGCCAAAACATCTTAATTGATAAACTTCATCATGCAGTGGCTTGCTTTGGGATGGTTTTGGGAAGCTTGTCATGAACTGGAATGAGGCAGGATTTGAGGCAGGACACATGGGTTTGAATCTTGGCTCAACCACTTATTGGCTATTGGCTGTGTGACCCTGGGCAATAAACTTAACCTTTCTCTTTCCGCACCTATCAAGTAGGGATAACAACAGCCTAAACAGGATTGTTGTGAGAATCAAATAAAACAGTAATGTAAAAATACATTGAGAACTTCATAAAAAAAATTACTTTTGTTATGTGGCAGTCTACTTTGTCTTTTTTTAAAGGTGATTTCCTTAATACTGTCCTTACAGATGGATTATACTTCTGAAGGGACTGTTGATATTATTGGATTTGGACCAAATTTTAAACAGGATTAAGCCTTTAATCTTTTGTTTTTCCACAATAAACTGATGAGGTATTAGAGGAAGACAAGATTAGTAACAGGCAAACAAAAGCATGTAAATTTTCCTATGGAAATCTGAATTGTATTGCAAGAAGAATTTTCATCTCTGCCATACAGAATTCAAAAATCAAACAAAAATATGGTCAAAATTAGTGTCTAGAAGCTGAGTATGGGTAAAGTCCCTAGTATCTAGGTTACTAATTTCAGACTCAGCTTCATTTGAAGCACAGTTAGTCGTGTATATTGGTTTAATGTCTCTGTGCAGAAGATTGTAAATAAGCATTAGTGACTGGTGAAAAGTGCAAACGAGCATGAAGAAGCATATAAAGTGGAAGAATGGGGTAACTGGGTAAAGAAGACTAGGCTAAGGTAATAAATTAGATTAATCCAATCTAAATCTTAAAGTGATTTACGCAACTGAAATTCCAAAGATAAAGAAGCTTGTGTCTAGTAGTTTCTGAAATAGGAACTGTAAGAAACCTTACTTGAGCTATTATCTGTAATTGTGGATTTCCAATGGTTGATAAAGAGGTAGCAAATCATAGCATAATTAAGTTTATATAAGTTATATAACTAAATATAAGTTTTGTAACTAGCAGGCAGATTCGAGATTTTTTAAAAATTTGTCATTCTGAACTTGGTTTATGGGAAAAGATGCTGCAACAACTTTGAATTATTACAGCTACTTCTTTAAGATTGTTAAATTTGGAGCATCTACCACATCAGATATTAACAGAAATTAAAACATTTGAAATTATAATGGCTAGCCAGTTGAATAAAAATAATTGCTGGATTTCTTCTTTACTCTTTAAACTAGAGACGGATCAAGGATATAAATACCAAAGTAAAACCATAAAACAATAATTTTGGATCAAGGAGTGTCTTTCTAAAGAAGAACCAAGCTAGAAACCCTAAAGACAAATACTGGTGAATTTTTCTGACAAATAACTAAAATGTCTGCACAATCCCAAATAACATTTAAAAATGCCAAAACTAAGACAGATACTTATAATACACATGCTAAAAAAAATTTACTTTTTTTAATGTAGAAAAAGTTCCTACAAGTCAGTAAGAAAAAGAAAACTGGCCTTTAAAAAATGGACCAAAGTTGGGGCGCCTGGGTGGCTCAGTTGAGCATCCAACTTCAGCTCAGGTCATATAATCTCTTGAGTTCAAGCCCTGCATCCGGCTCACTGCCTCACTGCGTCAGCGTGCTGTGTTAGCACAGGGTCCGCTTCAGAGCTTCTATCCCTGTCTCTCTTTGCCCCTCCCCCACTTGCACGCTCTTTCTCAAAAATAAACATGAAAAAAAATAAAAATTAAAAATGGGCCAAAGCTTATGAATGGTACGTTCACAAGTAACAGCAGCATTACATGCTCTTGATCAAGATGTAGACCAGTGGAGCATCTTTGCAGGACACTGTGGCAGTATGTGTCAAAATGTATAATTTGTATACCTATTGATCTAGCAATCTCACTTCTAGGAATTTATCCTACAGATAACTTGCACAATTATGTAAAAATGTTGGCAAGAATGTTCATTGCTGAAATACTTGTAATAGTAAGAACTGTAAATAACCTAAACATTATAGTAAATAAGATGGGTTAAATCAAGTATAGTATCTCTAGATAATATAATATTAAACAGCTGTATGTGCCAATATGGAAAGACCTCCAAATTGATCAAGTAACAAAAACTAGGTGCATAAATACACAATAGTGTATAGTTATATTTTCCTTTTTAAAAATAATATGCATATCCTTAATTAGGCATAGAAAACTTTTGCAAGGAAACATAGTAACTGGGATAGGGAGACTTTTTAGTTTAAACTCTCATGTTTGAGTTTTGATTGACTGCATATATTTAAATTATTATGAATGAAGACTACTCAGGGCACCTGATGACTCAGTCAGTTAAGCATCCCAACTTCAGCTCAGATTGTGCTCTCATGGTCAGTGGGGTTCGAACCCTGCATCAGGCTCTGTGCTGACAGCTCAGAGCCTGGAGCCTGCTTTGGGTTCGTTCTCCCGCTCCCGCTCCCCTGCCCGTGCTCTGTGTCTGTCTCTCTGAAAAATAAATAAATATTAAAAAAAATAATAAAGAATAAAGACTACTCAAAAAATGGAATGGTAGCTGTCTAGACTAAATAATGATTAGTTTATAATCATGAAGGCACTGAATATTTGAATGTCTATAGTTTTTTTACAGATACATTTTGAAATATATAAATTACTTGAAATTGTCTAATATATAGAAGGATATAGACTTTCCCTGCACATCATGGGGCAGACTAGAGCTGGGTGGAATGTAATGAAACAGTTTAACCAAGTAGAAGGAAGTGTCTAAAGATTGCAGTATCTAAAAATTGAGCTGGTTGTCTCATGAGGTGGTGAGTGCTCCATCACCACAAGTAAGAAAGAAGAGGATGAGTAGTCATGGGTTGACTTGTCATAGGAAAGTCATGGAATTAGAGTTATAGGTGAGGTATCCTTGCAATGTTCTAGGATTCTCTGAATCAGTGTGTACTTCCCAGAATTGGTAGCTCTCAGCCAGTTTGTAAGACTTTTGGAAATTTAGCACACATAGGTCTTTTAACCCTTATCCTTCTTTCAGTTAGGGCTTCCTCTATGTGGAGGACTGGATGATTGTCCAAAGCTGAAGGCAGAACTCCATGATCTTGATAATAAAGCTAGGTCCCAGATTTTAACTGGTAAATGAAGTCTTAATAAGCTGTTAAGTGTGTGTGTGTGTGTGTGTGTGTGTGTGTATAAGTGAAACAGGATATTATTACAAGATTGCTAAATTTTTACTATGAAAAAAGATATAAATTGAAAGTCTACAATAGAACTCAGTTGAATGGCTCATTCTAGAAAAAATGTAGAATAGCAGTGGAAAAGCTAAAGAAAAACAGTTCAAGGAGAATTTTGATGTAAAATTGTCTTATCAATGATAGTAATTTACTTTTGGTCTTAATTTCAAGAGATTCCTTTAATATTTAAGAAACTAGTTTTAGTTAAAATGTAAATAAATGATCTTATACACAAATCTTTATTTCTGTGCTTTACACTGTAAATAATTCAGGTAGGCCTGCAAGTAGTAATATGCAGCATTGGTTTTAAGCCCATTTGGATTTTCTGAAGCTATATGTTTTGGTCTTAATTTTTCCAAAAATGAAATGTTTTTAACACTGTAGTTCTTATCATATTACTTCTTTAACTTTAGTTGAGTCTTTGTAACTTCTTAAAAAGCATCCTTCTGTTTCTGGCTTTACATTTCACTAAACTTGTTGAGAAACAATGGCAGGAATAGCCTTTGCAAGAGCATTTTTCAAATTAGACTCACAGCAATCTCCTGCAAGACCCTTCTCTTCTGTTTAAATCCTCCTTGGCTATGCTAAGACTGACAACAATGATGAACAAAAGGTTTAACATTAGTGACGTTAAGAACTGTCCCTCTTTCTCCAAATAACCAAGGAATTCTTTTCTATTTTTAATATATTTATTTTTTAAGTAAGCTCCACGCATGCAGGGCTTGAACTCACCACCCTGTGATCAAGAGTTGCATGCTTCACAGACTGAGCCAGACAAGTGTCCCCAGATAACCAAGGGATTCTAAGCACCACAATGATTCTGTGCTTTCAGATTTTTTTTATATATTGGTATAGAATCAGTAATTACTTAAAAGTGACCCGTTGCAGAATTTACCTATTTTGTCTAGAATTACTGAAGAGCGATAATGTGTGCTATTAAAATGAAGAATGTCAAGGAGTGTGGCCCTCTTCTCTCTCCGCAATGGTGTGTGCTCATCCATTGATATCCATGTACTCCAAAAAGGGGGAGTCATCTGGCAAAAATGTTACTCTGCCTGCTGTATTCAAGGCTCCCATTCAGCCAGATATCGTGAACTTTGTTCACACCAGCTTGTGCAAAAACAACAGCCATATGCTGTCAGTGAATTAGCAGGTCATCAAACCAGTGCTGAGTCTTGGGGTACTGGCAGAGCCATGGCTCGAATTCCTAGAGTTCGAGGTGGTGAGACTCACCATTATGGCCAGGGTGCTTTTGGAAATATGTGTCAAGGGGGCCGCATGTTCGCACCAACCAAAACCTGAAGCCATTGGCACCGCAGAGTGAACACAACACAGAAGCAATATGCCATCTGCTCTGCCCTGGCTGCCTCAGCCTTACCAGCACTGGTCATGTCTAAAGGTCGTCGTATTGAGAAGGTTCCAGAACTTCCTTTGGTGGTTGAAGATAAAGTTGAAGGCTACAAGAAGACTAAGGAGCCATTTTGCTTCTTAAGAAACTTAAAGCCTGGAATGATATCAAAAAGGTCTATGCGTCTCAGCGAATGAAAGCTGGCAAGGGCAAAATGAGAAACTGTTGTTGTATCCAGCGTAGGGGACCCTGCATCATCTATAATGAGGACAATGGTATCATCAAGGCCTTCAGAAGCATCCCCAGAATTACTTTGCTTAATGTAAGCAAACTGAACATTTGAAACTTACTCCTGGGGGGCATGTGGGACGTTTCTGCATCTGGACTGAAAGTTCTTTCCACAAGTTGGATGGTTTCTATGGCACATGGCATAAGGCTGCCTTCCTCAAGAGTAACTACAACCTTCCCATGCGTAAGATGTTTAATACAGACCTTAGCAGAATCTTGAAGAGCGCTGAGATCCAGAGAACCCTCCGAGCACCACGCAAGAAGATGCATCACAGAGTCTTCAAGAAGAATCCACTGAAAAACCTGAGAATCGTGTTGAAGGTGAACCCATATGCAAAGACCATGCACTGGAACACCATTCTTCACCAGGCCAAGAATTACAAACTCCAGATGGATAAGGCCGCAGCAGCCTTAGAAGCCAAATCTGAGGAGAAGGGTGTTCCAAGCAAAATTTGTATGGAACCACAAAAGACCCCAAATACCCAAAGTAATATTGAAGAAGACCAAAGCGGGAGGCATCACAATCCCAGACTTTAGCCTCTACTACAAAGCTGTAATCATCAAGACAGCATGGTATTGGCACAAAAGCAGACACATAGACCAATGAAATAGAATAGAGACTCCAGATTGGACCCACAAAAGTATGGCCAACTAATCTTTGACAAAGCAGGAAAGAATATCCAATGGAAAAAAGACTGTCTCTTTAGCAAATGGTGCAGGGAGAATTGGACAGGAACATACAGAAGAATGAAACTAGACCACTTTCTTACACCATTCACAAAAATAAACTCAAAATGGATGAAGGGCCTGAATGTGAGACAGGAAACCATAAAAACCCTAGAGGAGAAATCAGGAAAAAACCTCTCTGACCTTAGCCGCAGCAATTTTTTACTTGACACATCTCTAAAGGCAAGGGAATTAAAAGCAAAAATGAACTATTGGGACCTCATGAAGATAAAAAGCTTCTGCACTGCAAAGGAAACAATCAACAAAACTAAAAGGCAACCAACGGAATGGGAAAAGATATTCGCAAATGGCATATTGGACACACAAAGGGCTAGTATCCAAAATCTATAAAGAGCTCACAAACTCCACACCTGAAAAACAAATAATCCAGTGAAGAAATGGGCAGAAGACATGAATAGACACTTCTCTAAAGAAGACATCCAGATGGCCAACATGCACATGAAAAGATGCTCAACGTCACTCTTCATCAGGGAAATACAAATCAAAACCACACTGAGCTATCACCTCACGCCAGTCAGAGTGGCTGAAATGAACAAATCAGGAGACTATAGATACTGGCGAGGATGTGGAGAAATGGGAACACTCTTGCACTGTTGGTGGGGATGCAAACTGGTGCAGGCTCTCTGGAAAACAGTTTGGAGGTTCCTCAAAAAATTAAAAATAGATCTACCCTATGACCCAGCAATAGCACTGTTAGGAATTTATCCAAGGGATACAGGAGTGCTGATGCATAGGGACACTTGAACCCCAATGTTTATAGCAGCACTTTCAACAATAGCCAAATTATGGAAAGAGCCTAAATGTCCATCAACTGACAAATGGATAAAGACATTTATCCTACTTGGCAATGAGAAAGAATGAAATATGGCCTTTTGTAGCAACGTGGATGGAACTGGAGAGTGTTATGCTAAGTGAAATAAGTCATACAGAGAAAGATACCATATGTTTTCACTCTTATGTGGATCCTGAGAAACTTTACAGAAGACCATGGGGGAGGGTAAGGGGGGAAAAAAAGGGAAGGAGGCAAATCATAAGAGACCTTAAAAACTGAGAATAAACTGAGGGTTGATGGGGGGTGGGAGGGAGGGGAAAGTGGGTGATGGGCATTTAAGAGGGCACTTGTTGGGATGAGCACTGGGTGTTGTATGGAAACCAATTTGACAATAAATTTCATATTAAAAAAATAAACTTTTAAAAATAAATAAAAATAAAATTATTAAAAAAATAAAATGAAGAATGTGGAAAAGCATTTTGACATCAGTATATCCTTTCTACTGATACACAGACTTATTTTGGCAAAAAGTTATTAAGCACTTTCTTTTCTATGTTTTTAACAGTATTTTTGAAGTGTGATTTACATACCATAAAGTATACTTATTGAAAATATACAGGGATGCCTGGGTGGCTCAGTTGGTTAAGCATCTGACTTCGGCTCAGGTCATGATCTTGCAGTTTGAGTTCAAGCCCTGCGTCAGGCTCTGGGCTGGCGGCTGGGAATCTGGAGCCTGCTTCTGATTCTGTGTCTCCCTATCTCTCTGCTCCTCCCCTTTTCACGCTCTGTCTCTGTGTCAAAAATAAACATTAAAAAAATTTTTTAATAAAAAAAGACAATATACAATATAATAATTTTCAGCAAATTTACCAATTGTGTGAGTAGCACCACAACCTAGTTCTGAAACATTCTGTCACCTCAGTAAGATCCCTTGTGCCCATTTACAATTAGTTTCATTCCCACAATTTGTCCTCCCTTCCTCTGCCCCTCTGCCCCCACCCAAACCTCAGACAACTACTAATTTACTATTTTCTGAATGTTAACTAAATATTTCTGTACATTTACCTTTACTGGACATTTCGTATCAATGGAATCATACAATATATGTTCTGTGACTGGCTTATTTCACTTAACATAATATTCTTTTTTTTCTAATGTTATTTTTGAGAGAGCGCAAGCTGGGGAGTGATAGAGGGGGCAGAGGATCTGAAGCAGGCTCTGTACTGACAGCAGCGAGCCCAGTGCAGGGCTGGAATTCATGAACCACAAGATCATGACCTGAGCCAAAGTTGGACACTCAACTGACTGAGCCACCCAGACACTCCACTTAGCATAATATTCTTGAGGCTCATCCATGTTGTAGCATGCATCAATATTTTATTCTTTTTTAAGTGCCAAATAATACTCTATTGCATATCACATTTTGTTCACTTATTCCTTGGTTCATAGACATTTGGGTTATTTCCAACTATTATGAATAATGCTGCTATGAGCATTTGTACACAAGTCTTTGTATGACAATGTATTTTATTTCTCTCAGATAGGGACCTAGGAGTGGAATTGCTGGATCATATTCTAAATTTATGTTTAATGTTTTAAGAAATTGCCAAAATTTTTCCAAAATGATTGCATCATTTTACATTCTCATTGTCTATATGAGAATCCTAGTTTCTCCACATCCTTGCCAGCATATGGTATTGTTATGTTTTTATTTTCCTAGTCATTCTAGTGAATTTGTGATGCTGTTTCTTAATGACTAATAATGCTAGACATTTTTCATATACATATTACCCATTTGTATGTCTTCTTTGGTTAAATATCCATGTCTTTTGCCCATTCTTTATTGGGTTGTTCTTCTTGAGTTGTAAGAGTTCTTTTTATATATTATCAGTACATGTCCTTTATCAGATATATTACTGGGAGTGAAGGGTTTTGTTCTGTCCTTCAGATCAATTCAGCCAGCACCAAAGCTGATGGTTTCATTACTGTTGTGGCAACCCCACCAGAGGGGTAGGAGGAGTAGGGTGTAGGCCCAGGCAAGAGTGCCACAAACTCCCATTATTGTTTACTAAATTTCATCAGTTTTTCACAAATAAGTGTCTCTCAATTTGTTTGTTTGCCTTTGGTCAGTTTCTAGATCCCTAAAATGACTGTTCTGGCAATTTTGTCTACCTTCATATTGTTTTGTTTGGGAGATCATTTGCAGATAGATCCCTGTGTTTTATCACTGGAAGTCAGCAGTGGGTCTTGACTTCATTTTATATAGAGAATTTAACTTTTTATGATAACCTTCATTTTTCCTGGTATAACAGTGATACATGTCTAGTGTATAAAATTTAGGAAATAGAAGTAAAAAAGTAATAAGATTCTGTAACAGAAATAAACACGTACTATGTGTGCTTATGTCCTATAGGTTCATTTTTCTATGAACCTATAGTTATAAAAACAGATGAGACTTGACATTAGTTTCATAGAATTCTTTTTTCTCCCAAGTAACAATATACTGTGAATATCTAGAGGTCCCATTTGTCTAAGATAGGAGTCTTGCTCACTGTTACTTGCCACTCCCCTGTGTTTGGAGACCAGGCTAGAGGGAGGACAGGCTGGAACGAGGTCCCAGTTTTTCTTCAACATTGCCAAATTGCCCTCCAGATATTTTAACCAGTTTATTATCCACTGCTTCTTACCAATATTTTCTCTTTTCAAAGAAATTTGCATTAGTAGAATGGATGACAAATAGCATCACATTGTTTTTGCCTATCTTTGATTGTTAGGATCTTCACCACCTCCTGAGAAAATCTGTTCTGTCTTTAGAAGGGACTATCATTTCTTCTTTTTGTCTTAAAACCTGTCTCCAGATAACTGGTTTAAGTTATCACTTTCTAGTTTTGTCCTCTGAACTACATGGAAGCTCTTTTAAAATCTAGAAATGTTTTGACCTCAAATTTTCCCGTTTGAGGGTAATTATACCAGGTTCTTCATTCCTTCCTCATATAACATGGTTATATTTTTTTAATTATTAATTTTTAAATTTAAAATTTTTTTCTTTTTAAAAATTTATTTGCTTGTCACTTCATCAAAGTCTTCCCAGCCCTTTATTAATTGGTTAAAATTTGTCCTTGGATAGTTTTCTCAAGTAAGGTTCAAGTGTATAATATTTTCTTAGCCTTTGTATATTCAAACTATAGCTTTTGTAGTTGGACAGCTGGTTATTAAATTTGGCGCATGTGGTCTTTCCTTAAATATTTTTTAGGTCTTATTCCACTGTCTTCTGATGTTAAATACGGCAGTCTGTTAGTTTGAGGCTACTCTTATTTTCTTTCCTTATTATGACATTTTTACTTGGCTGCCCAAAGGACTTGTTATTGTTAGTCTAGTAATTTCCCTAGAATACATCTTCATGTGGACTGTTCTGGATCTAAGGTGTGCCTTTTCAATTTGTGGATTCAAGGCTTTAATTGAAACAAAGTTTTTATCAATTACTACTTTTTTAATGTTTATTTAATTTTAAGAGAGAAAGAGCACTAGCAGGCAAGGGGCAGAGAGAGAGAGAGACAGAGAGGGAGAGAGGGAGGGAGACAGAATCCGAAGCAGGCTCTGCCCTATGTGGGGCTTAAACTCCTGAACTGTGAGAGCATGACCTGAACCAAAGTTGGGCACTTAACCAATTGAGCCACCCGGCACCCCTCCAAATTATTTCTTTAAATATTCTCCATTATTTGGTTTTCTTCTTTGAAGACTCTAATAACACATATATTGGAGCTCATTAAACTGATTTTCTGTAGTTATCTTTTAAATCCTTGTCATTCATTTCTTAATGTTTCATTATATCTACTTTTCTCATTTATGTCCTCTGTATCCCTTACTGGGCCATTAATGGTTTCTATTCCCCTTTGTTGTGCTCTTTATAATTTAGTCTTCATTTCTGAAATATTTTTTCTTCCCTTTATGATTCTGCCAGTTTCCATATCACATTTCTCCTTGGACTGATTATCTCTTCCCTACATTTTTGCATTTCTGCTTTCTATCTTTTCATTATTGTAATAAATTCATTAACTTTTATTTTAATTGTGGTAAAATGTCCATAACATAAAATTTACCATTTTAACCATTTTTTTATGTCAATTCAGTTGCAGTAGCACATTCATAATGTTGTGTAACAATCCTTAACTCTCCTTAACAACATATCATACACTTTCAGAACTTTGCATAATCTCCAACATAAACTTGTTACCCATTAAATAATCGCCCATTCCCTCCCCCCTCAGCCCCTGGTAACCATTGTTCTACTTCCTATTTCTGTGAATCTGCCTATTCTAGGTATCTCAGAAGTAAAAACATACTTTTTGTCCTTTTGTGTCTGTTTTATTTAACTTTGATAATGTCTTCAGACTTCATCAGTGTTATAGCATGTGTCAGAATTTCATTCCTTTATAAAGCTGAGTAATATTCCATTGTGTGTATACATCCCACATTTTGTTTATTCATCTGTTGATGGACATTTGTATTATTTTTACTTTTTGGCTATTATGAGTAATGCTGCTGTGAACATAGGGGTACATCTATCTGAGTCGTTGCCTTTAAGGAATAGTCCCAGAAGTGAAATTGCTGAATCACATGGAAGTTTTATATTTAACTTTTTTGAGGAACCCACTGTTTTTCATAGTCCTATACAATTTTTACATTGCCACCAGTGATGAAAAAAGGTTCCAATTTTTCTACATCCTAGTCAGCACTTGTTCTGAGTTTTTTTGTTTGTGTTTTTTTTTTTTTTGTTTTGTTTGATTTTTATTTAAGAGCGAGATCCGACAATCCTAGGATCATAAATCAAGAATACAACACTCAACCGATTGAGCCACTCAGGCGCCCCTTGGGGTTTTTTTGTTTTTGTTTTTTGTTTTTTAATAATAGCCATGTTAATGGATGTGAAGCAACGTCTCACTGTGGGTTTGTTTTATTTTTGTTAAATTGCTGAATGATCCTGATATATTTTTTGAAGGATGTTTTTATTTTTTTTTTGACATTGCATCTTTTTTTTTTTAAGTTTTTATTTAAATTCCAGTTAACACACGGTGTAATATTAGTTTCAGGTGTACAATATAGTAATTCATCACTTCCATATACTACTTGGTGCTCCTCACAAGTGCACTCCTTAATCCCCATCACCTAGTTAACACCCCTCCACACCTCCCCTCTGGTAACCATCAGTTTGTTCTCTATAGTTAAGAGTCTGTTTCTTGGTTTTTCTCCCTCTCTTTTTTTCCCTTTGTTCATTTATTTTGTTTCTTAAATTTGACATACAAGTGTAATCATATGGTATTTGTCTTTCTGACTTATTGACTTAGCATTATACTCTCTAGCTCTATCCATGTTGTTGAAAATGGCAAGATTTCATTTTTTGATCACTGAGCAATATTCCATTGTTTATACATACCACATCGTTATCCATTCATCTGTAGATGGACATTGGGCTCTTTCCATACTTTGGCTGTTGCCAAGAGTGCTGCTATAAACACAGAGGTGCATGTGCCCCTTTAAATCAGCATTTCTGCATCCTTTAGATAAATACCTAGTGGTGCAATTGCTGGGACATAGGGTAGATCTATTTTTTTAATTTTTTGAGGAACCTCCATACTGATCCCCAGAGTGGCTGCACCAGATTGCATTCCCACCAGCAGAACATAAGGGTTGCCCTTTCTCCACATTCTTGCCAACATCTTTGTCTCCTGAGTTGTTAATTTTACTGTTTACATTCTGAATAGTGTGAGGTGTTACATCATTGTGGTTTTGATATGTATTTCCCTGATAATGAGTGATGTTGAGCATCTTTTCATGTGTTTATTAACCATCTGAATGTCTTCTTTGGAAAAGTGTTCATGTCTTTTCCCATTTCTTCACTGGATTATGTATTTTTTGGGTGTTGAGTTTGATAAGTTCTTTGTAGATTTTGGATGCTAACCCTTTATCCAATATGTTATTTGCAAATATCTTCTCCCCGTCAGTTGCCTTTTACTTTTGCTCATTGTTTCCTTCACTTTGCAGAAGGTTTTTATCTTGATGAGGTCCCATGTCAGGTAATAAGTTGCTACAGCCAAGGTCAAAGTGGTTGTTGCCTGTTTTCTCCTCTAGGATTTTGATGGTTTCCTGTCTTACATTTAGGTCTTTCATCCATTTTGACTTTATTTTTGTGTGTGGTGTAAGAAAGTGGGCCAGGTTCGTTCTTCTGCATGTTGTTTTCCAGTTCTCTCAGCGCCATTTGCTGAGAAGACTTTTTTCCATTGGCTATTCTCTCCTGCTTTGTCGAAGATTAGTTGGCCATACATTTGTGGTTCCATATCTGGTTCCTCTATTCTGTTCCAATGATCTACATGTCTGTTTCTGTGCCAGTACCATATTGTCTTGATAATTACAGCTTTGTACTATAGCTTGACATCCAGAATTGTGATGCCTCCAGCTTTGGTTTTCTTTTTCAACATTCCTTTGGCTATTCAGGGTCTTTTCTGGTTCCATACAACTTTTAGAATTATTTGTTCTGGTTCTGTGAAGAATGCTGGTGTTACTTGGAGGGATTGTATTGAATCTGTAGAGTGCTTTGGGTTAATACCAACATTTTAACAATACTTGTTCTTCCAATCCATGAGCAAGGAATGTTTTTCCATTTCTTTGTGTCTTCTTCAATTTCTTTTCTAAACTTTCTATGACTTATTCCTAGGTATTTAGGGTTTTTGGTGCAATTGTAAATGGGATTGATTACTTGATTTCTCTTTCTGTTGTTTCATTATTGTATAGAAATGCCACAGATTTCTATAAGTTGATTTTGTATCCTGCAACTTTGTTGAATTCATGTATCAGTTCTAGCTGGTGAGTTTTCCACATGAAGTATCATGTTGTCTGTGAAGAATGAAAGTTTGACTTCTTCCTTGTTGATGCCTTTTATTTCTTCTTGTTTGATTGCTGAGGTTAAGGCTTCCAATACTATGTTGAACAGTGGTGAGAGTGGACATCCCTGTCGTGTTCCTGACTTTTGGGGGAAGTGCTCAGTTTTTCCCCATTGAGGATAATATTAGCTGTGGGTCTTTGATATGTGGCCTTTATGATATTGAGGTTTGTCCCTTCTATCCCTACTTTCTTAAGGGTTTTTTATCAAGACAAGATGTTGTATTTTGTCAAATGCTTTTTCTGCACTTACTGAGAGGATCATGTTTTTATTTTTTCTTTTAATAATGTGATGTATCACATTGATTTATGCATATTGAACCAGCCCTGCAGCCCAGGGATAAATCCCATTTGATCGTGATGAATAATTCTTTTAATGTATGTTGGATTCGATTTGCTAATATCTTACTGAGAGTTTTTTTATCCATGTTCATCAGGGAAACTGATCTGTAATTCTCCTTTTTAGTGGGGTTTTGGTTTTGGAATCAAGGTAATGCTGGCCTCATAGAATGAGTTTGGAAGTTTTCCTTCCATTTCAAAAGAACAGCTTCAAAAGAATAGGTATTAATTCTTTAAATGTTTGGTACAATTCCCCTGGGAAGCCTTCCAGCCCTGGACTCTTGTTTGTTGGGAGCAGAAGCTTTTTATTTTGATGAAGTCCTAATAGTTTATTTTTGCTTTTGTTTCCCTCGTCTCAGTAGTCCTATTTGAAAGAAGTTGCTATGGCCAGAGGTTACTGCTTGTGATCAGTGTAGTTTTGATTGACATTTCCCTAATTATATTGAATATCTTTTCATGTGCTTATTGACCGTCTGTATATTGTCTTTAAGAAATATCTATTCAACTTTTTTCCCAATTTATGAAATGGATTGTTTGGTTTTTTTGACTGCTGAGTGCTAGAAATAATTCACATAGTCTGGATATTAATTCCTTATCACATACAAGATTTGCAAGTATTTCTTCCTATTCTGTGGGTTGTCTTTTTAAGTTGTTAACTTTGATAAACTCAAATTTATATGTTATTATTGCTTGTCTTTTAGTGTCATTTCCTTATTCTATTTTGTTCTGTTTGTTGGGTTACAATTTCCATCTGCTTCTTGGCAAGGTTTTTCTGATGAGTTATTTTAGGAAAGTCATGCTTTTTTATACTTTTTTTCAAGTACTGTCTCTGTATAGTTGCTGGTAATGTTCCTTTTTTCTTACTCATATTTCAGTGAGATGGATTTTTGTGATATCAGTAGCAAGAGGCTCCTGTGGGGTGTAGTGATCAGGGGCTAAGGCAGCTTTTCAAGTTACACAGCCCTGGGACTCTTTCTATTGCTACCAAAAGGACTGTTTTCTTAAACATGGCTTCTGTTTGCCCATCTTTCCTTTGCCTCTCATAAGCCAACCTGCATTAGGAGGGCTCTGCTGTCTTTTCTTCATAAACTTGCTCTCCAAGGGAATGCATTCACTATAGATAGTGTATTTTTCTGTGCTTCTTGATATCTCCCCCTTTGATGTCCTTGTAGCTACCGTAGCACTTTCTGCACCTTCTTTCCTCTCTCTTTAAGCAATTGAGCTCCATTCATCTCCCTCTTAAAGTGTACTATATGTTTAAAACAAAAACTGTAAGGGATTTTAAAGACCTTTCACTGCTGCATCCCCACTGGACCTCTCCAGCCTCCTCACAGTACTGGTGTGATGTCTGCAGTAAACTTCCTGCCCCACCTTCCCCTTCAGCAGCACTTACATACAAATTGAAGTTTACAGGTTTTCTGTCTTCTGTTACTTTTCTTCATCCTTTTCTTAGTCTGTGTGGTTTCAGAAGTGATAAAACTTACAAGATTTTTATTGGGTTTTTTTAAATCCTTTTTTGAACATTTCGGTGATGTAATATAGTATAATATAATCCTTAGATAATATAAGGACTTATCTTTTTAATCTTTTTTGCCTAAGTTGTAGGCTTTAGTTGAACTTATTTGTGAGACACAAGATGATACAAGATACTTTTAAGTATGTTTATTTTCATAATCAGTTAAAAAAACTTTTCTGGATTAAGCCTTACCTTTCTATAAATGTTAAATATTTTTGAGTCTTAATTTCTCCCATGAGAGACCTCCTTTGACATGAAGATTTTCTTTTTTAAGTGAGGTATAGTTGATATAGGATACTTTAGTTTCAGGTATACAATGGAATGATTCAATATTTACGTAACTTTCCAGGTGACTGCTACACTAAGTCTAGTTTGCATCTGTCATCATACATAGTTATAAAATTTTTCTTTTGTGGTGAGAACTTCTAAGATAAACTCTCTTAGCAACTTTCAAATGTGCAGTACAGCATTATTAATTGCAGCCACCGTGCTGTACTTCACATCCCCATGACTTAATTATTTTTATAGCTGGATTTGTACCGTTTGATCTCCCTTCACATCTAGCAACCGCCAATCTGTTCTCTGTATTTATGAGCTCATGAGTTGTTGGTTTAGGTTCCATATAAAAGTGAGATTATGCGGTATTTGTCTTTCTCTGTCTGGCTTATTTTATTTACTGTAATGTCCTCAAGGCCCATAAGTATTGTCAAAGATGGAAAGATCTCGTTCATCCCTAAGGATAAATAATATTCCATGTGTGTGTGTACCACCTTTTTTATCCATTCATTCTTTGATGGACACTTAGATTGTTTCCATGACTTGGCTATTGCAAATAATGCTTCAATGAACATGGAGGTGCACATATCTTATTGAATTAGTGTTTTTGTCTTCTTCAGATAAATACCCAGAAGTAGAATTGCAGGTTCACATGGTAGTTCTTTTTTAAATTTTTTGAGGAACTTCCATACTGTTTTCCATAGTGGCTGCACCTAATTAAAATCCTACTAGGAACAAACAAGGGTTACTTCTTCACCACATTTTTGCTAGCACTTGTTATCTCATTTTATAGCCATTCTAACATATCTCTTAAAATAGCCATTCTAACAGATGTGATGTGATATCTCAATGTGGTTTTGATTTGTATTTCTCTGATTAGTGAGGTTAAGCATCTTTTCATGTACCTGTTGGCCATCCATTTGTCATATTTGGAAAAATGTCGATTCAGATCTTCTGCCCATTTTTTTAATCAGATTTTTTGTTTTGCTCTTCAGTTGTGTGAATTCTTTATACATATTAACCTATTTTCAGATATGATTTGCAAATATTTTCTCTCGTTAGGTTGTCTTTTTATTTTGTTAATGGTTTTCCTTGCTGTGTAGAAACTTTTTAATTTCATGTAGTCCCACTTATTTTTGCTTTTCAAATCCAAAGAAATTAAAGCTAAGAGTGATTTCAAGGAACTTACTGCCTGTGTTTTCTTCTAGGAGTTTTATGGTTTCAGGTGTTATGTTCAAGTCTTTGCTCCATTTTGAGTTAATTTTTGTGTATTATATAAAATAGTAGTATAGTTTTATTCTTTTGCATGTGGCTGTCCAGTTTTTCCAATATCACTTATTGAAGAGACTGTCCTTTTTCCATTGTACATTTTTGGCTCCTTTGTTGTAAATTAATTCACCAAATATGTGTGGATTTATTTCTGGAGTCTGTATTCTGTTAGATCTATATGTTTTTACTGCCTATACCACATTATTTTGATTACTATAACTTTATAATGCAGTTTGAAATTAAGAAGTGTGCTGCCCCCAGTTCTGTTCTTCCTCAAGATTGCTTTGACTATTTGGGTCTTCTGTGGTTGCATACAAATTTTAGAATTATTCTATTTCTGTGGAAAATGCTATTGGAATTTTGATAGAGATTGTGTTGAATTTGTAGATTGCTTTAGGTAGTATGGACATTTTAACAATATTCTTCCGATCCATAAGCATGGATTATCTTTCTATTCATTTGTGCTATCTTTATGCTTTCTAAAAATAGAATGTTTCATGTACTTTGTTGGATTCATTATCCATGGATTCTAGCTTAAGAATCCTTGTTTAGATCTACAGAGAATGTAGATACTGCTAGATGCTACAACATGTTGTGTAATAAGATACCCCAAAAGTGCTTTGATTTTTAAAATTAATGACCTAGATTTGGAAAAATTGATTTACAGAATGTTGCTTATTTCCTTAACAATATATTGAATAAATGTATTGTTTACTCAATACATTGAATAAATGTTGAAATTCTGATAGCATTATTTGAGATGGGATTCCCCCCTCCCCGTATCATGAAAATAAATAAATAAATTCATAGATAGGTATTCTGAGTGGACTCCATAATGTCATCAGAATGCAAGTCTCTCTTTTTTTCTATTTTACCATCCTTAGAGTTTAGCTTCTAGTTTCTGGGTGGCTACATAGTCACAAGATGGATACTAGGCACTATATCTGTCATCTAAGCAGAGAACAAGGGATATGGGGATCAGCATGAGCTGTCCTTCCTTTTAAGGAGTTTTTTCTGGTGGTCCTAACAACTTCCATTTATATCTCATTGGTTAAACTTACATATATGACTATCCATATCTATAAGAATAATGCTGCAAGGTGGTATATTTTAACTGGGTGCGTTGTTCCCCACCCTATCAAACAAAATTAGAGTTCTATGAATGGGGAAGAGGAGAAAAATTACCTATTAGTAAGCAACTACAAACTCTGCCGTAATGTCTTCTCAAAGAATTGGTTACCCAAAGAAATTTTTTTTAATGTTTTTATTTATTTTTGAGACAGAGACAGAGCACGAGCCAGGGGAGGGGCAGAGAGAGAGGGAGACATAGAATCTGAAGTAGGCTCCAGGCTCTGAGTTGTCAGCACAGAGCCCGACGCGGGGCTCGAACTCACAGAGTATGAGATCATGACCTGAACTAAAGTTAGACACTTAACCAACTGAGCCACCCAGGCGCCCCTACCCAAAGAAATTCTTAACATTTTTCATCATTGACTCTTTTCTGGTTGTGTGATAGGTACTTTAACATTTGTTACCTTATTAAACTCTCCTAACACTTTAGGAGGTGTTACTGCATTTAATAGATGAGGACCCAATCTTGGTTTAGGTGGAAAAATTTTAAAACATGAAGACCCAGTCTTGGTGTAGATGAAAAATTTTATATAGTCAATAGGCTGAATGTGATGATTTGGCTGCAGTACTGTCCTCCCAGTGACCCCTAAGTTGACTCTGCTGTTATGGCTGGACAGAGACCATGGGTCATCCTTCTTATTGTTGCCTTTGCCCCTCTCCAAAGCTGCACATTTGACCAGAGGCTGGCATTCCTGTTGAGAAACATAAGTCAGTGGCAAAACAAGTTTTCAAACCTAGGTACCCTAATTTCAGATGGAGTGCTTTCTCAATGATCCAACCCTATCCAAATTTATATGTTTGTCTATGTCTCTATATAAGTATAATTTCACAGTGTTGTTAATTTTTTAATTGGAATTTGAAGAGATATGTTCCTTTCTCTCCTAATTGTGCTGTCAAAATGGTGTTTCTCCTTGTTAGTAGGCAGTCTTTTTGAGATGTCCCTATTTTTCCCACTTTTTATTTTAAAAAAAAGTATTCATAAAAGTTGAAAGGATAGTAAATGAACATTTCATATATTGTATACTCAAATTGAAAATTAACATTCTACTCTATTTGTGCCCATTCTATGTCTTTGTGTGTATGTACATAGCATATATACATATATACATAGATACACATGTATGCATGCACTTCGTATTCAATTTTAAAGTATTTGAAGACCTGATACTATACCCCAACTTCAGCATGCACCTCATAAGAATAAGGAACATACTACAGGTGAAATAAATTAGATCTTACACAATGTTATGCTACTTAAAAACACTTCTAAAAATTCCATCTAGTATACAACACATGGTTAGATTTCCCCAATTGTCTCAAAGAAATGAGGGTTTTGTTTGTTTTTTTTTTAAACCAAGAACCAATTAAGATTCATATATTACATTTGAAGTTTGTGTATTTTAGTTCCTTTTAACTCTAGAATCTGTCTTTCCCCCATGTCATTGATATTTTGAAGAGTCCAGTTGTCTGTTAGAATGTTCCTCATTCTGGATTTGTGTGCATTGTTTTCCCATGGTCTCTTTCACTTATTCTTTTGGCTCTTGTATTTCCTGTAAACTGTAAGTTAGATTTAGAAGCTAGATTTTCATCAGTTTAAACATTTGTGGCAAGATTACTTTATAAATGATATATTCTGCATTGCATTGCATTAAATCAAGAGCATGTAATGTCATGTCTTAGGATAAATGATGATAAATTTGATTTTTTGAGTTAAGGTGAATATACTCAGGTATCAAGTGTAAGGGACTTTTTTTCTCTAGCAAATACTATGTCATCTTTGATGCTGTGAAGATCCTGTTATCCAACAGCTTTTCACTTGACATTTTAGTGTCCATTGATAATCCTCAATAGGGTCATTTGTTAAATGAGTTAGGGAAGTTGGTGATTTTATGATTCTGTTACTGTTACTCTTCCTACATTTGGATGCAGCATTTTCTGCATGGAGCACCTATACTTAAAAAACAAACAAACAAACAAACAAACAAAAACAACCTCTTTCCTCCTAAATCTCATTTTTTATTTCCACAGTATATTATTAGCACTTATAGTTGTTAGTCCTGGGGTTCCACCTGTTTCAGATTTGGCCCATAGAAGCCTGTTTAATCTAGCCCACAGGTCTTTTTGATACATCCCATTCATCCTTGACCATTTTTTTGCTTTCTGGAACAAGAGATTTCAGGTTTATCTTGTGCTTTCCTTGCACTCCTTTTATTTGGTGGTGGAGTGGCTTTCTACTGCCCACATACATGGTTAGATTTATTAGTCCTAGCCCCAGAGAGTTTTAAGCCCACAGTTCTGAATTTAACCAGCGATGTAATCTGACTGTTCTTCAAAAATCCTGGTACTTAAGTTCTTGGAGGATTGCCTTAAAGAATTACAAGCCATTGACTTCAGTAGTCTCAAATTGATTTTTATATTAAGCTCTGCCAACAAAGAGCTTCATGTAGTGTTGTCCCTTTGGGGCTCATATAGAACCACCGATGTTAAAGGTTCTGGAAATAAACTACCGTGTCATAGTTAAGAGCTCAAACGCTAGAGCCAGAGGACCTGGGGGTTACATTCCCTAACACTTACTAGTTCTGTAAACTTAGACAAGTTCCTTTTTCTTTGTGCCTTAATTGACTTGTCCCAATGGGGATAGTAAACATGCTTACTGATACAGTCAAGATTTAGAGATGTTAATTTTAAAGTACGACAGAGCTGCCATAAAATCAGCACCCAATAAATGTTAGCTATTATAAAACTCAAGGCTTCTGAAACTCAGTGCATTTATGGGATTGATGAAAGTACTCTTTTTTCAGGCCTAATAGAAATATTGATGTTGTTTTTGAGTATCTCTGACTTTATTTTAGGGTGACCAAGAAACTTGTAAATAATCCTATGTTCCTATTTCACAGGAAGAAGAATTTTCTCATTTCTAACAAGGGCAGTGGACTGTCCAGCATGTGCTTTTTGTTCTCACTACTTCCTGTGTGGAGGCAGAATTAAGCATCTGTCCTCAGGACTCGGATTGCCTTAGCGTGACTCTTGGCTACACCACATCCTTGATGTGACCTAGAGCACACCACTTAGATCTTCTGTGACTCTGAAATGGGGAACACAGAAGGCTCTTCTTTTCTGGTGTTTCTTTACTAGGGTTTAATGAATGAAGCTCTCTGAGGTATCTGAAGCCATAACTGATACAGTCCAAAAACTCACTCCATATAAATTAGCCATCATTCTCCTTCTGATTTTCTCTTTTCCAAAATCCTGGCTTTCTATATGCTCCAATTATTCTTTTATTTTTTTTTTCCAAAATACTTTTATCAGTTGGAGGGGTGTGTGTGTGTGTGTGTGCGCGCGCGCGTGTGCACACATGCACATGCGTGAACAGAAATGGATTCTGGCTACCTTAAGCACAAAGAAACTTTACTAGAAAGTTACCACACGGAGGGAACAGCTGAAGCACCAGTGTCAGAGCAGTTCAAGGACCACAGCAGCTCCAACAATGCAGGTGGCAAGAGTTAATCTCATGGTTAATTAACATCTTGTGAGAGCACTGCAGCTGGAACCAATTAGCTCCAGCCTTTTTCTGTGCTTGTGACAGTCCACTCAGGCCTCAGTGTCCTGCAAGAGAAAAAGGTCTAATTGACCTGGTAGGGAGCCTGAGTCCAGTTCTTGCTAAAGAACAGGGTAAGGTGTTCCTTTTCGGTGGCAGTCCCTACAGAGTTACTCATAAGGCTGTAGTCATTCCCCAAAAGACAGGATATGTTACTACAAAAAAAGGAGGAAGTGGAGACTAGGTGACCCCAAACTAACAAATATTGCTATAGTCACAGCATGTTCATTTTGTTGGCTATCTAAATTACTTTTTAGTAAAAAGAAAAAAGGGGGGGGGAATAAAAACTAGATCACCAACTCTTAATTGTAAAAAATGCATATTGGTATAAAATTGAAGAGAAATGGGCTCTAGTTTCAGGCCTTCTCCATGGAGTGCACCACGGGTTTTTGGGTTCTGGTTTCTTTATTCCTAAGGTGATGGTATATGTACTAAATGACCCGTAAGGAGTATTCCAGCAGTAAAATCTCAAAGTTCCCTGTCTTTTTAAATGTAGGAATGTATTTACTTTTACATATGTACATAAACACACCCCATGCGGTCCGGTTTCCAGACTCAAGTGATGAATAGGAATATACACAAACCAAAGTTTAAACAGTTAAGTTTGACTCAATTAGTAATTACAGTTTTTAGCTTGTATTAAATCAAGAAAGATGTGCATTTCAAAAGCTGAAATTCCATAGATATTGACATTTATGAAGAGATAATGATATATTATTGTCTAAGAGTAAAAAATAATTTCAGTTTAAATAGAATTAATCATAAATGACTTTATTTCTTTTTTTATTTTTTATTTTTTTATTTAATTTTTTTTTATTTTTTAATTTTTTTTAATTTTTTTTAATTTTTTTTTATTTTTTTTATATATATGAAATTTATTGACACATTGGTTTCCATACAACACCCAGTGCTCATCCCAAAAGGTGCCCTCCTCAATACCCATCACCCACTCTCCCCTCCCTCCCACCCCCCATCAACCCTCAGTTTGTTCTCAGTTTTTAACAGTCTCTTATGCTTTGGCTCTCTCCCACTCTAACCTCTTTTTTTTTTTTTCCTTCCCCTCCCCCATGGGTTCCTGTTAAGTTTCTCAGGATCCACATAAGAGTGAAACCATATGGTATCTTTCTCTGTATGGCTTATTTCACTTAGCATCATACTCTCCAGTTCCATCCACGTTGCTACAAAAGGCCATATTTCGTTTTTTCTCATTGCCACGTAGTACTCCATTGTGTATATAAACCACAATTTCTTTATCCATTCATCAGTTGATGGACATTTAGGCTCTTTCCATAATTTGGCTATTGTTGAGAGTGCTGCTATGAACATTGGGGTACAAGTGGCCCTATGCATCAGTACTCCTGTATCCCTTGGATAAATTCCTAGCAGTGCTATTGCTGGGTCATAGGGTAGGTCTATTTTTAATTTTCTGAGGAACCTCCACACTGCTTTCCAGAGCGGCTGCACCAATTTGCATTCCCACCAACAGTGCAAGAGGGTTCCCGTTTCTCCACATCCTCGCCAGCATCTATAGTCTCCTGATTTGTTCATGTTGGCCACTCTGACTGGCGTGAGGTGATACCTGAGTGTGGTTTTGATTTGTATTTCCCTGATAAGGAGCGACGCTGAACATCTTTTCATGTGCCTGTTGGCCATCCGGATGTCTTCTTTAGAGAAGTGTCTGTTCATGTTTTCTGCCCATTTCTTCACTGGGTTATTTGTTTTTCGGGTGTGGAGTTTGGTGAGCTCTTTATAGATTTTGGATACTAGGCCTTTGTCCGATATGTCATTTGCGAATATCTTTTCCCATTCCGTTGGTTGCCTTTTAGTTTTGTTGGTTGTTTCCTTTGCTGTGCAGAAGCTTTTTATCTTCATAAGGTCCCAGTAATTCAATTTTGCTTTTAATTCCCTTGCCTTTGGGGATGTGTCGAGTAAGAGATTGCTACGGCTGAGGTCAGAGAGGTCTTTTCCTGCTTTCTCCTCTAAGGTTTTGATGGTTTCCTGTCTCACATTTAGGTCCTTTATCCATTTTGAGTTTATTTTTGTGAATGGTGTGAGAAAGTGGTCTAGTTTCAACCTTCTGCATGTTGCTGTCCAGTTCTCCCAGCACCATTTGTTAAAGAGGCTGTCTTTTTTCCATTGGATGTTCTTTCCTGCTTTGTCAAAGATGAGTTGGCCATACGCTTGTGGGTCTAGTTCTGGGGTTTCTATTCTATTCCATTGGTCTATGTGTCTGTTTTTGTGCCATAAATGACTTTATTTCTACAGTTATTTTATTTTTCCATGACTAAGTGACTACTGAATATTTCTTACTTACCAGAAGGGATAATTATATTTGTTATAAGCTGTTGTATATTTTTTAACACTTTAGGTATAACCTACTGAAGTAGTATAGTAGTTTCAGCCTAAACTATTTATTGCTTCCTACTAGCTGTTTTCTTCACCAACTAGGCTAGATGAGCAAGACTTTATAGTATGTATTTTTGATCGCTGAGGAATTGATTCTGATGACTTAGGAAATACAGCTGCTTTGTTTCATTGTGGGTTTTTTTTAAAACTATTTTTTAAACGTTAACCTGAATTATATTACCAAATAAAAACAAGAATCAGAGGTTCCTTCATTATGATTATATATAACTTTCTATGTGGTATGGCTCTATATTGAGTTAACAGGTAGCTTCGTTTGTAGTCACTTCACAGTCTGTGAGGTCAGTTGCCTGTCTCTTACTTGAAAACTCTCTCATCTATAATGCCAAGATTGTTTATCTACACTGTCTATTAACAGGAAACCCAACATACGGTCTGTAGTTCCAAGTAAAGGACAGAATGAAGAGCAGGGGTTTTTAACAGAAAGAGCACTAATCCAAGGTGTTAAACATAGACAGGATTTCTAAGGAAGTCTTGACTGTCTAATAAAAACTTAAGGAATTCTTATACATAAATAAACTTAAAATAATTTTGTATATATACAAAATTATTTTAAGTTTATTTATCTTGAGGGTGTATGTGAGCTGGGGAGGAGTGGAGGGAAAGGGAGAGAGAGAATCCCAAACAGGCTCCATGCTGTCAGTGCAGAGCCCAACATGAGGCTCGAACTCATGAACCGTGACATCAGGACCTGAGCTGAAATCAAGAGTTGGATGCTTAATCGACTGAGCCACCCAGGTGCCTCTATACAAAATTATTTTATCTTTATCATTCAAAAGTCATTCTTACATATTTTAGGAGATGAGAAATATAGAGAGAATGATTAGATCATCAGACTACCAACCAAACATGAGCCAACCATGATGCCTTCTTAAACAGCAAACTTTAGACACACATTGAGTATGGAAATAATCGAGTGTATCTCCATTTTTTAAAAGAAGAAATCAGAATAATGTCCTGGAAGAAGGATGATGATGATGATGATGGTGGTTGTGATGATTTATAATAATCCCTAGTTAATGAGTGTTCCACATACTCTTCTCATTCCTTTATGTATATGAATTCATTTAAGTGTCCTATATTCCTATGAGATAGGAACTCTTAGTGTCACCATTTCATAGATCAGGAGATAGGCACGCATAAGTTGAGTGGCTTGTCTAAGGTTCACAGCTAATTAGAGCAGAATGGGACTTGAAATAAGAAGCCTGGTTCACAGTTCATGCTTTAAAACACTAAGCTATGTTATGCTAATTGAAATAAGTCATACAGAGAAAGACAGATACCATATGTTTTCACTCTTAGGTGGATCCTGAGAAACTTAACAGAAGACCATGGGGGAGGGGAAGGAAAAAAAAAAAAGGGAGAGAGCCAAACCATAAGAAACTCTTAGAAAACTGAGACTAAACTGAGGGTTGATGGGGGGGGAGGGGAGAGAGGGGAAAGTGGGTGATGGGCATTGAAGAGGGCACCTGTTGGGATGAGCACTGGGTGTTGTTGGAAACCAATTTGAAAATAAATTTCATATTAAAAAAATAAAACACTAAGATGTATTGTCTCTGTAAGAAGACAAAACAAAAGTAAGATAAAATGTGTATGATTTAACCTTATATTGTCAGCTATTTTTAATGCTACATATTGAGAGTATTTTCAAAGTTTTCATTAAATACTAGTTACTTTTTTGGCTTCTTGCTCACCAGCTATACCTGGATGACTGAAATTTCTCCTATGTTCAGTTGAAGGAGATTGATAGGTTTTTAAACCCACACACAAAAAAATGACTAGCTGTTACAAATTTGGCTTAATTAATAAATTCATAATTTCTTTGGTAACAGATTATAATAATTGCCCATACTACTACTCTATAGTAGCTAGCTATCTGTATTAATAGATACTAAGTCTCTATTGTAACTTTACATTTGCAGAATTTTCACTAGAAAAAATCTGGCTTTCAAATATGAACGTTTATAGCAGCACTGTCAGCAATAGCCAAATTACAGAAAGATCCCAGATATCCATCGACTGATGAATGGATACAAAAGATGTGGTATAAATATACAGTGGAATACTACTTGGCAATCGAATAGAATGAAATCTTGCCATTTGCAACAATGTGGATGGAACTGGAGTGTGTTATGCTAAGCGAAATAAGTCAGAGAAAGACAAACATCCTATGATTTCATTCATATATAGAATTTAAGAAATAGACGAACATAGGGGAAGGGAAGGAAAAATAAGATGAAAACAGAGAGAGAGGCAATCCATAAGAGACTTTTTAATAATTTTTTTAATGTTTGTTTTTGAGTGAGAGAATCCAAAGCAGGCTACAGGCTCTGAGCTGTCAGCACAGACCTGATGTGGTTCTTGAACTCACGAACCCGAGATCATGACCTGAGCCAAAGTCAGACACTTAACCAACGGAGCCACCCAGCTGCCCCCATAAGAGACTCCTAAATACAGAGAACAAACTGAGGATTGCTGAAGGAGTGTTGGGTGGGGGATGGACATTAAGGAGGGCACTTGTTGGTATGAGCACTGGGTATCATATGTAGGTGATGAATCACTGGGTTCTCCTGAAACCAATGCTACCCTGTAAAATAACTAACTTGGATTTAAATAAATACTTTTTTAAAAAGATGCATATATCTCTGTGGAAGTTGGTTTGATTCTGTAGGTTATAGATTCAAACTGAGGATACAGGGAGCCTACTCAAAATCAAGATTGTAGAATTAACTTTGTGTCATTATTTGGGTCATACAGTATATAGGATTTATCATAGTATGTTACTGTAATTACATACGAACTACACTAGGACATTAATATAAATCTACTGTAAGGAGAGGAACATGGTCTTAGAGGAGGATGACACTCTCTTCCCACCTCTGTGACTTGTGCCAGATTACTTAACTCTGATCTTTGTTTCCTCAATTCTAAACTGGAGGTACGGTTTCTTCTTTGAGATACTAATGAGCCTGCACTTACAATATTTACACTTTGGTTGGTTGCCACATTCATTCTCAAAGAGTGAAAGTTTCCCCCAATCTGAAAATGGTTTGCATCTTTCCAGATTTTCAGTGTTTAGACTCTTAGATACTTAACATTTATATAGTACATATGCTTTAAAAAGAAAATCCCTCGGTTATAAAAGGCAAGTTTTAATATGGTTTAATATAACATTCCCTTGTAGTACAAATTTCTATTAAAAGGAAGAAACAAATTTATATGGATTTTCCATTGTGGTGATAACTTGAATTAAACATAAGCTGCATTTTTTTTTCTTATGTATAGTCTTGTTGAAAATGTTTGTGACTCCCTGAAATGTTGCTGTTTCATAGATAGAATATTTTGAACTTCAATGAGAATTGGACTGATTTTATGTGTCAAAAAATACTGATTAGATATATTCACAGAATAATTAAATCAGAGGAATGTTCACTCTACCTAAACGTTTTTTCCTAAGGCTCCAAATTAAAGTTACCTTAAAATGGCATCTAGATACGTTTTAATCTTTAGAAATCTTATTCTGGGATCTGCATGGAGTTTCGGTAATCTGATAAATGTTTTATTTTCCTGTTGGCCAGGTACTTCTGAGTCCCACCCCTTGGTTACTGTAATAATCTGTCTTAGATACTGCAGTGTATTGCTCCCTACCTTAGCTACAGTTAAGTTGTGGCTTTAGAGTTCTCGTTATTTTTCATTCCTTTTAACCTTTCTATCAGTATGTGCCATTCATAACACACAGCAACATGTGAGAGATGTTAGTAGTTCTGATTGGAGTCGAAGTAACAATAAGGAAAGACCCCTACTATAGGTCTCCAGACACTTCTGTTTCAATTCAGGTGTTTCCCCTGTCACCATGCAACCTCCTGTGGTAAATATGACTGACTGCTCTTTTTTCTTACGGTCTTTTAAGCAAAGTAAAGCAGCGGTTCGGCTGAAAGAAGACATGAAAAAGATAGTGGCGGTGCCACTAAATGAGCAGAGAAGTTCCACGTATAAAAAGCTATTTGGAGTCAGTCTGCAAGACCTTCAGCAGCAGGGACTCACTGAGAACGGCATTCCAGCAATAGTGGGGGATATAGTGGAGTATTTGACGAAACATGGTAAGTTATGTTTTAATTCTGGTGTTTTTACAGTTCTCGCATACAAGAAGAATGTTTTTGTGTGAACTACTTCACAGTGTATTAGAATAGTCCCTAAAACACCTTAATTAGGATACAAATTATGTAATACATCTTTTCCCTTAAAAAAGGACATTAAGAGCATTATTACTGCTTAATATAATTTTGAAAGTACTATTCAGTTTACCATGGACCAATTTAATCGTTGAGATTTCTAGTTTGGAATGATCCCAGTTTTGAGTTCTAAAATACACTGTTCTAATATTACTAGTGACTTCTCTTGATTTCATTAAATTCCAACTGATACTAATTTTTAGTGTAATAACACTTTTGGAGTATCTTTTTCAGCTGAGGCCAATCATGAGCTTACTGGATGCTTTGATTGCTTTCATAGCTCATTAGGGATAGTTTAAAAAGGTATGATATATAGCCTATTATGGGGGGTCATTTACTTTTGAAGTGATATAATTAAGCATGTAAAACAATTGGAGAATACCATAGTTCATTGAATGATAAAAAGATAAATCTGTTATTGAGAGCTATCTTACAGCTTTTTTAAATGATTTTATTTAAGCTAGGACTTAAAAACCAGCATAAGTAGAAATTCTTTCATATCCTCGATATTCATGCTTTTCAAATGAGGGTGCAGTATTATGGGAACACCCCAAACTGCATAATAAATATCAATAAGCTTTAGAAGTTTTGAGAAGGAAGCATTCTGAGGGAAAAGCTTGGAATTTTCATTATTTTCTATACTGAAGCAACATTTCTACATGAAAGACTCACTGCAGAGTAGAGCTGAAACTTAGTTGGAATTTTTAAAGTTAAAACTTGAGATTTCAGAGGTATTCTGTACTTTGTGCAGTTTGCTTCCTTATCTTCTGATGATTATGAGTCCATCCCCCAGCCCCCACCTGCCGCTAAGATCCTTCACTGGGAATACGTGAGAAGCACAGTGTATCTGTTCCTCTGTAGGAACGTGAATCAACTTGTGACAGGAATGGTATGGCACGTAGTTCAGACCTCAGAAGCTCAGGTGTTTGTGTTAACTGAAAAACAGCTATTTGCCCAGGTTACTAGTTATGTAGATGCCAAAATGATATTTTGTTCTGAAGACTGAAGAGCCAGGCTTGCATGTTTACTTCATAGGAGCTATCTCTGTATTTTTAGAGGATGATAAGCTACAGACAGGTAGGATTCTTAGAGAACAGCTCTGGGTTTATAACAATACTTTAAATAGGTTAAACAAAAAAGGTGCCATATACATCATGGCATGACGATGGGACCTCAGCCTGAGGATCTTGAAGACAGGTTATATTAATTTAGGATTTTGAAGGACTCAAACACTCAGTATTGATTAAAACTGTGTCCTACTGATTTAGATACAAAGTATCTCTAGGTAATTAATTTAATCTCTTAAATAAGGTTGAGTATTATTCATTTGGATACCAAAGTGTGACTACTTAAAATATTTTGGTTTTAGCATAGTCAGTGTTCTGATCTTTCATCCAACAATGACTAATAACCTCTTGGGATTACTCTTATGTAGTAATCACTTTTGTTTTTAAGTTTTAAAAAAATATTGAATAGTTAATATACTTATGTAATACAAAATACAGGAGGACATACAATTTAAAATCTCTCCCTCCAAAACCTGTCCCCTGATCATTCATTATCAGTATTACTTCCCAGTAATAGTATTGCTTCACTAGTGTCTGATATATTCCTATGAAGATATTTTATGAATATATAATCATATATGCATATCTTCTTTTTTCCCTTTGAACATAAATATAGCATATCATCCATACTGTTATGAATCTTTATAGAAAGTCATTTAGCAGTATATTGTGGAGATCTTTCCATATCACATAAAGAGCTTTATTCATGTAATTATTTTTTCCCCTTGTACAATGTTTGACTATATGTATGTATTTCTTTAAGCAGTCACATGGTGATGAATATCGAATTTTACCCAGTCTTTTGCTATCTATAAACAATGATTCAGTGGCTAAACTTTAACATGTGTCATTTCAAGCACTATGAGCGTATCTGTAGACTCCTGGGTCAGAGGATATGTGCATTTATAATCAACTCTAAGCGTTGAACCAGTTAAATTCACAGCATCACTGTATGAAATTTTGACAAAATATGAATTAGATATTCTATTTCATCTTACCCATAGTTCTACCTTAACAGGGTGTATTCAGGTAATGCAAACTAAATATTTTAATGGGCTAAATCATTCATTCTTAATTAGGAATGTAAAATAGAAAATCTATTCTTAACTAGAAATGGGAAATAGAATTTCTAGTGGAATATTTTCAGAATATCCATCCCTTGATGATAGTTTAGATCCATGGAATCTGAATCTTGGCTTGGCAAGCTAAGGTAGGTAGGGCACCTACCCTATATTTTGAAAGGCCACATAGTTAATTACTGTGTAGACAACTAAAAGGTCCTTATTGTGTCTGAAACTATCATGTTAATAAACCAAAACCCTTGTATAAGTTTGAAGGGTAGTATAAAGTTTGTGAGCAAGATACTTCAATTAGTTTCATTAATTTTTTTTTTACATCAATAGATAGATATTTATTGTGTATTACTGTGTATTACACAATATAATAGGCACTCCGTCAGGAATGATTGGTTGTATCATTTAAGCCTAGGTAGATACTGGGGTCATACTTTGATGTTTAATATAAATGGAGACCTTTAATAACTTGAGGGAAAACTCTTTGTTATAAAAGAATTTTAGGACAAAAAGGGTTTGTTAAGGTTTATAGGAAGGCTTTTAAAAAGACTCTGAACTTTTTTTCTTTATATATTTTGCCTTTAAAAATTTTTTTTCCCATTGGAAGGAAAATATTACAAGTTGTAAGGCATATCATTTCACACTATTTTAAAATAACTAATCTTGTTGACAATGTTACTGGATTCCTTTAGCATGAAGATACTGTGGAATGTACCATTTTAAATAGTGTAGGACTCTCCATCTACCACCAGGTGGCAGAATATGCTCATGTACTGTCCTAGTACTTTCTGGGCCAAAGTGTTCCAGTTTAAAAAAAAAAAAAAATTGTTTATTTTATTTTTGAGAGAGCACGAGTGGGGGAGGGGCATAGAGAGAGGGTGACACAGGATCCAAAGCAGGTTCCAGGCTCTGAGCTGTGAGCACAGAGCTCGACGCGGGGTTCAAACTCACAAACCATGAGAACATGACCTGAACCAAAGTTGATGCTTAACCAAATGAACCACCCAGGCGCCCCCCCTTTTTTTTTTTTATGTTTATTTTGCAAAGCATGCCAGTTAAGCAAATTCTGACTTATGGCACACTTAGTTTCTAACGACGTATGCATACTATTTTGAAATAAATACCTCAGTTGTATGGAAAAGTGACAATCAATGATGTAGATACATTTTAGTTTATATAATTCTTTCATTTTTAAACCAATAATTAAGTTATTGCTTCATGATGTTTATCCCATAACTCCTGAAATCGAATATAAAGGAATCCCAGAAATATAGGAGAGTAACTCCACAAAGCCTTCTAACATCTCCTTCCTCTGGACATTTCTTTTAAAATCATCATTTCCTAAGAATTTAGAGTAGGAAAATTGAGAGATTGCATAATCTGATAAGCCTCATGGGTACTGGATATATTATAAATCCATAAGGGGCTTTTTAAGAAACTGTATGGATCTTTTCCCCAGAGTATAATGGAGCCTTGTCCAAGGGTAAATTGTCCCTAGTTGAAAATCACTGGGTATAAGAATTGTTTGGGTGAGAGATGTTTTTGAGGGGAGAGGGTCATACAAACATATGAAATAGGGTCAGAAAAAAATAACTGAGAAGCATTAAGTGACTTCCATTTATACCTTATCTTTCCACCAGTAAAGGCCAGTGGGATCAGGGACCTTGAAAACCAAAGCTAGTTCTCGGAGCTGGGTAGTTATTTTCGAATAACTGGAAATATTTATTTGAGGGAAGGGTCAAAAAGCCTTGTTGGAAAAGAAAACCTTAAGGTCAAAGCTAGAAAAACACTGTGAAATCAGGTCCAAGAGGCATTTGCTAGCCAAGAAAAAGCTGCAGAGCTGGGTAGATACAGGACTGGGATGCAAAACTCTAAAATTTCATGATTTGGGCCTTGGGATGGGATTCTCTTTTGGGGGTGCTATCTGCTTGATGGCAGTACACAATTGTGAAGTTATAGATAAAGCTGGTAGAATGGAAGAAATAAACCTTGAAAGCTTTAAAAATGAGTTAAACAGGAAGTCTCTCAATAACTGATATTCTTCAATATTCAAGAGAATGTCATATCATAATAGTTAACTGTTGCTGTGTAACAGATTACCCCAAAGCACAGTAGCTTTAAAACAGCAGTATTTATTATCTCAGTTTCTGTGGGTCAGGAATTTGGGCACGGTTTAGTTGTGCTTTCTGTCTTAGGGTCTCTTATAAAGCTGCAGTCATAATAGTACTTGACTAGGAGAGGGTTCACTTCCAAGTTCACTCACGTGGTTGTTAGCAGGATTCAGTTCCTTGTGGACTGTTGACCTGAGGGTCTCAGTTACTCACTGGCTGCTGTCCAGAAACCGCCCTCAGTTCCTTGCCACATGGACCTCTTCATAAAATAGCTAACAAAATAAAAAACAGCTGATTCATCAGAGTGAGCAAGCCAGCAAAGCCAGAGAGAGAAGTAAGATGAACATCAGTCTTTTATAACCTAATTTCAAACACAAGATTAGAACCTTAATATAATTTTGTTTGTTATATTCTGTTAGAAGCAAGTCATTAGATCCAGATCACAGGCGAGGGGAAGGGATTACACATGGGTGTGGAAACCAGGAGATGGGCATCACTAGGGTGATTTGAGAAGCTGCCTACCACACATACTGGCTGGTATTTCCTCTCATTACATGGTGCCCTGGTCATATTGGTTGTTAAAATACTTCAAATATCCTCTCTGGTTTCCCAAACTTTTGTCAAAATTGGAGCTAAAATTCATGTCAACTTTTGATATCCAAATTATAAACACACACACACACACACACGTGTATAAATATGTGCATATATGTATATACACATATAGGTATAAATATACATACATATACATTATGCAGATATCTTGGGGCTCCTGGGTGGCTCAGCCGGTTAAGGCTTCCAGTGTGGCTCAGGTCATGATCTCATGGTTCGTGAATTTGAGACCCACGTCAGGCTCTGTGCTGACCGCTCAGAGCCTGCAGCCTGCTTCAGATTCTGTGTCTCCCCTTCTCCCTGCCCTTCCCCTGCTTGTACTTCGTCTCCTTCTGTATCTTAAAAATAAATAAACATTGAAAAAAATTGATAAAAAAATAATAAAATAAATGCAAACATCTTACCAGCCTATGAACTCTGTAAGGATAATGGTAGTGTTTGAATTTATTTTTTCAAAGATTTTTTTTTAAGTTTCTTAACACAATACTAAGTACTCATTAAATATTTTTTAAGTTGAAGGGTTCATAAAATTTTTTATCAAATTACAAATTAAAATGAAATTAGCTTTCTTCTTTTTCTTTAGAAAGAACAATACAACTAGCATGTAAGAGAAAGAAACGAAAGCTGATATAAACAAACAGCTCACATCTGAATAATTCTAATGGGCTTCAGTGCCCTAAGTCATTGCTAAATTTCACCATTAGACTCTCAAAAGAAGAGTGGTGCAGTTGAGTCCTTGGGTTGCTCTTTACTAGAAAGATTGTTTCTTATACCTTCAGCATGCCCCTACAGGCTGGCTTACTTTCTTACATGGTGTTCTGTCTCCTTAAACCCCAGTACACTGAGCTGGAAATCATTACCTTTCCCCTGAACCTGTGTCTCTCACCCCCACTTCACCTTATCCTTTACAGTGCTTTTTCCTGGATTCCTGGTTTGTAAACCTTAAAACTACCTTTCAACTCTTCCTTATTTCCTTTTTGTACTAAGTTACCAAATCATCTTTTTTCTCTACTTTTCACTTCCTTCCCACCAGAATCTGTCTTACTGCCTTAAAGTAAAATGTGGTTCCCTAAGGCAAGCTTTCTGCCCTCTCCATTCTCTACTTAGCTAGCAAGATCCTCCTTACCCCTTGATTTTATCATGTTCCCCCTACTCCTTAATGCTCTCATGATAAAGTCTTCGCTTGTTTTTCTTTTTTTTTTCTTTTTTTTTTTTTAAATTTTTTTTTCAGCGTTTTTATTTATTTTTGGGACAGAGAGAGACAGAGCATGAACAGGGGAGGGGCAGAGAGAGAGGGAGACACAGAATCGGAAACAGGCTCCAGGCTCTGAGCCATCAGCCCAGAGCCTGACGCGGGGCTCGAACTCACGGACCGCGAGATCATGACCTGGCTGAAGTCGGACGCTTAACCGACTGCGCCACCCAGGCACCCCAGTCTTCGCTTGTTTTTCAAGTAGGCTCTATGCCCATTGTGGGGCTCAGTCTCATGACCCTGAGGTCAAGGGTCACATGCACTACCAGCTGAGCTAGCCAAGAGCCCCATGTCTTCACTCTTGAACTTGATATTTGTGGCTCTATCCCATTTCTTCCATTTTATGACCCTGTCACTCTTTGACAAAAACTCTCCACATTTTCATCTGTTTGTCTTCCTTTATGCTGTCCTGTCTCTGCAATTCATATATTCATTCTTTTTCAGGGATGAATCACAGTTTTCTGTGTCCTGCTCTTTAACCCTTTGAGGGCCCTTTTTAGGAAAAAGAATACAAAGTTAAGAATACACAATTAGGGACAGAACATTGGAAAGAGCCTAAATAAATGAGGGGCCCTGAAGCTTAAACTGCATTAACTTCACAGTTTATCAGCCCCAGTCTTCCTGATGCTTTCGCCAAAGATGGTGCACAGCAGCCAAAGGCTCTTTTATGGAGGCTTCTCTGCTGCTCCAGCTGACAATAAGATCCCCCATCAATTGGGGGACGGCAAGGATCTTGTCTTATACTACTTTATAGTCTCATAGAGTGTTATCCTCTGAATTTAGTGATTACAAAGGAAATATTTCTTATTTATTACAAAGGTAATCACATACAGTTAAGTTTCTCACATACGTGTTAGTTGTTTTTTTTTTTTTTTTCCTCACATAGTTGTTTTCAAAATGCTAAGGTGCTGTTGGAGCCCAGGGTCAGTTTCTGTTATGTACTACAGAAGGTTATAAATGCAGTTTCTTTGTAGAAGAGCATTTGTTCTAGGTTTCTATGTGTCCTAACCTTATTTTTAGAGGTCAGCTTTTATCACAATCCTATATGATCTTTTTAGTTGATACATAGTAGATTTGAAAATTTATTATTCTAGCAAAGCATCTTTGTAAAATATCAACACCTCCCAGTAGGTGATAATTATTTGGAAAATCCTGCACTGAAATTTATTTTCTGTTGTTGTTATGGTTCTTTAGAGTTTTAGTGTCTGTTTGCGAGAGACCTCTATTTCTTTTCTTGCATGTCTGCTCACCTGCCCCAGGACTCACCCAGGAAGGCCTTTTTAGGGTGAATGGCAACGTAAAGGTGGTGGAACAGCTCCGATGGAAGTTTGAGAGCGGAGTGCCGGTGGAGCTCGGGAAAGACGGGGACGTCTGCTCAGCAGCCAGTCTGTTAAAGCTCTTCCTGAGGGAGCTGCCAGAGCGCGTGATCACCTCGGCCCTACAGCCTCGATTCATTCAACTCTTCCAGGGTTAGTGCACTTAAATACATCCAGCACTTCAGGCGGCTTTATGTTTCGGTTAAAACTAAGCCTTTAAATATTAAACACCTAAATTTCAAATATTAAGAGAAACTTTTAAATATTAGTGGTTTCTCCACAACATCCATTTTTCTATTTTACTCTAGGCCCTCATTTTCTACCCTAAAATAATACTAAACAGATTATGAAATGCCATCATTAAGTGTACTAATACTGAAAATCTGTAATGTTTGTGGGCCAGAGAAATTCTTTTCTGGCGAGTAGCTATCATAGAAGGAGTGGAAATAAGGCATTAAATTCTGTAGGAGATATTAATTAAGTTGTATTTGGTTAGTGACCTTTGAGACTGGAGGGTCAACAGTGGGCTGTGTTTCTCACCTAAGCAAGATTGAGTCCTAAAACTACTGTGTTCCTTTTACACAACTGGAGGAAAATTGATTTTTGATTGCATGATGAAGTGATCTTAAGTGAAGAAACTTCATTTTTTTTTTTTGTTTTGGTATTTTTATTTATTTTTTTAATTTACATCCAAGTTGGTTAGCATATAGCACAACAATGATTTCAGGAGTAGATTCCTTAATGCCCCTTACCCATTTAGCCATCCCCCCTCCCTCAACCCCTCCAGTAACCCTCTGTTCTCTATATTTAAGTCTTTTATGTTTTGTCTCCCTCCCTGTTCTTATATTATTTTTGCTTCTCTTCCCCTATGTTCATCTGTTTTGTATCTTAAAGTCCTCATATGAGTGAAGTCAAGGTAGTAACTATAGGCATAATCATTATTTAGTTCTCCTTCCTAAATATAGTAAGAACAATGATTTAGTCTTGAAAAGCCATTTTATTCTTATTTTTGCCAAGTTAGAGTGAAAAAGAGAAAATATATTTGTAAGAGTGTTAATTGCCAGATTAAAAAGTATGTTACTTAAAGCCACATTCCTCTAAAGTAGCAGAGTAATTATTCTCATGTAGTATATGTACTAAAGAATGGGTATGCTAGAAGGCCATGTTGTACGTTGTATTCTATTTGAAAAATCATGATTATGTATGAAAGTATAAAATACAGAACCATTTGTTCTGGTTATTTCAGTATTTTAAGCTTTCTATATCAGTAAGTGCAAGTGCCATATTGGAGGCTTGTTCATTAGAAACTGAACTTTCTGAGGCACCGGGTGGCTCAGTTGGTTAAGCTTCCTACTTCGGCTTAGGTCATGATCTCACAGTTTGTGAGTTCGAGCCCCTCATCAGGCTCTGTGCTGACAGCTCAGAGCCTGGAGCTTGCTTCAGATTCTGTCTCTCTCTCTCTCTGCCCTTCCCCAGCTTGCACTCTGTCTTTCTCTCTAAAAACAAACATTAAAAAAAAAACTAAAAAAAAACAAACAACTTTTTCACGTTTACATGTGTGAGGATTTTAAGGGGGTAAACATTACTCCCTAAATGATTCTGGTAAGGAACATATTATCCTTGTCATGGAGATATTAAATTTCTGAAAATCATTTAAATATAATTAAATGATTAAATATAAATGATATAAATATAATATATAATATAATATAATATAATATAATATATAACATAAATGATAAATATAAAAATAAATGATTAAATAATTAAATAAATTTCTGAAAATCATTTAAAAATAATTGCTACAAAAGCTAGTTGAAGATTTAAATATGTGCTTTATACAAAATAATTAAGAATCAAATATATAGTATTAAGAATCTTTCTTAGTATTATGTCTTAATATTAGATACTAATATTAATACTTGTGAATACTTGTGAATTTTAAAAGGTTTTATCACGTTTCTTAGAACAGCTTACATTTGATTAGGAGAATGCACTGTTTTATTTTTATTAATTACATTGTAGTGATATTTTGTAATAATTTTGGTCTTTGTACAATATGTTTTCATTCATGACCTCTTTCCCTGATGGCCAAAAAGCAAATGCTGTCATTTTAAACGTAAGACTGGCTATATACTCAAGCAGTTGTGTGATTATGCACAAATAACAAATTCTAAATGGGGCAGAGACCCTAACATTTGCCTTAATGGTGGTAGTCTCTCATTTCCTGAAAACCTCTGGGGCTACATCTGGTAGGTTCAATAAAGGAAGTATTAATGAAGGTACCTACTAGTGATAAGCTGCTAAGTGAGGGGAGGAAAGAAAGTATGCTTTAGGTATCAGACAGTATAGCCTCTTGAAAATAAATTTTTCTTTCCTAATTCAGGTGGTGGAAAAAGAAAGAAAAGCAGTGGTGCTTCTGTTGGTTTCTGCTGTATACGGTATTCTTAGAGAAGAGGGTACACGTGACAACAGGTCACTCGAAAGCTGGAAGCGGCAAGGCTCTTCACAGACTCACTAAAGGCAAATGTTACACTTGGCCAGTTATATTCTCCTCTCCCCTTTTTCACTAGACATTATTTTGATAAAACTTCCTTAGTAAAAACTACCCTGCTTTTATATTTCAGTCCTCATGACAACAGATTAAGCAGCTTTTAGATTCTGTCACAACCCTCTGCCAGATTTCTTTTCTAAAAAGTGTTAAGGGCCTTTGAGTTCTATCCTGTGTAAAGAGCAAGCTATTTGATCATTGAATATACTTAGTTTTCCAGATCAAGATCCTCTCTTTCATGCTTTACAGAATTCTGGAGCCTCAACTAGGTATTTTTCCAAGACATTGAAGCTAAACCAACAGTTGCATTGAGGATAGTCTGAATGCTGCATGGAAGCATCCCTGCTGCTCTAGGTCATCTTTTGATCATGTAAACCAACAATGACCTCTGGGTGGAAGGACACCATTGAGATTCTTTCACTAATAACAGATTTTCAACTTCAGACTTGACTGAGGTCTGAAGTTCTGAGATTCTATTTTAGGTTAGCATACCAAGATTTCTGCATACCAGATGTTTATCAAAAACTTCCAACTAAAGTTGATGTCTGCCAGAACCTTTTGCTTGAGTCAAAGCCCTGGTTTAGACAATTCACACTGAAGAGAGGCCATAAAGGACTTGAGTGATCATCCTTTCTTGTTGCCATGTTAAACTTCCCTCCCACTTCGACTACTCACTTTTCTTGATTGAGGTTTTAGCTTAATTGCCTCAGCTTGGCAGTGTTCCATTTTTTTTTTTTCTTATCCTTATCTTGGTGGGCCAGTAACATGTCTAGTTTTTATTTTAATAATCGCACATATGTTTTGGGAATAGATGTGGATTGCAAGCAATAAAAAGGTTTTAGGATAGCATTCATTTCATTTAGGATTAACTAGAAACCCCTTTATCTGAAAGTTCCCTGTTAGAAATCTTCTGTAATATAAATACAAGTATCTCTATCTCACAACAGATTTTTTTTTCTTACTTGGTGAGTTGGAATTGGATCAGTCCATCAATATTTATTTAGTACCTTCTACTTGGATACAGAATGATACCAAGAAATAAAAGATTAAACATCCTGACTTCAAGGAGTGTGTGATTGGAGGAGGTAGAATGTGTGTGGTATACATTCTACAGTTCTTCAAATGAGTATTAAGAATATCCTGTCAGTGGTAACAAGAAGAGAGGGGAAATCAGTCTGGATTATGGTGGTCAGAGAACACTTTGTGGAAAAAGTAAACTGGGGTGCATAAGATGACTTTGGATGGAGAGGAAAATCATCCAGGTGAGGAAAAGGGCACGAACACAAAAACATTGTCCGTGGAAAAGAGAAATGTCTGGCAGAGCTGTCAGTAGGTAGCTACAGGAGATTAGCACATGATATTGCCTAAAAAGTAGAATGAGACTAGATGGTAGAGCGTATCGAATGTTAGGTTAAGGAATTAATATTAACCTACAAACAGTAAATTTTTGAAGAAAGAAGTCGTAGGATGGAAGCAGTATTTTAAGTGATGCTATGTAAGATGGATGGATGGGAAGAGGCTGCGTGCAGGGAGAATATCTAGAAGACTGGCGGAAACGGAGGTCTCCATGCTAAGGACATGTGTCTGACAAATAATTGGCAGTGGAATTTTTTTTTTAATTGAGGTAAATACATGTAATATAAAGTTGACTATTTACCCACTTTTACCTGCACACCTCTGTGGCATTAAGTGCATTCCTATCCATCTCCAGAACTTTCTCAGCATCTCAACAGAAACTGGTAATGGAATATTAAAGAAAACATAAACAGAACAGGGTGGCCAATAGTTAGATAATGAGATTAAGAAAGGGGTCAAAGATAACCAGAAGGTTTTGAGTTTATGTGACTTGAAGAACGGGAGGGGTAGTGCGGTGGCTGGATCCTGATGCCCATACCTCTGAGGAGGGCCACAGGGCCAGAAGGCCAGTTTGTCACACTGTTGTGAATAGAAACTAATAAATCAGGAAGAAAGATTTAAGCCTAGGTTGAAGTAGCACCAGGGAGAGCTCCCTGCTAACTCAGTGCTTTGAGGAGACCCAAGGCAGCTGTTTTTTGTTTTGTTTTGTTTTTGTCTTCAGTAATTCAGTCTTTTCTGTCTGTACCAAGGGTGGGTCCTTTACTTATTAAAATGCTTCCGCCTGTCAGACCTGATCTTTTGTCCCAAAAGGAAGCATAGACATGAACTTTCTAGGAACGTTTTGTGGCTGACTAATGCTCCTTCCCTATCTCCAGGTAGGATCTGGGACTTATGCCAAAGGCTCAAATGCTATTAGCTTGGTAGGTTCTGGTGATCTCTTTATTAATCGTCTATCTCAGATCCAGCTGTTGCTATTGAAGAAGGAAGAGAGATCCTGGTGTGGCATCTTGACAATTGGTCCATTAATAACAGATAATGAAAGTCACGAGGGGAAGGTACTTATTGGGCCATGAAGAGGAGCTTATTTTAAATAGATGAATAAAATGAATGTCAGTGCTTAGGAGAAAGGGATGAAGGCTAAAGATGTGAATTTTATAGTCCTCTATGTGGACTCATCCAGACAAAAGAAATTTATTTTATCACCACAGTTCTGGAGGCTGGAAGTCCAAGATCAAAGTGCCTGCAGGGGTGGTGTCTGATAAGACCTCCCTCCTTGGCTTGCAGATGAAACCTTCTCACTGTGTCCTTATATGGCCTTTTCTCTGTGTGTGAGCTCTCCTGGTGTCTTTTCCCTTTCTTACAATGACACCACGTTGGAGTATGATCCTGCCTTTGTGGCCTCATCTGACCTTAATTACCTTAAGGCCCTATCTCCAAATACAGTCAGTTTGGGGGTTAAAGCTTCAACCTGTGTGTTTTGTATGGACAAAGTTTAGTCCATAACACTGTTTTTAAAAATGTATAGCAATTGATAGGTATATGAGTAAAAAGTAGCAAAATCCTGTAGTGGATGCTAATTAGGTGAGACATTACTACAGAATTGATGATTTTGTTCTAGAAGTTTTAAAGGACTAGCACACCTAGAAGTAACAAATGAATTTAAAATAAATGATCTGCCATGGGAAAACTTTTTATGGGGGTATGTTTCCTTTATATAGATAATTTCTTGTGTGTTTTCTGTCCCTGTTTTAATATTCTCTTTAAGAATTTATGTCTTTTAGTGGTAATAATAGATGCTGAGTACCTACTCACTATTCAGTTTAATAGCTGCAGATGTTTTATTTATATAGTATCTTTTAATTCCAGCACCAGCTCTAATAAGGTATAGGCAGGATAATCTTCATTTTGAAGAAAGAAATTCTAGCACATGGCTTAGAGCAGAAGATCTGGATCCTTTCTGACTAGTTTCAAATCTCCATTTGCCTTTTGTTAGCTGCATGAATATGATCAAATGAACCTTGTGCCTTAGTGATTAGCTATCTATTGCTATGTAACAATTGTTCTAAAACTTAGTGGCTTAAAACTACAGTAAACACTTATTTTCCTTCACTGTTTCTGTGGGTTGGGAGTTTAGGTGTGATTTAGCTGGACAGTGCTGGTTCAGAGTCTGCCAGGAAGTTGTGGTCCAGAACCGTCAAGGGCTGCAATTATCGGAAAGCTTAACTGGGGCTGGAAGATGTGCTTCCAAGGTGATTCCCTTACGTGGCTGGCAGTTTAGTGCTGGCTCTTGGTGAGAGGCCACAGCTCCGTTTTCTGTCAATCTCTCCCATTGGCTGCTGGCTGGCTTCCCCTGGTATGACCAACTCGAAAGAGATGAAAGCCATCCTTTCAGTGACTGAGCCTCAGAAGACAAGCAGCACCATTCGTACCATGTTCTATTCATGAAGATCAAGTCATGAATTTGGCCTGTATTCAAGGGGAGGAGGATTTGGTGCCCTCTTTTAAAGGGGAAAGTGTTAGTCTTTGTGGACATTTTAAAACCACCACTCCTAGTTTCCCTAGCCTTTCCTTAACCTTTAAAGTAGTATTTACTTCCTGAGCTTATCGGGGAAACTGAGATTATCCATGCAAAATTGAGAACAAAAATAAATAAATATTTAATAAATGTTAAGCCATTTAATAAATGTTAAGCTGTGGCAGCCCATAAGAATTACCTGGGAAGCTTTGAAAATTCCCAGAGATCAAGTCCTGTCATATGCCAATTAAATCATCCTCTATAGAGATGGGATGTAGGAATCCACATTTTCATAGTAGTCTTCCTTCCCCCATGCTTATGTCCCAGTTCATCCTCAGCCTGTGCCTCTGCCTTTTGTTTTCTTGATTATAAGAAGGCAAGCCATTTAGTGCAGTTCCCCCCACTTCTTTACTTTCAAGCTTAACCCTGGTCTCTTTACCTTTTCTGTATCCTACCTTTTCCATCTCTTAAAAAAAAAAATCACAAAAGTGTTATAGAAGAATAAGTACACTTCCTGCCTAATAATTAAGAAAGAGTAGAAAATAGTAACAAAAGGCTACAGTTTGGGGTTCAAGTAAGGATTTCAAAATTCTTACCCAAATTAATTGAAACTACTTGTACTTTTGATTATTGCTTGAGTTGGCAAATCACACAAGATGGACTTGGGAATGTTTTTGTATTGACTGCCAGTTAATTTTTATTTTGTTTGTTATATGATTTTAATGGAAATTGAAGCCTGCAAATAAACATTGCCTGTTATGTATATGAAATTGGCAATTAGGGGCACCTGGGTGGCTCAGTCAGTTAAGCGTCCGACTTCGGCTCAGGTCATGATCTCACGGTCCGTGAGTTCGAGCCCCGCGTCGGGCTCTGTGCTGACAGCTCAGAGCCTGGAGCCTGCTTCAGATTCTGTGTCTCCCTCTCTCTCTGACCCTCCCCCTGTTCATGCTCTGTCTCTCTCTGTCTCAAAAATAAATAAATATTAAAAAAAAAAAAAGAAATTGGCAATTAAAAAATTCCTTCTAGGACTGCCTGGGTGGCTCAATTGGTTAAGTATCTGACTTCTGATGTCAGCTCAGGTCATGATCTCACAGTTCATTGAGTTCAAGCCCCACTTCAGGCTCTGCACTCACAGTGCAGATCTTGCTTAGGATTCTCTCTCCCTCTCTCTCTCTGCTCCCTCCCCTTCTCATGATCTCTCTCTCTCTCTCTCTCTCTCTCTCACTCACTCACTCACTCAAAAATAAAAATTTCTTCTCAGTTTTTGAGGTGAAGGCATTTGCTTTACTATTGCTCCCATAAAAAATTAGGGTACTGTCCTGCCAGCAATGAGCTTCCAGTTTTGTTTGGGAATAGAAGAAGTAATAGTGAGCCAGGATACACGGAATAGAAGTAGGGTTGAGAAGGAGAGGGATCCCTTCTAAAACAGATGATCAGAGGAAGGTAGTACTTCACCTGGGCTTTGGATGACTGGTAGAATTCCCATAGGTAGTGTGTAATCTAGGAAGAGAGGATTACATGAACAGAGGTGTTTGGAAAACAGGCACATGATTCCAACAGTAAGCGTAGTGAATGTGTTGGGTGGGATGTAAATCTAGTTGGATTTGGTAATCTTTCAATAAAATTAATCAAATGCTGAAATGCCAATTCCTAAATAACTTTATTACTTTCTTAAAATACATCTTCATTCTCTTGGACATATTTTTCCTTTATTAAAAGAAATTATTTTATGTAATAGATGCATATAGTTCTTTAACAAAAATCAAATGAAATTAAGAGACTAGTAAGGAAAACCAGCCAACCCCTACACACCCTTTGGAAGTCCTCAATTCTTTCCTAGAGGAAATCAGATTTCATTTATTTAGCTGTTCCTTGGTATTTGCTTCCATTTGCGAATATTCTTACAATGTTATATCTTAATTTCTTGCAGACATTATATCATCACTTCTGCTTATGAAATATGTAGAATTAGCTGTTACATTGTCTCTTCCAACGAGCAATTTCTCCCAGTACTGTTGTATCACAAGTTTAGTTGATGTCCTAATTAATATTTGACTTGTTATGACTACATAAGGGTATGTGTGTGTGTGTGTGTGTGTGAGATGTTATGTGTCTTACATTTTCACTCACATAATTTTCTATAAACCTATCTGCAGATTTTTTCAAACTGCAAAAATTTTCCAATAAATCCACTAACCTTTCAAAGCTTTTCAAATAATTTATCAATTCTTTATTTCTGGGGAGATTCCTCTTTGGCCCCTTTTCTTCTGTTCCCACCTAATTTAGTTGCAGGGCTGATTCTGAGAATCTCTTACCTGTCTTCCTTCTTGGACCTGCTATTTCCCGGAGTCTTTTTTTCAGTGTATTGTTCTCAGCACTCTAAGTCCATCCTATGTGGAAAATACCCTCTTTGGGTCTTGGAAATTATCCTATGCTATCTTTCTTTTTCTTTTTTTGAGGCAAAATTAGTAGATAACATTATATTAGCCTTTCCCCAAGTCCCTCCCCTCTGAAAACCACCAGTCTGTTCTCTGTATCTATGAGTTTGGTTCGTCTTATTTTTTATATTCCACATATAAGTGATATCATATATATTTGTCTTTGTGTTACATATTTCACTTAGCATAATACCTTCGAGGTGCATCCACATTGTTGTAGATCACAAGATTTCCTTTTGTTTATGGATGAGTGGTATTCCTTTGTATAGTGTCAGTGTGTGTGTGTGTGTGTGTGTGTGTGTGTGTCTTTATCTATGCATCTGTTAACCTTTAGATTGTTTCCATGCTTTTCAACCATTATTTCTTCAAATAATTTTTTCTGCCCCCTTTCTTTTTCTTCTCCTTCTGGGTCCTCTATAAGGGAGATGTTATTCTCCTTATGTACTGTAGGACCCTTAAGCTATCTTCCTTTTTTTTTTTTAATTCTTTTTCCTTTTTGCTGTTCTGGGTGATTTTTGGTGCCTTGTCATCTAGGTCAGTGATCCACTCTTGTATTTAGTCTAGTCTGCTTTTGAACAGTTCTAGTGTATTCTTCAGCTCAGCTGTCATATTCTGCTCTGTGACTTCAGTTTGGTATTTTGCTATGTTTTCTGTCTTTGTTGAAGTTCTGTGTTCTTCCATGCTTCAAATTTTATAAGTACCTATGACTATTGCTCTGATTTATCAAGTAGTTTTTTTTTATCTCCATTTCATTGAGGTCTTTTTCTGAGGGCTTGCCTTGTTCTTTGAGAACATATTCCTCTGCTTCCTCATTTTGTTTGACTTTTCTCTGTTAATTTCTACATATTAGGCAGAATAGCTACCTCTCCTAGTCTTGAAGGACTGACCATGTGTGGAAGTTGGCCCAGAGGGCCCAGATGTGTGTTTCCCCCCTGGCTTCTAGAGCCAGGTGCTCAAGGGGCATCCCATGTGTGGGCTGCATGCACCTGCAGCTGTGGCACAAGGGGCAGGGAATTCACCTACTTGGCCTGATGGTTCTGTGGCAGCAGTATACCTACCAGTGCTAACAGGTTAGAGAGTACCAACATAGCACCAACTACCACTTGTATTACCAAGGTAGAATAACACAAAAATTGCACCTGCCAATGGCTGCATCCCCAGAGAGTCTCAATAGGTTCCTGTCTCTCCAGCAGAGGCTTTAAGACTAGCAAGTGGATCTTCTTCACATAAGGTCTAGGTACTATTCATACTACTTGTGCACTGGATTTTGGGGCAAATGGATCTGCATACATACCCTTTGAGAGTGGGTTCTCCATTCTCTACAGCTCTATGGTTCTTCTGGATGTAAGCCCTCTTGGTTTTCAAGGCCAGATGCTTTGGCAGCCTATCTCTCCATTGTAGGTCCCAAGGGTTGGGGTGCCTGATGTGGGACACAAATTCCTTGCTTCTCAGGAAAAAGTCACATATTTTTGAAATCCCTCTGTGTTGTGGGTTCCTGTACCTGAAGTGGGTTTTTCTGTGGGGGGGGGGGGGGGGGAAGAATGTCTCTGTCTCTCCTACCCATCTCAGTGTGCTTCTTTCATACTTGTGCAGTTGCTGTTACACTGTTTCTCAGGTCTTTTTCAGAGGAAATTGTTCCATATGTAGCTTTAGATTGGTTGTGTCTGTGGGAGGAGATAGTTTCAGGATCTTTTTATATCACCGTCTTGAATGCTTATTGTCTTATCACTGTCTTTTAATTCTATTTCCTATGCAATTTTCTCAACTTTATTTTCCAAGCTTGTTTTTTTAAATTTTAGTTTTTATATTGTTAATATCCAAAATATTAGTGCTATTTCTTTTTCAAAGCACTCTATTCTTTTTATAGAATCCTATTCTTATCTTTCTGAGGATACCAGCAAGTATGTTGTTGTTGTTGTTGTTTATAGTTTTCTTTTCCTTATATTTGTGTTGTGGGATTTCTTGCATTTCTTCATGTAAACATGGGTGATCTTGGATGATAGGATTTAAGAGAAACATTTGTATATGGGGACAGTGGGCTTGTCTACGGATATACTTTGCTTTAGGAGGATTAGATAGTGGGTATAGATGGAGGGAAATGTAGCCTATTTGATTTGGGGACCCACAAATGTCTATACGTGGACATAGTTTTCTCTTCATCCATCTTGTTCCTCAAGAGCACGGAAGTAGGAAGTGTGCTAATGCGCCCATTCTTTCTAAGCAGGGTCTTTTCACTGGTCCTCAGATTTTCAATTATGCTCCTTGCTCTAGCCCTTCACTATCTCCAGAGTGTAAGAATCCATTGACATTATGCATGGACTAAACCTCAGCCCTCCTGCCTAACCGCATGCTTGCCTGGATGTACAGGGTGGTGGAGGCTTCTGCGAGCCTCGACAGGCCTTAGAACAGACTGGGGTTTTCAGTCCCTTGCATTCACTTCCAAATGTCTTTGAAATCTCATCTCCCTCTCTCTCCTCTGCTGTTCTTTTTTTGCCCTTTTTTTGTGCGCATACTTTTTAAACATCTTTTGCTGTCATTTTAGTGGGTTCTTGGGAAGCAGATTTAATTAGATAAATACAAGTGATCAATCCTTTTCTTAAAATGGACATTCTCCCTTTCCTTTTTCTCCCCCTGTACTTGATTTTAAATGGAACAGAATTTTATAGTAGCAGCTGTGCAAACAATATGTGCGAGTTACAAGCCTGTGAATTTTAGTTTATGAGAATTTGATAATTTAGTCAGCAACTGTTTTTTAAAGAAAAGCACCCTAATAACAGGACCATTTCAATCAGTACAATGCCTAATTGTAAAGAAACCTAATTTAATAAGCTGAGTTGTGCCTAAGATTGAGTTATGTTTTTCTTCATTACGTGAGGAATTCACCAGGGTGAGTTTGAGTTAAGCCTGTCTTTTATACATACTATGTATCATAATGCCATTTTTATTGTTGGAGGTTAGCTGAGTGGTTTTGCCTTGCAAATTTTTTTAAGTTTATTTTGAGGGAGACTGTGCAAGTGGGAGAGGAGCAGAGAGAAAGGGGGGACAGAGGATCCAAAGCAGGCTATGTGCTGACAGCAGAGAGCCTGATGGCAGAGCTCAAGTTCATGAACCGTGAGGTCGTGACCTGAACCGAAGTCAGATGCTTAACATACTGAGCCACTCAGGTGCCCTGCCTTGAAAATATTACAGTACCATGCAAATGTTGGTTAGTTACAATTCTACTTATTAAGTAATCTCTTCTTGGATAGTATGAGCTCCATAGCAAGCATATGACATATTTCCTTCCCTAGGTTTAATTCCTTCTTACTGAGAAGTTCCTCTTCTTTTGAAATTATTCAACCTTCAAATTTGTTTCTATGAAAAACAGAATCATTATACTAAAACTCCATATTTAAGCCCTTTCCATTTTCATTATGTGCTTTTTAGGTTTCCTAGAAGCAATGCCAAATATATAAACTATTCTGTATTTCTGGGCAGACCTAAACCCAAAGAGTTAAAGGTTTCCACTTGCATATTTGCCCAAGGAACCAGTCAATCAGGTTTCTGCAAGACCTCCACTGGAATAAATTGGAGGTTTCCAAACCTGACTACACATTTTGATGATATTCCAGTTGGTTCTACTTCCCTCCTAGATCCATGTGACAGGAAAACCTTATTTGTGTTTATAACCCCCATGATGTCTAAGACTGTAGATCTTGACAACTAGATGATATTTTGTTTGCTAAGTATGCATACAAATCTTTATTTTCCTTTTTGACTGTACCAGATAACATTAAGTAGTGAGTGGGATTATGCAAACTTGGATAGAGAGCCCATGGCTGAACAGTTAATCTGCATTAGAACAACTGGTCTTGAATGTGTGTGTGCGTGTGTATATGTATACTCACATGTATGTAACTTTGTAAAGATCTTTACTATTGTCAGCTGTTCTTTTTATCTTGACGGCTTATATTGCTTAATTCTTTCATTGTCATTTTAGTAAGGTATTAGGAAAAGTAGATAAGCTTATCTTTAAAAGGTCTCCACTGACTTATACTTGATTTTATTTAGTTTTTTTTTTTTTTAATGTTTATTTTTGGGAGAGAGAGAGGAGCAGAGTGTGAGCAGGGGAGGAGCAGAGAGAGACGGAGACTCAAAATCTCAAGCAGGCTCCAGGCTCTGAGCTGTCAGCACAGAGCCCGATGAGGGGCTCCAACTCACCAACTGGGGGATCATGACCTGAGCCAAAGTCAGACACTTCACTGACTGAGCCTCCCAGGAGACCTTTTTTATATTTTTTAAATGTTTGTTTATTTTTGAGAAAGAGAGAGACAGAACATGAGAGGAGAGGGGCAATGAGAGGGGGAGACACAGAATCTGAAGCAGGCTCCAGGCTCTGAGCTCTCAGCACAGAGCCTAACACGGGGCTCAAACTCATGAACTGCGAGATCATGACCTGAGCCAAAGTTGGACACTTAACTGAATGAGTCACCCAGGAGCCCCATCTTATACTTGATTTTAAAGCCAACATAGTTTCCTTAGAACAAATTTATTGAGATGCAATTTACACACCATAAAATTGCCCCTGTTAAAGTATACAGTGAATACATAGAACAAACTGAGGGTTGATGGGCAGTGGTTGTGGAGGGGCAGGGAAAATGGGTGACGGACATTGAGGAGGGCACTTGTTGGGATGAGCACTGTGTGTTGTATATAAGTAATGAATTATGCAAATCTACTCCTGAAGCCAAGGCTACACTGCATACACTGTATGTTAGCTAACTTGACAATAAATTATAATAAATAATAAATAAATGAAGTATACAGTGGCTTTTAGTATATTCAGAATACAACAATCACTACTATCTAGTTTTGAAACATTTTTATCACTCCAAAAAAAAAAAAAAAAAGAAAGAAACTCTAAACCCATTAGTGGGCACTCTCCTCCCTTCCTCTCCACCTCTCCCACTTCTCTCAGCCCTAGGCATGTGCTAATCTTTCTAGCTACATAAATTTGCCTAGATTCATGGGCATTTCATGTAAATGGAGTCAGTATGTGGTCTTCTGTGACAGGTTTTTTTCACTTAGTGTATATTTCAGGTTTCATCCATGTTGGAACATCAATACTTTATTCCTTTTTATGGCTGGTTAGTATTCTGTTGTATGAATATATCACATTTATCCATTGATGGATATTTGGGTTATTTACACCTTTTGGCTGAATAATACTGTTATGAACATTTATGTACAAGTTTTTGTAGGGACATGTGTTTTCATTTCTCTTGGTATCTACCAAGGAGTGAAAGTTCTGGGTCACAGGGTGACATTGTTTAACATTTTAAGGAATGGTTTTCCAAAATACTTGTACTATTTTACATTCTCATCATCAATAAATGAAGGTTTGATTTTTCATCATCTTTGCCAACACCTATTATTATCTGTTTTTAATTTTAGTTATCCTTGTAGTCGAGGCAGTAGAATTGTAATAGCAGATGAATTATAAACTTGAAGAGGACAAACAGAGAGAAGACTGGTTGCTTAAGGGCCAACAAGATAATGTCTGTTGGAGATTTTTAGAATGAATTGTGAGTTGATGAAATCTCCAGTAAATTCTTCATTTTTCACTAATGTTTTTATGTGAAGAGCATCTTATTTGAGCTGGAAGAGAAAAAGAACAGCCAGTAAATTAATATATATATAAATGTATATTATATACATTATGTGATATATATAATATATATATTATTTGTATTAGGAAATCAACTCATGTGAAAAATGTAATGAATTAAAAGAATATCAATTTGAAGGGATGACAAATGATTGGCCTGCTAGTAGCCTCCAGCTCAGCCCTAACTCTGTCAAGCTGTATTTTGAATACCAGTATTTTGCTAAACCTGTGGAAATTATCACCCTTTACACTGATTCCATAAATAATTTGAGGACTTAAGGGAGAAGCGCGCAACATCCAAAATAGACTTAAAAACTGGGTTTGTTGGTGTACCTCCTATGACACCAAATAAGTCCAGTTACGGCTGAGCATTGGATCACTAGGGTTTTAGAGGGTGGGAACTGGTGGTAAAATGATTTCCACTGAAATTACACACTTACTGTACTTTGCCTCTTTAATATAAAACTAGATTTATGGAAAGAGCCAAGCTTTGTTAGCTGGGATATTGCCAGTATTGTTAAAAATTCACATATTATATTGTAGGAGGCTCCCTTTCCTAAGTGCTGCGATTGCTTTTTTTACTCTCCTGTGTACTGACATTCCCACATAAACAGGTTCTTTAGCTGTTAAATGCTTGTGTCTAACATCTAGCCTAGATGTGAACTCGCAGTTTTGACTTTAGATGGACTGTTTCATGTGTTTCTTTTCTTTTTATCTATGTCAGCTTGTCCCCATTAACAAGCACTCAGCACTCAGTAAGTGCCCACGGAATAGACTTGCTGATATACTATTTAGGCATCATTAGGAATATTTTGTCATGGGACTGAAAAGTAAAGTATCATCAAATTCTTTTTTTATCCTACAGGCCTTTGCCTTTCCATGCAGGTTCATTCTGGGAGCCAGGAGTATCAGTGTAGATATTGGCTAATTTGTAGTAAACACACCTGTGAGTCCTGTAGAATCTAATCAGAATAAGATTTGTAGTTTCATTAATATCTAAGAATAGACTGCACTTGATTAAATTTTATTAGTCACTTTATCATCACACCCTTTGAGAAATTTGTGTGAGGCCTTGAGAACTTTGTCATTGGCAAGGATTCTAAGAGAGCTGTAAAAAATAGAACCTTTACTTTTACATAGATATCTACCAATTCCAGTAACCAGAAAATATAATTATGTTGTTTAGATAAGCTTCTCGCCACACTAAAGAAGTGATTCCATTCCTGGGGTATGAAATGCAAGGGTAAAACCCAGTGTATTCCAGTGTAGCTGGCATTTTATGTTTCTTTTTCCTATTGTTTACAAATGCATATTTAGAAAGAAATATAACTTATGTTTTGTTCTCACGTATTCTACAAAGAATTTTGTGCCTAGACATTCGTGTAGGCTTTTATTAAAATGCTCCTCCCATACACCTCAGGACCTAAGAAGCTATAATGTATCATAAATGAATTAAGACTACCCCCCCCCCAATACTCAGCAATTTTGCTTGTTCATTTGCTGATTCAGGAAACTTTTGTTAAACATTTACATGTATGAGACAGTGTGGTAGTTGCTCTGTAACAATGATAACAACTATATCTAAGTTTGTTAGTGCATACTGATCAGATCATATGCTCTGAGGTCCTACTGCCATACCTGATTTATAGCTTGGCTACTTGGTACTGTGTGAACATGGACAAGTTAATCTCTGTTTCAGTCTCGTTCTAACTGGAGATATACTAGGCTCCTATTCCTGCTGTGACAGATTTCTGCAAATTGAGTGGCTTAAAACCACACAAATTACCTCACTGTTGTGTGGGTAAGAAGTCTGTGGGCCCAGCTGGTGTCTCTGCTCCAGGTTCACAAGGCCAAACCCAGATGTCAATCAGCCTGGGTTCTTATCTGAAGGTTCCAGGGGAGAAGCTGCTTCCAGGCTCATTTGGAACCTTGGCACTTTTCCATTTCATGCAGTCGTAAGGCCAAGATCCCTGTTTTCTTGCTGGTTTCTTCTTGGCTTCCACATGCTCAGGCTTGTGACCTTTCCTCATCTTCAAAATCAGCAACACTTATTATTGTTCTAACAGATTAGCAAGTTTTCATGAATCCTTTGTGAGGCTTAATGAGGAAATAAAAAGCTACTTCGATAAATCTGGCGCCATGAGGCTAAATATTTTGGTTCTTTTAATGGCTGACCTTCTCGTGGCTCTGAGATATATCGTGGTAGAGATTAGCAGTTTGCTCTTTTTATTGTTGTTGTTGTTTTTTCTCCTTGAGCCTAAGGCTGTAAGTAGAGTATAACTTCATGGTCATTGAAAAGTCAAAGCACGTGACAAACACCAGGATGAATGTCCAGATTAGAGTTAAGTGCCATCCCGTGGTATAGGTTCAGCATTACTGATTATGATCATAATCTTTTTTTAATGAGAACAAATACTGGCCACGTGGTTCAATGTTTGCTACTTAATCTGGAACAAAAGTTTTTATGGTACAATCTTTAAGTGCTGAGTAGTTTCCTCTGTATACTATATATACTGTGCTCATTGTGCAGTTGTTTTTTAGCTTGAGAAATGGTCCAAATTTAGCCAACAGCAAATGCAAACTTTCAGGAAAACTTGTATAATTTGAAGTGACTCTTTAATACAGAAAGTTCTTGTCCTATGAAAAGATTAATGTCAAGGAAAATGATGACTATTTCAATTATTAACCACTATTCCATCTGCCAAGTTTTCTTAAACCTTTTGCCTCGTGAATTATAACATACTCTAATTCTTATTCCAGTTTAATTCTAGAGATAACTACAAGTTTAAACAGTTAAAATATTTCAGTACAACTGCAGAGGTGCGTTTCACTTCTTCTTGTGTGGAATTTCATTGCTGAGTGTTCTTACCCTTTGACCATCAAATGACACTTTTGTTATCATTTGGATCCTCTGTGATCCCCTTCCTACTCAACACTTCAATCCAGCTGGTTGTATAAATGGACTAAATTATTCCACATTTCTTCAAAATTTGGAATATATATGTCTTTTTATTTCTATACTAGTTTGTCTTACTCTCTATGTATCTTAAAAGCACCATTCTATTTAAACTATTTCTTTATCACTTTTTATATGCAAGGCATTGAGGGAATTTAAAAGATGTTTACACCTCAGCCTCCAACTCTGAATGAGCTTACATCTGCTGGTTTGCGAATTTTTTACATTAACCGACAATAAACATCAAATACTTTCTCAATGAGGCCTTGCTGACAAAGCGTGTGTATATAATTGTAATTACCACCATCACCCTGGGGCCAGGACTCTGAATTCCCTCTATCCCTATTACTGTAGTTACTGTTCAGTGTCACACCTACTAGAACATAAGTTCCCTGAGCGCAGGGGTTTCTGCTGTGTTTGCTGATGTATCCTAAACGCTTAGAATTGTGCCAGACACAGAATAGCCATCCAGTAAATATTTGTTGAATGATTGAATGTGTATTCCATTCATGTATTTTTCACATAGAAAACAAAGAACTTGCATATATAAAACAAACAAGATACAAACTATATCCAGAATTGGCCATGTCTTGCCATCCCACTGCTATCAACCTGCTCCAGGCCAACCAGCCTCTCTCTCAGGGACTGTGGAGCCTCCCAGCTCAGCTGCCCGCTTTCCATTGCCTCTACTGACCCCCACCCCCCACAGTCCAGACTCAGCACAGCAACCAGGGTGGTCCTCTTAAATGCAGCCTCCTCACAGCTCAAAACTCTCACTCAGGGTTGCGGGGGAGCATGGTTTATAATAAGACTGTAATGATCTTCCCTGGCTCTTTCTCCCTCCCCCTCCCAGCCCCCACCGCACTGTCTCCTGATTTCATTTCCTGCCACCCTCCCAAACTTGGCCTTTGCCATTGCCATTACTACTGTTTAACATACAATTCTCTGTTTCCTTCAGCTCTCTGCTCAGTCACCATATCAGAGTGGCCTTCCCTGATCATGCTGAATGAAATAACATTCCCTCCCTGTGTCACTCCACTTTATTCTCCCTTATTCTGCTTTATATTTCTTCAGAGCACTGATGTTACCACTCACATATATACAGTTAGACTGTCTGTCTCTCCCATTAGAATATAACTTTCATAAAAGCATGAAGTTTGTTTTCTGTACTGTATGCCTAGCATTAGAGAATGCCAGATGCACAAAGCATGTGCCAAGTATCACAAATAATATATGAATAAATGTGCATGAAAATAGAAACATTGCTCACTTTTTTTTATGTGAGACCTTGAGGAAGCCATTGTAATGACCAATATCAATGCAAGAGTATGAATGACAAGGCAATGTTTATTTACGTATCAGCACATCAAAGAATAATGCAAGCAATAGTAATTACTATGAACTTTTTCTCTCAGGCATCAAAAGGCACATTTGCACCAATACTGCCAACTTCCCAGTGATGCTATGCTGGGCAGACTTCTACAAGGCTCCCCTAAAGGTGTTGAACAATTATTCTCACGTATAAGAAATCTTGTCTGTAAGATTACTTCAGGCTGGCTATAGCAGTGATACTTACCACATTTCTAGAAACAGTGCTAATTAAAGAGTCCTAGTATGTTAGCACGTGCTTAGTAGGAAAAGAGGTGACAAATGTTATGCTAATAAATTAAGATCTTTACGGCAGTGTCAGTATGTCTGAACAGAGGAAGTAAATTATGAGTATTCAGGGTTCAAATTCAGTGTGTTGCCATTCAAGCCTGTGAAGGAGAGGACACTCACATACTCGCCCAGTGAGTGAATCACTGAGTCATAGGAAACAAATGCTTTGGGGTAGGAAACACGTACAAGATACTTTCTCCTCAACTGCTTTTTCTCTTTCAGAACAGATTTAGTGATTCTTCCATTCATGCCATAAAGGAATTAGGTTGTGTGTGTTTGTCTCCCTTCCCGTTACTTGTCAGTTTTACTTCTGGGAAAATTATCTATTGTATTTCAAAACTTGGAAGTAAATGATGGAAGTGCTCCTTCTCTTTGAAAGATGTTATTGTCATAAACTCATAACTGTTTTCAATATTTGTTTTATTTAATCTGGTGTCTTCACACATCGTCTAACTTAGGATCTGAAGTTTCATCTCAGAGCCAGAAGGCTAATGGCCCATTATCAAGGCTGTTAGAATGTTGTTGCTTGTATTCCTAAATACTGGAATTAAACCACAATTTTAGGCAGACAGTACACACCCATGCAAACATCCAGATTCACTCTGGATTAGTCACTGTAAGAAAATAAAAAGGGCAAAATCAAATTCATTTTCTTGTAGTTCATATTTATTTTTATAACACAAAGGGCTGAGAAATGTGTAGTTTTCAATTAGTTTTTAATCACTCCAAACTTAATTATTTCCATTTCTTACCTAGTCAAGATCATAATACAGTGGAAAACAATGCCATCATAAGCAACATACCACATGGTTTTATGGATTATCAAAGTATTTAAATATGATTTCTTTCTTTTTTTTAAGTAAATAAAATTTTCTAATATCAAGAAAACTGTTTATACATTGTATACATTATTGGATCACATAATTTGTGGTCAGTGAGAAATCATTATTCCAGTCATAAAGGGAATGTTCTCCAAAGCGGTTTTAACAAAGATTGAAGTCTGTACATTTTTGGCATTGCTATTTTTTGGCAGCATCCCGTATTCTAACATTCATAAAGGTGAAATGGGCTCATTATATTAAAAGACATGTCATTAAAACCTCAGTTCTCATAAAACCAAATTAGTGACGGTGAAGTAAAAGAAGTTGCTCTGTTTAACAAGTAGTTACATAGCACTTACTGTGTGTCAGCCTCTCTGTTTTAAGTACTTTGCAACTGTTAACTAGAATTTAAATAAAAACTTGAAAAATATTAAGTACTTTCCAACTTTAAACTCATCCAGTCCTCATCACAACCCAATGAGGTAGTTAATATTCCCATTTATAAATGAGTTTAGTATATTTATAAATAAGTCTAGTATCGAGTCTAAGTTCACACAGGTAGCAAGTTCCAGAAGGAGGATTCTAATCCAGGAAGTGACTCCTGACCTTCCTAATTCTAGCACTGCAGCCACTCAGCAGCACTTTCTGTGGCTTTCTGCGTGTTCTCTAGGTTTTCACTCCTTCGGTGGCATCATGTTATGCATGCATTTTGTAACACTGACTAATCCTCTTCCACTGCAACACATTTGCCTCACTTTGCTGTTTCTTAACACTTGACTGGCTAAAAGTAGCTGACCTATCTAAGTTAAGGAATCCAGCATATGTTAGTTATAACTGGATTAAGTTTTCACTGTCTTAGGCATGTGCCTAAAAGGATGGATTATGATTATTCCCCTAAAGTATTTGCTATAAAAGATTTATATTTGCCTCTGAAAGAAAATAGTATACAAAATTTTTTAAGATAACTTTTCTGTATTTAATATTGACAAATTACATAAATCTTTGAGAATTGAGGGAAACTTTTCATATATGTGTCTGAATTTTGGCTCACTGTAAGATATTTTTGGCTTTATATAGGTTAGTAGGCTTTGTATAAAAAGCACATATCAAATTCTAAACTCTGTGACATGGGAGAGAGAAAAAGCTATGTAGAAATTGATAGTTTCCTTCAGTTTTCTCTGGGGCGCCTGATGGCCCAGTCAGTTGAGCTTCTGTCTCTTGATTTTGGCTCAGGTCATAAATTCCAGGATCGTGGGATAGAGCCCTGTGTCAGGTTCCATGCTGAGTGTGGAGCCTGTTTGAGATTCTCTCTCTCCCTCTTCCTCTGCCCCTTCACCACGCTTGCTTTCTCACTCTCTCAAAAATTAATTAAATACATACGTACGTACATACATACATACATACAGTACATGCCTAAATAGGATTATAGATCATTAAAAAAAAATAGCTTCCTTCAGTTTTCTCTATCTAGATTCCTGATCACTAGTTTAGTTTTGCTCATGGTGACCTAGAAATGTCTCCTGTATTAAATCTTATTCAACCAAGAGATTCTTGTTTTTAACAAACTTGAAGACCTTAATCAAATGGATAAAAAGTCAGTCTTAATTTTGGGTAAGGAACACACAGAAGTGAAATATGAACCCATTTAATGCACTAAGTAAAGCTCATGATTTTCAGAGTGTCTTGAATAAGTTAGTAAATCTTTAACATCAAGGAAACTCAACAATCAAAGAAAAAGCAAAACTGCCCCCCCCCCCACCTTTTGATGGCCTTAATATTTAAGTCTTCAGGAATTTTTTCCTGAATAAAATGTTAGACTTTATTATGCCTCTGTGCTTTTGTTGTTGTTACTATGAAATATGCCTGAGAGCATTTTTTTTTTATTCTTTTTCTTTCCAGATGACAGAAATGATGCTCAGGACAGTAGCTTAAGAGCATTAATAAAAGAGCTGCCAGATGTCCACTACTGCCTCCTCAAGTACCTATGCCAGTTCTTGACAGAAGTGGCCAAGCACCATGTGCAGAATCGCATGAATGTTCACAATCTCGCCACTGTATTTGGGCCAAATTGCTTTCAGTAAGTTAATGGAGCTTTGCTGTTAATATTATCACATACTACTTTTTCCCTTTGTTACTGCCTGAAATTATTTGGGATGTAGAGTCATATTTCAGACTGAAAAGTCAACCAGTTTATGTTGGGGAAGTTCTATCTTGCTAGTGGGCATTTTAGCCTTGTTTTTCATCCCAATTTTGAAGAAGGCAAATATGCCTTTCATGAAACCATAACTTGTAATATTTCAAACAACTGCCTTTAAAATTCTGGAAATACATTTTACTTTTGCTAAAAAAGGGCATTTAAAAATTCTAATCTGAAACATTGATTAGCAGAAAGGGAAGGAGTATAATATAGTGCATAATTTTTTAATGTGATAGTTAAAATCATTGCTAATAAATGAAAAAATTCAAGCTCAATATGCCAGTGACAGAAAAATGTAACCTTAACTACATTTGTTTTCTAAGAATAAACTAGACTAGAAATAAAGTAGTCTTCTTGGTGGCTGCTATAGCACTGGCCATAAAAATTTTTGTAAACCTTCATGTTTTCTTTTCCCTGTTATTCCTTAAAGGTATTTCATTGTTGATGTGTAAAATATGATGTTGCAATCCAGGGACTTTGCTTTTAACTCTCTTATTAATTAATCTATTAATCCCCACTGATATCAAACACATTTCTTCTAGTAATAAGAACAAAGAACGCTCCTGCTTTTAAAGCCATCAGAAATTCTCAGCAATTTTTTTAATAGTGTATTTGTTTATATACTCAGCTAAGCTCATTCAGCAGCCCAGAACTAGGAATAGTACAGTCCTCAGAATGACTGTCCAAATATAAACTCTGACTTAGATCATAGTGACTCCAGGGTTCCAGGACATTCACAGCCTACTCTGGTGAGATGTTCTACCTTAATAACTATCCCCTTTGTAACCTTAGAGATTTAAGTTTTAAATAATAGCATTTCATAGGATATGTTAGGGTTTTATGAATAAATATCTCACACATAGCCTCTACTAATTTCTTACTCAAGAGCTTTGTATTAGGCTGTATTTATTTTTACTATCTTCAAAATAAACCTTTTTTTAGTGACCTACATGTAAGAAATAGAGATAACTAGAAAAGTGTTCAATAATTTTGAAACCCTAAATTCTAGAAGAAGTGAAAATGATTTTGTAAGTAGAGTGATCATTTTATAACTCACAGATCCATGCCTCATTGCTGACTTACTGGATTGGGCTTGATCTGGAATTTCTGGTAACTTGCTTCAATTAGTCAATCAAAAATATCAAGTAATGAGTTTTTATAGGCTCTACTGATTAGTATAGCTTTTATCCTTTTTGATGGTAAAATACACTAACAAAATTTACCATTTTACTATTTTTAAGTGTATAGTTCAACAGCATTAAGTATATGTACTTTGTTGTGATCTACTTGGTATGTGTGTCTAAACTTGCAGTTCTGGAAGTCACTACTAGGTCCTTTTCACACTGAAATAGAATATAATTCTTACAACAGATAACTGTTTATTGAACTTCTTACCAAGTACTGTACTGTCTCCTATATCTGATTGATTCTAAAGAGGCAGAAGTGGCTTATGTTGTCTTTGAAGTTCCTCTGTCCAAGTTAAGGAAAAGTAGACATTTCAACTTTTGACCACACTTAGTCCATTCATGTTATAAAGATGATCAGTGGAATGCTGAGATTCAAGGATAATTCTTACCAAGACCCACTAAAAGACAAAGGAAATGCTTTTCTTAATACCTAAGGTGAATACCTTGTCTAGTCGCTAGATGAGGAAGATTTTTTTAAATAAACATCTTCATGAAATAGTGTTAACTTTTGAAAGAACATAAAATTTTAGATATAAAAAGATAACTGGCTATGAAACATATAATTATAAAATGGAAGAAAATGCACTAACAGCAGATGAATGTTTGGTGCTCTGTATTCTGGATTTCTGGGTGACTCTTAAATTATAGGTTTTCAATATGTAATCCTAGTTACAGGTTTATTAAATTTAGATGATCATGTAATATTATCATTATAAATACTCAAACAACATAGAAAGTATATAGGATACAAATAAAGTCTCTATCATAAGTCTCCGCCATTAGTACCTCCCATGCCAACCTCTCCTTCCTAGAGATAAAAATCCATAGCCAGTAGGTATATATCCTTCCATCCTTATGTCTGAACACAGCCATAAAACTTTAATTTTTAAATATAAGTCTTATAATGATACATATATTATGAAGCTTGATTGCTCTTACTAGTATCACTGGAACTTTTTTACTAGTATCACTGGAACTTTTAATATCACTCTACTTACATACGTTATTCTTTAACTATTGAATACTAGGAATTTCCCCTAGCCTGATTAATTTTCCCTCTACTGATAAGCACTTAAGCGTCAATTCTTTTACATTAAAATAGTGTTGCAGTGAATATATTAAGTGTTTTAATTCCTTATGTACATCTGCAACTATTTCTATAGAAAAGGTAACCTAGAAGTGGAACTGCTTGGCTGAGTATACACATTTTAAAGTTAATGTGTGGTGCCCTTAATGAAGCTGTAACAATTTATGATTCTACCATTGGTGTTTAAGAATACTTGTTTCCCTGTAACCTTGCTATGCTGACCGTTAACACATAATTCAGTACTTGTTGATCTAATGGGAAAAAAGAATATCCTAATTATTTGTGAAGTTGAGTATATTTTAGATTTAGGTGGTAGGTGGCATTACTATTTGTGTTTCACTGTAGTTTGTGTCTGTCTTGTGCTTTTAATTTTTTTAGTTGTGGCTCTTGTTGCTTTGTAGGAGTCCCTTAGGTTTTCTAAAAACTAATCCTTGTTTAGAAAAAAAATTACACAAATTCTTTTTGATTGTTTGCCTTTTAGCTTTATGGCGATTTATATATTAAATTAAAAAAAATTTTAATTAACTTTTCAACTCTTCCTCTTTTTGTTGACATTTATATCTTGCTTAATAAATCTGAATACTGTTTCTTGCTTAATATTACATTAATAACAAAGGTATTACATTACATATTTTTCTTTTGTTATATTTATAGCTTTTTTATGATTACCTTTTCACTTTTATCTAGAATTTCTTTTTTATATGGTATGTATCATGTATAGATCCAGTGTGATTTTTCTTCAAATAGATAGTTGTTGCCAAATTATACACTGAATAGCATATCTCTTTCCTAATTTACAGTGCCAACTCTATCACATATTAACTTCCCACATGAGTGAGAATACATGAGTACTGTATACATGTTTGTTTCTCATTTTTGTATGGCTCCTTCTTGTCCTCTATATTTCTATTATATTTGCTCTTTCAGAGGAATTTTGGAATCTCCCTGGTAAGTGGTATCTCATTGTTTAGATTTGCATTTCCCTGATGTTGAATATCTTTTAATGTGCTTATTGGCTATTTTTATTTATTTGGAGGAATGTCTGTTCAGATGCTCTACACATATTTTAATCAGATTGTCTTTATTATTAAGAGTCTTACATGTATTAAGAGTCTTATATGTATTTTGGATATAAACCCCTTAGTAAATACAGGATATGCAAATATTTTCTCTCCTTCTGTGAGTTACTTTTCATTTCCTTTTAAAAAATTTTTAATTCCAGTATAGTTAACATACAGTGTTATATTAGTTTCAAGTGTACAATATAGTGACTCAGTAATTCTGTATGTTACTCAGTGCTCATCAAGAAAAGTGTATTTTTAATCCTCCTCACTTATTTCACCCATTCCCCCACCTACTTCCCCACTGGTAACCATCTGTCCTCTACAATTAAGAGTCTGTTTGTTTGTCTGTCTTTTTTTCCTTTGTTCTTTTACTTTCTCAAATTCCACATATGAGTGAAATAATATGTTATTTGTATATATATGTATGTGTATTTTTATGGCTGAATAATATTCCTTCATTCATCTATCAGTGGATGCAGGCTTCTTCCTTATTTTGGCTATTGTAAATAATGCTGCAATAAACGTAAGGGTGCATATATCCCTTTGAATTAGTATTTCATATTCTTCAGGTAAATACCCAGTAGTGCAATTACTGGATCATAGGGTAGTTCTATTTTTAATTTTTTGAGGAACTTCCATACCGTACTAGTTTGCATTCCCACCAACGGTGCACAAGTGTTCCTTTTTCTTCACGTCCTCAGGGAAAAACCTGAGGTTTTTCCCTGATGATGAGTGATGTTGAACATCATGTCTTCTTTGGAGAAATGTCTGTTCATGTCTTCTCCCCATTTTTTAATTGGGTTATTTGGTTTTGGGGTGTTGAGTTGTTTGTATCAGTTCTCTCTATATTTTAGATACTAACCCTTTATCAGATATGTCATTTGTAAACATCTCCTATGCTGTAGGTTTCCTTTTAGTTTCATTCATTGTCTTCTTTGTTATGCAGAAGATTTTTATTTTGATGTAGTCCCAATGGTTTATTTTTGCTTTTGTTTCCCTTGCTTCAGGAGACCTATCTAGAAAGATGTTCCGAGGATCAATGTCAGAGAAATTGTTGCCTGTGCTTTTTTCTAGAATTTTTATGTTTTCAGGTCTCGTGTTTTGGTTCTTAATGCATTTTAAGTTTATTTGTGTATATCTTTAAGAAAGGGGTCTAGTTTCATTCCTTTGCATGTAGCTGTCCAGTTTTCCTAACACCATTTGTTGAAGAAACTGTCTTCTTGCCATTGGATATTCTTTACAGCTTTGTCGAAGATTAATTGACCATATAAATGTGGGTTTACTTCTGGGCTTTCTATTTTGGTTCCACTGATCTGTGTATCTATTTTTGTGCCAGTATCATACTGTTTTGATTACTACGGCTTTGTGGTATAACTCAAACTCTCGAATTGTGACTTTGTTATTCTTTTTCAAGATTTCTTTGGCTATCTGGTGTCTTTTGTGGTTCCATACAAATTTTAGGATTGTTGGTTTTACTTCTGTGAAAAATGCTGTTGATATTTCAATTGGGATTGCATTGAATCTGTTGATTGCTTTGGGTAGTATTGACAGTTAACAATATTTGTTCTTCCAATCCATGAGCATGGAATGTCTTTCCATTTGTGTCATCTTCACTTTCTTTTCATCAGTGTTTTACAGTTTTCAGAGCATACAGTTTTACAGGTCTTTCACTTCATTAAGTTTATTCCTAGATATTTTATTATTTTTGGTTCAATTATAAATGGGATTTTTTTCTCAGTTTCTCTTTCTGCTATTTCATTATTAGTGTATAGAAATGGAACATATTTTTGTACATTGATTCTTGTATCCTATGACCTTACTGAATTCATTTATCAGTTCTAGCAGTTTTTTGGCAGAGTCTTTAGAGTTTCCCCTATATAGTGTCATGTCATCTGCAAATAGTGAAAGTTTAACTTCTTGCTTACCAACTTGGATGCCTTTTATTCCTTTTTCTTGTTTGATTGTTCTGGCTGGGAATTCCAGTATTTGAATAGAAATAATGAGAGTGGACATCCTTGTCTTATTCCTGACCTTAGGAGAAAGGCTCTCAGTTTTTCCCCATTGACGATGTTGTTAGCTGTGGGTTTTTCATATACAACCTTTATTATGTGGAGGTATGTTCCCTCCAAACATACTTTGTTGAGGTTTTTTTCCTGAGTGGTTGTTGTACATTATCCAGTGCTTTTTCTGTATCTATTGAAATGATCCTATGGTTTTTATCCTTTCTCCTATTGCTGTGATGTGTCTCACTGGTTGATTTGTGAATACTGAACCACCTTTGCATCCTGGAAATAAATCCCACTTGATCATGGTGAATGACTTTTTTTCAATGTATGGTTTGATTTGGTTTGCTAAAGTGTGGAGGATTTTTGCATCTATATTCATGAGAGATACTGGCCTCTAGTTTTCTTTTTTTTCTTTCTTTTTTTTTTTTTTTTTGCAGTGTCTTTATTTGGTTTTGACACCAGTCTAATGCTGGCCTCATAGAATGAATTTGGATGTTTTCCTTCCTCTTCCATTCCTTGGAATAGTTTGGGAAAAATAAGTATTAACTCTTTTTTAAATATTTGGTAGAATTTGCCTGTGAAGCCATGTGGTCCTGGACTTTTGTTTGTTGCGAGTTTTTTGATTACTGATTCAATTTCATTGCCAGTAATCCATTTATTCACATTTTCTATGTTTCCTGATTCAGTTTTGGGAGGTTATTCTAGGAATTTATCCATTTCTTCTAGTTGTCCAATTTGTTGGCATATAATCCTTCATAGTATTCTCTTAAAATCCTTTGCAATTCTGTGGTATCTGTTGTTTCTACTCTTTCATTTGTCATTTTATTTTTTTGAGTCCTTTTTTTTTTTTGTCTTTTGATGAGTCTGGCTAACGGTTTATCAATTTTGTTTTTTTCAAAGAATCAGCTCCTGTTTCATTGATCCCTTCTATTGTTTTTTGTTTGTTTTTTTCAATGTTTATTTGTTTTCAGAGAGAGAGAGGAGACAGAGCATGAGTGGGGGAGGGACAGAAGGAGAGGGGAGACACAGATTCTGAAGCAGGCTCCAGGGTCTGAGCTGTTAGCACAGAGCCTGACACAGGGCTCAAACTCATGGACCGCTAGATCATGACCAGAGCCAAAATTGGACATTGAACCAACTGGAGCCACCCAAACACCCCTAGTTGGTTGGTCTTTAGTTTCTATTTCATGTATTTCTGCTATAATCTTTATTATTCCCTTCCCTCTTCTGATTTGGGGTTTTGTTTATTGTTTTTATTCTGGCTTCTTTAGGTGTAAGGTTAGGTTGTTTGAGATTTTTCTTGGTTCCGGAAGTAGACCTGTACTGCTATAAACTTCCTTCTTAGAACAACTGTTGCTATATCCCAGCGATTTTGGACTGTTTTCATTTTCATTTATCTCCATATGTTTTTTATTTCTTTTTTGATTTCTTGGTTTCATTGCTTAATAGTGTGTTATACCTCCATGTATTGGTGCTCTTTCCAGATTTTTTCTTGTGGTGATTTCTAATTTCATAGCATTGTGGTCAGAAAAGATTCATAGTATGTCTTCGATCTTTTTGAATTTGTTCAGACTTGTTTTGTGGCCTAATATGTGATCTATTCTGGACAATGTTCCATGTGCACTTGAAAAGAATGTGTATTCTGGTGTTTTAGAAGGGATTTTTTTTTTTTTTTTTTTTTAAGGAGGGAATGTTTTGAATATATGTTACATTCATCTGGTCCAGTGTGTCATTCAAAGCCAGTGCTTCCTGTTGATTTTCTATTTGGACATTCTGTCCATTGACATTAGTGGGGTGTTAAAGTCCCCTGTTCTTATTGTATCACTATCAATTAATCCCTTTATGTTTGTTATTAAGTGCTTTATATGTTATTAAGTGCTCCCATGTTTAGTGCATAAATATTTGCAGTAGTTATGTCTTCTACTTGCATTGTTCCCTTTATGGTTATGAAGTGTTCTTCCTCATTTCTTGTTACAGTCCTTGTTTTAAAGTCCATTTTGTCTGATGTAAGTATTGCTACTCTGGCTTTATTTTGACATCCTTTGGCATGATATGTTTCTCCATCCCCTTACTTTCAATGTGAATTTTTTTTTTTAGTTCTGAAATTAGTTCCTTGTAGGCATGTAGCATGTATACATGTCTTTTTTTTTTTATTCATTTCATCACCCTGTCTTTTGATTGGAGCATTTAGTCCATTTACATTCAAAGTAATTACTGGTAGTATGTATTTATTGACATTTTGTTAGGTGTTTTATGGTTGATTGTGTGGTTTTTCTCTGTTCCTGTCTTTGCTCTCTTGACTCAAGATTATTTACCTTTTAATGATATACTTTGATTCCTTTCTCTTTATTCCTTGCCTGTCCATTACTGGTTTTTGATTAGCAGTTATCATTGGTTTGTCTATAACATCTTCTGCATATGGCAGAAGTTGATGGTCATTTAAGTTTGAACCTGTTCTTTGCTCCTGTCCCCCTCCCACCATGTTTTAGATATACAGTGCTACATTACCTCCTTTTATTTTGTGAGTCCCTTGACTGATTTTTATATACATAATTATTTTTACTGCTTTTGTGCTTTGTACTTTTTTTTTTTTTACTGTTACTTATGTTCTTTCTTATCCACCCAAAGCCTCCCCTTTAACGTTTCTTATAGGGCTGGTTTAGTGGTGATGAATGTCTTAAAGTTATGTCTGAGAAACTCTTTGTCTTTCCTTTTATTCTGAATGATAACCTTGCTGGATAGAGTATTTTTGCCTGCAGGTTTCTTCCTTTCAGCACTTTGAATATATCATGCCATCCCTTCTGACCTGCAAAATTTCTGTTCAAAAGTCAACTGATAGCCTTATGGAGTTTCCCTGGTATGTAACTGCTTTTTCTCTTGCCACTTTTAAAATTCTCTCTTTATCCATTTTAATTTTTTCCATTTTAATTACTATGTTTTTTGGTATGGACCTCCTTGGGTTGTTTTTGTTGAGGGATGTCTGTGCCTCCTAGATCTGGATGTGTTTCCTTCCTCAGATTCAAGAAGTTTTTAACTTATTTCTTCAAATAAATTTTTTGCCTCATGTTCTTTCTCTTCTTCTTCTGGAACCCCTGTAATGCAAATGTTATTACACTTTATGATCCTTAGTTCCTAAGTCTATTCTCATTTTAAATAATTTTTTTTCCTCTCACCTGTGCAGCTTACTTACTTTCCATTCCTCTGTCTTCCAGGTCATTGATACATTCTTCTGCTTCCTCTAACCTACTATTTATTCTATCTAGTATATTTTTCATTTCAGTTATTGTGTTCTTCATCTCTGATCGACTCTTTTTTATCTCTTTGTTAAGGGTCTCACTGATGTCCTCCAGTCTTTTCTCAAGTCCAGTGAGTATCTTTATGAGCATTACTTTGAATTCTCTATCAGGCATGTTACTCCATTTTATATCCAATTTGTTTGGCTGTCTTGCTGTGATTTTGTCCTGTTCTTTCATTTGGAACATATTTCTGTCTCCTCATTTTGTCTCACTCTCTGGGTCTGTTTCTGTGTGTTAGGAAAGTCAGCTACATCTCCTGATCTTGAAAGTAGTGGACTTAAGATGAGGTCCTGTAGTACCCTGCAGTACAGTATCCCCCCCCATTCATCAGAATCTGGCACTTGAGGGCAGTCCCCTGTGTGTGTTGATTGTGCCCTGCTGTTGTGGCTCAGCTCCTTTTTCTGTCAGTCCAGTCACCTGCAGTGGCTCTCTTTGCCTGTTGTGGGCAGTGTTTGGTTCCTGTGTTATTGGTGGGCCAGTCTATGGCCGCAATGGGCTTGAGTTGAATCAGACCAGTCATTTGTCAGAGATGCAGTAACACCAAACTGGAGGGCACTTTCCCTGTGTTTTCCCCTGGGAAGCATTCATTGGTGGGCAGGGCTGCAGTCAGACCAGATGTCTGCCTTCAGCCCATTGCCGGGGCAGTAGTCACTTGGTGTGGTGCTGGCCCCTGTCAGGGCTGCTTGCACACTGCCTGGCTTGTGGCACCACTTTGGATGCACCCAGGCCAAAAGCATATTGGAGGGGGCAGATCCACAACTTAAGTGGGGGCAAGTCTCACAGTGTTAGCAAAATTTGCAGCTGGTCCTCTTCAAGAGGAGACCTGCAACTGCTGAAACCAAGGCCAGCCAGGTTAGCCCAGGCAGATCAACAGAGTAAGGGTGGTGGGAGGCGGCATGGTGTTAGCAAGGTTTGTACTGGTGTTCTGGAGGAGGGACCTGCTGTGCAAGGACTGAGAGAAGCCTGGCTGGAGGGGGCAGGAGGTGTGGTGTTAGCAAGACAAGTAGCTAGTATAGGCATCATGCTGATTTCTGCAGGTGGCTGTGTGTTTGTGCTGGGGATAGGGGAGGGAAATGGCACCTACCAACTCCTTTGTTCCAGGAGGAGTCTCCCAATGAGACTGTCTCTTCAGGACTTGCTCTGTAAACAACTCTCCTTCCCATATGCCCCAGGCGGTTTTCAAACTACTGCTTCTACGCTGTGTCTCTGCAGGGTATTTTTTGTGCTATCTCCTCAAGTTTTCTCTTGCCTTCCTGGCCCTCCCAGAGTGGAGCCTGATGATTTTTAAAATTCCAGGTTTTAAGTCCCACTGGCTGTAAGAATTCATGACATTTAGCCCCATGTGTGCTCCCTGATGTGAGGATCTGTTTCTCTCCCCTCTTCATGTTTGTGGCGTCCCTCCCTCCAATGGACAGTCCCATAAGTCCATTTAGATGTGGACCCTGTCTCTGCCTTTCCTACCCACCTTAATATGGCCTCTTCTCTACATTTAGTTGTGGAGTTTGTTCTGCCAGTCTTCAGGTCATTTTCTAGGTTATTTACACTGATGTGAGTGTTACCTAGTTGTGACTGTGGTATGAGATGAGGTGATGGTCCTCCTTCTCCGTCATCCTCCCAGCAGTCCGTCCCATTTCATTTTCTTGATTGTGTGCTTTCAAGCACAGTTTTTAAAATGTTGATTAAGTTTAGTATACCAATTTTTTTCTTTTGTTGCTTATGCTTTTGTTTGCATCTAAGAAGGTTTTGCCTAACTTACGAAGATATTTTCTCAAGAGATTCATAGTTTTAACTCTTATATTAAGAAGTTCATTTTAAGTTTATGTTTGTGCCATGTAAAGAAGGAGTCTGGTTTCATTCCTTTCATGTGGATGTGCAGTTATCCTGGTACCAGTTGTTAGAAAGACTGTTTTTCCCCTTTGAATTACCTTGGCACTCTTGTTGAAAATTAATTGACCATAATTGCTAGAGTTTATTTCTAGACTCAGTTATATTCCATCGATCCCTATACATCTATCCTTAGGCCAGTACTACTTGATTCCTGGTCTTGATTACTTGATTACTGTAGCTTTTTAGTAAGTTTTAAAATTGGGAAATGTCAATCTTCCAGCTGTGTTGTTCTCTTCAAGGTTGTCTTAGCTATTCTTGGTCCCTTGCTTTTCCATATGAGTATGGGGTCATCTCATAAATTTCTGCAAAAAAGCCAGGGGGTATTTTGATAAGAATTTTTTTGAATCTGTGGATCAAATTAGGGAGTACTGCCATCTTAACAATATTAAATTCTCCAATCCATGAATATGGGATATCTTTCCATTTACTTGTGTTGTCTTTATTTCAACAATGTCTTATCATTTTCAGAGTACAAATTTTACACTTCCTTTGTTGAATCTTAAGTATTTTTAAGTTATTCTAAATATAATTAATATTATTTTTAGTTTGTTCATTGGTAGTGCTAACATAGCTTTAATTTGCATTTATTTTATTATGAATGAAGTTAGACATCTTTATGGGATATCTGTTTAAGGGTCGTTTGCCTTTCTCATGATGTGTTTGTGCCTATCTTTTGCCCGTTTTCCTATTAGGTCTTCAGGGTTTTTTTTGCTTGTTTGTTTAATACTTATTTATTTTTAGACTTTGTTTCCTCTAATAAACACATATAAAACTAATGCTCCCTCAGTATCATTTTGGAACATTACATTGAATATTACTGTATCACTTTTTGTTAAGAGTTGAATTGTCCAAGATACAAACCCTGAGACAGAGGATTCAAATAGTAGTTGTATAGGGTAATGCTCTTTGGAGCTGCACCTGTAAACCATAGACAGATGTAGGATTAGGCAGAAGAAGTTGAATATTTCATGCAGTTATAACAAAGTCCTCCAGCAGTCTCAAATGTACTTAGGAGCTTGGATGGCCTTTCAGAGATCTCTCAAATTGAGTCAAGGGCATTGGTACATTTAACCTTTTCCATCAGTCACTGGAGATGAGATGTGCCTAGGGAGGTGGTATAATCTTGGGAGAGGGCTCAGCTATGAACCATAAGTAGACATTACTCTCAGCAGCTAGGGTAATGAATGAAACATGAAGAAGGAATCTGAATATCACTCCACAGAATCCACTATATATTTATAATGTTATAATAATTTTTCATAGTATACTATGGCACAGCATATTTTTCTATGAAAAATTTATCAAACATTGGACTGTAAACTTTGTATGTTATATATGACTTTTCTAAGGAAATTTCTAATATCCTATTTTCTAGAACTAGTAAAAATCCTCCAAAGAATATTATTCTTAGAGATTAGCAGGAATTGCTTTCCCTAAGTTTTGATAGTTATTAAAATGGATACTAGATTTTCCATGGTTAGGATAGTATGACCTAATAAAAGAAAGTTATTCTAGTCTTCTGGCATTTGGTAGGTTTGATATTCTGCATTATTTATTTTTCTGTTACATTTTCTGTACAATGGGACTTACAGGATTTATTTTGAGACTTAAGACCATAAGAGGAAATCTTTGTACGTGGCACACAATTAGTAGAGTAGTGTTGGAAAACATGTGCATTTAACTGAACACATTTAAAATTACTTTAAGGGAAAGATCAGGTTTTATAGATTCTGTACATACATACTAGTTAGTGACTGGGCTCCTTAGAAACAAGAGATCGGAGACATGACTTTTTTCTTACCTCAGCTATCTTAGTTTTCACTTTATTTTTACATTTGGTACAAGCTTCTTAGAATATTGAGATACTTTTTAATATTTAAAGAAAATTTTTCTTGTCCAATAAAACTTGTAAATATACAGACCAATTTCTTCAACTTTTGTGTTCATATCAGACACAAATCTTCTGATGTGCTCAGACTGCCTTGGCATTACCCACCTCCCAGACCAGTCTGCCACCAGTGTTTCATTTTTCACCTGCCTTGGGAATGCTGGATCCTTCTCCTTGGCCACAGTCATACGGCTGGGTCAACCAGCTTCCCCCACCGCTTTTGGACCCTGAATTCCTGATGGGCTGCCAGAGGGGCTGGATAAGGCAACATGAAAGTCTAGAACAGTTAAATCCTTCTGAGTGAACCTTGGCAATGGAAAATAGAAGTCAGGAGGGAACTAGGTAGATCCCCTTTTTCTTCCTCCCATGGAATACTTTATCCCAGGCTTCTTCTTGCAGCCAATCTGTTTGAATTCCAGACTGCCAAACAAAGCATCTGCCAAGCCAACTGATGTGTGGTTTGGGATTTCTTTGTGAAATAGCTATTTACACTTGACTTTGTTGCACTACTTACCTTCTTTCCTTACCCTACTTACCTTCTTTCCTTACCCATGCTGCCCTGTACCCCATCCCAAAATAATGCACCAGCATCCTCATCCTTGGCTTAGTCTCAGTTTTTTTGAGAATCTGCTCTAAGGCACTGTGTACCTACAGAGAGCGGACTGTTCCAATACAGAAGGAAAGCTGGTTTTCTCGAGATAGGATGAGAGATGTTGTACTTTAAGTATATTAAAGGATAATGTTAGCCATGCAGGATCTTTTCACATGCCGACTTTGGAAACTAAATTCCTCATAAACACCAACTCCACTGTAAATGTTCTACTTCCCCAATATTATTATATGACTCCTTGGAATTTAAAGTTTCCTTTGACCAAAAAAAGTGTTCAAAGCTGAGAATGATGTTGGAAAAAACTAAATATTTGTGTTTACTGTTATTTCAACAATTTAAAAATGTATTTGTTAAATGACGTTAACAAGACACCGAATTGCCTTAATGACCTTTAGCTGAGATTTATTTTTGTTACTATTCTTGATCCTTTGCATTAAATCTACTGTGCACACTTAGTTTCAATCATTTAATAACGTCAATTACATCAAGATTTAATCTCTAGTAAGTAAATAAGCTAACACCTGATGATTCAGCCATTTTGATCAAATTCTGCTTCATTTTCTTTGCTTTCTATGTCTTTTGTCTATAGATCTGTAAATTAATCCTACCCCTTGAAATAAGTGTATCGATATAATCAGTAAGGCACTCGGTAATATTATAGCTATTTCTTTTTCTTTTTTTAAGTTTATTCATTTTGAGAGAGAGAGAGAGAGAGACAGTGTGAGTGGGGGAGGGGCAGTGAGAGAGAGGGAGAATGAGAATCCCAAGCAGGCTCCATGCTGCCAGTGCAGAGCCCAACATTGGGCTTGGACTCACGAAACCATGAGATCATGACCATAACTGAAACCAAGAGTCCAATACTTAACTGACTGAGCCATCCAGGTGCTCCCATTCCAGCTATTTCTGATGTTTAAAGAGATGGGCGGCTGGGTAGCTCAGTCAGTCAAGCATCGGACTCTTGATTTTGGCTCAGGTCATGATCTCACAGTTCATGGGTTGGAGCCCCTCATCCGGCTTTGCTGTGACAGTATGGAGCCTGCTTGGGATTCTCTCTCTTGCTCTCTCTCTCTGCCCCTCCTTTGCTCCCTTACTCTGTCTCTCTCAAAAATAAAACATAAAAAAGAGAAAGGAATTTTAGATTTTGAATAAACCCTTCCATGTGTGCATTAATCCAAGATAGTACATTTTTGCTTAGTGGCAGTATAAAAACCATTTTAAAGTTGTTTGGGGCTCCTTCAAATCTTGCAGAAAAAAAAACACAATAAGTTAATGGTACCAAATCACTAACTTGTAACTTGTGGTTCATGATATTTATGTTTATGTGTGTGTAATAAAGTATTTGAGCAACATCAGTAAATATTAGATGAGATCAGCTAAATTTGTAGACAAACAGGATGTGTAACCAGATAAGCCTACAATGTTGCCATCATGTTATCTGCTAATAGCTAGTAAGCAGCTTTGTTTGGTTTTCAACCCAAATGTTACTTTTGGAAAATTGGTAATTTGGATTGAAAAATGTAGATAGTTGAGATTTTTAAAAATTAAACCCAAACCCTGGTCTCACATTGTCCTATATTTATAACCTCTGGTCTCACATTGTCCTATATTTATAACCTCATTAGTATAAATACATAAAATGCACATTGCTCATTTAATTTTTAGCACAATTATACTTATTACTGTTATCCTTCATAAACATGTTTTTGGCATATTAAGGAGTGGGTGATTGGAAAGTTCCTCCCGTCTCTGCTGAAACCTATACCTGTGCTTTGCGGCAGTTACCTCATTGGCTATAATTCTGTCTTATCCCACTGTCCCTTGTAAGGGTGATAATTGACTTTGCAGTTGCCTTTTTTTCCAAAATGGGTATAAGTTTATTTTTTTGTTACAAAAGTAACATATGTTCATTAAAAAAAATTTTTTTAACCAAGAAAGCCCAGGTGTAAATATGAAAATTAAAATCCTCCATAATTCGACTACCTGGACCCAGTCACTGTTCACACTTACGTTTCTGTGCTTTCATATTCACTGCATGCTTACATATGCATTTATATTTACGTCTGATTAAAGGTGGGGGTGATAAAGTAATACTGATTTATAACCTTTATTTTAAAACTTCATGCCCTCTAATCATGGCATTTTTCCATACTTAAAATTTTACATCATCATTAATAATGACAGCATTGCGTTCTCATCCTTTGATCAATATCCTTTATTTAAGCTGTCCCTATAAAGGGCATTTCACATTTTTTTTCTCAGCAGTAATAGGTGGTATTTATTGAGTGCTTACTAACCTCCTGGCAATGTTCTAGGTGCTTTTCATTTATTTGCATACTTATTCTCAGAGCCTTATGAGGCAGGTACTATTCTTATCTTTCCTTTTCACATGAAGAAGCTGAAATTGTAATTTGCTCAAGGTCACATGGCTAAGAAGTGTGCGTCAGGGTTTTAAATCCAGACAGCCTGGCTCCTGAGCTCCAAGCCCTAATCACTGCTCTGTAAGTGTTTCCCCTATAAACAGCATCGCGGTGACTACTCTTGAACATACATCTTTTCACACTTCATTAATTATTTTCTTTGGATGTACTTTTGAAAGTAGACTTGCCTAGTCAAAGAATATTCATATTATCAAATTTTTTCTTCATTGAAAGGTTGTACCAGTTCACGCTGTGAGCAGCAGTCTGTGGCTGTGGCTCCTTTCCCACACCTTCTCCAACCCTGGTGTTATCATTTCTTAACACGTTTGCCAGTATAATAAATGAACGTTATTTCTTATACAAGTTTTGATTTTTGTATTTTGATTATTGTGAGGTTTAATGTATTTGTGAGCCTATTTTCCCAGTTTTACTTTTGTCAATTGCCTTTATGCTCTTTGTCAGTTTTTTTTACGCTGTTTTTGTTGTTGATTTGCGGGAGTTCCTTTTGATTATCACTATTAATCTATTGTTATACATAGAAAATATTTCTCATAGTTTGTAATTCACATAATTGTAATTCCTATTACATGAATTCTTATAATTCACATTGTGTGAATTCCTATAATTCATGTTAGAACCTCATAATTCTTTTGCCACAGAGAAGTTTAGAGATATTTCAATTTGTGTTGTTTGGGTTTGATGTGACCCTTAAAAGGCCTTCAACCTCAAGGTTATGAGAATATTTACTAATACCCTCTCAATGTTTTTGAGGTTTTAAATTTTAACATTTAAACCTCGAATATATGTGGACATTGTTTTACAACAGATATGGTAAGGGAATCTAAAAGCCATTTAATATTCTCTTACATTTTTTCTTAAGATATATGCCATTTTTTAATATTTAGGTACTGAATTCTACTGAAATTTATTTTTGAGTAAGGTATGATTTAAGGATCTAGTTTTTCACTGAATAGTTAGCCTGTTAACCAAACAATATCTAGAGAATAATTCATACTTTGCCAAGCAATTCAAATGTCATTTTTATCATTATATCAAGTTCTTAAATATATTTTGGTTTTCTCTGGGTTATGTTTTGCTACCCTGATCAGTCTGCTTCTCTGGTGCTAGTATCATATACTATATTTTAATGACATGTGTGGTATTCCACTTAATTCTTCTTTTTCAGGATTGTCCTGGATAATTATGTGCATATTCCCTAAAGAACTTCAGCACATTTTTCTAGATTTAAAAATTCCCAGTGAGCTTTTAGATTTTACCAGGTATAGTTGAATATATTTAATGTTGAGTCATTCATTTAATAAAAGGATGTATCCCCTCATGTGGTCCAGTTTCTACTTATGTATTTTTTGTTTTATAACAAATATTTATTGTTTTATAAAACTGTAGAAGCTTGAAAAAAATATGTGCAGTTATAAGGAATACAGTGAAAAATCATCCACTAATCACAGTACTTAAATGTAATAACTTTAAATTTTTTATCTATTTTCTTCCAGCTTTCTTCCCATGTATATATACTTTATTTTTAAAAGGATTTTTTAAATGTTTTATTTATTTTTGAGAGAGAGAGAGAGAGAGAGAGAGAGAATGCACAAGCAGGAGAGGGGCAGAGAGAGAGAGGGAGACACAGAATCCAAAGCAGGCTCCAGGCTTTGAGCTGTCAGCACAGAGCCCAGCATAGGGCTCGAACTCACGGACCACGAGATCATGACCTGAGCTGAAGTTAGACACTTAACTGACTGAGCCACCTAGGTGCCCCAAGTTTATGTGATTTTTTAATTACTCATAGCTAGGACTTTTTATATAGAAGATGACAGACTTACATTTATTAAATTCTGTGTGTAGAAAAAATATATCCTTCAGTCATCCATTTCTCATGGTGAATCCAAAAGCGTAGCTGGTAGTCTCATGTTTTTATGGTTAAAGAACTGAATTGTATGAAATATCAGTTTTTAGGATTATTGAGCTAAAATGAAACTGGGTATTGATTTTGATCCATTACAAATGAAACATGGAAGTAAGCAAGATAATAATCAATTTCTTTTTAAGGACAGTAAAAAACAGACTGGGCAGAAAGATTTCTACATAATCATTGTTCTTTGGATTTGTCATCAGATGGATAGAAGTATTGACCATATAAAACTGCTATTTTTCTACTTCAAAATGACCAAATACAGAAACTCATATAATTCAGTCTAATAGTAAGCTCAAGTCTATTACTAAACTATTACTATCAGCTAAGAACATGAATTTGAATCATAAGAAATTGAATATGCATACTGAAAACAATACTACAAATTTTCCATCAGATGGCCATTTTTTCAGAAATCATGATGTTTTATAACTTTATATAAGCCATACATACAACCTTGGTTTTCTCAAACAAAAATAATCAAAGGATGCTTCTTGATCTTGGTCTCACTTAAGAGATGACAGTAGGTCTGTAAGTGGTTGTCCAGCATACTGATTGCTTGTTTGTTATATATGAAACAAGCAACCAATAATATTAAAAATTATGCAGTGTAATTTGTATGTTTTCTTATATGAAATAATTTCTTCTATTACAAGGAGCACTGATGTTTTTTTCCTAGTAATCTTAGATTAGTGCATTATAGATTAGTGCTGATACGAGAAAATATGAAATAGATGGTTTGCCAGTCTTTTACAACACCACTGTGATGCAATGTTTTTAAAATGTGTGAACTCTTCTCTGGAATATACCTCTCTAGAGAAATAACCAGGCTTAGTGGTTGAACATTGCTGATTTGGCCCAGAGTCAAAGATTTCTTATCCTTTTAAAAAATAATCTCTGGAGCTCTTCAATGTCTGTGGGAATGCAGTGATTAAGCAATAACATCTGTCTGGCAGTTAATGATCATCTGGAGAACTATATGGCCCTGCGTAAATTCAAGGCCCTTTAAGTCAGTTGGTTATTTATTAAAGAGAAATGTCCAGCCTGAAGACATCAACACTACTCTGCTAAATACTACTTTAAAAAATAAAATTGCATGTTTCTTTTCAAACAGACTTTCAAAGGACTTCTACATTCATGATCTTGTTTATTTCTTATATCAATCTTAAGAGAGCAAGCCAGGTAATTTCATTTTATAAAGGCTGACATGGGACTCCATGGGGTGGCTGGTACGTGGGTGGGTATCAATGATTGGCCACAAGTTCTATCACTAGTAAGCAGGAAGACTAAGAATAGGGTGCCTTCTGACTCCTGATCTGCTATGTTTTCTACTAGATCACATATTTTCTCAAGATAATACTATAGATGCTGCTTATTGCACCGTACTTTGTCTCATTAGTCATGGGTTATTTGTGAGATTAATAATGTTTATTGTAGCCCTTGACTTGATATGGCCCATGTATGTATAGTCAGTTGTTAAAAACAAGCTTGAAAAAGTGAAAGAATTTAAAACAAATTCTCTTTTCTTTGGGAGAAAAAAGCAAATGCAGGTTCTGATCATTCTGCTTTTCTCATTTTATTTATTTTTTTTAAGTTTATTTATTTATTTTGAGAGAGTGAGTGTAATCAGGGCAGAAGCAGAGAGAAAGGAGACAGAGAATCCCAAGCACGCTCTGTGCTGTCAGTGCAGGGCCCAACATGGGGCTCCATCTCACAAACTGAGATCATTACCTGAGCCAAAATCAAGAGTTGGATATTTGACCAATGGACAAATTGACCCAGGACCCCAGATTTTCTCATTTTAAATGTCTCTAAAAGAAAAAGTGAACACAAAATCATTTTAATAATGGAGTGTGGTTGCTGTCTGTAAGCCTTCAAAATTAAAACTAGTGCCATATGTCTGGTTAAAGCATACTCTTGAAAATAGCAGTGACCTTTTAAACTCCTTGAATCATCATCCAGTGATGGCAAGTGGCAAATTTAGGCATACACACAAAAATATGTAAATACATAAAAATATAAGTGTGTGTGTGTGTGTATGTGTGTGTGTATATATATATATATATATACACACATACACACACATACACACATACACACACACACACATGGGGGGGGAGAGGGAGAGAAAGGGAGGGGGAGGGAGGGAGGAGGAAGGAGAGGAAGAGACATTCTTCTTAGCTGTTGACAAAATCCAGTGGCAAATTTATATTCTCTACATTGTATTTGGGAGTGTGTATGCACACTTATATCATAGTCTCCAGAAATTATTACCTAATACCTCACATCTGCCTGCTACATATATATACAGTTGTCTTTTATTTTCTCCTATGAGGTTTACTATAGAGCCTCAGTCTTGGAGGAACAGATTCTACTCCCTTCTATGTTATTAACTAGCTTTATGACTTTAAGCAAGTCAATTTTTCTAGCTCTCTGTTTGCTACCAGATACGTGACTTTCTTTTTCAACAGTAAGATTTTGTTACGTGATTTTAGTTGTCTATAATTGTTATTTACTAATTTGCCAAATATTTTTTAAGGCATATACTATGTGTCAGAAGGCAGTGTATCAAATGTTGGCCGAACATCATGGTTCATGCCCTCAGGGACCTCATACGATATGGGGGGAAAGAGGAGATTCCTTAAATAATTACTGAATTACAGTTGCGATCTGTGTTGCAATGGAAAGATGGAGATTCTGATCATGTGAATACATGAGTGTGTATGCCAGAGAAGTGGCTTGTGCTTCATTCAAGCTTGGCTGACTTAGATGTCTCCTTTTTAATGCACTTGACACCCCCTGCCAGATCTCTTCAACCTCCTCTTAGGCTGGTTTTGGTAACTTCTGGTTTTCCTTTTTACTTTCACCCACTTCAGTCCCAATCCATGCTGTTACTAGAAAAATCAGATCATACCCTTCTCTTGTTTCCAAGACCTCCATTCAAGGGTATTTCTTTTCTCTACTGTGGCATTCAAAGCCTTTAATGATTTGGTTCATAATTTCTTATGTAGCCTCACCTCGTCTCTGTTGCTTCCCACGAGTTCTCCATCAGGGATTTGGAGATAAGCAACTGTGATTATGTTAGAGGAGAATCTGGAGTCTGAGCTAGAGTTTGGAAGCCATTCTAATTTATTTCTTGAAAACAAAATGGACAAACCCTCCAAGAACAGGGACATCCTGGAGAATGTGCATAGTTAGGGGATTGGAAAAGACAGTTGGAGAGATCATAGGAATGATCTCTAGTGTAGCAGCACCAAAGCCAAAGAAAATAGAATTTCAAAGAAAGGGTGAACTATACAGAGAGAGAGATCAAGGAGAAATAGAACTGAGGAACATATCCTGGATTTGTAGATGTAGAGGTCATTCAAACTAATAATTGCAGACACATAATGACACTTTATACGGCTTCCAAAAGAACAATCTTCTGAAGAACACTTACTGAGAAAATATTATAAGAAGCATAATGTTACATGGGGAAAAAAATGGACTCTTCCTCTGGAATCAGAATAGAAGCCTGTTTCTGGAATTAGTACTCTTTTAAGATATAGTAATATAAATTGTGGCTGACTTGATTTTTAAACTTAAAGTTCTCAACTTTTTACCATTTCAGTCTTTGTTAAATATGTCATGCTGCCTCTAAGTTTTCCATGAGAGAGCAAAGGAGGGAAATATGAAGGTAGGTTTGTTTTCTGGTCTAGATTACTAAAGCAGAATGTGAATGAATGATGACCTAATTTTTCATGGGTTCTATGGAACCTGATTGAATAACATGTTACCTATGTGTATACATAGTTGATTGGAATATTTTTGTGTTAGATTGGGCTCAGGTAGAAGGTTAAATCACTTTGGATTTTAAAGATTTAACTGTTAGCAGTTAGAAATAACAGAGACCCCAGTCATGATTAAAGATTAATAGAATATTTAAAGACAAACTGGTCACATGGTATCTTGTTCTCCTTAATGTTACTAATAAGCAAAGTTTATTTCTCCTAGTGAGCCTAGAGAATTACTTTGTTGGATTGTGGGAACAATTTTGTGATGAATGAAGATGTAATAAAACTTACAGTTCAGGTTTTATATAATTTTATAAAGCAAGACAATATGGCCAGACTGTGTTGGTTTAAACTTTGCTCCATTGCTTTCTTTTTTTATTTTTTTTAATTTTTTTTGATGTTTGTTTATTTTTGAGACAGAGACAGAACATGAACAGGGGAGGGTCAGAGAGAGAGGGAGACACAGAATCCGAAACAGGCTCCAGGCTCTGAGCTGTCAGCACAGAGCCCGACGCAGGGCTCGAACTCACGGACCGCAAGATCATGACCTGAGCTGAAGTCAAACACTTACCAACTGAGCCACCCAGGTGGCCCATGCTCCACTGGTTTCTAAGAATGCGACTTGGGGCAAGTTATTTAAACCTTTCGTTTCTTTATCTATAAAATAGGGGTAAAAATACTAGCTACCTTACATAGTGGTTGTTGACAAATTTGAACATAGCTGTGTGTAAGTGTATATATGACTATATATATTTACATATATGAAACTTGGAATACTTCCTGGAACCTACTAATATTATTATTGTCCAATGTTTTTCTTAGAAAGCAAATTCTCTTTAGTTTGTAAATCTACCCATCATGGGGCCTCAGATCAGTGATAGTATTACAACGGCAAATTTGTCTTTAAAATAGGTTTTCCTAGTTTTTTTAGAAGAGAGAGAAGCCCAGGGACGTATATAAATTTAGGCTCTATTGTTTCCTAAATGTAATTACAATATTTGTTTCTAATAGAAAGTGTAATTTCTATGAGCATGGATTAATCTTTCTCGTGGAAATGCTTTTAAACATGTATGGGAAATATTCCTTTCATTTATTTCAGCGTATTGCTTTTCTAGACGTCTTGTGTTTCCATCTTGTCTTCCATCAAGACTCTCTCAGGTCTTGAATTTGTGCTTTTGGCAGCTCCACACCACATCATATCAAACATGTTCAAATGCACCCATGACCCATATTAATCATAATGTACTTTTAAATTGATTTCTATTGAGCTGTTACTAAAAACCTAATACAGTATTTTAAATATTTAAGTATTTAACAATTTTAATTTTGTAGTGTTTGGGGATTTTTTTGGTTTCTTGTTTGACCTTTTGTTATATTTTGGAATCCTGGGATCTCAAACATTTTCATTGTCTCATAAAAACTCTTAAGCCCTGGGCTCTCTAGC